>NC_039367.1:149422858-150030966 GCF_003573695.1 Papaver somniferum | reverse complement strand
GGCAGGCGATGAGCGACCGTCGGATGAAGAGATACAACGAAACGAACGGTACTTGATGGAGTTAGGTACTGTAGTGTAAGGCGGAGATATCAAACTTCGATGCACAGCAAGGGAGCGACCGTCGGATGCTTCTGAGAACTGATCTGACGGCTGAAGACGCAAGCGGGTATGGATTTGGGTTTTAGGCTTTTGGGTATAGAATATGGGTTTGGGAAATGAGTTTGGGCTTGGAAAACCTTGAGCCCACTTCTTCTTTAAGAACAACTTTCTTCTTCTTGAGCCCACTTCCAGCTTTTTGGACGTGCGCTCCATTCTTTGCGGCTTCCTTGCGTAATTCCTCCCGGCTTTTCACTACTTTTCTGCTCTATTCCGCTCCGCAATTCATCCAGACTTTATTTATTACCTAAAAATGCAAAATTAAGTAAGAAAAATATTTATTCTTGAAAACAATGACAATACAGAATATGGGATAAAATGTAGAATTAATGCACAAAAGATGAGTTAAATGCCAACAAAAAGGGATAAATATATACAATATTTGGCACTCATCAATACCTTCCTTCGAAAGTACTCCCCGTTTGGAAGTTCATTGAGGGGATTATGTTTTTCCTTCAATCAATCATCGTTCATCTACTGAATCTCACACGGCGTGGGAACCATGGATAGACTACATTCGTTCGAACCCTAAAAATGTGAGGATTATCCGTTCTTTGGGTATAGAAATGGCTCTGTAAGCTTCCCGATTCAGGTACGTACGACGAGACTTTGATAGTATAAATCATTTATGTGCGCGTTGGGGATACGATCCGCACACATTCCTGGTCTCTTGGGGTGAAGCGACTCCTATCTTAGAGGATGTAGTGGCACTTACTGGTCTACCCGTTCACGGAGACACGGTCTTCGGTAGTTGTTGTTTAAACAAATCTTTGAATGACAGCGACAAGGAACTTCGTGATCACTTGCTCAAAGCTAAAACAAATTCTATAATGTACTTGTTACCGGAGGAGCTTAAGGCTGAGGTTCCGAATGAGTTGGAAGGTCTGGTGGATAAAGGGAAGGGAACAGCTATTGCGTAGGCTTCTCGCGATTCTCCTGCTAATGTTTCGTCTTCTTCAAAATTCATGGCGTCCGCCATAAAAGCTGGTCGGGCAAGATCGTCTGTCGTTGAAGAGCCTGATGATGTGAAAGAAGTGAAGAATGATCAAAAACCAAAATTCGGGGCACGTCGCGCCTCCTTTTCTTGTTGGATTAAGTATTGGGCCCCTTTACTCTCGGTCCCTCGTGAATGTATTGCTCCTCAAGAGGGAGAGACGGACAAGGCAGAGTTGGCGGCTTTTTTCCTCTTTTGGTTGTGTCACGATGTGTTTGAGTATAGTCCACGAAATACTATTAAGAACGAGTTGATCCCTATGGCTGTGTTAATATCTCGCGGCGTGGCGTTTTCGCTTGCCCCTATGTGTTTTGGCGGTCTATATCACCATTTGGATTTATTGGTGCGTGATGTTTGTCGCGTGGATGGATCCCATGAGGTTGATACTTTCCTCCCTGCCAATTTCATCCAAGAGTGGGTTTGGGAACATTTCCCAAAATACATGCCTCCTCAACTGAATCCTCTCGTCCTCTCTTGTCAAAAATAAGTCACCAAAAAGGATGGTTATAAGCGTCTTGTGACAACACCCAAATCCAATCCACGGATGACTCTTTACCATAAGAAGGGTTTCCTTCCTAAATATAAACTCAAGGATTTCATGGATAAGGGTTCTGAATTCAATCATATCACCTATCAGGATGGTCGTACTGGTCCTCTTCATTATAACTTCGTTATTCAATCTGAGAGGAGGATTACTTCCTCGAAACACCTTCTGCCAATGACTTCGACATCATTATTTCTACTTTACCTGGGCGCCTTCCTAGTTTCTACGGCGGGAGGTTTTCATCTGAGACATACAATACTGTTCGCGTGGCCCGTTAGTTAGGATTTGATCAAGGAGTCCCTTATATATGATGTTCCCCTTCATTCCTCAACAGAAGAAGACAGAGAAGCCCGTAAGAGCTTTGACCGTTTTGTTTTCAAGAGTGGTCTTCGAATGAGTGACCGCCAATGTTATTTTGACTTCTATCAACCTCAGCCCAATCGCTCGGTCGGTGTTACCGTCGAGTATCTAGGATATCGTGATAGCGTCAATCGCAGTGTGCTAAACCTTCTTATTAAGGAGCCATACGCTCCTCCAAAATTGTCTGAGCAAGACCTTAGAGAGATGCATGCTTCAGGTCGTTTGAAGTTAAATGCTGAGATCGCCAAGAAGTACAAGCTGTCTTCTAGTAACAAAGGTCGTCCTCTTCAAGCACTTATTACCAGCTTGGATCCCCTTCCGGGAGATGAGTCTTCTTAAGAGGATGGGAAACGTAGTGCTCTACCTCCTTATGGTTTCAATAAAAGGAAACACATTCGTCCGCCAAAGCCTTTAATTTTTCCTTCGACCGCGTCTCTTCCTGTTAAGGTATTTGCATTTTCCTCATCTTTCATCCCTTTCCTACAAATTTGTACTTAGTCTCTTTATACCGATTTACAACGTTTTTCTAGCATTCCCCGCCTATTGGTTGCAAGCCCAGGGGGCTTCTTTTCGAAGAGTATATCAATATGCCTCTTAACGAGTGGAGGGATGATCGGCTGGCTAAGAAGATGAAGCGAGGCGCTGGTGTGATGCCCATTCCGAGATTAGCTTCCATTCGTACTGCTAATGTTTTTCCCTTCATTTTCCCCGCAGGATCCAAAAATGGGGTCATCCTCCGCGAGCAACTTTATTGAGCGCGTGGAACGTCAACTTGGTCGATCAGTCAGTAAGACTGGTCCCGAAGTAGTTTCTCCTTGTTGGTTATTCAAACTACACGCCCTTTGATTGTAAAAACTGTTCAAGACCTTTACCATCCTCTTCATACTCCTTCAGATATGTTAGGTGCGGAGGACCAGTCTGAGTCGGATCATTCCGTGCATGAGTATACTCAGGAAGACAGCGGTCTTAAAGGCAGTATCAAGAGCCAAAGTTCTTCCCCTTCTAAATTCCTTGAGTGTACTATATCCATATTTGTTAGGTTTAAACATCGACACATGTAGGTGGAAATATTATTCAATGCGTTTGATAGTATATATATATCTTCCTTTCCCGTATCCCCTTTTAACAAGATTATTTTATCTTCTTTTCTTTTTGCTTCCTTCTTTCATCAGTCATTCTGAGCTAGCTGTTTCGAGCTCCTCTTCTTCCTCTCGTCGATCGGTCCATTCTCCTACCAATCCCTCTCTTCCTTCCGATCTGGTATATACTATGACCTTTAGATTCTATTTTCCTTTCTGTGTTGGAGTATTTTTTTTTTTTTATATTTTCTTATGTCTGTTTTATTTGTTTTTAGGATAAGGGAAAACGAGACGGCGCTCAGGCTAAAGTTAAAGGTAGCGAATCGTGGAGTGCTAATGGTAAGCGACAAAAGCCTTCCAAGCCTACCCTGACGATTTCTCATAGCATGGACGCGAATGCCGAGCTTATGGCCATCCCGGAGGATCCTCAGTTCTTGTATCCTCGTACCATTTCCGCTGCGGAAGCTGGCGTGGATAGTAATCATGAGTTGGTACACGGATTTTGGGTCCCTTCTTCTAAAGCGTCTAACTACTGTCACATAGTAGAGAAGTTCGGCCATATGTGTGTTCATGAAGAAATGCCTATCAACTCTATGATCGTGGCTAATGAAGATTTTCTTGTCATAACGGAGGGTCTCTCCCTGGAGGATGAAACTCCTATCGATCCGGTTATGCTGAGGAAATGGGATGCCATCATTCAAACCTATCTGGATCTCCGATTCCCTATCCATTGGCTTAAGAATTTGTTGGACCTGGCAAAGGCGAGTCACAGTGCGCGGAACACACTTCCTCGTGAGATCGAGGAACTGGAATGAGAGCACCAGCATTTGTTTGGTGTTGCCAATACTAGGAAGGAAGCGTATGACCAGTTGATGGCGGATGTGGGTTGAGCTACCAAGGATTTGAAGATTGCTCGGGATGCTGCTGAGGAGATCAATGGGCGCCTGACCAGGAAGAGGTCCGAGCTGGTTGCCCTAGATATTTTCTGATAGTGATTTTGAACAATGCTTTCTTTTGTTTTATTTTGGTCAAACAAAAGACTTGTTGGTTTGTTTTCTTTCTCCAAACGTTTTATTTTCATTTATTATTATGGTTGGGTGGTAATTAATACGGTACTACTATATGTTTCTATGAATATGGATGAGTGAAACTGCCCTAATAACTTATCTTATCTTGTTTTCTTGGTTGTTGGTTATATTTTGCAGCAGTGTGTGTATTTTTTTTGTTTTCTACAGCGGATGGCTCACCGTATTCATGGTTATACCTTGGTTTTGGCCCCTTTGCCAATATTGGTTGTCCCTCATGAGAAGGTTCGCGAGTTGGCTCGCTTGTTGTTAGTAAAGGCTGAGGTGGAAATGCTTAGAGAGGTTAGAATGGCGAGTAGGGTGGCCACTCGCGCGCGATTTGACGATCAACACGACACATACTCCATGGCTCAAAGGTCCCAAGCGTCCAGACCCTTGATTTTATCTATACGACGCGTGTTGGACGATACTATACTCGCTCGGAACAAAGCGGAGTGATTGTTTCAGGAAGCACTAATTATGATAACTGATATTGAGCAAGCGATAGCTGATTATCGTGCCTTTCTTACTCAATAAGCATGACCGAATCTTCGCGGGTGTGTTTTGACTTTGTGTGTTGTTTCTGCTCTTATTCGTCCTGCCAACATGAAAGCGGAGCTGGCGCGTTTATTGATTTTAAAGGATGACGTCGGGATGCTGCAGACTCATCGATTGATTTCCCTAGATAAGGCTCGTGAAGCATATGAAGAGCATAAAGAGACGCTGGATATGGCTCGGAAGGCTTGTGCTTCTAGTGAGGTTATGCATGAGATCCATCAAGTATTAGGAGAGGTGCGTAGTGCACATGCCCTTTATACTAGTCAGTATGGTGAATCACAATTGACGATGTAGGATTTGGACGAGGACATTTCCTACTGTCGCTCGCTTATAGCTCAGCATTCTTAGATATAGCGCTACTAGAGGTTTTTTTTTTTTTAGGGAATCGTAAAACAATTGTCTTGGGTGTTGCATTATCTTGATTATATATATACCAAAGGTTATTTTGTTAACCACAGTAAATATTTCTTCACTCTTCTGCCTTCTCTCCCTTTTTTGTATGGCTAATCATGTGAGGTTAGTTCTTGAAATGGAATATCTAAATCGTCTTTTCCGAGTGATGTGTCTTGCTCGAGATACGTTCGAGATCGAGAATTTAAACTGGCATGAACGATTATATGTTGCGGATCATTTGGTAAGGAAGATTGAGTGTGAGGGCGTCCTTCCTGACTTGACCCTTCTAGAATATCGTGGTTATTGTCATGAGCAACGTATGGTTACTCATTTTCGATGTGTTGAGGCGGATCACAGTTGTAGATCTATTGAGATGGCTCTTGCTGAAGTTCGTTTGGCGCTCAATATATTACCGTGATTTTTTTTTTAGTCTATATAATCAAAGTATTCTCTGATAAAAGAGATTAGTACTAATGGAAGCATCAGTAAGTGCTTTATGTTTGTTTCTTAAGAGGCAAAATATTGAATTGTTGCAAGCTACTGTCACCGGTAATGCCCGACTTGTTCGTGAACATGGGGAGAATTTTGAGGTTAGTGAAACACATTACTTACTCGCGATGGATCTTTACATAGATCGACTGAGTTTTAGTCGGATCAATACTTCAATAGAAAATATAATGGCTTCGGATGAGGCTTCTGAAGCGTTTGTTGATGCTCTTCTCCAAATGGAGCGTAGGGAAAGCGACTTGGCTGTTGCGCGCGGGAGGTTGAGGCGCTCAATCTCAATCTTATGCTCAGCTCTTTTGTATTAGTGGGTTTTTCCCTAGAATTATTGTGTATCTTGTCGGGCATGTATTTATGTTTCTCCTTTCGTGTAACGTGCTTGCAGAGTTTCTTTTAGAAATGTCCTTTTTATGAAATGTTCTACCAATATTTGTATTGCGCTTATGATATCTTGTACGGCCTTATTGAATTCTACGCGCAATGCTCAGTTGGCTTGTGGCGTACTTTATTACCCGCGCGGGGGCTTATCTTTTTCCAGAATTATTTGTGTATGTCGTTGTATCTTATATTGCATATGGTTCCTTTTGGGGATGTCGGCGTATGTTTTCAGATTGTAAGTGAGGTTCTAGCCCTTTCGGGGATTGATGGTGCACTTCATCTAAGCCATGCACGGAGCCTAGCCATTTCTTGGGATATTGGTGCACTTCATTTAATCCACGCACGGAGCCTAGCCCTTTCTTGGACTATTGGTGCGCTTCATCTAAGCCACGCACAGAGCCTAGCCCTTTCTTGGGCTATTGGTGCACTTCATTTAAGCCATACACGGCGCCTAGCCCTTTCTTGGACTATTGGTGCACTTCATCTAAGCCATGCACGGAGCCTAATCCTTTCTTGGATTATTGGTGCACTTCATTTAAGCCATGCACGGAGCCTAGCCCTTTCTTGGGATATTGGTGCACTTAATTTAAGCCATGCACGGAGCCTAGCCTTTTCTTGGACTATTGGTGCACTTCATTTAAGCCATGCACGGAGCCTAGCCATTTCTTGGGCTATTAGCGCGCCCTATCGGGTCGTACGCGAGGGTTTAATATTGACTTAAAGTATAACATAAGATAATTGTTTTATTATTTCTCAGACATCCGGCGTACATCAGGTTACTTAAGCGTAATAAGTTTTAAGCCATTTACCGTCGATAGGGGTATTCATACGCGAGCCATTCATTCTCTTCAGATAGTAATACCCGCTTTCTGCTGCTTCGCTAATTTATAGGGTCCTTGCCAGTTTCCAGAAAATTTTCCTGCCTTTTCATTGCGCTGGACATGTGGTCCGATTTTCATTACTACGTCATTTACGCTGAAGACTCGTTCTTTTACTTTCTGGTTGTAATACTTTGTCGTCCGTTGCCTATACTTGTCCGCGAAACGTTCAACCTTGGCTCGTCGTTCTTCTAAGGTATCCAAATGAGTAAAACGTCTAACCTCGTCCGGGGTGGTAAAGATGGTCATAGTCACGCGCGCGGATGGTATTGCAATTTCTGCTGGCAGTATTGCATCTTCTCCGTACACTAAGGAATAAGGGGAGGCACCAGTTGAACTTCTCCTGGAGATGCGGTATTCCCAAAGTGCAAGGGGTATCTGCTCATGCCAGCTCATGTGATGATCGTATACTGTCCGGCTTAGTATCCTCAACAGTGTTTTGTTAGTTGCTTCAGCCTTCCCGTTCCCCTGAGGGTAGTAGACAGTCGAAGTGTGGAACTTGATCCCGTATTGGTTCAGCAAATCCATGACAGTTTGATTAACAAAAGAGGTACCATTATGCGAACGTATAATCATGGGTGCGCCGAATCGGCAAATGATGTGTTCTTTGATAAATGCAACGATCGTGGCGCCTGAATAGTCTCGGAGTAGAATAGCTTCAACCCACTTGGTAGAATATTCGGTTGCGGTGATGATATACTTGTGACGCCCTGATGAATTTGGGTTTATCGGCCCAATAATATCAAGTCCCAAGCTATGAAAGGGCCATGGGGTGACGATACTATGCAGTAGGGTATGCGGGGCGCGGACTAACGATCCGTGACTTTGGCATTGCTGGCACTTTTTCACATGTTCGGTTGTATCAAAATCCATCATGGGACAATAATATCCCCCTTCGTGCAACTGCATGAAGAGCTTTCTCATTCCTTGGTACTCGACATCATGATTTTTAGTCATAACTATCTCCGCCTCTTCTTGCGACAGGCAACGTAATATCTTGTCCCAGATGCTTTTCCTATAGAGGATGCCTTCACTTATGAAGAATCGTCCGGATTTCCTTTGAATTTTCAGCGTTTCTTGTCTATTTGGCGGTAAGCGCCCATAATGGATGAAGTCTATGTAAGGTTGTCTCCAGTCCTCTATCTCCGCACTGCATATTTTCGTTTGCTGTGGGGGTGCTTGACAATCTTCACATTTATCTTGGATTACCGCTGCTTGGACTGCCATATTTGGCCAGTACACTCCCATCCTTTGTATTCGTCGGTACAGCGGGATCCCTCCAGTCTATCCGCATGATTCTTCATGGATATATTCAGTATTTCCTGCGCTTCTGGCTTTCCCACACATCGTGCTAAAGCACTTCCGGATGTTAGATAGTATAATGCTCCTCGGATAACAACGAATTGCTTCAACACCTTGACGGGCAATAACTGATCGTCCGCCACTCTAGTCAAATCTTCGATGTATGTCGTTCTCCAATCGTCCTTTAATTCGAACGCTGCATCTTCCTTCCATGTGCTGGGCAACGCCCTTCTTTTTACCACCATGGTGCCTTTATCGGCTTCGTTCAACTGTAGCTTGGCTGCTCAGGTAGCCAATGTATCCGCATGCTTATTGTTATATCTTCTAGTGTGCTCGACCACGGTGCTTCCTCTTCTCGCTATTAGTTCCTGAGCTTCCGCTCGGTATGGTGCCAAATGCGCCTTTTTTACCTGGAAGTCACCCGATATCTGGTTTGTGACTAGCTTTGAGTCTCCCTTGACGTCAATTGCTCCTAGATTGAGTTCCTCGGCAATTCGTAATCCAAGTATTAAATATGTGAATGGTTTCCCGCGTACTCCTTTCGACCACTGGTATTTTATCTCAAACTCGGACAGTTGTAATAACCAGCGGGCTGTTCTGCCGGATAACACTGGTTTGGTTGCCAGGTAAGCGATCGGATTAGCTGTTGCCACCACTATGGTTTCATGAGCGATAAAATACGATCGCAACTTTTGTGTGGCATAGATAAGCGCTAAGCATGCATGCTTGCTCCGCCTTCGAATATCGGAACTCCGCGTCTCTTAACCCTCTGCTGATATAGTGAATTGGGCATAGTTGGTCATTGCCGAGGTCTTAAGACAAAAAATGATCCGATTGCCATATTAGTGAATGCATGTACAAATAGAGGGGCTCGCTTTTGATGGGAGGTCTCAGGACCCGTGCGCTGATTAGGCATTCTTTAAGCTTCTGGAAGGCCTGTTCTTGATCGTCTCCCCACTGGAACTGTTTGTGCTTCTTCAATAGTGGTGTGAATGCATATAACAGCTGTGCTAACCCTGGGATGAACCTTCAGACATAAGTCACTCTGCCGATGAAAGTCTGCAACTCTTTCACATTTGCGGGCGACCTCATAGTAGTTATCGCTTCGACCTTATCCGGATCGATTTGCATCCCTTTGTTGGTAACAACAAACCCTAAAAACTTTCCGGAGGTAACTCCAAAGGCGCATTTGAGAAACTTCATCTTTAAGTGATACTTTCTACATCTGTTAAAGACATGCCTTAAGTGGCTGAGGTGATCCTTTCGTGCCTGAGATTTTACCACCACATCATCTATATAAACTTCCATGATTTGGTGCATCATGTCGTGGAAGATATCCACCACGCCCGTTGGTAGGTTGCAACCGCGTTTTTCAACCCGAATGATATTACCGTGTAGTAGAAATTCCCATATGGGGTATGGAAGGCTGTCTTTTGCGCATCTTCTGCGGACTTCTTAATTTGGTTGTATCCGCTGAATCCGTCCATGAAGGAAAACATATCATATCTGCACGTGTTATTTACCATTGAGTCGATGTTTGGCACTGGAAAGTCATCTGTAGGGAACGCCCGATTCAAATCTCGGTAATCGACGTAACACCGAACCTTGCCGTTATTCTTTTCTACTGGTACAATGTTGGCTAACCACATAGGGTACTGGATTGGCTTAATGAAATTAGCCTTCAACAGCTTCTCTACCTCTTCCTTGATCGCCAACTCTATCTTTTCCGGAAGGTTGCGCCTCCGCTGTTTAACAGGCTGATACTCGGGCGAGGCATTGAGGTTGTGCGCGATCAAACTGCTACCGAGGCCCGGCATTTCGTCATGTGTAAATGCAAACACGTCTCGATACTCACGGAGAAGGCTAATCAGTCGTGACCTTTCTTATCCTTACAGGTGCTTGCTGATATGTACGCAGCGAGGTTCACCTTCCGTGCCAAGGTTTACTTCTTCTAATCCGTCGAGGGTCGGATCGAGTCTCGTCATTTATTCAGGTAAGCCTTTTATCATCTCTTCCTCCGAGATTAATGGCTCTACCCTTTCCTGCAAATCTTCAATCACTAGGGCCGCTTCCACTATTTCCTCGTCCGCTGATGACATAGCGCAGTCATGTTGTCGATTGAAAGCTTCCCCGACTAATTTCTATAAGCGGTAAACATGTCCACCCTCCGGTCGGGAGAAGCGTTTAAATTGACTATTCTTTGTTTCGACTACAGCTCTCTTATTTCCCGCGACAGGTCCCATCCGGGATGGACTAATGACCGATTTAGCCTTCCCTTTTGTTTGTGCCTCAGGTTGGAACTCTTCCCACTTGGGGAGGGTGGTGAAACTCTCCAACTTCTCTCCTTGATCCGTGACCGGTTGTGTGTAGAAAACTACTTGTGCCATATAAGCCTCCTCCGGACCGAACGGATTACTTGTAGCTGGGATCCATAATTGTTTCCCTCCAATATTAGTCTTGACACACTGGTGGTATGTAGACGCTACTACCTTGTGGTTCAGAAGCCATCCTCGCCCTAGTAGGACATGAAATGTGGTATCATCCTCGAGCATGTAGAAGGGAGTGATCACTCTAATAGGTCTGATCTTCATCATAACATGTACTTTTCCCATTGTCGTCTGAGTCTGTCCCCCAAATCCTCTCACAGTCGTTGCACGCATTTTTATTGACGCTCTTGACACTCCTAAGGATTCCAACGTGTACAGGGAGATAATGTTGAGGACGCTCCGCCGTCTATGAAAGCTCGCTTGAGGGGCTGCTTGTTAATATGAGCTGTGAGGTATAAGGGTCGGAGGTGTTCTCCATGATAACATATATCTTCGTCATTGAAAGTGATAGCTTCCTTAGGCATCGGGTTGTATACCTTCCCAGATGCGATTGTTGTGGTAGCTTTTGATGCCCTGTGGACTTGGTCTTCACTGAAGCCAAGAGAGTCGAAGAATTGTTGGGACAAAACGGTTTGGGCGAATTTGCTGGCGACTCCATTTGTGTCTGAAAAAATGGTTGTTTTAGATGCTTCACACACTTCTTCTTCTTCTTCCGCGTCTTCCCATGGTCTCCAGGCTTCTCCTTCTATAAGTTCATGGGAAATCATCATGACTTGGTGTTGAGGGAGCGGGTCCTTTTGGAT
Source organism: Papaver somniferum (assembly GCF_003573695.1). Classification (NCBI taxonomy): domain Eukaryota; kingdom Viridiplantae; phylum Streptophyta; class Magnoliopsida; order Ranunculales; family Papaveraceae; genus Papaver; species Papaver somniferum. The sequence continues at coordinate 150,019,626 of NC_039367.1, read as the reverse complement.
GCTCTGTTCTCCTATTTCTAGATCTCCTCTTGCTCGTTTTCTCTGCACTATGTAGTGTAAATAGAAACATTCCACAGTCAGATGATGGACCCTCCTGTGGTAATGGCACTATCGTTCGTGCATCTTGTCTGTCGCGGTAGGTTCTGTAACTACGGGCTGCAAATTATCCTCTTTGTTAGACACCCATTGTTCTAGAAGTCATATTATATGTTCCCTACTATACGGCAGCGGTGGCGGCGGGTTCGATCTTCCTCTGTCCGCTCTTCCCCCTCTCCTTCCGGACTGTCCTCTTCGATAAGCGGATCCACCCTTTCCTCTATCGTTTCCCTGGTCGTTGGATGCAGCGTTAACGGAGTGTAATTGCCAATTGTGTACACTTGTCCCTGAGTTCATAACATCCGAGCAGTCTGATATCCGAGATGCGGCCTCTTCGACTTCCACAAAGGTATGAAATTTGAAATTCGTCAAGTTCAGTAGGAAGATGGTGTCCATCCCTCGGATGCAGATTTCCACCAGTCGCTCTTCAGGGATGTCTTCATGACATTCTAGTGTAAAATCTCAAAAGCGAGTGATATACTTTCCGATCTCTTCTCCTACCCGATGAGTACATCTTCCCAAGTCTATCGTTGTGACCCTCCTTTGCGCGAAATAGAATTTCTGCAAGAAGAGTTGGACCATGGCGGGCCACGAACTGATGTTTTCGGGTTTAAGATTGTCATACCAAGAAAAGGCATTATCGGTCAGAGATTTCAAGAATTCCCGCGTGCAAAAACTCTCGTCCTAAGCGTAAGCATTCATAGATGACATGAAGCGACTCGTATTCTCTCTCGTGTTTCCCTTTCCTCCATATGTTTTGAACTTTGGGATGTATAATCTTCCGGGTATAAATAGTCAGCGACTTCCACTGAGTATGGTGATTCCATCAAATCATAAGCATCATGCTTTGTCACTCGATAATTAGCCTCTATATATTTTGCGATCTCATCCTCTGTCATGCTCGGGATTCCATTCTTAGCGCTGACTACTCTTGGCGTTTCCGCGTCTTGCTCCTTCACTGGCTTTAAGACTCTACGTAATTCCTACTGTCTCTTGATAGATGTGTCTAATTCCTCCTGCATCTTAAAAATTTCTCGCTCTATTGCTTCGACTGTATTCTTATCTTTGGCACTCTCTCCTTTTATTTTAGATGCTTCAACACCTGGGATCCTCCTTCACCTTGTACGATAGGCGTAGTGACTATCGCTTGGAAATGTATCTCTTCATAACTTTGCACATCTTCTACTTTGACGTGGTCCGGATTAGGTTGTGTACCACCTGCTGGTACCTCCTGGCTCGCACTTGGGGTTGTCATGCTGGAAAAGAAGCTAAGAACCTCCCACCGTGGTCTCAATGTTGATGGGGTAAAACGTGGATAGGAGGAACTAGCCCTAATTACAAAAAGTACTCCCAAGGAGATGATATGGTTATGGAAGTAATGGGGAATTAATGATCATTCTAAGAAATGTACCCTCTTTCCCTTTTATAATGATCCTCTTATGGATAAGTGCCCATAAGATCAATATATTACTAAACTACCATTTCCCTTTCCTTAAGTTAATACTAGACCGTAGAGGACCTTTCTTATATCAAGGCCCAATCTCCCTTAATATAGCCTTAGATGGTCTAGAACTATCCCATCTCAATGGTTTAGGCCTAGTCCCTTAGTTCCTCCTCTCTAGAAGGGACCCTCGGTTAGTTAAGGGGATACTTATCCATGGATTAATTATTTTCATGTATCAACAGTTATCTATAATCATTACATCTGCATCTTCTTCTATTTTTTCTTCCTTGTCGATAGATGGAGAGAAGAACGTCTGTATCTTTATACACCTTGCGGTTGGATCCACCATCATTGAAGGAATAAAAGCGAATGTGTCCGCTAATCGATTGTCTTTCCTTGATATGTGTCTCCAATTTATTTTGGAATCTGGGAAGATAACTGTGCGACAAGTTTTTTGTATTTCTGAAGAGATGGCTCATTCGTGCTATATGTTCCTTTTATTTGGCGAATAACCAATTGTGAGTCACTAGTTATTCGCGCGTCTTCTAACTTCATTTCAATTGCCAAGCGTAAAACATGTACCACCGTTTCATATTCAGTTTCGTTATTGGTGGACGCGAACTCCAATCTAAATGAGTAAGCCATTCTCGTTCCGGCTGGTGATATGAAAACTATTCCAATGTCATTTCCTTCTCCATTTGATGATCCATCCACCAATATCTCCCATCGATTATGATCTATCAACAGATCTCTAGGATTCCCATGTTCTTCTTCTGCGTTCATCATTTCTTCCACACTTTCATCTTCTTCAAAGGGAATTCTGCCAAAAAATCCGCTATAACTTGCGATTTTGGTGAAGACAATATTTCATACTTGTACATTCCATCTTCCGATTCTTCCTGATATTTTTTAATTTTTCATTAATGATTCAATGGGCACTTTTTTTAACACTTTAATTCTATGGGCTTGGAAATAGATCGGAGTTTTTGTGTTGCATAGACCAATGCGAGGATTAGCTTTTCAATCTTTGAGTAATTTTTCTCTGCAGCACTATACGTTTTGCTTATATAGTATATCGGTTTCTCCACTCCTTGATCCGAATGAAGTAGCACAGTGATTAATGCGTGCGGTGTTGACGCCAGATATATTAGCAATTCTTCTCCAGGCTCTGCTTTCTGTAGAATAGATAGATTCATTAGGTAATTCTTTATGCTTTGCAATGCTTTGTCGCATTCACCTGTCCACTTGAATTTAGTGCCCTTCTTTAGGATGTTGAAGAAGTGTTTGCATTTTTCGGACAAGCGTGAAATAAATCGCCCCAATGAAGCTAGCAATCCATTCAATTTTTGTACATCTTTCACAGTTGCAGGTGGTGCATATCACGCACAGCCTGTACTTTGTCTGGGTCTACTTCTATTCCCTCTTTTGATACAATATATTGTAGGATCATAATCTCGCAACAATAATGTCTCAGCGAAATTATCAAAGGCATAGCACAATAGCGTCGCAGAACAATTTCAGGAAGAATATAACAAACGACGTCAACAAGGATGATGAGAAAGATGTGATGGTCCTGCGAAAATTAGAGAGCTTGCAAAACTAATATTTGTAAGGTTGCGAGAATGTCGCAAGCCATATCCAAAAATAAAGGACAGATTAGCTGTCATCCACTATGTATTTCCCTATAAATAGTCGTTCAAGTTGTAAAGATGAGGGGGATCTTTTTTGAGTAAGAAACAAGTAAATAGGAGAGAGAAAGTCTAGAACAGGGATCATTCTTGATTTCTTTATCTGTTCTTGTAAGAATATTCAAAGATTGTTCAATAAAATAAAGAGTTTAAACCTAAAATGAGTTGATTAATAATAAAATCATACGAGGGGTGTAGTGTAGGATTTCCTGCAACTACATAATGGCGCTAGAAACAGGGAGATTGAAGATCGAAAGTTGAAGATTGTTGATTGAGAATATTCAAGTCAAGAAAGTGATTAAATAAATCAGTGAATCAATTAGAAGAAAGATGAATAGAATTAATGAAAATGGCAAAAGATTGGAGTGTAATATGATAACAAAAACGATGATTAATGAATTCCATGAAAACATCAAAGGAAGAATACATAAACGAAATTTTGAAGGAAGGAAAGTTATGGCGGTAGAAAAAACATCACCCTTGAAAGATTGGGAAAAGAAAAAAATTGCATTCATGGCAGAAGAAATACCAAAAGAAAATTTGAACCACACATCTTCGTTGGTCATCACAGTGCCTATTGCAAGAAAAGAGAAGGAGACAACAATAAAATCCACAGGAGAATGGATGTTGAACAGAACTTTAATCGATACAGGAAGTTCAGTTGATATAATATTTTATCACGCATTCCGGGGAATGGGATTTAAAGATGAAGAAATGTCCAGTTCAACATATTTTTTTCACGGCATCGGAAAATTCACAACAAAACCTAAAGGAGAGATAGTGGTACGAATTCCATTTGGAGAAATCGAAACACATGTAACATTGTGCGTAGTGGATATGGAATCACCATATAATATGTTATTAGGAAGATCATGGATACATGCGATAAAAGATGTGGTATCAACGTTGCATCAATGTATTAAATTCCCCACTCCAAATGGAATAGGTGAAATCAGAGGAGATGTTGACAATGCGAAATTATGTGATCAGATTGAAGTAAAGCATTATGAAGGACAAGCAAAAAAGAAACAATTTCGCAGAAAATTGGCAAAGGAAGCAAAGAAAGAAGAAGAATTTAGAGTATATATGATAAGGGAAAAGAAGGCAAAGGAATACCCAGCGAAATTTCGGAAGAAGGAGAAGAGCCTATGAAAACAACAAAAGAACCAACACCAATGGGAGAACCTAAACCCAGTTACACTGCCGCATAACCAACAAAAGAAATAAACGTTGGGACTATAGAGGAACCTCTAATATTGATAATTGGAACCAAAATGGATAAGGAAGAAGAATAAAGAACTGTTAACTTGTTGCGAGAATATAAAGATGTTTTCGCAGGAAGCATGGATGAGATACCGGGAATAGATCCATCAATTGCATGCCACAAGTTGGACATTAACAAAAATGTGAGACCATTTAATCAGAGAATAAGAAAAATTGCAACAACTTACCATTCCCAAATACAAGAAGAACTACAGAAAATGCTTGATGCAGGAATCATAAGAGAAGCTAAATACCCAGAATGGATAGCGAATATGGTCATTGTCCCAAAGAAAAACAAAGGAATCATGATTTGCATAGATTTCACTGATTTAAACAAAGCTTGCCCCAAAGACAGTTTTCCATTACCAGATATTCCTTAAATGGTAGGATCCGCAGCGGGAAACGATAGGGTATCATCTTTAGATGGATACAAAGGGTATAACCAAATCCCTCTCGCTGAAGAAGATCAAGAACATACTTCTTTCTTTTCCCCTAGAGGTTTATATTGTTACACGAAAATGCCATTTGTTTTGCGAAATGCGGGAGCGACATACCAAAGAATGGTAGAGAAGGTGTTCGCAAAATGGATACACAAGACGTTAGAAGTATACGTGGATGACATGTTAGTAAAGATTAAATAAGCTAAACACCATGTACAAGATTTGAGGGAGATTTTTGAACAAATGCGGCAGCATAACATTAAATTGAATCCTGAGAAGTGTACTATTGGAGTTGCATCAGGAAAAAATTTAGGCTACATTGTATCAAAGGAAGGAATACAGATTGATCCAGAAAAAGTGCAAGCAGTTCGTGACATGCCAACACCAGCAACAATAAAAGATGTACAGAAGTTGAATGGGCTTCTAGCTTCACTGGGGAGATTCATTTCGCGATCATCAGACAAATGCAAATATTTTTTTCGATATACTCAAGAAGGGTGAAAAACTTAAATGGAGTGATGAATGTGAAAAGGCTTTTCAAGGAATCAAAGAACATCTTATGAATACAACTATTTTACAAAAAGAAGAACCAGGAGAAGAATTATTGATCTACCTTGCGACAACGTCGCATGCATTAAGTGTTGTGTTATTGCGAGTAGACGCAGGAGTGGAGAAACCCATTTATTACATTAGCAAAACTTTTAATACTGCCGAGAAGAATTACTCAAAGATTGAAAAGTTAATCTTAGCATTAGTTTATGCATCATTTAAGCTCCGCATATACTTTCAAGCACACAAGATAAAGGTATTGACAAAAGTACCAATTGAATCAGTGATGAAGAATGCTAAAAGATCAGGAAGGGTGGAGAGATAATGCACAAGTAGGCCACTTTGATATTAAATATGAAATTTTGTCTTCACCAAAATCACAAGTTGTTGCGGATTTCTTGGCAGAATTTCCTTTAGAAGAAGATGAAGCAGTAGAAGAAATGATGGATGTAGAAGAAGAGCATGGAGATCCAAAAGATTTATTAACAGAACCAAATAGATGGGAAATATTGGTAGATGGATCATCAAATGGAGAAGGAAATGGAGTTGGAATTGTTTTAATTTCGCCAGAAGGAATAAAAATGGATTTTTCATTCAGATTGGAATTTGCATCCACTAATAATGAAACAGAATATGAAGCTGTGATACATGCCTTAAAATTCGCAATAGAAATGAAACTAGAAAATGAAAGGATCACTAGTGATTCGCAGCTAGTTATTCGCCAAATAAAAGGAGAGTATACTACAAATGAACCATCCTTGAAGAAATACAAGAAGCTGGTTGAAGAATTATCAGTGAAAATCCCAAAAATAAAATGGAGGCACATTTCAAGAAAGGATAATAGACTCGCAGATGCTTTTTCTTTCATCTCAAGCATGATGACAGATCCAACTGCAAGATGCATAAAAATACAAACACTTCTGTCACCATCAATCAATAAAGAATAGGAAGATGCGGATGTGATGATAATAGATAATTAAAAAGAAGAACAAATAAATAATGTCGCAGACTGGAGAATGGAACTTCATGCATATTTTGCGAAAGGAGAAACACCAAGAAATAGATTGGAAATACACAAGTTAAAGAGCCGAGCAACGAATTATGAATTAAGAGATGGGTTGCTATACCGAAAATCCTTTAGTGGACCATCACTCAGATGTTTGACACGAGAGGAAGGAGAAAAGGTGTTGAAAATGTTACATAGTGGAGATGCTGGAAATCATAGTGGAGGAAGATCTTTGGCACATAGAGCAAAAATGCAAGGTTATTATTGGCCATACATGCATGAAGATGCAAAACAAATATCAAGACGTTGCGAAGATTGTCAGTGGCATGGAAAGAAAATACATGCACCAGGAGCACCATTGGCATCTTCAACCAGTGTGTGGCCCTTTGGAAAATGGGTCTTAGACATTGTGGGGCCATTTTTACCAGGAACTGGACAAAGAAGATACTTAATAGTCGCAACACATTATTTCACAAAATGGACAGAAGTGAAGGCAGTACAGCATATTCGCGACAAAGATATCTTTACATTCATATTCGAAAATATCATTTGCATATTTGGAATTCCTGCACAGTTGGTATCTGATAATGGGAAACAGTTTGAGGGGCAGAATATAGAAATGTTACTTAATGCATTCAAGATAAAATGTGGAAAGTCAACTCCTTTGTATCCACAAGCTAACGGGCAAGTAGAAGCAACAAATAAAACAATTGCAGATACATTAAAGAAGAAATTGGAAGGACACCACAGAGCATGGTGCGAACAAGTACATAATGCAGTATGGGCTTATAATACAACTAGAAGAGAAGCTATTGGAATGTCACCTTTTTTTTAACATACGGAGTTGAAGCGGTGTTACCAACAAAAGTCGTTATTCCGACAACAAAAAGAGAAGCTTGGGAGAAAAATCTTAGTGCGGGCTTAATTTTAAACAAACTTGATGAATTAGAAGAAAGAAGAGAAAAATATTTACAACATATGGAGAATTATCAGCGAAGATTAGCTCGAGAACATAATATATGTGTCAAAATACGCGAATTTCAACCAGTAGATTTAGTTCTGCGAGAAACACCAATATATCAGCGAGAAAATGGTGGAAAATTAGCGAAAAAATGGGATGGACCTTACATCATTAAGGAAATAATTGGAACAGGAGCTTATAGGTTAATGGATCCAGAAGGAAGAGATGTTGGTCATAGATTGGACAGACCATGGAACAGGTTGTACTTAAAAAGATATTATCCGTAAGAAGCTTTGAGAAATTATGGAATCTGAAAGAATAATTGCAAGATTACTCATATCAAAACAAGATCATAATGCGCGAAATTTTCGCAAAGATAATCACAAAACAATGACATAAAAGAAAGAGGCGAACCTTTATGGCGTACACCCTAGTTCGCGAATAAAATTTCGCAAGAGGAAAATGTAAGACCTAAAGTACATCATATTAGGGGGTACCTATTGCATGTCTCAGGGAAAGGCTACACCGCCACCGGAACCTGAGTCATGGAGATTTGGGGTCAATAAAGCCCATCCTGGAGAGGCACCTTGGATTCTCAGCTTAAGCATATGACTTAGGTTGGGCGACTAAGGTAATAAGGACTCTCCCAAGGAGTGTAGAATCTGATCAAGGCGCCGAGGTACACGGTTGATTCAAGAGTGCCTGGGGCGTTTGAAGCGTCCTTGCCATTCTTGACAAGTCTTGGCTTATAATACACTCGACCCGAAGAAAACCCCACTTAGGGTGCAGTCTCGTAACCATAATCCCTATAGGTAAAAGGGATAAGAGACTGCGAAAACAACTGGTTGTTGTTAATACTGGATGGGAGGAGCTAACCTTGTATGGTAGAAGTACGCCTCCTTGAAGGGTCAACCAGGGGGAAGATAAGGGCGGCACCCTCCATTAGGGAGCTGATAAGTGTCTTAAGACGCAAATGTCATGAGGCTTTTTATTCGCAAGGATATTAAGGCTTGTCATATTTGTGCAACAATCCTGAAGAGGCAATAATACAAAAGAAAAAATATAAGAAGAGATCAATGGGTTTTCGCATGAAAGTGTGAAGACGTCCTGCGATTTCGTCGCAAGACGGCAATGTCATGGGGCTTTATTTTCGCAAGAATATTTAGGCCTGTCATATTGTCGCAACATTCCTGAAGAGGCCATAATACAAAAGAAAAAGTTAAGGCGAGATCAATGGGTTTTTGCATGAAAGTGCAAGGATGCCCTGCGATTTTGTCGCAATGACAAGAGGTGGCATAATAAGACCTTTAATTAGGAAGGCAAAATAAGACCATATGATAAAACAAATTAATTATAAGTATTCCTAACAGATTATTTTTTGCAAGAAATATAATGAGAGGCAAGTATGGGAATCAATACACAAGAAGCATTATCTTTCTTATCAACAAAATATTAAAAGGGAAAGTTGACTCCAAAGTTGATGGAAAAGTGTAACTCTCAAAAGTGATAAAAATAAGACAGTTCAAGAAAACAAATCTAGATAAGAAGCTCAAGCTTCAGTATTAATTTCAGTAGCAGGAGATAACAGAAATTCTTCGCCAATATTCTCGCAAGCCTCTCCTTCATTTCGGTTTTGATTTTCGCCATGACTAGCATCTTGATTATCGCCAGCAATTACTTCTTCAGGAGAAATTTCTTTCTCATTATGATTAACACCAGCAGATACTTCTTTAGAATGAACCTCTTCTTCATCTTCCAAGAAATTATCCTCTGCACCGCTTTCGTAATCATAATCACTATCAACAGGACGAGGAACTTTATCGTCATCTACTTCTAAAGGATCAATTGATGTAGGAGGAAGAGAGTTGGATAATAAAATGTCATTTACAAGGACTTCGGCCCGGAGATGAACTTGGCGAAGAAGTGCTCTCTGATGATTCCTATCTTGAATATCCTTAAAATAAGCAAGATAATCAAGTCTTCTTTCTGCTCGATCGCGAGAACCAGTAAGAGTAGAGACAAGCAATGCATTTTCTTTGCGAATTTTGGCATATTTAGCCTCCAAAACAGAAATAGAAGAATGAAGATTCTTCTCAGACTCTGCGAAAGATAGAATACAAAATTTCATTAATATAAATAGTTCATAGAGATATGACAAAGAAAAGATAATCAAGGCAGTCAAACTATTATGACTACCTTCCTTTTGTGAAATAAAGTGTTGAATCAAAGACAGACAACTATTCTCCCAACGGTCCATTGCGTCATCAAACTTATCTCCAACTAAACCTTTAAGTTGAGACTGAAGATTTTTCTCTTTAGAAATAATAAAGGAATTTTTCTTCGCAAGAGAAGAATAAGATTCTTCTAATTTGGAATACTGTTCTTTAAGTTGATTTTCCTTTACACGATAGATGACTCTGTTACTTCTTTAAGTTCATTTCTCAAAGAGCAAAGAGATTGCTCTTGGTCAGCACATACTTTTTGGAGAATACTAAGTTGTTGCGAAGAAATCGTCATCTTGTTTAAATAAGTTCGCTTCTCTTGAGATAAGGTTTTATTCTCATCTGATAAAGTTTCCATCCCTAAATTAGCTTTAGTTAAAGAATAAGAAAGACGAGATACTTCATTACTTAATAGATCTTGTCTTTGAACTAATTGAGTATTTTCATTGGTAAGATTATTTATCTGATCAAGAGAATATGAATAGAGTTTATCTAATTGGTTATATTGATCCATCAAGATTTTTTTATCAACACGGGATTCTTTAACAACATATTCAAATTGATATATCTCCATTATTCGTTTCTGGTTTAATGCTTAACATGCGAAAGAGGGATTTCAAGGATAATTAAACATGGGAAGGATAAAACCATCGAAAAGGCAAATTAAAGACATAGATAAGAAAATCATACCTCTCAATTAATCATTCTTCTTGCGAAGATTGTCACGATCCAACAAAACATTCTGAAGCTTCTGATTTTCAAGACGAAGAGCATTACATTCTTTTTCTAAAGCTGTCTGCGAAGCAACTCTGTCAGAACCCAAATGCTTGCTCAGAATTTCGCAAACATTAGACTTGATAGGATCAGTAGAAGACTTCTTGCCATCATCCAAAATTTCAGATAAAACTTTGAAAGCAATATCTATCCCTTCCACGGTTTCTTTCGAAAGAGGAAGAGAACTGGGTAGAGAACTGGTAGAGATAGAAGGTTGAGAAATATCTCAATGGGAAGAGGAGAGGTTTCATTCGCAGAAGGATCCACAATGGGGATTTCAATCATAGAAAGGTCAGCTGAAGAAATGAAGTCAGAGGCAGCATTTTCGCGAATTGGAGATAAAGGTTTATCTTGCGAAGATATCGCAGGAGATTTGGAAGAAATGAGTAGGTGGAAGGGAAAATAAGTTGGAACAGTTTTAAGGTGGCGAGATTTCTTGAGAGGTTTATTAATATCTTTATCACCCTGCGAATTACAATCCAGATAAGAAACAGAGGCATCAATATTGTTATTAGAAAAAGATAGTGTTTCTTACTACCTTCTCATTTGCATACTTTCTTTTATGTGCGACAACCTTATGCTGTGATTTGGGAATGTTAGGGTTCTGAACTGTAAATTTAGTGTTGGAGCCGCTTTTGCTGAAATAACGAGAGTATGGGAATCACATAAACAACATCAAATAAGGCAATAAACAAGATAAATTTCAAATATATCAATCTCAGCAAAACTCATAAAGAAGAAAAGAGAAGACTAACCTTGATGAATCCATGAAAAATAATAGCAGGGAGATTGTCTCAAAGAAAATTACGAACTATGAAGATCTAGTATGAAGATGAAGAAGAACTTAAAAGATTGAAGAAGAAAGAAGAAAAATTGTAATAATGGAATTTGCAGAAGAACGATGATGTTGCAGAGAAAATAAAAATAAAGAAAAAGAGAGTGGGAATGAATATATATATAGAGGGAATTTCTCCTCGAGAAAATAAACACGATTAATACGGAAAGATATAAGCGGTTAAAAAGCAACGGTTACAAAAGACGTGTCGAGAAATAAATGGAGGAAAGAATACGTGTGATAAATGCAGAATATGAAGAGGAGAACAGCTGCGGCATTTCTCACATCATTCTCTACTTCGCAGAGAAGATATGAGAAGAGGCAAGATGTAGGATCAGAATCTCGCAACAATAATGTCTCAGCGAAATTATCAAAGGCATAGCACAATAGCGTCGCAGAACAATTTCAGGAAGACTAAAACAAATGACGTCAACTAGGATCATGAGAAAGATGTGATGGTCCTGCGAAAATTAGAGAGCTTGCGAAATTAACATTTGTAAGGTTGCGAGAATGTCGCAAGCCATTTCCGAAAATAAAGGACAGATTAGCTGTCATCCACTATGTATTTCCCTATAAATAGTCGTTCAAGTTGTAAAGATGAGGGGGATCTTTTTTGAGTAAAGAAACAAGTAAATAGGAGAGAGAAAGTCTAGAACAGAGATCATTCTTGATTTCTTTATCCTTTCTTGTAAGAATATTCAAAAATTGTTCAATAAAATAAAAAGTTTAAACCTAAAATGAGTTGATTAATCATAAAATCATACGAGGGATGTAGTGTAGGATTTCCTGCAACTACATATATCCTAAGAACTTTCCTGATGCAACTCCGAAAATGTATTTTTCTGGATTTATCTTAATGTTAAACTGTCGCATCTGCTCAAATATTTCTCGGAGATTGTCCACATGATCTTCAGCTTTTTTACTCTTTACCAACATATCATCAACATAAACATCTAGTGTTGTGTGTATCCACTTTGCGAATACCTTTTTTACAATTCTTTGATATGTCGCTCCTCCATTTTTCAGACCGAAAGGCATTTTTGTATAACAGTATAATCCTCTTGGTGCGAAAAAAGCAGTATGCTCTTGATCTTCTTCAGATAAAGGTATTTGGTTGTACCCTTTATATCCATCCATCAATGATAATCTATCATTTCCTGCTGCAGCTTCGTATATCTGGTAGTGGAAAGCTGTCCTTTAAAGGAAGCAAACCTTTACGGAGACAAGCTCCCCAAATTGCAAACTTTAGAGCGTAAGTTAGATTAGTGCGTCTCATCGTCAGTTGGTTAAACCATTTCTCGATCTAATATCAGCATCATATGGAAAACAAACACCGAAGTCAGTAATGGAATTTATTCAAAGAAGAAACACTATGCTACATAAGACAAGTTTACCTTCAAAAATGGCTATTCCAGTTGGGCCATATTTTTTTTCTTTAAGCAGAGTGAACTGTAGGTACATCGGAATATAATATTATGTTACTCGCTTCAGAATTACTAGGTTGAATTGCAAATAAAATTGCTCAAAAGCACAAGACTCCTGGATGAATCTACTTTAGTAAAAGAAGAAGTAACAAAAGCCGAGGAAAATCACCTATTACATATAGAATATGGCCTGATTCCTTTGTTTCCTATGCAACGAGGGCACATACATTTCATGTTTGCTCTCACTTCTTCGATTTCTGGCAACATACAGTTTGACAAAGCTACATCAATCAGTAAACTGACTTAGTAAAATTAACAAACACTCTACGCTCGCAACAACACATCCTGAATGAATGATAACAAAATAACAAAATTTAACCCATCAAATACCATAGGATATAACTTCATAATCTCTACTTGTAGCCTACAAATGAGAGGAGATTAGTATCCAAAAGGAGTAGATCTATTACCTAGAACTACTGCCCTTAAGTTGATGAACATGGGCACCAATCTTTTTGAAATATGCTCATTGTTCACTCCTGTAACCAAATAAGCCACTAATCAAAATTAAAAGAAGTCAAATCAAACCCAGAAAGAAGAAATCAAAGATACTTACTGAGTTGTGGCTAATTCATTGAGAAGTTTCTCAGAATCCTCAAAGAAATGAGAAACAACTTCAAATACAATATCTGGTTTACTCACATCTTGTAGCTGTTGTAGCTGAGTAAACTGATCATCCAGAAATCCCTAAAACAACAATACCAGCCCCGTCATTAAAACCCTAAACACAAAATCAAATAAACAAAAACGAAAAATATACAAGCCCATCTTTAAAAACTAACTTCATGAAATATAATAGCAGCTTAATCAATTAGTCTTGTTTGCATACGACCCACATCCAATCTTTCTCTGCTGCTGCTATTGCTTCTATTTCTCTATAGAACTAAAAGACTTAGATTTGGATATCATAGAACAACATATAAACCCGAATACCTGAATCTAACAAACAAAGTTGAGCAAACTGAATCGATTTATATATTATATGTAGGATTTGGCATAGAGAGAGAGTAGAGAGGATTGCAACGAAAACACAGAGAGACTACATTGTGTAAACTTACTTGACAATTTCATTAATGTAAACAATGCCTTTATATAGGTTGCAATATACAAGATTTGTTCTACTGAACTCCACTAAATGCTGCTCGATGACACAACCAACTCCTAGTTAATAGGCATTACAACCATGACTCATAAACTCCTAAAGACTAGGACTAATAGTTACCTACTAAAAACTACTCGGTAAACATTAATAGATGGGTGCAGTACTTGCACACCATTAACCCACGACTTAGTCCTAAGACCCTGTCGGACTTTGTAGTTTGAGTTTAGTTAAAACTCCAACATCCTCCCTTAAACTCAAACTACAAACTGCAAAAGAACCTTCGAGAATCTGGTTGATATTGCTTGACTATCACTTCTGGCTTCAACCGAGCTTTAAACTCCACCTGAAAGACATACTGATACTGAGGATCAAACTGTATGCCCCATAGAAACAGAATCTATATCATAGATTCTGAATAGTATCCTAAGTCAATTTCAACACCTCGAATAACGACGAGTACCTGGTTGAACTTGTTCACTGTTACATCTGGCTGTAATATGGGCTTCTAACTCTCTACCAAGAGACATACTGATACTGCTGATCAAACAATATGCGCCTCACAAGCCAAACCTATTACATAGATCCCAAACAGTTTCTTAAACAAGCTTCAACACCCCGTCTTTCACCAACGACTCACAAAACTTTTGCAAGACAAACTTAAACACAATTGGATCTGCAGTACCGCATCAGACCGCTGCTGGGTCTGCGTTTAATCCATCTATCATGAACAAGAAAAGAAATAAAATTGATCATTACACACATGCGAGAAACCACAACTGAAATGTTCAACTTCGGTGTACAAAACTTGCACAAAAGATCAGATACACTTATAGTGTCTGCTACGGAACATCACCACCCTGTGAAGGAGACCCGTAAACACCCTCTTGCTACTACTCCGTACTTGCCAAGAGGATATTCATTCAACTGAACACATCTTCATATTACCGTCAGCACCATGAACCAAATAAATATATAATTCACAATCCCATGAATATGGTCACACCAATTAATTTGAACACCACCGTATGCATAACCACAAGTTTGTTTTCTCACTTCTAAATCCCTAAGCAAAGAACTCCAACCACAAATTTCAAAACACTCACAACTGTCAGGCTTGCTCAACTGCTTTACGTTAGGATTCATTAATGAAGTCTCAAACTCCATATCAACGGACTTTTACTTAGATGTCCCACGATGCATATGGTAGAATGCTTAACCGTCCAGCTGGTTTCATCCATGGAGTATTAACTCCACAACAGGGATTTTCTAACCTCCCGGCCATCCCTTGATACCTTCGTATCCACTGTCATCGTCAACAAGCAAGAGTTGCGGCTCTTTCTTTCTGCTTGTTCCCTGACTACTTGAAACCAAACATCCTAATATCCGTAGGAATTTCATCCAACGATCTTCCAAGCATGTGTCACACCAGAACTTCTTTGAGGAGAAACTTCAAACAATCAAACGCAATGACTTCCTATAGGATAACAATCAACAACAGAAAACATGCAATCCTTTCTTTCTCGGACTTTTCATCAAACACTTCCGAGAAACTTTATAAATAGTTTCTACTGTACGGTGTTCTTGCAATTGAACATTCATTAACAGGTTTTAAAACAAACCCATGAGCAGATCTTTGCAAACCAAGGATTTCTCCATAAAAAAAACAAGTTTAATTACAAAACTAAACCTTCTACTAACAACACCATCAAGGGACGTGACGAACGTTAGAAATGAAAATAAAGGATTACTGAATATGAGATTTGAACCAAACCCTTCACAGTACGTAACAGCAGTACCTTCAGATATTTCCATGGATGTTCTCCTGACTTTGATTTCTTCCTACATCAAAGCACAACGCAGCTTCATTTGGCGAGTCTGCAACATCACCTTTGATGAGATATCAATCCTCTTTGAATCTCAAAAGAAAGAACTCCATATCATCAAGGGTGGTCATGGGCTGCACGAAAACCTCTCTTGAGATCACTGATAGTTGCTACTATCATCACCCATGACAAGAACATACTAGCATAAAACACTGATCTAGTATTTACTTTCACTTTTACATTGTCAAGAAACACTTAGAAAAACTTTGAAATCCTTAAAAAAACTCATCTGATTTCTCTTACTCTTTTCTCTCAAGTTTTCTACCTCCCTTTCACTCTAACAACTCTCCCTCTACCCTAGCTCTGATACCAAATGTAGGATTTGGCATAGAGAGAGAGTAGAGGGGATTGAAACGAAAACACAGAGAGACTACATTGTGTAAACTTACTTGGCAATTTCATTAATGTAAACGATGCCTTTATATAGGCTGCAATATACAAGATTTTTTCTACTGAACTCCACTAAATACTGCACGATGGCACAACCAACTCCTAGTTAATAGGCATTACAACCATGACTCGTAAACTCCTAAAGACTAGGACTAATAGTTACCTACTAAAAACTACTCGGTAAACATTAATAGATGGGTGCAGTACTTGCACACCATTAATCCACGACTTAGTCCTAAGACCCTGTCGGACTTTGTAGTTTGAGTTTAGTTAAAACTCCAACATTATAAACAAACCCTAAAATCCTAATACCTGAATCAAAATCGTAATACAGATGATGAACAATCCCTAAAATCCTAAATCGACTTATAAAGACTTACAAAAGTAAATCGAAACTGAAATCATACGCCATTAATGGAACAACAGAGAAGAATGGACGAGAACAAAGAAGAGACGAATTGAACGAGATGGTAACAGAGAAGAGGGGAGAGTGGAGAAAAAAATGGGTGAAGGAAGATGAAAGGAAGATTAGGTGAAATAAAACCAGATGAGTTCAGCAGATAAGGCTGAGGAAAACAAATAAAAAAAAAAATTGGTGAAATTTTGGTCAAAATGCGAGCGTGACCGCTGATATAAGTATATAACTCTACCGGAAAATAATTTAATATGTGGGATTCACGAAACCGACAGAAGAAAACTGCCCATTTGACTAATCCTAGTATTCCTACGGTTGGTCAACACACCCTCACTATTTGTGGCGCTCTTAAAAAAAAACCTCACTAATAGGACATGTTTTTGTAGTGTTTGGACACGCTTTGTTTAGGTCACTGTAGTCGATGCAAATCCTTATTCCATTATTTTTCTGTGGCACAACCACCATATTTGCTATTCATTTTGGGTATTTTGTTAGTCTTATTATCCCAGCTTATAGCATCTTCTGCTGCTCTGCCTCCATCTGGGGATGATATATTGTTGTTATCTTCCTTATCCTCTGCTTGAATGGTCGTGCGTTCTTATTGATGTCCAACTTATGTCACCCAACAGAAGGATCTATTCCTGACATTTCTTCCATACTCCATGCGAAAATGTCTTTATATTCACGCAAGATGTTGATTGTTCGCTCTTCCTCTTCCTTTCCCATCTTAGTTCCAATTTTTAGCATTTTTGGTTCATCTTTTATGCCAACATTTTTTTCTTTTGTTGGCTATGCTGTGGTGAAATTCGCTTTGGGCTCTCCTATTGGTGTCGGCTCTTTTATTTCATGCATTGGTTCGTTTTCTTTTTATGTTATTTCTCTTGGTATTCCTCTTCCTTCTTTAGTTCTAATCATGTATATTCTGAATTCCTCTTCCTTCCTTTGCTCTTTCGCTTTTCTCCACCGATCTTTTCGCTTCCTCGCGCATCCTTCATAATTTTTGACGTCTATTTGAGCGCAAAATTTCGCAGTCTTAGTATCTCCTTTGATTTCTCCTATTCCACTTGGTATTGGAAATCGCACGCATTGATGAAGAGTTGATACCACTCCTTTTATCGCATGTACCCATGGTCGTCCCAATAACATGTTGTATGTTGATCGAGTCATATCTGTATCTTTATATCCCATACCTTTGAACGTACGATAGAATAAGATATCTACCGAAATTCCTGTATCTACCAAGGTTTTATTTATCACCCACTCATCTGGAGAAGCGGTTTCCGTATTTCTTTCTTTTCTCTCTGCAGTTACTGTAATCATCAGAGGATCTATTCGTCTAATATTTTCTCGTGGTGTCTCTTCTGCTGTGAATGTTATCTTCTGCTTTTCCCACTCCTTCAAGGGAGATAATTTTTATACCGTCATAATTTTCTTTCCTTCAAAGTCTCGCTTGTGTATTTTTCCTGTGATTCTTGTATGGAAATCATTTGTTGCGGTTTTAGTTATAGGTTACACTGCAGTCTCCTACTGCCTTCTCTTACTTTGATGATTTGGATCATTTTTGCTTGTCCATCTTCTACTTTAGCACTTGTTTGGTTTCTGTGTGTGCTCGTTTGCTGGATTTGTTCTTTGATTTATTGTTGGTTGTTCTTCTTTTCGCCCATTTTTGCTATTTTTACAATTTTATCTTCCTTTCTTCTCAATATAAGATCTTTTCCCGGTCAAAATTACTAACCGTTTCAATTAAATTCACCAACAAGTTATATCATTCCGAGCTGATTTCTAGCGCCAAAATGTAGTTGCAGGAAATCCTACAACTACACCCTCAATAAAATCTATAGAACAATCTAGGTGAACTCCATGAAAATCATAGGAATATTCATTAAGATCTTTAAAATTGATACAAAGTGATGAGCAAACCCTAACTTGGGAAGCAAATAATCTTTCTCTCTCCTAAATATCTTATCTAAACTCTCAAAAGCTCTCTCCATACAAGATCGCCCGGCTCCTTATATAGGAATTTACATAGTGGATGACAACTAATAAAACCCTATTTTCGGATCTGGCGTGCGTTATCAACGCATGCTTACATTGACTCTTATCGCACAAACTCTATACCCTTGCACGGTTCTTCACACTTTACTCGTGACTAGACTGACGTCATGTGGTGCGTCATCTGGATAAGCTATACGCGATGACTTTCGCTTGGACTTGATGAACGTTTCTTCGCACGTATCACTGATGTGCGGTATTTTGTATCTACAATGGTCATTACAGCCTATGGATGCACATACAGCACTGTGCACAAGGTACAATAAACATGATCCTATTTCCATACAGTTTTTTATGCCAATGCACTAAAACGTTCGTGCGCAACACTTGGTTTACTAGACAAATGTCTAAAAGCTGTGATATGTCATCTCATTTGTTATAGTTGTGTTCTGTGCTCACCCTATAAATACGACAGAAGTGCATTTTTGTTTCATATCTATGAAAATAGTTATTTTGGAGCTTATATCTTTTTGTATTTTTTGTCACCTAGAAATTCGGATGTTGGAGGAAACTATAAAGAAACATCTTCACCAACCTCGCAGTTCTACTAGGAAACGAGTTTCTGGTTCCGGGAGTAGATTGATTAGCTATAGTTTCTAAGTTCGTAATAATTGTTAATGCCACCTTATAGTCAAAACCTGCCATATTAAGTTGGTAAGACATTTTTTGCGTGGCCTGTAAAATATTTGCACCTCATATCACCTCTCTCATGTCAGTTTCTTCTTTTTGTAAATGTAATTTTCGTTGTGCTGGTACAATAATAAAAAATGATACCAAAAACATTCAGGATTTGGTTTGCTAACAAATAAGTATACGATCAGCAATTAAGGAACAAATACTGAATAAATTACAAACATATAGAGACTGAGAACTACCCATTAAGGTAGAAAGCCCATGAGAAACACACCCATTAAGGTAGAAAGGGAATTTCCTTTTTACTACAACTTTCCGGAAACTAGACTTTCCAAAAACAAGACCATCGTGTATATAAAATGGATTACTCCTACATTAAAAATTTCATCAAAGGAATTACTTCGGAAAATCAAATTCGCTAATCATGGAGGATCAGATAGATTCCATTCCAAGAAACAGAGCACGTCAGAACGATATATATTCATCGTATCTGCTATCTCTAAATTTAAGCTCAAAAACCCAAAAATCAGCGTTAAAAAGATCACTTTTCAGAAGCATCGATTATCCACGGAACATCTAATGTAAAAGCCCGTAAGGTTATTGAAAGAAAAGTTGAAGAAGATATTGATAATCATCTCAATACCAAAAAAGTTGTGGTTTTAGATGATGGAGATGTTTGTTCGATTTGTCTCCAAGATTTAGACACCGGGAATGATGGTATGCTAACAAGAACGACGTTGCAGTGTTAAGCGGAGAAACTGGAGAGGACAATCCGATAACAAGAATCACATAATTGTTTAGTTTTTAATTTTTAATTTTTCCTCTTAAAGGTGTAAATTTTGTTTATGTGCTCACTCGCAAGTGTCGATTCCAGGTTCTTCTAAAACAGAGTCGGAACTTGGTATAAAATCGCAACTGTCAATTCTTAATCGATGAAGTACATAATAACCTGAGACTGGTACAACAGATGTTACGCTTTCTCGAGTAAAAGCTAATGATTCAAGTGTGTTCAAGATATGGATCCTATTCACCGGACAATATATCATTGTTTGCTATGTGAAGATACGGCTCTCGTTATGCCACATGAATTCTTGTATCCAAGATATGTTCGTTTGCGTGCTAGAGTAGTAGATGCACGACTTCAATCCGCACAGCCTATGCATCTAAATCCGCGGTATGGTTAGACAGACACTCATTACAGAACAGCTTATGGACGCATCATGATTCATGCACATACCGCTTTGCACAAGGTACAATAAACATGATCGAATAGCCGTTCAGTTAGTGTATACCTTGCACGCTTTGCCCAGTACATCGGTGTATATATATATATATTCATGCTCTCAAAGGAAAATCCTCAACTCTCTGCTTGCTAGATAAATGTCTAAAAGATGTGATTATCTCATTCGACTTGTTGTGTTTGTGTTCGATATTCACCCTATAAAACACTCCAAATGCATTTTTCTTTCAAATCTATGAGGAAGACTAGTTATTTGGAGCTTATAGTTGTTTTCGATAATTCTACTACTACCGGGAGAATCCGCGGCGGATTCTCCCGCCACTCACACCAAATACTCGGGGCTCCTTGTTTTCTCCCTGTGGATCCCCGGGGCTCCCCTTTTTTTGTGAGACCGCGGATTCTCCCGGTAGCTGTAGCATTACTCATTTGTTTTGCTCTTTGTCACCTGCAAAATTAAGATGTTGTAGGGAACTGTAAAGAAAAGTCTTCATCAACATGACTTTTTATTGGGTGAGGCACTTAATGGTTTATTCTTACGAAGGCATTAATTAACAATGGTTTTAGAGCTGCTGGTAGTTGGTTATATTATTTTCTTAAAATGAACCTGTCATTTGGAAGTTATACGACATATTATTATGTGACGATTGTGAACACCTATTACTTCCCCATTTTGGTGTTTGTTTTTATAAATCTAACAGTAGTTGAAAGTAACGATTGGATTTGCCGATAAATATACAGATTAATTAGTGACAAAGGAACACCACAAATTAATAAAAAAAAATTAAAAAGAAAATTGATGTTTAGAATGATTTTTAAATGTCATTAAAAAATTTATGAACAATACTCAAAATTATTTTTAAGATGTATACTTAAAACTACGGAAAAGGAAACCAAGCAGCGAATGGCTTGGCCAATCATGCGGCTAGCGAAAGTCGAATGAAAAATCTTTCGACCAAAATTATTTTCCATGACACCGTGGGTACCACGTACCCATGTCAAGTTGTAATTTAATCTTCTATCAATAAAATGCATGGTTAAAAGAAGAAAAAACTCCAAGATGTATATGTCCTTCTAACTCTCCGAGATTGGCGGGGTTCACAAATCGAGTAAAAGAAATTTTTTTGATCGGAAATGATATGTTGGCCGGCGACAACCAAACCCAAGACTAGTCCAGCTGCTCCAGCAACACATTATGGGGGACCCACTTTTAGCCTTTCCTAATCTCGATGTTGAGAGCTTTTTTCGTGTCCATCAGATCCCTTATCTATCGGAATGAAATCGCAGGAAAAAATTGGATGAGTGCATCATCTCCCATTTTTTTTTTTTGATGATAGAAAACAAGCTCATATTTGTGCTAAAGGAATTTCTCATTTGATAGGGAAATAAGGGGGAGAAATAGAGAGTCAGAGACTGACTGTATATGAGTAAAATAAAGTTCCATCAAACTACTTTTCATTATTACCCTTTGGTTCCGTTGCCATTATATGGGAATCTGAAAGTTGAATGGTAAATTAAGTTATTCCGAATCAAGTGCTTTTTATTCCGGCAAGTGAAGGATGAATAATCGGGATGGACTCCGAGGAGGCTGGTTTAATTGGCTTGCGGTGGGGCATAATATCTTCAGAGGAGGGGCAAGTGATTCAATCTAGATTTCAGCAGTTGAGAATTTTGTGGTGAAGTCCTAGAATTGACGTTTGTGCTATTTTTTGGTCTACTGGGAACTACTAAATTGAGGCACTAATTAAGGAGACAGTTGACGAAATAATATCACGAGAACAAGTCCAAAGACTGGAAACATAAGGCGAGCGGGCATCTTCGCAAATGGAACCTTTTATGCCGAAGTAGTTATAGATGGATAATGGATCTTGGTTTTGAGCCACATCGAAACCATCCATCTCACTCGTAATACTTAGTTTTGATGAAGTGCGACACCTCCGGGAAGTTAGTAGGAGACTCATTTTCAGGGGGTTGGGTCCCACCTCATGTGAGAGGTCTATTGAGAATTATTGTTTAGGCAATGCATATTAGTTTTGATGTGGAACGATTTTAGGAGTCAATTTAACAGCATTGATGTGCAGAAGCAGGCCACAGAGGCACAGACGGGAAGAGTTAAAGTACAAAAGAAGGTGGGTGGTGGGATGATTTCTATAATTCCCATTTTTGTATCTTCAAGAGGGACGGGATTTCTTATCAAATGCCGGAAATGACCGAGCAAAAAAATAAATTGAACTTTTACAGGAATGGGAGAGGTATCAGATCACACAGCCTAAGATGATAAGATGTGTTGGCGTACTGGAGTAGTAGATGCATGACTTCATTCCACAGTATGGTACAATAAACATGATCCATAGCCATACTTTCTTTTTTGTATGCCAAATTGCCAATGCACTAAACTAACTATTCATGGGTAACCCTTTGTTTACTTACACAAAAGTTTAAAAGACGTGATACATTCCATCTTCTTCTTTTTTCAAAAAATGGGCTATATAGCTAAAAGGATACTTTTTCTGGGCCAAATGGACCGGTAGGAATTCGACCTGGGTCAAATGAGCAAAAGAATTTTTTAATGTGGAGAGACGTTACAATCCTTTTATAACCGTTCTACCACCACGTTCTGGGTCAAATGGACGAGATCCAGCTCATTCTTATGCTGACCATCATATACCTGAAACAATTTTAAAATTCTCTCCAACATTGCTCATTCTTTTATTACGGCATCGAGAGACTCACTCACCACCGCACTCAACACCACCATTTAACCAGTCACCACCACTACTACCACCTACTATAACTCTTGTGCAGTCACCATCACTACCACCTTTATTAACTGGTTTCTCATATCACACCACATTCACCAACTCTCCACCCGATTACAATCACCACCGCCTTCACCAACTCTCCACCCGATTACAACCATCACCGCCTTCACCATCTTGTGTCATGGTTACCACTACCGTGACTAACTTCATCGGAGTTTATAACATCACCACGGATGACATTAGTTTTATTAGCCAACACCACCAATATTTAGACTTAATTTTATTTTAAGATCCAAAAAGATTTTCCCTAATTTGTATGATTATAGATTTATCAAAGTCTAAATTGGATGCATTTATGCACTTGCAGAATTCACTACATCCTTGAACATTAATACCACCAGCACTAGTCACATCATTTCTTCTAAATAAGTACATCAAGACAATTCAATTAGAAACATTTAACCCAACCCAAAACAGGATGAAACCAATATCATCCCTATCTAAAAAACAATGAAATCATTTCATCCTATTTTAAACATAGATGAAACCAATATCAACCCAATCTAAAACAAGATGAAATCAGTTTCATCCTGGCTTAAATATGGATGAATCCAATGAAACCAATTTCATCCTATATTAAACATAAATGAAACCAATATCAACCCAATCTAAAACAATCTGAAACCAGTTTCATCCTTGCTTAAATATGGATGAATCCACCAGCCCAATCTAAACAGGATGAAACCAATTTCATCCTGGCTTAAACATGATGAAACTGATTTCATCACGGCTTAAACGTGATGAATCATCTGAATTTATCTTGTTTTATCACCTACAACCCTTCACAACCACCACCACCATCATTAATCAAGCTGAAAAGAAAAAAAAAATAAAAACAGATCGGCCAAGTACAAAAATGAAGAACTATCAAAACAAAAACAAAAAAACGATCTAGGTTAAGAATGAGAAGCACCAATTACAAAAAAAATAAATAAAAACAGACTAATCAAATTTGACGATTAATTGATTAATTTGTATCGATTGATTGAGCTGATTGTGTGAATGGTGTCCTAAATTTAAAAATTTCCAAACTATTCCGAGAAAGAAATATGGAGGGGATGACGGATAAGTAATGAAAAGGAAATCTTGGGGAAGTGGGGAACTACGAAGTCTTATTTTAGTCAAGCAATCAATTTTTAATTGAAAGTTACCTGTCGTGTCGACATATATTCACTCTATAAACAGTCCACATATCTATAATCGACGTACATTCTCTATAAACAGTCCGCGTATCTGTTGAAAGGGGTAACTCTGTCAGTGTGCATTAATGAATCAGCAGTGGGGCCCGCGTCAAAAGAATTAAAATAAATAAGATTTATAAGATAAAACCTTCGGTGATATATCCGATGGTATTAAGGGTTCCGCAAATATTTAAAAAAGATAAGGTCATATTGGTTTGTTCCAGTTAATTAATAAAAAGAATTATGGGTGAAATATTCAAATGAATATTTGAACAGTATCTTTTTGATTCATGTCCATATGAACAGTATCAAAATGTACAAGTCTGTTTCATCCAGGAATTATTGATTTTGGTTTTTTTAACCAATTTTGTGTAGTTTTTTTTTTATAGATGTGTTCAGAGATCTCCCGGTAAATACAATACAAATGCATTTTGTACTATCTACGAAGATTACTTATTTGGAGCTTATATTTTTTCATGTACTCTTTGTAATCCAGAAATTAGGACGTTGGAGGAAACTGTAAAGAAAGATCTTATTCGACTTCATTGTTCTATTGGGTAAAGCATTAGGGTTTTATTTATTAGAACAGTGGACAAACTTTTGATTAGCTATGGTATAAAAGTTGCTAATAATATATTGGTAATGACATTTTAAAGTTGTATCAGATAGAAATTTCATAAAATTGGTTAAAAAGACCAAAATCAACAATTTCTAGGAGAAAAAGACTTGTACATTTTGATACTGTTTAAATGGAAAAAAATTAAAATGATATTGTTCAAACGGACAAAAATAAAAATAGCCAGTTTCATCATACCCATTTTCAAATATTTTTTTTTATTTTTAATTTATATCAGGATGCATCCAGTTTCATCCTTGTCATTTTTTAAATTTAAGCCGCGATGAATCCAGTTTCATTCTTGCTATTTTTTTAGTCTATTTCACCCATACTAATTTTTACTCGTCCATTTGAACCATGATTTAAAATTTTTTGGACAAATGACTCATTATCCGTAGAAATTTTACGTGGATAGTAAAATATTTGCACCTCATGCCACCTCTCCCGTATAAGTGTTTATTCTTTTTGTGAGTATAGTTTTAGTTCTTTTAGTTGTGCTGCCTGGTACAAAAATAAAAAATGATACAAAAAAGTCATAATTTGATTTTGCCAATAAATAAGAGTATTGATTAGCAATTAAGGAACAATCACAGGATAAAATAGGTATTTTTTTTGATGCTTAGAATGATTTTTCAAAAGAAATCCATCCGCAAATACAAAGCGCATGATCTTTTTTTAAGAATGGGCGATTGTGATATTTGAACTAATTAGGGGATATGAATTACTTCCCCCAATCAATAGTGTCCGTTAAGGGGTGTTTTTGGACATAAATATTAAAACACCCTTCCCTCAAAATAAAAATCAGAGAATTAAAATCAAAAAATAAAATCATATCCCCATTTTCATCTTCACCTCTTATTAATCTCTTTTAGGGTTAGGGCTTTGAAACCTAAATATTCCCCACTCCCTTTCAAATTTTAAATTTTCCTCGTTCCGTTTCAAATTCTCTTCTCTGCCGGGTCCTCTCTTTGAAAACGATTTTCTTTGTTTTACATTCGGAAGTGATGAAGACCATGCCGGTAGTGATGAAGACAATGCCGGAAATGATGAATACCATGCCGGAAGTGATGAATACCATGCCGGAAATGATGAAGATCATGCCGATATAGATGAAGACCATGCGGGTAGTGATGAAGACCATGTCGGAAAGAATTTTTTTTTACGTCGCCGGAAGGCATGCTTGGTAACTAACATTCAATGCCGTAACTAAGTGCCGACATGCTCGATAGAAATCTATCAATGCCGGTAGTCAAGTGGAAAAAATTTCAATTTTCTGGATACTTTTTATCATGTGCCGGCAAAGAAATTTAAGCAACATACCATGCCGGTAGCAGTACCGGCATGCTCGAGAATTAACTGATTGTGCTGGCAGTGGACTAAAAACCAGAAAAAAAATTCAAAATGCAATAAGTTTTGAATTTCAAAACCAGAAAATCTATTCATTAGGGGCTACGCACCCCCGGACCCCCCCGATAGTGGCAAACATTTATGAAAAGTTCCATCAAATGTCGTCATAATTTTTTCGGTTGAATACAATGCCGGCTTGCCTTTCAAAATGGGGAATGCTGCTGCCAGCATTGTGTTCATACTACGTCCATGCCGGCACCGAGCTATTTCAGCTGCAACAATGGTGGATTCAAAGAAAAAAAAAATCAAATTTTCAACACATTGGCACCTTTACCTGAGTATTGGGAGTGCTTGTACAATCATCCTCCATTTTCACCAAAAAAAGTTCACTCTCAATTTTTTTCCCTCCTTCTACTCTCACCTCACTCACCCAAATACAAATAAGAACACACTAATCATTTATGAAATAATTATAATTAAGCACTAATCCTGATTAGTGAGGGGTAGATTATTATGTAAAATATTTAGATAAGGGGTGATCCTGATTTGATATTTAGATCCATGTTTTGTCCTTTTTCCATATCCGCCAATTAGTTTGAGTATCCCAATGGCACGTCATTATATGAGCCAAATATAGTGCCTCCAAAGATACTTTTCATTTCTTATCCTTTAGTTTGTTGTAGGATAATGCGAAGGTTGAATAGTCGGACGAGGAAGCAAGTTTGGGATACAATTCATGTGACATTTAAAGGTCGTTGAGAATTTATGTGGCGAAGTACAGGAAAAGCTTGGCCTTTGATCACGGAGTCAGTTCGAAGCCTAAGTGTTAAGGATCGAGCAAGAGAGAGGAGAGCATAAACGTGGAAGCATAAAAGACTACATTGATAATAATTCGATGTATCTTTCTCATTAATTCTCTAGCTATTTATACAATCACAAGACTTGGCTCTCAAGGCACAAGACTTGGTTCTCAAGATATTCTATTCCTAATATAACTCACACAACTCTCCTAAATATAGTCTTTCCTATATTATTTCCTAATACCCTCCCTCAAGATGGAGCATGTAGATCACGAATGCCCATCTTGGACCAAAGAAATTTAACTTCGGTTTTTTTTTTTTTTTCTTCCAACGCTTTTGCGGAAAAAAAATCTTCAGATCATAGTTTAAGGACGTTTCGGTCCCCTTCATAGTTTAAGGACATTTCGGTCCCCTTCGTAGTTTAAGGACATTACGGTCCCATCTTCGTAGTCTTTAGGACATTTCGGTCCTCTTCGTAGTTTAAGGACGTTTCGGTCCCCTTCGTAGTTTAAGGACATTACGGTCCCATCTTCGTAGTTTAAGGACATTTCGGTCCTCTTCGTAGTTTAAGGACATTTCGGTCCCAATGCAAGTTTAAGGACATTGCGGTCCCATCTTCGTAGTTTTAGAACATTTCGGTTCCATCTTCGTAGTTTAAGGACGTTTCGGTCCTCTCTTCGTAGTTTAAGGACATTGCGGTCCCATCTTCGTAGTTTTAGAACATTTCGGTTCCCTTCGTAGAATACTTCTTGTACTCTTGGTTTCTTGGTTTCTTCGATAGAATACTTTTTGTACTCTCTCGACAACTCATAGGATTTCAACCTATTATTGTTGTTCTTTTTCTCATCACCTCTTGGTGATTGTTTTCTTCTCTCTTTTTTTTTTCTTTCTTCACAACATGAATGTTGTTTCTTCTTCTCTTATTCCAGTCACGCTATTTTTGCGAAACCTTCACACTTCTTTGTTCTTCAAGATTCTCTCACAATCTTGTCGTCTTTACAAAGTCTGCCACACTTTGTAGGATATCCAAGTTTCTGCCACAAACTCTTCAACCACACTTCACTTCTTCTTATTATATTGATGTTACAAATTTGCCACGCTATCCAGATTTGCCACATTTTTCGTAACAGATTTGCAACGCTGTGACATAATTGTCACACTTCTGTTTGCAAATCATTCAGGCACTTAAACAAACACCTTGTCTGCACTTATCTATTTCCTTTGAGGCTTTCAGCCCGTCTTCAAATCACCTGCAATACCTTTGCTTCGAAATTCTAATCCAAGACATACCTGTCTTCTTTCCTATTCATCTCAACTTCCGGAAACGTTCTTCAATTGTAACCATTCATCTGTAACTGACCCACAAATAACAGCAGTGACAACCACTTCCTTGGATGCTTTCTCTATGTGAAACTCACCTGAAATTCATCATAAACTCGAGTTCTGATCACAAGCCAATTTCTGTCGTCCATTGTTCGTCACCATCTTTTAGACCTCGTACACAGAGCCATCTTTAACCCACTGCAATCTTCTCCGTTGCTTCACAGGTTGAACGACGAGCACATCTTCTCAACTGATGTGTTACTTCACAACGGCAGACACCATCTTCTTTCCTGCTCCAAACTTTACCAAAACAACAACTGCCAGAATGGCATCAGTTCTTCGCTTGTCTTCTCTACCAATCTTTGGCAAACAGTTTCACCAACCATGGCAGCTTCTAAATCAACCCCCGGACCAACTTCTGAAACATCCTTGAGCCTGAACTTTACGACCATCCATCTTGGCTTCGAACGTAAGTCATAACCCTAGGCAACAAACCACTGTAACCATAGCATACATGACATCGGTATCTCCCTGTTCTGTAATTACGAAACTCTGAAAACTTCCTTGTTTATCTCAAGCTTTCGAGAAACTGTGAATCTCTTCTCATCTTTATGCCAGACTCCATACATGGTTTGATAGGCAACGTAGTCTTCAGCAGCAGAGTAAGACCAAGAGTTACGCCTTCTTCTTATCATCAAACTTAACACGATTCTCTTTGATGAATTCTCTTCATCAGTCTATAACCATCACCGGTATAACATCACCTGCACCATGACTCCATACACAACAGCACCTAACTCGAGCTCCATCTTTTTTTTTTTTTTTCACATCTCGATCCCATCTTCTTCCAGGCCATCATCTCATCACAGAGATTGTTACCATGAACTGCCGTTAATGGAGATAACATTGGAAGCAACTCTTTCTCCCTGTTCTACTGCCAACCATCTCTGTCTCCGACCATGCTTCTTCTTCCATCCTCATCTATCAACTATAGCAGCAGATCATCATCGCCAATGCCAAGCTCTTTCACGAGTTTGAATCTCACGTACCGAACTTCCTTTTTATGTTGACTTCTAAAAATAGTTCAATCAACCCATGTTTCCTTATTAACTTCGATTCACGTCAGAACCCTAATTTTTTTTTTTTTTCTTTTGAAACTCTCGTTTCGTCCCTCCGTGTAGACTCACACGGATAAAGCTTGCACCAGGTCTTGGAGCAGCAACATAGGTCTTTCTTCTATAGAACCCTCGTTATCACCACGACTTCTCGAGCTCCAACATCTTCTTCTTATCATCACAGCAATACCGTCTTCTTGCTGTTTCCTAATCCATATCAACACCTTCCAAACTCTGTTTTCTCGGCTAAAGCTACTCATCTCTGTTCTTACGACAATGGCAGCAGCAAGCCATCATATCTTTCCTGCTCAATATTGCAGCACTATACAGCTTAGCACTTTTTTTTTTCTCTCTCACAAGCCCTTAATCAATCCTTCGCAACAACTCACCATCTCGTTGGAGTTCTTCTCAGTTGAAACTTCACGTTTTTTTTTTCTCGGACCAAACTTTTGTCCAATTAATCTTCAAATAACAGCAGCCAGCACCGCCCCTTCATAACTTGTTGTATCTGCAAGCTATTTTCGGTCCCTGTTTCACCATCTGAGATGCATCTCTTCGGCTCAATTACGTACACCAGCACGACTTTAACAAGTCTTCTTTTGCAGCCTTCTCGTTCAGGAAAAAACTCAACTACGAAAGGCAGCAACTTTTTTTTTTTTTTTTTTTTACCCTAAAACGAAAAACAATAGAACTTCTCTAACTCTTTATTCTTCTCCTCTCTCCCTCTCACCTCGCTCTGATACCATGTTAAGGATCGAGCAAGAGAGAGGAGAGCATAAACGTGGAAGCATAAAAGACTACATTGATAATAATTCGATGTATCTTTCTCATTAATTCTCTAGCTATTTATACAATCACAAGACTTGGCTCGCAAGGCACAAGACTTGGTTCTCAAGATATTCTATTCCTAATATAACTCACACAACTCTCCTAAATATAGTCTTTCCTATATTATTTCCTAATACTAAGGCCTAGCCGCCTAGAACAAAAGAAGATCAACTTTGCTGCACACGGAAAAAGAGTATCGTGAATTGCATTTCGAGAAATCTGACGGTCCAGAAATGGCTCTGAATATTGGGACTGGGAGTGAGACAGGAGTGGGCCCCATTCTCCTCTCACACGGTGCACACACCGGTCCCTGTATAAATCATTTCCGTTTTGGACTATTTCCACAATTCCCAATTTCTAAGATGTGATGTTTGCGTGATGGAGTAGTATATAGATGCACAACTTAAATCCTCAGTATGGTCAGACATGAGCTCGTTACAGCACATCCTATGGATGCACATACATCGCTTTGTACAAGGTACAATAATCATTTCTGTACTTTGCACGCTTTGTCCAGTACATCAGTATATATTTTTATGTCTTTTTAATATATCTTCATGCTCTCTAATTCTTTTTCCTTTTAAAAGCAAAATCCTCCAATGCCATGAACTCTCTACTTGCTAGACAAATGTTTATCTCATTCGATTAGTGGTGTTTGTGTTCAATACTCACCTGTAAATACACTACAAATGAATTTTTCTTTTACGAAGAAGACTAGTTACTTCGAGCTTATATTTGTTATATACTCTTTGTGGGTAACACTACAAAATTAGTATGTCGGATGAAACCGACAAGAAAGGTCTTCATCAGCGATTCAACATGACTTTTTATTGGGTAAGCCATTGAAGGGTTTATTCTTACAAACAGAAGGAGACTGATCAGCTATGGTTTTAGAGTTGCTGGTAGTTAGTAATGTTAATCTTAGTCGGTGGTGCAAAGTTTGATCAAAGGTCAAACTTTATCTTGTGCAAACTTGATCCTAAAGTTTAGGAATCTAAGAGCCAAGTTAGGAAAAATAGCTTGTTCTTAAAGTTAGGGTTTTTTGAGTGCAAAGTTTGTGTTCTCTATATATAGTGCTAGTATGGTAGAGTTGAAAAGAATCAATCCAACCTAGAAGAGTGGTAAATCCTTGTGCTTAGGATTTTGGTCTTTTTGTAATGGAGGATCGTGTGCTACCGTGAAGGTCTATACCGGAGCGAGAGAAAAACTTGTAGGGAGAGGATTTTGGTGTTCTAGTGTGTCGAGTTTGGGGATTTGCCCTAAACCAAGTTTCTAGTGTTTCCATGTTTCCCCTCTGTTAGTAGCAGCTATGAAAACGGTGTAGAAGAGAAGACATGATGCTGGTTCGAGGAATGGTTAGAGAGTTGGTTTCTGTGCTTTCTTCGATGGTGTTCTCGGGTATGTCTTGTTAACTCTTTGGGTCTTGTTTTGAGTTGCGAAAAGAGCATGTAATGGTCTTTGATTTAATGGAAGTTTTTTGGTGGTGTTGGCCGTGGACGTAGCCTGTAAAGGTGAACCACGTATATCTTGTGTTGTGGTTGTGTGTGCTTATTTCTCTCCTGTCTCTCTTATTATTTCTTATGTTTGGTTCAAATCACCAATTGCCCTTTGTGATCTTGTGATTCCGCTGCGGTCGGGGTGTCAATTTTCCCAACAATTGGTATCAGAGCAAGGATGTGATGGTATGTTTGAACCTGGAATTGAACGATGGTTTATTGTTCGGGTGGAGAAATAAGTTTTTGAAGATAATGTTTCAACCGGTGTTTACAGAAAGATGGATTTGTGATGTGATTTACAAATCGGAGGCTCAACTTGGTAGAAGTTTATGTTCTTCGTTTGTTTGATGATGTAGTATGGGATGCAGAATAAAGACGAATGAGGTGGAATACATATTTACTTCTTGAAGAGTGTTAGTAATCATACACTATAAAGAATGGATTACAAAGATTGAAGAAAGGATGGGGCTGTAAGGTCTCATGTAGAAGCAAGTCCAACAACGCTTCGAAGTTATGCACGGGATGTTATAGATTTATGTTTTTAAGTCTATGTTAAAGTATTCTTGATGGCTTGCACGTAATATCAAGAATGTGCCCGATCTCGGAAGCATGTACCACGGTAATATGGGAATTCACATGGTATATATTCTGAGCGAGTATATTGGGTGTGATGGTGGTAAAAAGTATGTCATATTGGTGATGGCTTTGGGAATCTCTCAAAGGTTTGATCCTGTTAATCACAGTGGAGATATCTGATGGTTTATTTCAAATACACGGTAATCATGACATGTGTTGGAGTATGATATTGAAGCTCATTCTTCCTTTCTGGGTTAGAGTTCAATATGTAATTAGTTTACTGGTTAGGTGGAGCTAATGGTGATTCTTCTGGATGGTTCTCTTGTTGATCAATGATGGAGTCTGTGCAAGGATTCGTTGATGGTGATTGAAGATTTCCATGGTGTTTATGAAACATGATCAATTTCACAAGTGTTCTTCTAGTAGAAGATGGTTTGAATCTTTTTTATCAACGTCATGGTATTTTGGTCGATGAGATGGTTCTATGAAGATGGAACTTCGGGTCTGAACTTCAAAAGTAATTCTACGGGTATATAGAGATGGTGAATAACTCTGGTGGAAGATGAAGGTGATTTCATATGAGCGTCTCATGCTTGGAAGCATGATCCGAGGTGGAGAATTATTATTCTTAGTCGGTAGTGCAAAGTTTGACCAAAGTTCAAACTTTATCTTGTGCAAACTTGATCCTAAAGTTTAGGAATTTAAGACCCAAGTTAGGGAAAATAGCTTGTTCCTAAAGCTAAGGTTTCTTGAGGGAAAAGTTTGTGTTCTCTATATATAGTGCTAGTATTGTAGAGTTGAAAAGAATCAATCCAACCTAGAAGAGTGGTAAATCCTTGTGCTTAGGATTTTGGTCTTTTTGCAAGGGAGGATCGTGTGCTACCGTGAAGGTCTATACCGGTGCGAGAGAAAAACTTATAGAGAGAGGATTTTGGT
Organism: Papaver somniferum; assembly: GCF_003573695.1. Lineage (NCBI taxonomy): Eukaryota > Viridiplantae > Streptophyta > Magnoliopsida > Ranunculales > Papaveraceae > Papaver > Papaver somniferum. The sequence continues at coordinate 149,986,112 of NC_039367.1, read as the reverse complement.
GTTCTAGTGTGTCGGGTTTAGGGATTTGCCCTAAACCTAGTTTCTTGTGTTTCCATGTTTCTCCTCTGTTAGTAGCAGCTATGAAGACGGTGTAGAAGAGAAGACATGATGCTGGTTCGAGGAATGGTTAGAGAGTTGGTTTCTGTGGTTTCTTCGATGGTGTTCTCGGGTATGTTTTGTTAACTCTTTGAGACTTATTTTGAGTTGCGAAAAGAGCATGTAATGGTCTTTGATTTAATGGAAGTTTTTCTGGCGGTGTTGGCCATGGACGTAGCCTGTAAAGGTGAACCACGTATATCTTGTGTTGTGGTTGTCTATGCTTCTTTATCTTCTGTCTCTCTTATTATTTCTCATGTTTGGTTCAAATCACCAATTGTCCTTTGTGATCCTGTGATTCCGCTGCGCTCGGGGTGTCAATTTTCCGAACAAGTAATGCTACCTTCTAAGAGGACACTGCACCATTTTTCCCAGATAAGAACTAAAGGTTGCAACAGCTCTTACACAATTGCGAATTCGCAACTGATTTTGCAACTGCTCTAAAATTCGCAACCGCTCTCAGCTGTTGCGAAATTTGCAACTGCTCTACAGCTGTTACAGTTGGCAACTGCTTAGGATTGCACATGTGCGACCCGGCTAAGTGCCTAGTAACACCTAAAATTTAGGCGTGCGAAATACCTGTGTGCGTTGGAACACCTTAAAGATCATAAAACCCTATTTTCTTTCTTTTACAGCCGCATGTTTTTCTCATTTCTCTCTCTCTCGGTGCAGCCTCTTCACTTCTCTCTCAGATTATCTTTCATTTAAACTCTAAATTTAGTCACTCTATGCTTGTGAATCAGAACTTTATCATGTTTTGATTCTTATTCTTCTTCAACAAGATCCATCAACAGCATTAGCCATTAGTTCTTGAAGATCTGTTGTGAATCGATGAAGAAGAATCAATGAAGATCATCAACAACAGAAAATGAAGATTGATCAACAAAAACTGATCGAAAGATGAGTATAATCCCTTCTTATAGTTCTAGTTCAATCGATTAACTTATCCATCTTGAATTGAGCAGAAATTTTAATGATGGTAACCTAATAGCTTCGATTTCATCTTGTCTCTCTTTTCTGATTCATGATATGAGTTGATATCTATATTAATGTCATCTTAAACTTACTTTTGAGATAACATTTCGAACAAATTTACCAGAAATTTCGAAAAATTTTACCAGAAATTTTTCTAGGGTTCATAAGTGAAATTTTTTATTTTATAGTTTGCATCGACTCATACTTACCTTCAGCTGTTTCTTTTACAAAAAATGGTGATATATTAGTTGGTGAAATTGCTAAAAGACAAGCTTCTGAGAATCCTGAGAATACTTTATTTTCTGTTAAAAGATATATTGGTAGAAATATCTCTGAAGTTGCTGAAGAATCTAAACAAGATTGGGAAAAAAACAGCCTAAAATAAGGTTGGTTAAGTGTTTTACAAGTGTTCACTCCAATACATATATTTGGGTATGACCAGATTGGGATATGATCTCAAAAATGATGGGTGATGCACTACTCTTAACTCCAAATAATAATTCAAATGTCTTAATTACTGATATTTTAAGTACTAACTAAAGCGGTCATTTTTATCTAACTTTGACGTACTATCATGTGATGGTAAGGATAGTCGACTATTTGCTTCACAATTGGTATCATGAATTTGTATGTCTTGATCCTAAGGATGCTGTGTATGGCCATAAATTCAATGCGTTGCCTGTGAAGCTGACAACGTATGAGACTTTAGCAGCTACTGTTATGTTTTGACGAGATGGTCTTAAACCGATATGGCCACGTATTATGTGTGCGATGTTCCGTTTCATTTAAACCTACATCAAAAGTTTGTTCATGAAGGGGGTCGATAAGATTGATTTATTTTAGTGTAACTTGTTCTCTATTGTTTTCTTTCTTCAACAGGGATTACAGTGCCAAAATCTAGAGAGGGATTAGTACACATACCTAAGCGAGTTGATTCATTGTACCATTCTCTGTCAGATAGAAGTACAATTGTAAAACAAAAGATGCTGACAAATGGAGATCATGATACCACAATGACGACTTGTCTTGCTGATAGAGTGATTGTGTATGAGGGGAGACCACCTGTTGACTTTACTGCCAATGCTCCTCACTCTCCATTGTCAGGAATGAGCTTTTTCATATATGTAAGTGAATTTTAGCTAATCAATTAACTTTGGACGTTTCTTCAGTTTGAGTTGACCTTGTTTTCATGTTTTTGGCTTATATCCCGTTAAATGTTTCTTAGTATTTTTCAATCTAGAGAAGTACTACCACAATGAAAGAAACTTGGTGCTCTAGATTGAAAGAGAAAGTATGTGTTTACCTTTGTACAACCATTAGTGACACTGGATACATGATATTGTGATTCTTCCCATGTGTATTTTGTTTGTTTTCTCCCCTCTTCTTCAAACCAAGATAAAAAATACTTTTTCTGCGCTCAATACATGATGACCAACTTTCAGTTGTCTTTAATGCATAATTCAAGCATAATGGCTCTGTGTATTCTCGAAATTTCACTGATGTTGCTTCTGTAAATATCAGCTAGTGTAAGTATCCTCCATGTTGTTACACATTCATACTAATGAACATAACTTCATTATGTATTCATGAACAAACATATTTGAGGTGTTCTCCAATAATCATAACCTCATCCATCTTTCTCCTTATTTGGTTAGACAGAGAATGTGCCAAAAAATTGGTCAGATTTCAGTCCGGCGCTGCAGAAAACAAGGTTCAGACTGTTTACAAGAAACATGTAAGTCCTGAACATAGTGTTGTTGCATTTATTTCCAGCAAACAATTGATAGATTTTGTTGTAGTAGAAGAAAACAGATGACTGATAAGAAATAAGTGAAACAAAATCTTAAATGTACTCTCGTATCATCTGTTTATATATATTCAAATATGTATGTAGCTAACTCAGGTTATCAAAATTTAAGGTTGTTTCAATTGTCATTCGGTTTCCTTGGATTGAATTTTTTGGTTTATTTTGCAGGATTTGGAGTAGCATGCATAGGAAGTGGAGAACGAGCTGAAAGCTTGATGATGTTGAAGGCTCAATAGCTGTAAGTTAATTGTTATTTTATTTTTACATTTGAGAAGATGTTGAAGGATCAATGGACATTGGAGATCTGTAAGAGAAGCGGTTGCATTGCTTTGAAGTGGTGCATTTCATTGCCTCGATTATACAAAAATGTTTACAGGTAGAAATTGAACTCGGCTGACATTGTTAGTAATGGAGAACATCTTTGTTCAATGCTCACTTAATGTCTCTTTCTTTGTGCAATGCGCAATTGATGTCACTTTCAGTGAATTCTTGGCCTGAATTTTTGGCCTGAAAATGTTACAGGGAACTCTTGACCAGGCCAAAGACAAGTTGATTTGACTTTTTTTTGGTGTTGCAAAACTTTAGCAACGGTCGAAACTGTTGCTAAATTTGGAACCAGAATAATAAATTTCGGTCCGGCTAAGTTTAGCCGTTCTAAGTATTTTTGGTTATAAATTTCGCAACTGCTCTAATGTTGTTGCGAAAATAATGTAGCAACAGCGAGCAGCTTTATAGTTGTTGCAAAAGAAATGTGCAACGCCATGTTTCGTAACGGTTTTTTCTGTTGCAAGTCTCTTTTGCACTGGACGCAGCTGTTGCTATTCCGGAAAAATGGTGTAGTGGGAACCTATTATTTTATAGTTGTATGAGATATTTTGTGTGGGTTGTGAAATGTTTGCACCTTCATGTTATAGATATTATATCCCGTGTCTGTTATTTTTATGAATGTAATCTTAGATAGAAGGTATCTATTTGATTTGCCGATAAATAAGTGTACTGATTAGAGATAAAGGAACGACCACAAAATGATAAAAAGAATTTGCTGCTTTGAATGATTTTTCTAAATGTAGATAAGAAAAATTTATGAACAATATTAGCTAGAAAAATTTATGAACAATATTCAGTTATTCCGATTTTAGTGCTTCATATTCCGGCAAGCAGAGGATGAATAACCGGGACGGATCCCAAGGAGGCTGGTTAATCGGCGAATGTCAGGGCATATCTCATGCCTATCCAATCGGAGGGGGAGCAAGCAAGTGATTGAGTTTAGAATTCGTGTGACACTTAAAAGGCAGTTTGAGAATTTTTATTGGTGAAGTCCAATAAATACTTGGCCTTTGTGCTATTTTTTGCTGTAATGGAAACCACCGAATGGAAGCACTAAAGAGGGTAGACAGAACAATACCAAGGGGAGTCGAAGGCGAAAGCTTTTCCGCTCGAGTAATTCTGGACGGACCGTGGTTTTGAGCCATACTGAAATTCAAAGCCATCCCACTCAACGATCTAGTTCATTTTGATGGGTAGGGTCCCACCCGTGTGAGATAGGCTATTAAGATTTTTGTTTAAAAAATGCATCTGGTTTTGATGTGGGACAATCTTAGGAGCCAATTTGGAGTACTGTGGATTTGCATAAGCAAGGTGAAGAATGGGAAGAGTTAAAGTACAAAACAAGGTAGGATGATTTCTACAATTCCCATTTCTGTATCTTGATGGAGGAAACGGATTTTTTACCATGGAGTTACCAAATGTCGAAGAGAACACTAGTATTGTAGGTCTAGTGGGAAAGATTTGTTATGTTTTGAATGAATTTACTAATTTTCTTAGAATTTGATAATTCTTGCCTTAATCATGACTTCTTAAGCTCTTTCCACGATTGTTAAAGGATCGTGCCAACATTAGCAGGGTTGATACCATATTGTATATAAGACAAGAAAATTGTAATATAGTGAATTTTCGATCGCCTAAATGGTATCAACCCTGCCAATGTTAGTACCCGCCCGCCTTTAGCAATCATGATTTTTTGACTATTTGATAGTAGACAGTTACTTATACAATAAAATGAGCAAAAAAAGAAAAAGGGAATGGGAGTGATATCAAAAATTCAAAATCACACGGCCTAAGTTGTTAAGATGTGTTTGCCTACTAGAGTAGTAGATGCATAACTTAAATTCCACTGTATGGTCATTACAGCCTATGAATTGACATATTGCACTGTGCACAAGGCACAATAAACATGATCCTAACACAGCTTCTTCTTTTTTATGCCAATGCACTAAAACATGATCCATATTCCATACAGCTCTATTATCTTATCTTGTGTGTTCAGTGCTCGGCTGCTCGCCCTATAAGCACAATACAAATGCAATTTTGTTTCATATCTACAAAGTATAGTTACTTGAAGCTTATGTTTGTTGTACTCTTTGCCACCTAAAAAAATTAGGATGTTGGAGGAAACTATAAAGGAAGATCTTCATTGGCATCATTGTTCTATTGGGTAAGACGTTTAGGGTTGTAGGAGTAAACTATAAAGAAAGATCTTCACATCATTGCTCTCTTGGGTAAGATAATTAGGGGTTTATTTGTTAGATTATAAGACGTTGTGACTGGCTATGTTTTTAAATTGTTAATGCTACCTTCTAAACAAAACATGTCAGTTTAAAGTTGCATTAGATAGAAACTTTTTGCGTTGCCTGTAAAATATTTGCACCTCATATCGCCTCTCCCATCTCATGTTCAGTGTTTGTTCTTTTTGTAAATGTAATCTTAGTTGTGCTGGTACAAAATAAATACGGATAGAAAAAGAAGTCATGATTTGATTTGCCAATAAATAAGTATGCTCATTAACAAAAAAAAAAGAAATCGATTAAGTGCATACTCATTAACAATTAGGGAACAATCACAGAACAAGATAGAATACTTATTTTTCTTGATGCTTAGATTTTTCAAGAAAAATCGGTTGGCAAATAAAAGGCACATGATCTAGTGCTTCCAAAGATACTTTACATTCTATTCTGTGGTTTTGTTGTAGGATAATGTGAAGGTTGAATAGTAAATTCAGTAGTCCAAAGTGTCCCATATTCCGGCAACAAAACAGATTATCTCTGCCTATAGAATTCACGTGACATTTAAAGCGGCCTTTAATTGGGGCCCTGGAAAATAATTGGGGGCTCACCAAATTTATACCCACACCAGAAAAGTTAGGGGCTTCCAAAATGATGGTGAAAATACCATTTTACCCTTCTGTAAAAACTAACCATAAAATCCTATTAACACTTAAGATAGGCCCCCAATTTTCATTCCAACCCAAAACTCTTCTTCTCCTCCTCATCTCCCTCTCCCTATCGTCCCCATTTTCTTCTTTAACGGTTGTGAAGAATTTTTTTTTTCATCCGATTTATAATTGCAGTTTCAGAAAAAATGTCTTTAACATCGAAGTTTTGTTGCTTAATGATTTTTGATCTGCATGTGGAATTTATGAAAAATCGTTAACCATTAGGGTGGAGATGAAAACGACCCTGCCAATAATTTTTGCCCTAGTTTTGAGTCGTTGGTTACGAAGTTTTTTTTTCTTAACGATTCTTGAACTGCATGTTTCATTCATGATACGTCGTTAACCATTAGGTGTAGGTGAAAAAAAAAATTTCAACGACCCTTTTTAATCATCAACGACTCTGTGTTTATGCCAAACCACCTCTCTGTTTGAAAAAATGAAAGGGTCGTCAATTAATTAATAATGTGTTAACGATCCTATGTTGACGACCAATTAATTAATAATGAAATTAACGACTCAGCACCCTTCGTATACAACTCCTCTGTCAACAAAAGTGTAAGGGTCGTCAATAGAAAACAATTGAATCGTCAATTTCACTTTGAGAATCGTCAATGAATAATCAGAGTCGTCAATTATGTCTAAGGGTCGTTTTAGCTTCTTCTTCTTTTTTTCTAACGACCCTTGAACTTTTTTTTTTTAATTAGAGTCGTTGGGTTCTAAACATATTAAGTTAACGACTCTAGATGACCTAACTAGCTGGAGTCGTTAATGCTATCACACTTGGTTGACGATTTTTCATAACTTGTAAAAGTTGCAGGTTGGAGTCATCAACTGTTGTGACAAATCATTGACGTCTCATCATGGTCGTTGATTTATTACCCTCTCGACCTAACGACCCTCACTCTGAGTAGTTGCATGGTGTCCATGAATCGACCACTTGGAGCACCATTCATGTAATTTGAAGAGTATAGGAAGTTTACCTGATTGTTTTGAGCTTCGGGTTCTTCATATGAAGGATTGGTTCCTTCATTTTGAGCAATAGGATCTTCATTTGCATCATTTATCAAAGCTTCCTCTATTAACATCTCTTCATCAAACATCCAATCCATAGGATTAGTTGAGACAATCTCACCATCAACATAGTCATGTATGTTGTTTAAACCTTCACCAACATCACTTCCTCCACTAGAATCACTCATTTCAAATAACCCTAAGTTTTTCCCCAAAAACTCACCTCCTTCTTCTCCATAACACAAAAACACAATTTTTCTTTTATCAAATTTTTATCCCTAAATCTGATTTTAATCTAACTAAACTAATTAACAACTAATCAACTCAATTACCATTAATGATTTGGGGGTAGTTTAGCCATTTTAAAAAAATGGGATAAGAAATAACCCTCAATTACTATTTCATGACCTGTTTTGTCATGTAGCTAGGGCCCCTAATTATTTTCCAGGACCCCAATCAAGCGGTGATTTAAAGGCGGTATGGTCTCAGTATTGTCCAGTACATCAGTATTTATTTTTATTATTTTATATATTTTCATGCTCTCTAATTCTTTTGCTTTTTAAAAGCAAAATCCTCCATTGCAATGATCTCTCTGTTTACTAGGCAAATGTCTAAAAGACGAGATTATTTCATTCGATTTGGTGCGTTAAGTACATTACAAATGCATTTTTCTTTTCCTATCTACGAAGAAGACCGGTTATTTGGAGCTTATAATTGTTTTGCACTTTGTCACCTACAAAATTGGGATGTTGGCGGAAACGGTAAAGAAATGTCTTCATTAATATGACTTTTTATTGGGTGAGCAATTTAAAGGTTAATTTAATACCTCCGTTTCATAAAGATATGCTTGTTTCATGTGTAACTTGTACATGAAACCAGCCTATCTTTTTGAAACGGAGGGAGTAACAAATAAAAAGTGATAATTAGGGCTATGATTTTTAAGTTACTCGTAATATGTTTTCGAGCAAAAGTTACCGGTGGTTGGTAATTATAACTTCTAAAGAGGAACTTATATTTCCAAAGTTGTGCTCCCTCTGTCCCCCAATATAAACGTGGAAAAAAAAGTTTTTTTGTTGAATAAGAAAATTTTGGTTTTTATAAATTTTCTATTTTTACCTTATTTACCCTTACCATATCCCAACAAAGTTATTCAGATTTATCTAGAAAATATCGAACTAAGAGTATCAATCCGATTAAAGTAGTTAAAATAATGAAATTATCTTTCGGAATATCATAAAATTGTTGACACCCATACTCTTTAATAAGGGTATATGAGGAAGAAAGCTTATTAGAATAAGTTTTTCGCCTATCTAGGGATTAGAAAATTTCGTTTGTCCACATATATAATAGGGACATAGGGAGTACAAGATATTATTATGTGTGAGCTGTGAAATATTTGCTCCTCCATATTATAGAAATTACCTCCCCATGTCGATGTTTATTCTTTTTAGAAATGTAACCTTAGTTGAAAGTAACAATTTGATTTGCCGATATGTAAGTGTACTAATTAACAATTAAGTAACGACCACAAAATGATAAAGAAGAAAGTTAGAAAAGAAAAATTATGCTTAGAAAGATTTTTCTAAATGTCGTTAAGAAAAATTTATGAACGGTGCTAGAACATGAAAATTTCTTAATAGGAAATTGGGAATGTGAAGGTTGAATGGTAAATTACCGAATTCGGTTATTCCGAATCAAGTGTTTCTTATTGAGAAATTTGCTATTTAGTCCACAAAACCCGATCCGGGTTAATATATAGTCCAGCGGGATAAAATATTTGCTGGCTGGTCCAACAAAGTTTCAAAAAGCATAAAATTACCAAGGTAACCCTAATAACACGCGTGTCACAAGAAGAGAAGAAAACACGCTACAAAAAAAATCATCTTTCCTCTTGTTTTCATCGACATTTTATTCTTCTTCTTCATCAGTTTTTCAGTCTTCTCCAGAGAAAAGAAAATCAAAACCCTAGATTCAAAAAAACAACAATCAAAAATCAAACAAGTTACGGAAAATTTGAAAAATCGTGTGGATCTTAGATACTCTTGAAGAAACTAATGTTAATGAAGAAGATTTTATTGATGCTAATTATGATATGGGTTTATATATAATTAAGGTATGTTTTAAGTTTTTCAATTTCAATTTTACATCAAAACTAGGGATTTTCAGTTTTAAGTTTTTCTTGAAGAAATTGATGCTAATCGAAAAATTAATGTTTTCAATCTCCTATTAACATCAATTTGTTGGTGCAATGCATATCAATATATACTATAATTAGCATAACAGATTTTGAAGCTATTTAACAGGTATTTGTTGTAATTTTTTTGATCTTCTTCAAGTTTTATTTCTTAGGGTTCGTATTTTTTTTGTAAATTTTTGTTACAAAATTACTAATTTTATTGTTACTGCTATGAATTTGGGGTTTTTGTCTGTGTAGTGGAATATTGGAAGTTTCACAAAAAAATTTCAAGTTTGGCATATATAAATTTAGGAGTTTTCAGATTTTTTCTAAACCCTTAGTTCATGCTTGAATACATATAAATATGTAGTAAGGGAAAGAGTGATTAGTTGATGATATGTACTGTATAAAATCCTAGCATAGTTTATGCTTGGACATATCGAAATGTGCTTAGGAAAAAGTGATTCGTTGATGTAGTACATGTCAATATGTATCCTTGAATACCAAAGAAATAATATGCAGTATGTGTTAATACAATACATAGCAATATGTATTGTATTATTGAATACAAGTAGAATTCATCAGCGCTACATATCAATATGTATTATCGAATACTTGGATTGCATATGCATCAGGTACATATCAATATGTATTGTCGAATACTGATGGATATGTAGTGTTGTTGAACGGATACTTTTGAAGTACACATACATCAGTACATATCACCATGTACTTGATGTATTCTTCTTACTTTGTTTTCAACCAACTCTCATTACCTTAAAGTGTCAATATGTATTGTTTGGATATATATGGATAGTTAATTAGTATTTCGTGTATAATCTAATAGTACATATTGGCATGTACAACCCTCTTTTATGCTTGGATATGCATTGGTACATATCATTATGTAGATTAATGTTGTTTGTATGATTTAATATTACATATTGGCATGTATTATGTAGAACATATTGACATGTACTGTGTAAAAAACCTCTTTATGCTTGAATAGATATCAATACATATTGACATTCACTGTGTAAAAGACCTCTTTTATGCATGAACAAACATCAGTACATATTGATAGGTACTACTGAATACTCAGATTACATATCAGTATGCGAGAACTTTACAAGCTAGTGACTCTTGTCAATCCAGCAAAAGAAGAAAGATCCATCAGTACATATTTATAGGTATTACTGGATACTCAGATTACATATGTATTACCTTGCTAAAGAAAAAAAAAACTCTTTGTTATTTTTCTCAGGAAAAAAATTGTTGCATTAGAATTGTGTCTACATACATTTCTGTTAAAGTAATGTTGTTATTGTTATGGATCATACGATATACCTGTGAATGAACTATAATTTTATTATTTATACATGAGCATAATATTAAACTCTGACCACCTTTTTGAACTATAACACCTGCAAGAAGATGGCACCAAAGGAGATTTAGAAAGCTTATGCAAAATGCCATGGGAACGAAAGATGTGAGAGTAGATGTCTGTCGCACAAACAAATCTGGGAAAAGGGTATCCTAAGAGGATTTAGTGCAAAAAGAAGAGCTATACTCACTTGTCACTATAGGAGATTTGAAAGTTTGGGCACTTAGGTTTGAAAGAACTGATGATTGGACTTATTGTTGAAGAACTGTGTTTATTTTTTCTAGCTACTAGGAGGACTGAAAGAAAGTTTTGAGAATATTAAGATTTTAGTACTTTTAGATTGTTTTTTTTTTATTGGGTTCCTAGTTTTGTTTGCAGGAAGATGACAACATCTTTTTGGATAAAATGTACGCACTTTTTTGTCCATTATGTCTACAATGAAGTTTGCAGTTATAATGTCAAGTATTTTTCAAGTAATATCAAGTCTGTTTTATTGTATAACATGCACTTCATCACTATATACCAGGGATATAAAAAAAATATAAACGTAAATAGAACTCTCAAGAATGCTAGAAAATCAACACAATGAAAATCTTGTATAATTTAGCTATTAATTGGATTGTTTACAAATATTGTACTCTCTCATGAATGAACAAGTAAGATACAGAGATATCTTCCCTTTTGAGATGCGAAAATCAACTCCATCCAACGATTTATGTTGATGTTTCTGGTTTTCTTCTTCTTTGCAATTCTAATATTTTGTATAATTCTGCAGTACATATCGATATGTACCGAGTATCAGAACTACTGAAAGACCGACATTAGAAACTATGGATCTCCATTTTCCAAGGACGTCATTGTGCAACTTCTGCAGGAATGATGAGAGTGGAATAAATTCCCCCATATTGTTAAGTGCACTATCAAAATGAGTCGCTTTTGCAAAGAAATGAGGGATAATGTTGATGCAGTCCGGAGACTACTAGATAGAACAAATTCTGCAGTAGATATTTATGTCCACAAATTTTGCGAGTCTTTCATTCCTATAAATAAACTGTGCATTTATCTGAGACATAACATGAGTTCTGCGGGCATCTGACGACAGAACGACATCCACAATGCTTCCATCTGTTATGACCATAGGTCGCAGATTCCTTGTTCTTACTACCACCACCATTCCTGCCACCCCCTACTTGGATATATTCAGAAAATTCAGCTGCAAAAACAAAACAATATCTAAATAAATTAACCAGGTAACTTTAAAAAATAGATGTCTTTCTAATGGTCACTCTCATATAGGTTCATAGCTATTGTAAGATATAACCCCTATAATAGGCAGAAATTCATATATTTGAAATCAATTTTTGAACAAAATCCTAAAAAAAATAATTAAATCAAAACAGAAAATTGCAGCACGTATACACATGTATTGAAGATATTGAAATGTACTGAGTAAAACAACTAGATAACAACTGCATATTAGTAAAAACATAATCAGTTTAGTGTTACTTATAGATATATAGAAACTATATGAAAAATCTAATTCAAGACAAACATGATGCATAGAACCAAAGACAGTTTCCAAAGTGTGACCAAAAATAAAGGGTAAAATGAAACTATATTTAGTTCTGGAATCAAAATTGTCAAGCAGTGTGCAAGGGTTTAAGCTAGAATACCCTTAGAGTTTGAGAAGTTAATGGTCTAAATACTCACAGTAGCACTTGGAAGGATGTACATGGTATCACATCATTCTATTGAGAGAGCATGCATTATTTTAGCAAAAATGGATACTTATAACATATCAGACAACACAAATTTATAGGACACAAAGAGTCAAATCTTAGCATTGACACCGGTATATATCGATATGTACTGGGTAAAACATGGTACATATTGATATATATCTGTTAGAGTCTACGACACCACCCTTTAGCTTCTTTTTCTTCTATTGGTTCTTTTTTTTTCTGCAATTACAAACTGCGTTAGACCCAAATTTGTACCACATTATAAGCAAAAATTTGCAAACTTCTTTAATCTAATGAATCTCATATGATATAGCAGAATAATTTAACAACGCTGCAAACTCAGGAAGGCTACTAAAAAATATGGTATATCAGTTAAATCTCTTTAACAAGTGGTTTCAGTTCAATAACCTACAACCTTATTATTTTTGAGAATAATCACTCTACCACTAATTCAAATGAATATCAAAGTACATATATACATGTACTAAAGACAACAAGCTTTTGTGTACCAGTTGTTTCTAAGTTCGGCTCTACTACCACCTGCCCAATCATCAAAAAATTCTTCCATTGAACATGTATATTGCTTCCACCCACTCACCAGTTAAACCCCCACATTCCTACTAACGAAAATCCTATGAAACTCAATTTCAGGTAAACATAACCTCAATGATACGACTGCCTATTATACATCAAGGTAAATATAACCCCCATCTTCCTAATAACAAAAATACAAAATCATTAGTTTCATTTCCTTAAAGGTTCATAGCTGCTGTAAGATATAAGCATAAATTCATGTCTGTAAACAATTTTTCAACAAAAACCCAAAATTTTCAAAATTAAAACAAAAAATTGCAGTACGTATGAATATGTAACGAAGAAAATAAGAAACGAAAGCCTAGTAGATATTGATATGTTCTGAGTAAACACCTAGTAGATATTGATATGTTCTGAGTAAACACCTAGTAGATATTGGTATGTACTTAGTAAAAACTAGTAAATATTTCATTACATATATACATGTACTGGGGAAAACAAAAATATCTACTGAATTGACAAAACACAATAGTAAAAACCTAGTAGATATCTAGTTTGGAGGTTGAAATGACTGAAAAACTTTCCAAGTGAGAATATTATATTCAGTACATACACATATGTATCATTTGATCATACATACGAATGCACATGTCTGGATCTGAAGGAGAAAATCTCAATTAGTTTTTTTTTTTACTTATTCATATAAGAAATGCTAAAAGCAACTCTTTCGGAACCAAAATCCACTACAAGCAAAATATAAAAATATACACATGAAAATGCACAGAGATCCTCAAATTAACAAATCCAAGCATAACAAAATCATTTAAAAAAAATTCTTCACATCCACTAACTTGGACAAGATAAACATATTTTAAATGAATGGCTACAAAAACCAAAATGGACAAACTCGGACAATTGCACTGAAGAAAAACAACAACCATTATACATATCATCGTGTTATTCTCAAAGTCGTAAATGCATCAAACTAGCAAATGATGATCATAAATAGGATTCATATGTTTGCATGTCATTAATTACGAAGTAAAAAAACCCCATCGGAATCCAATTGAGCATAAGAGTCTGAAATTTAACTGTCAATGAAAATTTTGAACAAAAAATTTTGAAAATTGAAGAAGAAGGAAATGAAAAGATTATTACCTGAGATAATAAGGGAATTCATCGAAAGTAACATTACTATGTTTTCCATCAATAATATGTCTTCGCGAATCTTGTTGGATCTGTTCAAATGATATAGTATTACTGGAAGAAGACAAATTTGATGAACTAACTAAAAAATTAAAAAATATACACAAAATGTATGAGAACGTTTATAACAAATCTCCGTTCTAATTTCAAATCAGATAAATGAACCAATAAAAAATCAATTTTGATTTTTTTATAAATCCTAAAATGAAATTTCTAGAACAATTCATTTTGAAACAACAGTATACCTGAAATCAAAATTTGAGAGATTAGTGGAGGGCTTAGCTTTTTCACTGATGTTGATGAGATTTTCTGATTTTTCCAGTGAGAAATTTTCCTCATTTCATACCCGGAGGTTTCTTCAAGAGCTACAGAGAAAGTAAAATAGAATTTGGTTATGCATCTTATTCTACGAAAGGGTAGTTTTGGCTTTTGAAAAATGCAATTTATATCACTCACACGTGAATAGGACTAGAAGATAAGTTTTCTGGTCCAAGAATATGTTTTTGGACCAACGGATAGTTTTGTTCTCGTGGTGGACTACACAATAATCGGTCTTGAGTTTTTTGGATTAACTAGTAATTCCTAGTTTCTTATTCCGGCAAGTGAAGGATGAATAACCGGGACGGACTCCGAGGAAGTTGGTTAATTGGACTGGGGCGGGGTAAAATATCTCCTACCTGTCCAATCCGAGGAGGGGGGCCAAGTGATTCAGTTTAGAATTCATATATGACATTTAAAGGCAGTTGAGAATTTATAAGATGAAGTCCTAGAAATGCTTACTGGGGTTAGTGCAGAGTGAGTTGGGGGAGTTTAATGTATTTTGAATTTTGAGGATTTTGAGGGAGTGTAAGAGAGTACATGGAGTTTGAGAGAGTTTGGTGTTTTGAGTGTAGGGAGTTTGAGAGACTCTCGCTAAATCTCTACTTTTTTGAGAGATTTTGAGTAAGACAAAAATACACTGGAAACTCCTTAAAACTCCCCCGAACTCCCCAAAACAAACCAACTCCCTAGCATTCTAGTTTTTACCATTAACAGGGAGTTTAAGAGTTTGTTTCAAACTCCCCACAACTAGTAGGGTTTTCTAGGGAGTTTGAGAGACTCTTCTAAACTCTCCCACGACTAACGGGATTAGGGACGACCCTGAGATTTTGTTGCCCCAAAAGTGGTAGAAAATTGTTGCCCCATTTCACAGCTCTTGAAGCATGACCAAGTTCACCATATTTTTCTTTTTCTTAACGAAAGAGATTATATTAATCAAAAAGGATAATTACATCCAAGGAAGTAAGGAACTAAGCTTCCCATACTACATATGTAACACAAACTCCAAGTTGAATAAAATCAAATTTGCACTTACGGCTTTAAACTTCTCCATTTTATACATTCAAAGAATACAATGGTATGTTTGAGCAAAACCACCCCTTCCTCACAGTTTTGTGTCTAGCACCAAATGGGCGACCATTCCTTCCACAAATGCCAAACAATAACATTATGCAATCTTCTCCAAATTTCCTTACACCTTCCTGTGAGCTCAGTAAAATTCCACGCTTCAAAACCTTCTTACAAAGTTTCAGGCGTAATCCAAATTATCCTAAAAGCAGAAAAAACAAGGGAAAATGAAGAGATAATTATCCAAATTCACCATTAACACCCAGTTGTCTACCATATTAGTAGTTAAATTTTTTGAATCAACTCAAAATGCAAAACCAAACGGGGAAATGAAAAGACGATTACCTCACTAGTGTGTTCATATTTTATAGTGCATGTTCTTCAAATAACTGATCAAATCTTTGTCTAGTAAAACAAAGGACATCCGAAATCATAAGAACACAACTGAGGTGATAACAAAGACAATGTATATCTACGTACATTCTCACATAGAAAAATGGATTGAACCGAGCCGAAAGAGCAAGGGTGAAGAATGTATACAGTATCTTATAAGAGTTATTTTGTATATTTAGCACTAAATCATTAAACTGACTCTTTATTTACAATATACCCCTAAAATACTTAGAAATTTGTCCTTTTTTATTGGTATTCACGATTTAAACCTTCATTTTTGTTTTTAGCGCAAAATCACCCTTGACAAAAACAAATTTTGCTGCCCCTATTTCTGTGGTGCCCCAAGGCCAACCTTCGTTGACCTTGCCTCAAGGCCAGCCCTGAACGGAATTTTGACAGACTCGTTCGAACTCCCCCACGACTAACAGGAGAAAACCCAACTATACCCAACTCCCCCAACTCCCTTGAGGACTAACACCCTAGCCTTTGAGCTATTTTTTTCGTCTAATGAACTGAGGCACTGAAGAGAGAGTAGACAGAATAATATGAGCAAATTAATAACATCAATTGACTAGAAGAGAGAGTAGACAGAATAATATGGGCAAATTAATAACATCAATTCATCCGCATAATTATTCTCCTTTATATTAAGAAGATATCTCATGGAATTCGATTATGTTATAACACTTACAAGGATGTGGCTCACCCCGATTTGTTTTGCTTACCCACAAAGTACCAACCGAGGTTGAGGCAGTAAGCTTGGAAAGAGCTTACGGCAAAAAGGGTTTGAGTGGTATATTTGTATATTTTTCTATTTTTCTATTGAACATTATTTGCATTTTTATTTTCTTCAATTATCATAAGAGTTTAATGGATGTCGATTAAGGCTTAATAACTGTGTATACTCAACTATTATCGAACCAAATGCTTTCCTCCAAAATTTCAACATATGTTTCATTTGGTTCTTGTATATATAATTATTGATGTACTTTTTTGCCACTCATTCATATAAGTTGATGATTTATGATAATATAATTTGATCTATCTAATTGGTTTATTTGTCTGTATTAGCCTTAATAAGATTTCCACGTATAATTTTTTTATACATGTTGTTGTAGATGCTCTAAAAGTCTTAATATGTTGATTAGTGGTGGTTTCCGACGTTAATATATCGTCCTATGAGCCTGTGTAATTTATCTTATTAGATGTTAACCATACACATCCTTTGTATTCCGATATGATTCGTTAATGTTCGTTGGATCTTAAACTATTAACAAGATTAACAGTGTGTTCAACTAACTCTGAGTCAATCATTGCGTCTCATGCTAACAAAGAAGCACTCACTCATTACACTTTTTTCCAAATTTATTTCTCACTTTGAGTCACACCTTGGGAAAAGACATTGTGAAGATTCACAATGGTGCCTATAAAATGTGCCACATCCCCAAAGACTTGTTGTATCCTGGAAGTTGTTTACTTTCCCTTCAAAAACTCTAATCGAGTGGACAAAAATAATGATTTAAAGATGTGTGTCTACGAGCCTTAAAACTAATTGTTTCTTATTTCATACTCTAAATTTCCAACATATATACTTACAACAACATGAGTATGCAAATATGGACATGTTCCTTTAAGATGAATTCTTGTTCATTACTTTAATGTATTTCTGATTGCAATAATTTCTTCGAAACTTGAATGCATTTCTCTTCAGCGAAATTATGTCTTGTTACATTGTACTTTAGGATATGTAAATTATGACGATTCATTAAAATATATAAAGGTTTTTGTTGTTAATTGAAAAAATAAAATATTAACTCTTTTTACTAGGGATTTTGAAATTTCGAGTAGGGTAGTTCCTTGAATGAAGAATGATGATAATAACATGAATGTTGTTAACTTGTTATCTTGTTAATTTTTTTTTTGATATTTTAGATTATTGGAAATCTATTTTATTATTTCCAGAAGCGATTAATTGTTCTCATTTCTACTTTTAAATTTTTATTTTTAAATCTTATCTTACTTAAAAAAATATATATATATAAATAATATTGTCGTTACTTTCTTCTTTGAGTTTACTTGTGCAGAAAAAAAAAGAAGCTAATACTGAAAAAGCGGGGGTCTAACAACACCACCCAATATTTCGTTTGGCAATCTGAATAGACAAACTCCAATATACTTTCTAGAGAATCAACTAGACAGTCAGACTCAATCTAGAGTAAAGTATATCAAAGAGTTTAATATCTTTATTTCAACACAATCAAAGTTAAACAGAAACAAGTCTGTAAACCTGATTTTAGTGTGAAGCTCTTGAAAAAAGTCTTTTGTTTTAATCACAACCTATTCAATATCCACCGTGTATAAACCTCTTTAAGCAACAATCAATAAAGGAATATTTCAACACAGTGTCCATCTGAAATAGGGTTAGTCCAGACTGGTCTTACAATCTGAAAATAACAAAATCAATTGTTCAAGATCAATCAAGTCTTATCCAACAAACAAGGTCGGATTTAACAACTATGATTGATTAACGTACAACCTGTATTATTTCAATAATATAAATAAAATATAATGCGGAAAAGAAATAACACAGACACCAGATTTTGTTGACGAGGAAACCGCAAATGCAGAAAAACCTCGGGACCTAGTCCAGAATAATCACACACTGATTATAAGTTGTTACGCCAAATTCCTACTACCTATTCGGACTAGATGTAATACCTTCTTCAGCACTTGTAGAACTCCTAGCAGAATACCGATTCTCTTTAGGAACTCTTCACACAAATCTTCTAGCAGAACCCAAAGTTCTCTTTAGAAGATACACCACAACGATCGATACGATTTGATATTTTGTTTGCACAAAACACCAGTTTGATTTCCCTTTAGATGTGAATCAAGGTTTTGGAAATCTTGTGTTTATTTTGATAAAAACAATTACTAGGTAAAAGTAATATCAAAACAAACTTGTAGATTAGGGTTTTAACTTACAATCAGTATGCGTACACACAAGGAGTCCGTGAACCTGATTTCCGTAGGTAAACTTGGGTGATTCCAAAGATCAATTTCCAAGTTAAGAAAATCCTAATAAATCTACCACAAGAACAACTAGATTAAATCTAGTGATATCTTGTTTAAAACTTATCAATGATTTTTATGAGATGCCTCAAAAGAAGTTTTTCTTTCTAGTCTCCGGTTTCGACTAACAAGAGTTGGTATACGATCGGAAACTGAAATCTATCAAAACCTAGGGTTTATGATCAACAACTCTTGAATGGTTTTATATCAGAAGACAAAACCTTAGAATAGACAAGAAGTGAAAAACCTAGATTACAAGTTATATGTTCAATCAAGAAGATTAAATCCAACTTGGCTTTGTGATCCCTAATACAAAGACTTTTATCTCACTCTCGTTCACGAAGAACGGAAGACGTGGAAAACAATCTGCAGAGCTTATGCCAATTTTCCAAAGGGATGAAAAACGAGTAAACTCACGAACTCCTTATTTATAATGAACAATAGCTTGGAAGCTAAGCAAAGCTATTTTCCTTTTACAAGACTCTCCTAAATATGGGAGTCTTTCCTAAGTTAAAACTCTTGCCAAAATAATTGAATAAATAACTTATTTAGCAAAAATTATATTTATGTGAATAAATCACATTTTAACTTAGGAATGAATCACAAACACTTTAATATGATAATCAAAAGTGTTTGGACCAATAGCTAACTTGCCTAGATAAGGAAACATCACCAACTTGACCAAAAATCCCTCTTAGTCACGTATTGGGCCCAAGTTCGCGGACCACTCCAAAGCCCATGGAATGTTTCCTACTAATGAACTTAAATCATTCATAACTTTGTCGTTATAACTCGTAATTGAGTGATTCTTGGCTCATTGGATTCGCAATCTCATTCACTATAACATGAGATCCTTTATAGGGATAAAGGTTATTATCACCAAAGTCAATCAAATAACCTCAAGTATATATACATAAATGTACATTTACCGTCATAGGAATTGTTCCATAAAGTGAGCATTTATCTCGATAGCTTAGAAAGGTGGAATTGAACAAGAATCCAAATGAAATCAATCACATACCTTTCTTGATGAAGTACTTGTTGATGTCTTCTTGTAGCCTTCAATCTTCATCCTTTAAGGATAGCTTCGATTCAACTTCTTAGACCTAAACTAGTCCAAAACTATCTTTAGTATACTAAATAAATAATGCATTTTGGCAACTAAAATTGACAACTAACTTGACATACCAACGCTAGTGGGTTCAAACCGAGCAGTGCTCTAACAAATACCATATTAACAACGATGGAACTTCCATTCTACTTTTTGTTATGAGTCATTTACTTTTTTAATATAATCATTCTATATATTTACATATGTAGATAATATTTATTTATTTTTGATCATTAATAATCAAAATTTCAAGAAAAAAGACGAAAAAAAAGTAAAAGTATGAAAACAGAAGAGGTAATCAAGTAGAAAAACACTTATGAAAAATTAAATAAAACTTAAAATAAACAAAGAGATAAAAATAGAGCATTTCCAATAGTGGGTGTTTGTCATATAAGGAGTTAAAGGCTTTATACATATAGAAAAACTAAGACATTTAGACTTTTTTTTTTTAAACAACAAAGTCCTGTAACATAAGAAACCCCGAGAAAGATAAAAACAAAGTTCACATCGTCATACATTTATAAGAAAAGCCTACCAATCATAGTAAATATACTATTTTGTTCCTAAACTGAAGCAAAATGAATCAAAAAACCCTAAACTAGAGAAACCCAAGAGAAATTACAAACACAACAAGATATCGTGACCAACACTCTATAGACTTCCATCAATACCACATACGTAAACCCATCAAGAGACGAGGGAAATGACCCACGAATTACATCACCTCGTCGGACCACGTCGATAGGCATGATGTGGTAACTTCGAAGATCGTCTTCTGACTGCACTTTTGCGCGGTAGCACATGCGAACATTCTCCCAAGAGGGATTGTGAAGAAAATAACCATCAACGAAAACCTCAGTAGGTCTATCACACATATAATTCTCCCACCCTTTTGTGGCCCCGCTATAGTCTTCCTCACTTGTGGCTCTAATGCCACTTCAGTGATTCTGTTACTTTCCCCAAGTACCACCAATTCTAAATTAGGTATAGTCGGTACCCACCGGAGGCCGGTCCGTCCCAGCGTAGTAAACCTAACAGGAAACCAATGCCCTATAACCTCCACAGGAAAGTGGTCCAGTTTCTTCCTTTTAGGAGAAGGAGCACCTTGATTATAGTACTCAAGTGGGCGTTTTCTAAAAAAAATCATGATTCGAAACCCTAGATCTGGGCGCAGTATCCCAATTTCTTCACAGGAAATAAAGAAATGAGACATTTTGACTTATAAACTATTCCCAAAAATATAAAACTTTAACTTCAACATATCATTAGTAGACATAACTAATTAGAAAATCAAATATAACACCCTATGCCATGTGCAGTTATTTTTTATTAGGATTCAAAATCTTGTTATCTGGTAATGGGTAAAAAAAGAATCCCTAGACGAATGTACTGTGTTCTTCATGTACGAAGAACATCATAGAGGTTCAGCTAGGTCGATATTTTATTTTTGTCTAGTTTTTTTTTTCCTTGCTGAACTTAGTTATTGTGTTCTTCATATACGGAAACAACATAAATGTTCGGCTAGGTCGGTTATTATTTCCTATCTGAGTTAATCTAGGTTTTTTTTTCCTAGCCAAACCTGTCATTTTTATCGTGTACGACGAAGAACATATAGGTTCGCGTAGGTCAATTTTTTGTCGAACCCGACATTAGGTTGTACATGGTATAGTTTGGTGTGGTTTCAGATGAAACCATAACCGAAACCAATGGTTACGTCTTTTAAGTTTCTGAAACCGTATATACCATTTGGTATGGTTTGGTAAAAAACTGAACCGAAAAGGTTCGGCGTAAAACCATTGGCTTTACAAAAATAAAAAATAATATTAATATATAGTACACATGAGTCACAATAACCATCCATAATTCATGTCTCATACATGGTTAGAAAAGTCTAGTTTTGTGTACACTTCTATATGGCATTAAAAGATGAAATTGGTTTTGTTTATAGAGTGTTCATTTTGATTGACTGAACAATTAAATTTTTGTCATATCATCCAACCTATTCGAAATGATAACAAACAACCAAATTCCCAAATTATATTTTGAATGTTATTATGGATACCACGTTT
Source organism: Papaver somniferum (assembly GCF_003573695.1). Lineage (NCBI taxonomy): Eukaryota > Viridiplantae > Streptophyta > Magnoliopsida > Ranunculales > Papaveraceae > Papaver > Papaver somniferum. Next base: position 149,963,879 of record NC_039367.1, on the reverse strand, counting down.
ACCATAAGTAATATTTTCAACATAAATGATCCGACGGGTGTGAATCTTGTCGTAAGGGAGAGAATCTTGACGGGTGTGAATCTTGTCGTAAGGTCGTGCCGATGGAAGAACCCTCGGTGGAAGAGGAGGACCCTATGAATGTCTCCCTTAGTATATGTATATACATTTCTATATTGACTAAAAATGCTTCTCTGTTAAAGCTCCTTAGAAGCTCCACTACTCCAGGTCCCCCCTTCCCACCCATTGAGATCGACAATTGGACAATAAGGGAGAGAAAGAGAGAAGAAAATGATCTGAAACCTCTAAGAAGATTTATAAAACCCAAATTTACTTTATATTTTCGCCCCCACAAAAAAATATTGAGGGGGTGGACTGCAACATCGAAAAGGTCAAACGGAAGTTGTTCGTATTCTTCCTCATTTTCGCATACCGATAGGCAGATGTTAATTAAACGACTCCAAATCATTCAATAGCAATGTGCCAGCCCTCGTGGCATCAATTTCAATTTAATTTTAGGTACATAGCTATTTAAAGTTGACTTAATTCGTAGATAAAAATCAATACTCCTTACATATAAAAATCAAATGAAGTTCAATATTTTCTATAATAGCTCATTCAATATACACTTTTCTGTAAATTATTAGTAATTAGGGTTTTTGTACCCCTTACATATAAAAATAAAAACAAATAAAATGGATTGTTGTTACCCATATAACGATCTTTTCTTCTCGATGTTGCAACTGTGAACCCCACTGTGTAAAAATCCTAGTATTCTCATCTGTGTACAAGGACCAATATTCGCAACAGCGTCTCCTACATTTAATTCTCAGCTATGTTTCCTACTTTCCCAACTACTAATTTTTTCATATGAGCTAACATCCTTCTATAATTAACTATTCTATTTTTGCAAAAACAACAAGTCTTGTTCATTCTTCGCCAATAGTTATACCTCAACAAATATGTGGCTGAGAATTCAAATACTCAAACTTAACTTGCAATATGTTACAACATAGGTGTTGAAAACAAGAACAAAAATCTTATTCAAGTTCTTGCCAAAATATCTTCAAAATATTTCAACTAAGATATATATACTAAATAAACATCCGAGAAGATATGTTATGATGAGTAAATACTAGACCGTTTTTCAGATTCTTCCAAAAAATCTTCATATTCTCTTTTAAAGTCTCCGTTGGGGAGGAGTTTTAGGTAAAAGTTGGATAAATCCTAGGTGGTCGTATATTTAGCAAGTTAGCACTCTTTGTTGGATAAGAATTCCAAGGTAACAAGAAAACTGCTTTCTACATTTTGAGAGGAGAAATCACTATGCAAACAGCTTGCTTGTTGTTTGTGGTGCTGATATTTAACCGCCACTTGCTTCTGCCATGATTTTGTTGCTTCCATCGATGAAAAGAATCACAAATCTATCATAGATAAGGGATTTGTTGTTGTTGTTGTTTACTTTAGGGTTGCTTTGCTTTAGAATGCTAGATATTGTTAAGACTGTGTTTTGTATATTCAGTTCAAGGTATGTCTCTGTCACTTGTTGAGTTTCTTCATATATTCTAAAAATCTTCTAGGTTGTATCTCCTAAGGGCTTCTCAAAATTTTGTTTGAAAAACGTGCTTTTATTTTTTGTTAATAGTTTTTTATGAATTAAATAGTTGTTCAAGATGGTTAAGAGACTGCATAGTACACAAGATGTCTTGGTTTTTTTTTAAGTATCACCCACAAAGTGAGTTTGGATAAATGGGCCATTTTTCATCAAATCTCCACAACTTGGTTACGTTTGGTTTAAAACTAGTTGGTTCAAGTATCTTTAGTTGACTTGTTTCTGATATTGTCATTTCTACCTTCTATATGGTGGTAAATCTTATGCATTGGATGTTCCATATAGTCTTGGGAGGTTTTGGTCAACTGATGTTGGTACCTTTTCTCTATTGCAGGTGTGTCATTCTGAAGTAGTGTCTACAATATCTAAATAGTTTTCTGGTTTGCAGTTGTCTTAATAAACCTTAAAACTTAGACATGACTTGTATTAGTGTGCATATAAATTTGAATTTGACTAATTTTGTTTGTTTATTTTTTGTAATTTTTAACCTAACTGTCAGATTGAATCGAGTAATGATACCTGTGACTAGAATGGTCATTTGAAGTTATAAATCCAAGTTCTACTTCACAGTAATTTGATTTTCAATCAGATTTATTTCAGCCCAGTTAGAAACACTTCAGTTTTGGAATTCAGCTGAATTTCCTATTTTTTTATATAATAAAAACCTAACTCTATGACTCTACCTGATTATCATATATATCGCTAGTCGGTTTATTTTGAGTCAACTTGAAAGTGTCTTTCCATAAAAAGACAGTAAACCTACGACACTTTTAGAGGAAATTAGAAAATTCGTGTAATTCGTTTATACGATACTTTCCAACTATCATAAAATGACTTTTTCCCACTAGTGAAGTGGGATTTTGTTGTTCTTAAATTATTTAACTAGATTAATTCAAACCTCTTTTGTAACAAGATGTTTATTACCTTCAATCCCATATAATCACGCAAATGAAAAAAATAACAAGAAATCTTCCGCCCGGATGCTGACGAGTTTAATTTGAACTCAGGTTGCTGGTATCATCACTGAACGACTTTACTGTTATACCACAATCATATCTCCTGACCCGAGGCTGAGGAGTTTAAGAAGACGATTTACTTCGTCAAAGGAGGTCGATGGCAAGGATATCAATTTGGGAATATTACTTCCATTTCCATATAACATTTATGATGTCGATAATCAAGAAACAAACTGGTTTCGAATCATTATGAGGATGTCAATTTCTTCAATAAAATGTAAAACTCCAGTACAATTTTGTGTACTTCATTTTCTTTAAGTCTTGGAATTTGTAAGTTACTTAAGTAGTACTAGTTTTAAAGATACGGTTGATTATAATGCAAGCAAAATTTCATATTAATAACCCCTCTTCCAAAAGAAGTGGATATGTGCAGGAAAAGACTCCCCGATATATTTCCTTCATTCCAAAATCTCTAGTAGTCACTTAGATCCCATTTGTTGATTTCTCTGTTATGATACTTTTTGTAGTTTTAGGTTTTGGTGTGGGGTTTTTTCGATTGCGTTCATCTCAGGCTCATGTTTGATTCTTTGCTTTTATAAATGATGTATGTGTTTTCTGGTGTGATATGTCCTTCGCAAACAACAATAAAAACATCCATATATATAACAATCTCAATAGGAGCAACAATATATATCAGCTAAAAGCAACTACTTCAATAGCAACTACAATAACTCCAACAACATCATTATCATATTCTAAATCAATAAAAACAACTATCACTTTCAAATCCAAAATTTCTACGTCGGGCTACCTTTATTACTTTGTTACTAAAACCCATGAGAGATGGTTGGATTCTTTTATGATCCTAACGTTTACTGGACTACACAGTTTTGTTATTCGGTTTGGTTTAGCTTAGTTTAGAACAATCCAATCTTTTTTACTGTTTGAAATCAGAAATTTGATTCACATGTAATAGCTCTTATTAATTGTCCTTATGTTTCAGAGGCCTATCTTTAGCTTCTCTAATGTTAATTTGTCGGGCCAGTCTTCTAATGGGTTTGATCCCGATTTAGCCGTGTAATGTAAGTTTTTTTTTATCTCAAAAAAGGTACAAAAAAAAAACAGTAAAAACTCCATATGTTAATAGCTTTGGGACTTCAAAAAATTATTAATATACCAAAATAATTGATTTTTTTCTAATTCAAAGTATGTAAATGATAATGGATATAGATATCTTCCTTAATCATCCAGATGAGCAACAAGTCATATATGCTTTATACATAAAAGAAATCATCGGTAAAATTAGACAAAAAGCAAAGAGAGATAATCCTAATGAAGATAGTACGGAAATACCAAAATTTTCATGCCAAGAAGTTTTAAACATGTTTGACAAGTTAGAAATGTTTTGGCTACAACAAGAAGGTGCCCATAGCAAAGAGGTCTTACGCATCCACAAATTAAAAGATGCCATAACAACCCAAAATTTTACATTATTTTCTCAAACAACTATAGATAAGTATTTTATTTCATCTTAAATTTCGATGTAACAAGATCTATAAGTTTCCAATAATAACAATTTTATTAATATATGGAGGTAAATTCCTTATGGTGGGACTAAAAATTTCTATTAATATTAAAAAATTCTATAAACTAAAAGATGCCATAACAACCCAAGATTTTACATTATTTTCTCAAACAACTATAGATAAGTATTTTATTTCATCTTAAATTTCGATGTAACAAGATCTATAAGTTTCCAATAATAACAGTTTTATTAATATATGGACGTAAATTCTTTATGGTGGGACTAAAAAATTCTATTAATATTAAAATATGGAGGTTATTACTATTTATAACTGGCCCAAGTTGGGACTATGATTTTCTATTAATATACAATGTTTATTAATATATGAAGTACAATTTTGTGCATACTCTTTTAAAGAGTGTGCACGTAACAAAAGAATCTTATTGGTTGATTCAAAACAAACACAGTTATCTATTTAATAATTATTTTATTATTATTTTTATTCGACTTTAATTTTTAAAAAGGTAAGAAGGATATATTCTACCAATCGGTTACCTAAAATATAGCGTTTTTAAAAATGGAAATATTCATAAGTAGTTCGATCGATTTAGATTTAGATACATATCCATTTTGGTGAAACTTTACATAGTGAGTGAGTGTTGTTGGATGAGTTGATGATAATATCATGATTTGGGGTCAACGAAAATTATTGTAATTCTTCCTATGCACACGATGGTACTTAATTCCTAACCCAAATAAGATTCTTTTGTTATGTGCACACTCTTCAGAGAGTGTGTACAAAATTGGATATATGGAGTTTTTACTGAACTAGAGTGTTGATTTTTGGTGGAATCAACCGAGATTGCTAGTCAGAGATAAAGTCTCCACCGTGATATGTGTGGGTATGTGGGGTGCAAATAAAGAAACATAGTAGGAGTTTTGAGAATTCTTTCTTCTTTCTTCATTTCTGCAAGATAAAAAGAAGCTCCGTGAAACTCATAGTAGTAATAATTTCTTCAATATCCTCTCTGACATTAGATTTTAATTTAGATTTAGAGTCAGTTTCACTTTTGATGGATGAAGAGATAGCATCAGTTGATGGCAGAAGTGAAGGTGGCATTTTTCCATCACCAGCGAAGGAAGTACCATGGCTAGTCATCCCGTATGGAAAATCAAGTATCCCAAAAAACCAAGCTTTCTATAATATTACGTGTGATCCCAACAACGATAGAAGAACATGTAAGATGTCTATATCTGAATTGATTGCAAAAACATATTGGCAGAAACCAAGTCATCAAGGTTGGTTAATTATGTTATGTGATGAAGAAAATTATCTCCAGTTGATTACAAGTTTGGTGATTGTTTTCTCTTGAATCCCTCAACATTAGAGACCATATGTCTACCTAGTCTCTCACCCTGGCTTAGTATTTCAACTGGACTTTATCTTGCGGATTGTGTCTTATCTTCAGCTCCTGGTGGTGATGATTCCATTGTTTCATTCGTCTTCTCCTATGCTCGTGAAGGGAAACGTAGTCTAGTGTTTTTACATTGTCTCCCTGGGGATAAAAATTGGAAAACAAAGAAGTGGTATTCTAAAACCATACTTGCGGAGGATATATCATCAATCCATTACTTTAAACGTAGATTTTATCTTAGACTAGGTAGAGATCTCTACTTTTCGGGATTATTATGACCCTAGTACTACTCCTGAAATTATCATTGAGGCATACAAGGTAATAGGCATAAGTTCACATCCACTAGTAAGAGAATTCGAAACTCTCTTAATTTTGTGCAGACTTCTGACCAACTTTACCGCATCCCAATTATTTACACCCTGAGAGGATATGGTAAGGTATTATCCAAATTGCGGTGATGAAGTTGGATTTTGCTGTATTGTTGGAAAAATGAGTTTTATTGTGTTGATTTTGTAGTCTTGGTGGGAATGGAATTTAGGACTTTTGAGTCTTTAAGGGTACTAGCTCATTTTCTTATAAGTGAATGAAATATGATTTTTAGTCCCACGTAGGATATAACTAAAGAGGAGTTCCACTATTTAACTAATTCTTTGTGGATAGTTAGTAAAACAATGTGGCTGGAACGAGTGGGGCAAAACATATTTGTTTTCACTAAGGTTAGAGCTTAGGTTTCGAGCTCGTGCCAAGACTTATCTTTTTGAATTAATTATTCCATTGAATTATTTCCTAAAACGTTTTAAAATCATATTAAATTATGTTTTAAATATGGGGCATTTGACCAGGGTGATATTATTTTCTTACCAAAATAATTTATAACATAATTATGTGCATGAATGACGACATTATTTCTTACCGTTTTTTGACTATTTTATGACTGATTTATGTCGACACCATGAAACATAATTTCGCACATTAATGTTCATTGATTTCACCTCTCTCATTTTTGCCTGTAAGAGTCCAGACATTGCCTATATAGTGAGTAAGTTAAGTACATATAATTTTAGTCCAGAGCAAGAGCATTGGGATGCACTTAGTTGAGTATTACGGTACCTAAAATACTCTATTGCATTTTGTTTGATTTACGGAAGATATCTTGCTGTCCTTGAGGGACTTTGTTACGCAAACTGGATAGTTGACTCAGAGGAGTCTAAGTCTACGACTGGATATGTTTTCGCTCTAGCATGAGGGTTTGTTTTTTCCTAGATTTCCAAACAGACATATACTGCTCAAATTTATTATGGAATACGAGAGTATTGCGTTAGATAAAGCATGAGAGGGGGCCAAGTGCCTAAGATTCTTTTTAGAAGACATTCCTCTCTGGCATAGGCCTTTGCCAGCTATATCTATACTTTGTGTTAGCCAAGCTGTAATAGCTAAAGCTAAGAATAACTAATCTCAATTGGCGTTATTTCCATTGATTGGATTATGTCCAAGGAGAATATCGCAAACCGTTTGACGAAAGGTTTGTCCAAAGAGATAGTTAATAATGCATCAAAGGGAATGGGGCTTAAGCTCATTAAATAAACTTTCCATGAAGGATACTCAACCTTGCTGATTGGAGATCCCAAGATCAAGGTTTTGAATGAGAAACTAATTTGTGGCGGGTTAAGGTAAACACTATCAGAGAATTTCATTCTCTGCCCCTTCCCTATGGTGTAGACGTGATAGTGTGACTGCATGTAAGGATGACTTTCTTTTAAGTCTTAATGAGTTCTATAGTTTCAATTTAAGATTGAAGTGGGGTATAGCAGTAAACACTCTTGATGGAACTCACCTATCTGAATGTGGAAGTGGGTCGCTTCCTATGAGAATAGAGCTGATTCTCTAGAGCATTATGAGAAACGGGATTTGTCCAGGGCCAAAAAGGACACAACGGCACGAACTTGACAGCACCTAGAGAGATATCACGCGTGGTTATTATCGCGGATTACACCAAACGATGGAAGTTTAAGACGTCGCGTTCACTGTCCATCAAGTATTCCCGGCAATTTCTCACTAAGCAAAGGTTCAAGACCTCATGAACACCTCTTGCCTAAGTGGTATTTCTCGCTTTCCTTTTCGGATTTTTATAGGTATTTCATTCATGTGGGGGATTGTTGGAAAAATGAGTTTTATTGTGTTGATTTTATAGTCTTGGTGGGAATGGAACTTAGGACCTTTGAGTCTCTAAGGGTACTTGCTCATTTTCTTATGAGTGAATGAAATATGACCTTTAGTCCCACATAGGGTATAACTAAAGAGGAGTTCCACTATTTAACTAATTTTTTGTGGATAGTTAGTAAAACAATGTGGGTGGAACGAGTGGGGCAAAACATATTTGTTTTCACTAAGGTTAGAGCTTAGGGCTCGGGCTCGTGCCAAGACTTATCTTTTTGAATTAATTATTCTATTGAATTATTTCCTAAAACGTTTTAAAATCATATTAAATTATGTTTTAAATGTGGGGGGGCATTTCACCAGGGTGATATTATTTTCTTACCAAAATAATTTATAACATAATTATGTGCATGAATGACGACATTATTTCTTACCGTTTTTTGACTATTTTATGACTGATTTATGTCGACACCATGAAACATAATTTCGCACATTAATGTTCATTGATTTCACCTCTCTCATTTTTTCCTATAAAAGGAACTCGACTTCTTCATTTCAATTTGTGTCCAGAAGAGCTACTATCCTCTTCTTTTCGTCTCTCTCCCTCTGTGTGGTTTTTTACTTTCATTATGTGCCATTGCTGTTGAGTTCGTATGAGTGGACAAGTATTGTAGTGCTAACAATATTTGCAACGGGCAGTTTTATCCTGGACACGACTTCACCACGGGGTATAGGCATCGCTCATTTTTTGAGGTGTACTGGTGAACTATCGTGTTAAGGACAGTGTGTTGAACACGTGACTCTGTCCTCTGTTTGCTATCCATTGAGTGTTTGTTTAATCCTTCCAAAAATTTATTTTACAACATCTTTCTTTGAGGTTTTATTGTTACAGCTGCAACAATCTTAACACGATAGTCTTTTCTATCTGTAACAATTGGTAAGAAAGATGTTGATGGGTCTGCAAAATTTTCTGGGGAGCTCATCCATTTTGTCAAACCGATCACTTCCATTATACAGGAGATAAGTATAAATATTTTTTTTATTATTGTTCCTTGTCTTTAATCATTGCACCCAACAATCGTGGATGTTATTTGTGGAGTGAAAAAGCAAAAAAAAAAATGATTTTTTGGGTCAGCTGTAGAGTTTCGGGTTTATCTTTTTACAAAGAAAGAATTTTGATAAACCCTTTTGGAAGAATGTAGAATATATCTTGATAGTTACCCACGTAAAATTTCAGAATTTTTGGAGTTGTAAAATTATTTTTTCGATATTTTACAAAACAGGGAAATGTTCCTGAAAAATTCTGACGAGCAGAAATTTGTTGTTGACAATATTAGTTTTTATGGGGTAACCATGAGTTTTTTGAAATGGTGGTTCAAACGAAGTTTGTAAATCTAGATGTTATCTTAAAAATTCATATTTTATTTTCTGATTCGGAATTGTGGTTTGTGAATAAATGTGTCATCTACAAAGGACATGGCTAATAGGCGCATGTGGCTGAAAATAAATCTTCCAAAGATGACGAAGGTGAGAACGTCAAATGGAACACTTTGCATAGATCTCGTAAGAAAGGTATGTTTCAAGGACTTAAATATAGCATTACTTTGATTAAAGATGTTTGTTATGTTTGTAAAATTCCTGATCAAATGGCAGTAATTGTAGACAACGTAAAACCTTGATATGTAGAAAGTTAATGCTAATTTAGTTGAAACAAACTAGAACGAGCTCGGTGGATGGCATGATGTCGGAATTTATTTTAATAACCAATGTGAAAGACTGGTGGGTGGACTCTGGATCCACCAAGCATGTTTGTTTACAGAGACCTATTCACCTCTTATCAGAGGATAAGGGATGTCGAGAAACTCTTTATGAGTAACTCATTTGCGACAGAGGTTGCTTGAAAGGAAAAGGTCGAGTAGAAGCTCATATCTGTAATACTCTCACATTGAATGATTTTTTCATGTTCCGAGCATATACAAGAAAGAATCTTGTACCTTGTTTTGTTGAAGATGGTAAAAGACTTAAGAAATTAACTGAGTCAGGAAAACTTGTTGTAACTAAGAGAAATGATTTTTAGGAAATGGTTAAAAGACTTAGGGTCTACATAAGCTTAATAAAAATCTGATGAAGTGAACATAGTTGATTCTTGTGTTTTCTTTTGTGTGTCTTTGAATGTTTGGCATGGTAGACTTGGACATGTTATTTATAAGTCAATGCATAACTATCCAATGTAGGTTGCATACCCAAATTCAGTTTGGAAAAGGAACACAAATGTGAAATATACGTAGAATCAAAGTATGCTAGAAAATTTTTTAGCAAAAATGTTCATAGAATTTCTAAACCCTTAGAATTAATTCACTCATACCTAGTTGACTTGAAATCCGTTCAAACTAGAGGTGGTAATAAATGGTTTGTTACTTTTATAGACGACTGTACTAGGTATTGTCATATATATTTGCTTAGAGGTAAGGATGACGCCTTAGAAGCCTTTAAGATGTATAAACTAGAAGTTGAAAACCAATTGAATACTACCATTAAAACCATTAGGTCTGACCGTGGTGGTGAGTACAGAATTCCCATGGGAGATTTGTTTGTGGAACATGGCATAATACACGAAGTTACCCCCTCCAGTCTAATGGTGTAGTTGAACGTAAGAATCGTACCCATAAGGAGATTATAAATGCCATGTTAATTAGTTCGAGATTACCTTCGAACTTGTGGGGGGAAGTTGTCCTCTCAGTCTGCTATATCCTGAATAGAGTACCCTTTAAAGGATCAGATAAAACTCCATATGAATTGTGGAAAGGTAAACAACCTTCTTTTGCATACTTCAAAGTTTGGGGGTGTTTGGCTAAGGTTCAGATCCCTAAACCTAAAACAACCAAGATAGGACCCAAAACTGTTGAATGTGTCTTCATAGGGTATCCTGAGCATACTCCTGCATATAGATTTATGGTTGTGAGTTCTGAAATTGGTGTGAATTCTATATGGAGTCTAGGGATGATGTGTTTTTTGAAAATGTTTTTCCTTTGAAAACCGAATCTTGTAAGAGAGGTGTTGATCCCCTATATGTCCCTTCAACCAGTCAGACTTTACCTTTAGAGGAAGATGAAGTAGAAACTGTGCATAGGAGAAGTAAAAGCTAGAACCAAAACCTCCTTTGGACCTGACTTCATTATTTTCCTAGATTAGTCTGAGCTCCATAATATAATCCATAAACATTTACCGAGACCTTATTCTGGTAAGAAGCTTCATTTAGTGTAATGGACTAAGTCCGTCTGAACCAGACTTGGGAGCATGCTAGTTTACCTCAAGGGAGTAAGACCATAGGATGTATATGAGTCTTTAAGACGAAACATAAGGTATATGGAAGGATCGAAAAATATAAGGCTAGGTTGGTAGCTAAAGGCTATAAACTAAAAGAAGTTGTAGATTTCCTTGATTGTTATTCACCTGTGACGAGAATTACTTCTGTTGAGATGCTAATCGCATCGCTGCTATAAACAACTTTGAGATACATCAGTTGGATGTTAAGACGGCATTTTAAAACCGTGAATTAGATAAAGAAATTTACATAGACCAACCTAGGACTTTGTAGTGAAAGGTTGTGAAGACAAATTTTGTAAGTTGAACAAGTTTTTGTATGGTTTTTCCAATAAGCACGTAAACGGTGATATGAAAATTTGATCATATGATAATGAGTAGTGGATTAAGTTAATGAATCTGACAAGTATATTTCAAGCAACTTGTTAAGGATGCTTGTGTAATTGTATGCTTGTATGTTGATGATATTTTTATACTTAATACAAACATAGATGTGATTAATTCCACTAAAGGTACACGTTGAATGAGAATGTTGACTTGAAAGACTTAAAGATGAGGATTAGAAGATAATCAAAACATTTATAGTCTTAGTCATTCTGATTATGTTGAATTTGTGCTTATGAGATAAAATCAGTCTGATTGTAAGCATGTGTGTACTCCATACGATTCTTCTTGTAGACTCGAGAAAAATAAAGGTAATGGAGTATCTTAACTTGAATACTCAAGAGTTATAGGATGTTTGATGAATTTAATGAACTGTAAGAGTCCATACATTGCCTATATAGTGAGTAAGTAAAGTAGATATAATTTTAGTCCAGAGCAAGAGCATTGGGATGCACTTAGTTGAGTATTATGGTACCTAAAATACTCTATTGCCTTTTGTTTGATTTATGGAAGATATCTTGCTGTCCTTGAGGGACTTTGTTACGCAAACTGGATAGTTGACTCAGAGGAGTCTAAGCCTACGACTTGATATGTTTCGCTCTAGCATGAGGGTTTGTTTTTTCGTAGATTTCCAAACAGACATATGCTGCTCAAATTTATTATGGAATATGAGAGTATTGCGTTAGATAAAGCATGAGAGGGGGACAAGTGCCTAAGATTCTTTTTAAAAGACATTCCTCTCTGGCATATGTCTGTGCCAGCTATATCTATACTTTGTGTTAGCCAAGCTGTAATAGCTAAAGCTAAGAATAACTAATCTCAATTGGCGTTATTTCCATTGATTGGATTATGTCCAAGGAGAATATCGCAAACCCTTTGACGAAAGGTTTGTCCAAAGAGATAGTTAATAATGCATCAAAGGGAATGGGGCTTAAGCTCATTAAATAAACTTGCCATGAAGGATACTCAAGCTTGCTGACTGGAGATCCCAAGATCAAGGTTTTGAATGAGAAACTAATTTGTGGCGGGTTAAGGTAAACACTATCAGAGAATTTCATTCTCTGCCCCTTCCCTATGGTGTAGACGTGATAGTGTGACTGCATGTGAGGATGACTTTCTATTAAGTCTTAATGAGTTCTATAGTTTCAATTTAAGATTGAAGTGGGGTGTAGCAGTAAACACTCTTGATGGAACTCACCTATCTGAATGTGGAAGTGGGTCGCTTCCTATGAGAATAGAGCTGATTCTCTAGAGCATTATGAGAAACGGGATTTGTCCAGGGCAAAAAAGGACACAACGGCACGAACTTGACAGCACCTAGAGAGATATCACGCGTTGTTATTATCGCGTATTACACCAAATGATGGAAGTTCAAGACATCGCGTTCACTGTCCATCAAGTAGTCCCGGCAATTTCTCACTAAGCAAAGGTTCAAGACTTCATGAACACCTCTTGCCTAAGTGGTATTTCTCGCTTTCCATTTTCTGATTTTTATAGGTATTTCATTCATGTGGGGGATTGTTGGAAAAATGAGTTTTATTGTGTTGATTTTATAGTCTTGGTGGGAATGGAACTTAGGACCTTTGAGTCTCTAAGGGTACTTGCTCATTTTCTTATGAGTGAATGAAATATGACCTTTAGTCCCACATAGGGTATAACTAAAGAGGAGTTCCACTATTTAACTAATTCTTTGTGGATAGTTAGTAAAACAACGTGGGTGGAACGAGTGGGGAAAAACATATTTGTTTTCACTAAGGTTAGAGCTTAGGGCTCGGACTCGGGTCAAGACTTATCTTTTTGAATTAATTATTCCATTGAATTATTTCCTAAAACGTTTTAAAATCATATTAAATTATGTTTTAAATGTGGGGGGGCATTTGACCAAGGTGATATTATTTTCTTACCAAAATAATTTATAACATAATTATGTGCATGAATGACGACATTATTTCTTACCGTTTTTTTGACTATTTTATGACTGATTTATGTCGATACCATGAAACATAATTTCGCACATTAGTGTTCATTGATTTCACCTCTCTCATTTTTGCCTATAAAAAGAACTCGACTTCTTCATTTCCATTTGTGTCTAGAAGAGCTACTATCCTCTTTTTTTCGTCTCTCTCCCTCTGTGTGGTTTTTTACTTTCATTATGTGCCATTGTTGTTGAGTTCGTATGAGTGGGCAAGTATTGTAGTGCTAACAATATTTGCAACGGGCAGTTTTATCCTGAATACGACTTCACCACGGGGTATAGGCATCGCTCATTTTTTGAGGTGTACTGGTGAACTATCGTGTTAAGGACAGTGTGTTGAACACGTGACTTTTTCCTCTGTTTGCTATCCATTGAGTGTTTGTTTAGTCCTTCCAAAAATGTATTTTATAACATCTTTCTTTGAGGTTTTATTGTTACAGCTGCAACAGTAATGACGAGGAGGACGGTGGATGATATTGGTGACAATGTTCTATTTATTAGCAGCAGCAGGTTGCTCCGCAGCAGAGATGGGGCTTGCCAGGGGTTGTTTGTACTTCACTCTTCCCGGCGATTCCTGTTTATACAAATTGATTCCTGTTTATACAAATTCGACATCCAGATTAGTGGTAATTCAGGTGTTATGTCGTTTTCAAAGCTTCGAAACCCATGGGATTCGGACTTTATCATGATCCCTAACACAAAAGCAGAAAGAAGAAGAGAGGAACATATGGCGCTGGGTGAAGAGGTGGCACTTACTCCATGCAGTTCGGCTACAGGATGCACGTACTTACTTGCAGCCCTGATGTTCAGCAGAGATCACAGTTGCCCCAACTTCAACGTTGTATACCCAATGCACAACAATAACAAAGGCCTCTTGGTGATCCATGATCTCGTGCGAACTGTTATCCGTTTTCAGAAGGGAGGTTGGTTGCTGGTGTCTAAAGAAAATAAACCATATCGTTTATTCTTCTGCAATCCCTTCACAAGAGAGACTATCAAACTCCCAGATTTGCAAGTTTATTTCGCCGTCTCCAGTGTCGCATTCTCTTCCTTGCCTACGTCGTCATCGAACAAGATGCGCTCTCCCAAGTTCGTATCTATTTCATTAGAAAGGGACAAAAGCATTGGAGTACTTTTGTCTTTCCTAACACCAACACCGACAAGTATATGCCGTCACCTAACACTCCAGTTTCCTACAATGGTGTTTTCTGCTGTGTAGATTACAACGGAAGCTTAGGTGTATTTGACCCGAAGAATTCTGTTTGGAAAGTTCACAAAGAACCCCATCAGCAGTTTGATGCAGTTTATCCGAGTTTCTGGGTTGAGAGTGACGGAGAGTTTTTGTTAGTAAAAATGGGACCTCTTGGAGCATTTTATGGGGTTTTCAAATTGGATTTCCCCCTCATGTATTGGCTTCATGTCAAGGATTTGGGAAATCGCGTGTTGCTCGTCAGCCACACCTCATGTTTCTCAGCCATCGCTCCTCCAAAAAGTCGCATGAAGAACAAAGTCTATTTCCCTAGATTATGCATGGACGGGGGAAGGAGGGGTTTTATTCTATTGTTTCAAAACAGGTAAATATGGGTCTTTTGGAAGTCTGAAATTCTGCCTCCGATTTCACTGATACAGAGGGCTGGTAAACTGGGAAAAATATTTGACGGAGACGTTTTATGATGGGGACGTGGGGACAAATCATGTCTTGACACGAAATCGTGTCTTTGTCATAAATTGATGTAGGGCCTGCAACCCATAGATGTGCGGCTCATCTATATAGTTAGGGTTTACCTTGAAACATGTTTTGAGGCATACTGAATTTTTTTGAGGCATACTATATAATGCCAAAATAGGGTCAATAAATAAAAAACAACATCACCCCTTATCCACCCTTTTTGATAATCACATAACTACCCTTACATAATTAGTGTTAATGATTATGATTAGATTTGATTAGCTAGGAATTTTAAGGATTGATTAAAAATAAAATTATTAGTGGTGAATTAGTAGATAAATCAAATTTATGTGAGAGAGTTGGGATTTTTGAGAGGAAGAAGAATAAGTGAAAAAAACTTGGGTTTTGAATTTTGAGATTTTTTAGTGATTAGAAGTGACCAAAATGGGTGATTCAAATCAGAGGTAGACTTCTATATGAGGTTTAATTTCTTTTTATAAGTTGAATCTTTCAAAAAAATGAATTTTTAAAACCCAGATCTACTGACCAGATGAACAGTTCGGCTGATAACTTTTCCGCCGAACCTCCGTTTTTGAAAATATACCTAGGTTCGGATGATAACTTGTCAGCCGAACCTAGGTATATTTTCAAAAAACGGAGGTTCGGCTGAAAAGTTATCAGCCGAACTTCACTCTGAAACTGACAAATTTAGGTTCGGCTGATTCGAACAAAATTTAGCAAAGTCGCGTTAGCCGAATATAGTGTTTCTCTAAATCATACACTAGGTTCGGCTCAAAATTGATACTCCAAGATCAGCCGAACTGATCTTCTGAAAACCCTAATTTCATCTTTGAAATCATATTTTATCGATCAAACAAAATAAAATCAATCAAAAACAAGATGGGTTTGTTACACATACATTCTAAAATACATCTAAGAGCAATTGAGGTTTGGATTTCGCACTTCAATATCACTCACTTTGACTCGTGTTTGCTTTGCTTGATCAATTTCTTGATTGAATTGGAGTCCAAGATGTTTAAGTTTAAAGTTTATTGTGATTTTTGATTTTAGGTTTTTAAGGATAAGGGCGTTGTAGTAATTTAAATTGTTTAAGGATATATAGGTAATTGAACTACCTTTAGACACCCCTTATAAACCCACCCTAAATGGTGTAATGAATGAGTATGCCTCAAAAAAGTTGAGTATGCCTCAAAACAGGTTTTTTTTACCTTTCCATGTATTTAAAGGATACTATAGCTATGTAATAATGTTTGTCCATTATCAATAGAAATTTCTTCTATGCCTCTATCTCTTTCTCTTCCTATAATTCTATTGCAAAACGTTATCATGCACGAAGCTATATCCCAGAGCTAAATTGAATCGGTTAATTTTTTTTATTTATTTTTTCTACATCTACATGGATGATTTACACATTAGGTGAAATCAAATAAGCTAAGTTGGATTTACGTTCCAGTATTCTTTTTCTTTCTTTCTTTCCCTATATGCAAGTCTGGAAAATTGATTTGATGTATAATTCAAATCTGGGATAATGAATCAGTGGTAGAAAATTGATTTGATGTATGTAGTAATTAGTCTTGTACAAGCCATATGTATGCAAATCAATTGATCTGTTTTGTCCTATTTTTTCTTTAAAATTTTTCCCTCGAATCAAATCCATGAGAGTCGAATCTGTTCTATACCACCATAAACGTAGCATAGCCAATCACCAATCAAGTGATTAGATTTTATAATATATATATATATATATATATATATTCATATTAGTATGTTTGGGCATGACGATTGATTCGAATCTGTACTGAACATCGTTTTTTTTTTGTGCGGCGATTGGTTACACAAGTTCTTGTCGGCTGTGTGATTCTCTGGGAAAGGCGGAGAAGGAAACCCGATCCTACTCTACCCAGTCCGATCCGATCCGACTCAACTCAGTCCAGCCCGGTCCAACTGACCCTGTCCTGTTTCAGCCCGGTTCTGGTGTCCTCTTCCAGCCCGGTTCTGGTGCCCTGTTCCAACTTTGGCTTGAGCTGCGCGCGACCAAAGCTATTCCGGTTCTGCCTATATATAATGGGAACCAATGTCTGAGGTATATAACTATGATGTGCATTTATATTGAATACTTGCTAGGCTTATTTATTTATTTTAAGAATATGCCTAGTTCTATTTTTATCTTAGGATAAGTCCACAACATATAAATGGTCAATTTAAATTATTTTTATTGATCTCAATCATTAAGAATTTTGGTCTTAATGTTATTTGTTATCTTGAATTTATTATTGGCTATAGTTAAATGGTTTATTTTGTTTAATTGGTTGTACCAACTCAATTCCAATATATTTATTTGGGGTTTAGAAGTACTTGAGCACCATTATTGTGTACTTGATATTTTCTTCCCAAATTTGAAACGTTCTCGACTATTAAGAGTCGGTATTTTTAAAAGATACATTGCAAATAAAATTACATGTATTCCAAATTTTGTGGAAGAACTCACAAAAGATGATATGAGTCAGAAAATTTCCATTTCTCTACTTCATCAATGATACTAAGTATATGTTCAAATATGACAACAAGAGAACTATCTTTAGTAATCTACTCAACCTAAGTAATTGGTTGACATGTGTTGTGAGATTATCTTGCCCCGTTGAGATAAAGAAATATCTCAAATCTAAATGTAGCAAAATTAAAAATGGAAAGAACCCCGAAGTAATGAGGGTTAAACGTATCGACTCATATAAAGCATGTGAAAAGGTACATATGTATATCATGAGACAAAGATTTTTTTTTTCTTCGGTAGTAATAACACCAATACACAAGTATCAACACAGCATGGGATTAGCTAAACTTCCATCATAAATGAAAGAGTTGGAAATGTACTTGGTCATAGGTACTGGTATATACAATGTAATGTGTGTACCATACTAACAACCAATTTTCACATCAACTTTAATGTCAACAAGAACTTTTCCTGGCCAATTAGCTATCTTATTCAATTGAACTAGATCATATGTCTGCGCTTATGGAATCCAAAGTACATCATTTCCACGAGACATATATTCTCTAAAGCACTTGAGATATCTCTGGATGAAACGTAACATATATTCACTCTAAAGTAATTGAGGTGAATCCGACTTTTGTTACGTAATAAGGCCACACCACTTGTTAAATCTCTTAAGACTCAATGTCTAACTGATTGTGGTTTTTTTTTCTCCCACTAATTTAAGGAATATACACTAGTTTTTGAACTAATTCTTTATAATTTGATTATGATGATTGGATCATTGAGCGAAACATGGCTCAAACTTTGTTTCCAAGATGGAACAAAGATTTAAAGTCATAAAATCTCTACATGTACCGAGAGATAATCACACCTTGGATATCATGTAGAACCTCACAATGATGAGAATGTAATTGATTGCATCTTTTATAGTCTCTAATATATTTGGAAGGAAATATATTTTAGAGAAACTAATGAGTCAATCTAGTGAAATTAAATCACTATAGTATTTGGATTATTGAATCCATATTGAATCCGACGATGAAATGTTGGGAACAGACTCATACATGCTTTGGGCATAACCATAAAGAAACTTTGGTTTTGTCATGATGATTGTTTTGAAATAACTCATACAAACATCACTTTATTTGAGTGAACAAAAACGGGAAAAAGATTGACAGAATGCGAAATGACAGCATATCTCTCAATAAGTGTTCTCTAAAGAACTAGATGCACAACCCCCCTTCCCATTATGCTTTTAAGTAAGAAGCATATCACTCATTTTTACAAAGTCTATTGTAAAAAGGATTGAGACCGTCCGAAGATGCAAATGGTAAACAAACTATCTTACAAAGAAAACAAGGTGAAATTTAGAAAATTATTCATGCAGAATGCGGACCATTAAAGTGACTTATGGGTCTGGTGAATGTTTGGACATTTTGAACTAGTGATAGTTCCCAAGAAATTTTGTGTATGGAAAACTACTAGCACTTATAATACATGTAAGGGCTCACCAGCCATTGCAAATGCTAGCGAGTGTACATCAAAAGGATTTGATGAATATTGCATATTTAATAGGATCAATGTAAAGCACCATATACCCATTGGTCTCGCACAGATTACCATCAAATGTTACAGATGATGTCTAAGGAATAGGTTATGCGTACTAACCTACCTTTATTGCTTTGGGGATATGCAATATTACGCGCATATTTAATTAATTGGTTTTAGACCCCAATATTAGTCAATATTGTTTTGCGTACCAGTTGGTAATTGGATTTAAGCCTGACATTTGTGTTCTTACGCATTTTTGGTTGCACTACACATGTGCCATTACGATTCCACATCGTACTATGATGGGTCTTCAAAATTGTTAAGTAGTTATGTTGGACATGAGTTCCTAACAATTATCCTCATTTATAAAACCTTTGGCAGGAGATCTCTTACCGCTAGATTTGCGGGTTGTCATTTTAATGAGATAGTCTTCCAGTCGTTAGCGGGAGATAAGAAAACGTATTTTCTAAGGGAACGACAGGAATTGTCGTGGTGTGTTCCCACTGTGTCTCATATTGATTGTTGTACTCCACAAATGTAAATGTGAAGTGACAAAGAATAATCGATGCAAGAAAGTGCACTGAAATCGGCAACATGACAAGATCATACATACCGGCTGCAAATATTCCTGCAAGGTTAGAAATCCTCAGTATGGGGTACATCATAAACTAAGGTGTTGCGACTACACTTGGTGGAAGTGTAGTTCCGGCCGTGGCTCCATAAAGGAAGATGGAGAGACCACTAAGTTCGATCAATGCTCACCTAAAAAGGAAGTAGATGAGTAAGGCACAAACTAATTTGTATCATTAATGAAATCATCTCATTTGATTGTCTCTGACTATGTCCATGAATCAATACTGGAGGACGCTCCGAATTTTTAAATGATTCTAGAGAACAATGAAATCCTAACGGATTATGAGAATGCACATGAGTCAATGGAAGGATCATGCGTGCAAATTGATGATATAATCCATAAATAGTTGCTCAAGAAGTAGAGTAAAATGAGATCTAACCACACTTTACTTTGATTAATTTCAAATAAATAGCGTATTTGGCCTATGCAATCCATGCAGAACTTAGTTCTTTGAAAAATATACAGGTATTTGTTGTGGTAGTGCTAACCAACCTAGTATAAAGCCTGTGGGACATACATGATTAATTTTTCACAAAGCATAATGAGAAGAAAGCGGTCTTAAAGCATAAAGACTCGCCTTGTGGCGCGAGGTTTCTCATAAAACCCTAGAATTGTTCTTCTGTAATGAACTTTATAGTGTTAAGCTACTTAGTTAGCTTGGTAATTTCAAAAAGACTTGAAATGCAGCATATGCATGTGGTTGTTACGTATCTCTGAAAGAATCAAGAGATTGAAGATATTTGCAAAAGTGCATGATGGCATTTTTCTTCCCAAGTCGAATGACTCTAAACCACGGAGTGTGTTTGCAGTTACACTGGAACACTCACTTATTGATTTAAACAATCAGACGGATGTGGTATACCCGTCTAAGTGACTATTTGATCGGGAAGGGACAAACAAGTATGGTTTTGTACCATGCGTATTAAATAAGTTCCTGATTCAGAATTATAGCTATCTATGTCAACGATATGGACATGATAAATAATCTTAATGGAATGAGAGATCTTACAAGTTATTTAAAATCTGAATTTAAGATGGAAATCCTGGGAAATCTCGATCTTATCTATGTTCTGAACTAGAAGACCGAGCTTGTGGTATATTATTCCACCAGTTTGTATATGTCTATTGTCAGGCAATTTAACAAGGATATGCATCCTGCTAGCACTCCCATGATTAGTCGAGTTTCAAATGTACATAAATGACAATTCGTCTAAAGGAAGATGACGAAGTTGTGTCGGAAGATGAACTTTCCTTATCTAAGTATAATAGACGCATTATTGTACGTAGGATAATATACTCGACCCAGTGTTACATCCTCAGTGATCTTGTTAGCTAGATATAACTCAGCGCCAACGCAACGTCATTGGAATGGTATAGTGAATGTAATCATGTACTTAAAGGTAACCATTGACATAAATTTGTTTTATCCCTACAAAGACATTAAAAGGAATGCTAATGAAAGTGCAATCCAAAAGTTGTTGATTATGAAGGAACAATAATCTCTTCTCCAACGAAAGTAATCAGAGGGAGATATGGTAGATTATTTTCTAAGTCATTACCAATATTTAGTTTCGAAAAATACATGACTAAAGGAACTGTCTGGAACAACTCTGAAAGTAATCAGGGGAAGATGCCGACATCAGGGTGAGGATCCAAAGGTATGATGTCGACATATTTTACTTCGAAATTGAAGTTGTGTTGTACTCTTTTTTCCTTCGATCGAGAATAGTTTTTCCCAAAGGGTTTTGTTACTCGACAAGGTTTTTTTAGCGAGACAACACTAAAAGCATCAAGTATGTTGAAAGTTGAAGACATAAAGATCACGTTGATATTACTGAAAATATCAGAATCAAAGAAATGAAACGCGATAGTCTGTTAAGCAACGTAACTTACAGAATCAACAATATAAACTTTTATGTCACTAAAGTAAAGTGTGATAAACTTTTCTGACTGTATTAGACTAATGAAAATTGTCTGGCATCAGGGGGAGCATCTAATGGTGTATTGAACTATTTTCCTTCACCGAGGCTGCTTTTTCCCATAGGGTTTTGTTACTCGGCAAGGTTTTTAATGAGACAACAAAAAACACCGGGAATGTAATTTCCCATCTAAGGATAATGTCTTTCCCACGAGGATTTTCTGCCTTAGAAGTTGTGAAACAACTAGTCAACTTCAATGGATCAAAATGATCATCTGCAACGGATCACCTTTACTTGCATTTGTCCGGTTGTAGTCTTTTTCATTCGTCAAGGTTTTATCCCACTGAATTTTCCTTGTCAAGGTTTTAATGAGGCAACATATTCAAGTCTACTATGTTCTACGTTTACGTAATATTGTACTCTTTTTCTTCAGTTCAGGTTTTGTCCCCTTGGGTTTCCCTGACGAATTTTTAACGAGGAAATTAACTTAGACTCGTCGATCTTTGAAGATCGTATTGCATGTGATGAACTACATGTAAAGTACGAGGTAATATGTGAAGTACTACATGTGAAGAACTGTACCAAGATTTTATACCACTGGGTTTTTACTGGTCAAAGTTTTAATGAAGCAATTGATTTCGGCGCAAGTATTCATAGAGAGGACGACATTTGAAGAACTACACTCGAAGCGCTATATGTGAAGCACTGAATATGAAGTTCTATTGGACCGCACAAGGGGGAGTGTTGTAGAGCCTGCAACCCATAGATGTGCGGCCCATCTATATAGTTAAGGTTTACCTTTCCATGTATTTATAGGATACTATAGCTATGTAATAATGTTGGTCCATTATCAATAGAAATATCTTCTATGCCTCTATCTCTTTCTCTTCCTATAATTCTACTGCAAAAGTTATCTTAATTGATGATATTTTATACTTTTTATTTTTCGTAATAAAATTTGTTAAAACAATTAATTGGAAAAATACATGTCATGACATAATTTGTCCCCTATTCCCCCATCATAAAATGCCCCCATCAAAAATTTACTCTTCAAACTGCAGTTAGATTGAACCACACTTGTCCATGTCCACAGGGGTCACGCGTCCTTCCTGTAATTTTACTAGTTTTTTTTTTGTCCGATGAGATTAAGTCTCCCTCCTAGGAATTTCTTGCTGTTAATTCATGCACGAAGAGATTCTTGTCTAGACTCGGTTAATGTTAGGGGATATCTAGCATTTTAGCTAATGAAAGTGGAGGGTTAGCTGTAGAGATGGCAAACGGGCGGGACGGGGCTGGCTTGTGACCAATCTGCGGGTTACGGGTTAATACAAGCCTAAGCTTGTGGGTTGAAATTCTTCACGGGTGGTCATTTATCCGACCCGTGCCCGTCCCGGGTAAAGCTTGCGGGTTCACGGGTGTTCACGGGTTAACTGGTTTTTGTTGAGTCAACTCGCCAGAAATCGATTTCTGGGCTATTTCCTTCCACATTCAGGCCATCTAAAGTTCCTTTCCTACAACCTAAGTACCTAACATTCATCCAATTCATTTGGTATATCAATTCAAAAACTCAAAATTGCAAAACTAAACTAATTTTGCATTTAAAGAAACACAGAAACAGATACTAGTCATTAGTAGTTTAGTACTTAAGTCCTTTAGTTACAGTACTTCATCAGTTCATGATGATAATTGATAAATAATGAAAATAAACCTCCGAGACCGAGACTGTAGTAATACCATTGTTTCTAATTTGTATCACCAAGTGTGACTATATTAATAACCACTTCCTGCACAAAATATATTTTGTGTGGTTAATCAAAAAAAGTGTTAACTGTCAAAAAAACATCTCCAATCTCTTTTCTATGCAATATTTGGAGACACTGGTAAGTGATAAATAACTGTCTGTCCAAAAAACATTCTCATATTCCATGATTATCTTTGAGTTGCTCCAACTATTCAATATGAATCTGTAATTTCAAGAAAAAATAAACCAAACAAAAAAAAGATTCAAGTCAAAAACATGGAATTTGCATAATTACCCCGCTTTATATTGAAGAAGTACGCATACTAATTAGACGCATAAGAACTTACTTCCTCCACATCCTCCACTGCCCCATCCTCCACTGCTTCAGGTTCAAATCCTAATACATCTTCTTCAACGATCACATTGTCCTCATTCATATCTTCTTTTCCTATATGGATCATAAAAACAACCAATGTTATGGATAAGATTTAGACATTCAACTAAATAAAATATTACTGATTTACTTACCAATTCCATATTCCCAATCACGAGTTGTTATTAACGCCTCAACATTTTCAGGTAATAAGGAACTGCGAAATCGATCAATCACCCTTCCTCCAATGCTAAATGCAGACTCTGATGCGACGATTGAAATAGGAATTGACAAAATATCCCCTGCCATTTTTGAAAGTACTGGATATTGTTGTTCATGGTTCTTCCAATAGTTTAGGATGTCGAGTGAATTTAGACAACCTCTGTACGTCTCGCCAAGATATTCAGCTAACTCTGACAAGTCAGTTAATACATTACCACCACGTTTCTGTGTTGCAACATATTCCTGTTGACAATACCCTTAAAGTCAGTAACTTTAGAAAGAATTCATGTGATAAAAAATTTAATTCAGTTAAAACTGTCATTACATGTTTCAATAAGAATTCATGTGATAAAAAAAAAGATGGAGACACCAATAAGCAGTAAGACCCGGACTTAAATCAAGAAGTGTTCATAGAAAAACATTTTGTTCATTTTACAAAGAGTATCTATAATTGCATTATATGAAACAACATCTGGTCTGCATTTCCATTTCAACATGTTGTTCTTTTACTGAAGAGCACGACCTACTTCACCAGTTGTACACAGCCCATGAATAATAGTATTACAGGTAATAGCAACAGATTGAATACCCGTCTTTGTCATTTTGTCGAACATTTTGATCGCAAAATCAATATTCCCTTGAAGACACACCCCTTTAATCAGTGTTGTAAAAGTGACAGTATCAGGATGATAACCTCTCTTTAATATCTCTCCAAGCAAACAAAACCCATGATCAACTTTTCCTAAACGACAACAGCAATTTATCAAAATGTTCAAGGTGTAAATATCGGGTTTTACCCCAACCAAATTTATCTTCTTGTGCAACATAATGACATCCAAATAACACTTTAGTTTTGATAATGATCCCAATACATGATTAAATGTAACATAAGATGGTAATGGCCTTTGTGAAATTAATTGATCAACTAAAAACTTAACCAAACCACATGCATGTTAATATTCTTAAGGATTTCAACTAAAAACTTAACTATCCACAAATTAGACGAAATTGTGAATACCCATTTATTGGCTCACAGAAATCAAATCACCAAATTAACTAAAGCCTTTAAACCAAGCAAAACTAATGAGTAATAAAAAATTAAAGATTAAGAAAAAACCCTTTTTTTTGTGGTAAGAACACAAACATCATGAAATTAAGAAAATTAAAGATTACCGATCTTCACAGAATCACAATCACAACAGTACTAAGAATATTAAAGATTTCTTGGGATTCCTATGTAAAACCCTAGATTCCTAGAAGAAGAAAATAAAGAAGAAAACAAAAATTAAAATCTGATTACCTGCTAGCCTTTAATCTTTAGATCAAAGTACCTGCTTTTGATCTTTTGATCTTTAGATCTAATAGTTCTTCAATTTGTTGTTCTGTCCAGGAGACTCTGAGTCAGGGAAGAAGAAAAAAAGAGGAAGAACCGAAGAAGAAAGATAGGAAAGCTTAGGGTTTTTCCGTTTTTATATAATGGAACTGGGGATGACACGTAACAAGCTACGTGTTTTAGTTTCACAGTAGGGAATGGAATTACGGGTTACGGGCCAGCCACGGGTTTCACAGTACGGGACGGGTTAACCCGTTTCTTCACAAGCCACTAACTATACAATCCGCGCCCGTCTTGTTTAGTTATCATCCGGGACGGGCCAACCCGCGGGTTCTGGCTTGGTTTGCCAGCTCTAGTTAGCTGCTTTACAGGTAACTGCAGTTGACGATGTATTTTCCCTGTAACAGGATTGTTCGGTCTGGGATGATTAGTAGTAAAATATGCAGTTTGGAAAATGATGAAGATTTTTTATATTTTTAAATTGATCTTTGTTTCAGTGGTGACATTGGTTTAATCAAAATATAGAGGGATATTTATTACTTCAGTATGTCTTAATTTGCTGCTGCCCAATCAACATTGTTTCTTTGACCGTCTTGTCATTCCGTCATCTCGATATTAATTATTTCCTAGCCTTAGCTAGCTACTCGCTGCACAGACTGGAGCAGTGGAGCTTTGATTGAACAGATAAGGCCAGGTACATGTCAATGATGTCATGTACGTTTTGATAGTATATAATTTATAAATAGCCTCCTATAGCCACGTAGTTTAGGGGTTGACGGAAAATGGATGATTTTTACAAAACGTACAACGTGTCAACAATAATAGGGAGACTAACCCATGTCTAGGATCAGATGGTGGTGCTCTCGCAAACACCTCAATAGTCGGTGAGAATAAACATGCCTATTGTTATCTCATGATTCTCATCACATGCTTATTTTCTGGGGGACATGAAGTTTATATAAAATGAACTAAAAAGCGTTCGATGCATGTCTGATTTTATGAGATTATAAATGGAGGGAATTAATGAATTATATACTGTAGGAGAATATTGTATCATCGTTTTATCTGTAATGTAACTTTTATTGGGGAATTATTGTTGGAACAATTGCTGAAAATAGCCTGCAAAACAATCATAAACCAAATAAATACAGAATTGTTATGGCTGAGTCACGACCAGGTCGCTCTCTTTAAGACGTTTCGCGGCTCTGTCCAAGATTGTGCAAACATTTTTTCCATGTCACGTCGTCCCCAGGATAAAACAGCCGAGTAAGTCTTTTTCACAATCACTCTTGCATTTTGAGAGTATGTGATACTTGTACACTTCTATTCTTGTTCAAAATCAAACTTGTAGAAAACAAGTGATGATCACACATTAGTTTTTTTCTCTCAAAAATCTTATTTTTCTTTAAAACTCCAAAACAATTAAAGAAAAGTTCTCACATTATTTTCCTACAAAAATCTGATTTTTGTACTACAAAAATTCAATAGTTAATGACACTTTATCATCACAATTAATACCATTAACTTCCTCTAAATAAAACGGTCAAAGGATTAATAACAGAAATAAATTTCCTTTATGAAGATCATTAAGATTAACAAAAATAATAAATGAAAATTAATTTTGTTTTAAAACATATATTTCCAACAATCCCCCACTTCTATTTTTAAAACATTGAGCAAGATCTATATAGTGATGTGCATAAGTAAAGGTATCTTTCGATTTTGAACCTTTACATAGTGTTAGGCTCTCAAAAAATCTAACCATAGAGTGAACGTAAGTCTTTGAACTCTAGGAAATAAGAAGATTGTCTAACACACACAAAACTATGCTAGTGTAAATTCTAAAGCCATCACATTACGACCATGTGCTTGAATCCCGGTTTAATGAATGATCTAGAGAACTGCCCATATTCTCATAAAAAGCTGCCACACTTTTACATTCATATAGGTGAGTCTATCAAGAGTACTCCTGTAGTTAAGTACCCCACTCTAAATAGAGATATAGACATCATTAAGAGTTTTAGAAACAAAAACTCAGCCTTAACTCGCTTCAGGATATCATGCGTGGGATGAATTCTCAAAAGCATGATTATGTGTCTACATATTATCCGTGACTTAGTCCCATTTGAACCTACATTTTGGGATTTCCATTCATAGGTAAGGATTACCTTTTGAACCTACTTCTGGAATCTTGAGTTATAGGTTGGGTGTCAATCACGAACAACTATGTCCATATCATTTGTGAATCATTAATCTCTTTGAACCTATTTCTAGGTGGGTATCCATCACAAATGACTCAATTCTCAATGGGCATCAACATCATCCTGTAAGATGTATTCATACCCTCTTACTGATCAACGATAACTCTTTTTAGACCATATATAATCCACTCTCATAGCATAATAAATGCTTTCTATCACCTTATATGTCGACTCTACCGTTGTAATTAACGGTTCTCCACTCTTGCAATAGCCGCGGTACTATCGCATTGGATTAATATGTTTGTTATTCCTCTATCTAGTAGAGGACTGAATCACTCCATCCCTTAGATGATTCATTTGAGAGGATATCTCAATCAACATCGCAATAATATCCTTAAAGGATTGCGGTAAACATTTTTAGATAGTGTATTTCTAGGTTTAAGGTTCTTTTCAGACACCTCATAACCTTCTCAATGTTTTACTAATTATCCATACATGGATTATTAGTAAATATGCATATATGTAACCCCCACTACAGAAGTAATATACATATAGTCTATCACGTAGCAAGAAGCAATGCCATGCTATCATACTCAATTTCTAGTGCAATCACACAGAATCTCAAAAAAATTGGCACTAAATCAAATGAGTGAAAACTAGTTGAAGTTAAACTATATATATTTCTATTTCTTTCCATTGTATTAAATATATTCAAGAGAAGAACAAATTAAATTCAAGCATATACACTATCTTCCCTCGAGTCTTTCATGTCGAGTAGTAAACTAAGCATGTTCTCATTTTCATTAACATCATATAAGTTAGAATTTAAATTCCACAAAATCACTTATGCATATACAACAACGAGCGTTATGCATTTCATTTTCAAAAATTCTGAAATTCTTCAAACTAGTCAAAAAATTAATTTTGTCTCATTCAATTGTTTCAAAGTTTGCTTCAGAATATATATGATGATGACTTATTTAACTCATATCCATTCTGTTCTTATAGAAACTACACAATTTTTCATGCTTGGTCTACATAGATTCTCATCTTTTATACATTCCATATATTTTTCTGCATATGATACACAACAAATAACGCATCGTAGAAACAACATCACCAATCAAGAATGTAAATCAAGCGACATGAAAGCAATTATTGAAATTAATTACCCTTTCTTTATTTTTCAAACTAAAATATTCGGTTCTTAAAACCTTTTTCCAAAGATTAAAATTATGAGGAGCTAAGTATCTCAAACAAGATAATAATTATGACTAAAGTTTGTTTTAGTCTTACTACTTACACATCAATTCTTAATGATCTTGTGATCTCCATTTCTAGCTAGCTCTTTAATCTAAGTTTAGCAATCAAACATACATAGGGTAGAGTACCCCCACTATTTCTTGACCAAAGGAAACTTCAAATCAACACCAAAATATAAAATTGAGAAGTTGCTTATGCAAATTGCATTTCTAGCCACGTTCATTCAAAAATTTCTATAGACTACGGTAGACGTCATATTTTGGTGTTTAATACCAATTCAAAAACTAGAAAGTTTCCCCATTCATACAAAAATTAGAAATAATTTTTTTAAGCGCAAATAATTTCTCTAAATTCATATTTGACGTGTTATGTGTTCTTGCTCATTACTAATAAATCCAATTACAAAATCCTTTTGGCACAATATAGAGGACGACCAAACAAACATTTCTCATGAAGATATCATTTCATTATTCACTACTCAAAAGATAAATTTTAGTCACCAAGTTAGACTTCGTGAAACACCAAAAAAATCTTATAAAATTCTCAAACATTTTATTTCATCCGATGCTTTTGTAAACTAGTAAGATTCGGAGTTTACATACTTTGAAGACTTGGATAAAATTTGATACATGTCACTTAAAAAATTCTAAGAAATTTTAGAGGAAAACACAGCATGCACACTAACTCAAAAAATTTCATAGAAGCAAGATAAAATCACATATTTCAAGCACTTCAAAGCTTCAGTGATATCAGATAAATAATACAATATTTGGTTCAAACATTCCATTGATAAAATATTTATTCTAGTAGTGCAATGATCAAGTTCAACAAAAATCTTAATCTCAATCTTGTTAAAAACAAGATAGGCGGAAACTAGATTCTTTCTCATTTTGATGGTATGAACATCTTTAACAAGATAGTTCTACCGGAAGCAAACTTTTCGGACCATACCAATACCAAGAATCCTAGAGATGTGAGTATAACTCAACACCACTTTCTTTCGAACGATTCCGTTCAACTTTTGAACCATAACCTATCAAAACAAACATGATGTAAAACACCAATATATACCGACCTCTCACCGTATCCACAATTCACATCAACTTAGCTTGAAAAGCATTGTTAATAATATTTGATATTCTTGCAATGCCGTGTCGTAAGACTTGGTTTAATGCAAGCGTAGCAAATAACTTCATAATTAAAATTATGTTCATTTCTTGGTGAGATTTGGTATTCATATTTATTTTGACTAGGTTTCTTATTCTTTCGGTTTTGGTTTGGTATCAAGTTCTATCTCATAAGTTCCAAACTTGTATGAGTCACTCATTATTATCATAAACAATAATTCTCAATATTTAGTTTCCGTACAACTCATTCTAACATTGAAGAATCAATTCATTCTCAATGTAGAATGCAACTATTTGATCACTACAATAGCTACAAATTGTTCATCAAACATACCTCATTTGCTTTGAAATCTCAACTGGTCACAAACCAACGTCCATTCTTTCCATACCAACAAAGAATCAGCAAACCATTGCTCCTTAGGTCGATTAATCTCTAGTATTTACTCGCAAATTTTGTTTTCATTGGGAAACAAAAAACTTGCTCAAGTAAGTGAAATTATCACCTGTCACAATCATTTAAATGTGAGCATTTGTAACCCAAAATAAGTAAGGTATGCACTTATGTAAGTACTTAAAAATAAAATAAAAATTAGAACTCCAAGTATCAAACAAAGTAAAGTTTTATAGTTATAACGTCATAGATTATAACTTTCTACTAAGCATTTTATCAAACATTTGTCACGCACTAGTTTGATTTCCAATAATGATCTTATATTTTCATTCCCAAAACAAAAGTAAAGTAATAAAATAAAACATTATTTTTATTCTAAGTTCTTACATCTCTAATCTCTAATTCAAGCATCACATCTCATATTTTTAGACAAACAACGATTTTGAAATCACCACATCTCTCAAAATAAAAATTCAAATGGAAAATTTCAAAATTGGGTTTCAAGATAAACTCCTGATTTATATAATATTTTTCATGTTACACGAATTCGAATTATCTACACAAAGATTGGAAAAAGAATTCAATCATAACTAAATTTCTGCCCGTCAGAATTTTTCAGATACGTTATGCAGTATTCTAAAATACTTTAAAAATATTTTTCGGACTCCAAAAATTCTGAAATTTAACATGGATGATTCTCATGATGTCTAATATATCTGGTTAAAATTTCTAGACCCAATTCATTTTCGTGTATGAGATAAAAATAAAAGTCTACATCATGTTAAAAAACTTTTTGTTTATCATCAATAACATTTTTCTATGTTAGGTATTCATGATGAAAACTATTATCCATATGACAACCCTAATCCATCAAAATCACAAACAAAATTTAACTTTAGGTATCTAATAACCTAAAATTTCCAAGCATCATATAAATTGTTAAATAAAAATTATTCCATTCATATAATTTTATAAAACAAATTAAAACAAAGATACTTATCGCATTTCAGCAATCGTTTTGTTTTGATATCCATGGCAGAATAAACCGTCTTAAAATTGTTGGAACAATTGTTGAAAATAGGCTGCAAAACAATCATAAACCAAAAAAATACAAAATTGTTATGGCTGAGTCACGACCAGGTTGCTCTCTTTAAGACGTTTTGCGGCTCTGCCCAAGATTGTGCAAGCAGTTCTTCCATGTCGCATCGTCCCCAGGATAAAACAGCCGAGTAAGTCTCTTTCACAATCACTCTTGCACTTTGAGAGTATGTGATACTTGTACACTTCTATTCTTGCTCAAAATCAAACTTGTAGAAAACAAGTGATGATCACACACTAGTTTCTTTCTCTCAAAAATCTTATTTTTCTTTAAAACTCCAAAACAATTAAAGAAAAATTCTCACATTATTTTCCTACCAAAATCTGATTTTTGTACTAAAGAAATTCAATAGTTAATGACACTTTATTATCACAATTAATACCATTAACTTCCTCTAAATAAAACGGTCAAAGATTAATAACAGAGATAAATTTCTTTTATGAAGATCATTAAGATTAACAAAAACAAATTTAACAAAAATAACAAATGAAAATTAACTTTATTTTAAAACATATATTTCCAACAATTATGGACAAGATTATTATGATGGAGTGAGGTATCGGTGGAAACTAAAATGTGAAGAATTATTTAGTTAGTCATTTGGAGGTCGTGGACTCGAAGAAACAGGAGGGTTGTTCTTCCAAAACTACTTTTCAATTGATTAATTCCCCGAGTCATCCGGTATAATTTGTTTTCTTAGGCTAATTAAATATTCGGAGCTTTAATTTTCTAAAGTTGGAAAATAAATATCTGGCGGGGTTTAGTTTTCTAGCTAGAGTATCGACGGTATATCAGTCATCACTATGTTATGGACTCATGGAGGAATGGTAATTCCCTTACTGATTTGTGTTCAATTGTTAACTGGAGTTTTATTTCCCAAATTTTTGTTCTTCTATTGATTAATGATAAATTAATTTAATTCATGGGACGTGGCTTACTTTTTTTTTTTTTTTTGAAGCATGTATTTTATTAAACTACTAATAGACTATTACACGAGGGTATAAGATACCCCAAGATTCATTGAGTACAATTAAATTGATAATCCATGAATCAACAGTAACATGATATTGGATCAGAATAGCAATCTTCAGATCGGAATTGCATCGATGACGGATGTTGGAGTCAGAGATCGAAAGGCTTTCGGTCAATGCTTTTCACAAGAAAAGTTGTATTGTTGGTGGACACAAAAATATCCATAAAAACTCAGGTGTTGGTAGAGGAGTTCGATGCAATTGATTGAAGTTGCTAGTCAGGCCTTTGTATCTTGATGCTGCGGTAACCTGCCCGAGTGATAGCTGTGTACTCCATTATTTTCCGACTTGATCCATAGCTTCAAATTAAGCCATGAAGTAGAAACTAAGCCTTGTCCTCGATGGATTAGTGTTAATAAAGATATTACAAATGTAATCTAAGAACTGAAATAAAAAAACAAAAGGAACTACAGACACAATTAAACTAACTGGGGTAATTTAAATGGAAAACACTACGCTTGTAAGGTATAGATGCAAAGTGAGGTGGATTATTGACCGGCCCATGGAGATGCATAAAGTTACCGAGCTACTTCAGCTAGATTTGTGTCATTAGAACTCAAAATACTCTACTAGAGTTCATTCTTCTTGATCATGGTTTTGTAATGATGGGGAGTCATTCTTCCGTGGCTGAAATTATGAAATCCAAAGCGGTGTCGACTAAACTCATATATAATTGATGAATTGGTTGATGTTGTGTCAGATATAAGATTAGGCAACCATCTCCCTTAAGTTCATCTGCAGTCCATGTACATGTAGAATTAATCTTTATTGAGAGTAAACCATTCTGCATCCAAATAAGGAAAGGTTGTTGTCGTCTATTGTTGTTGCTGTTGGAGCTGATGCAAATTATGCAGGATATGCAAAGAAGATTGAGCTGCTGCATGTATTCACATTCAACATAGCAGAATCAAATTGCTCCTTTCGAAACCTTGTGTCTTCACATAATTCAATAAAATCTATATCCATATGCATATCAAACCTTAAGATCCTGAGACAAGTCGATCCCAAGACTGATTCTCATGAAACAGAATCCCTACTGAACTGGAAATTGGATTGTTTCATTTAAAATTCTGGTGTTAGCTATCATATTAACAAGCTATGATGCTCATAAAAGGTTATGAAAAGTAATCCCAAATTTTCAGAAGACATGAATATGATTGCAGGTAATGAGATTATATTGTTTGCCTGGGTTATGATAAAATCTCCCACATAATTTTCTAGACCCCTGCCCTAACAGATCTGCATATTTCATACTGAAATTCATTTTTGAAGAGCCAAAACCTGGCATTAACCGACAAAAACACACCAATAAGGTGCTCTCTAAACTTCAAAGCGATTTGAGATTATTTATTTTTCCTTAAAAAACATCCTGGTGAGAGCACCACCAGAGATACGATTGGTCCTAATAAGCCTTACATGGAAGAAAACCATTCTAGGAACATTACTAGTCCAGCGACAGGACAATGGGAAAACAAAGAAGAAAGCAAGGCAGAAACTTGTGCAAATTAAATTATAAAACTAGATGCAAGGGCAGAATATTATGTGAGAAGATATATATACGCAATCTTTGAGAATTTGGGATTGAATTATGTAGGATGGTATGAAATCATAGTGGTTTTGATTGTGCAAAGTAAATCTATAACATCTCTAAGGCCGGTGGATTGAAGATCAGCTAGTGATGATGGAGGAAATCATAGTGGTTTTGATTTGGGGTTTGTTTCCTTCGCGGCGCTGTTTTAGTTTCTCTGCCTCTCAGAAGCGAAGAGAGAGAAAATTTTCTTTAACTTTCTATTGTTTATTCGTACTGCGTGGCTTACTTGAGTCCGTACTCTGTAATGGATTATTTGATAGACGGGATAATTGGATCAACATACATCAATACAATTCGTGGTGATAGAAGCGCCATAGTTTTACCCATTTTCCATGTTCCCGTTCATATGTATGTTGGTCGGATCATCAAACTATAAGGTCATATTATATTTTTATGTTAGTTTTTTCTGATATATTTAAATTTATTCGAGGACACAACGGTCATCCTTAGATAGTTACTGCAGGACATACATTTGGACTAAATTTTTATCCAGATTTCAAATCGTCATAAAATTGTCATGCAGCGACAAAAGACTATAAGAAATATTAAAGGTTCAAAAAAATCACCTCCAATATCCTAGGTAATTATTAAAGAATCTGATACATTCGAGCCATCTGTGTTATTGCACCATAGAGATTTAGAGATAAATTCTCCATATTTTAGTTTTCACCAAATGCCTCACTTGATCGGACAGTCTCGTTTAGGAATCGTAGAAAATCTGATATCAAAGACTTAATAAGAACAAAAAACAAATATTCAAACTGTTTCACTTAATTGATGTAAATAATATTTATGGCTCAATAGCCTATTTATAGTTTAACAAATTTGACGACTAAACAGAGAACGCTTTCCTAATAAAGATCAAATTCTAAATAAAGAACACTTCTAGATACTCAAAAGTTGCAAAACGCAGTAAACTTTAATGCTAGAATAACTTTTATCTCAATTCTCAAGTTATTTTCAGCTTCCAAATATGGTACGTTCACTATCATACACAAAAGGTCGTATCAACTTGTACTAGTTGCTTTACATAAGCATTATCAACTTGTACTAGTTGCTTCACATATCCCTCCATTCTATCTTGGTTTAACCTCCAATATCATCCCTTAAACCAATCCGTGCATACTATCTTGGTTAACCTTCAACATCCTCCCTTAAACCAAGATTGTCTTTACTAATCATTCCAAGTTTTCCATGCAAGTAGATGTATTAGACTTCACGGCTTGGTAAAAAAAATTAATCAACTACTTGTTCTTCACTTTCACAAAATTCCGCAGCTATCACCTTGTTACCGACAAGCTCTCTAATGTAGCGATACACTATATCAATGTGCTTACTCCTCCCATGAAGCACATGATTCTTTATCAGTGAAATTGTAGACTTATTATCACATACTATTGTTATATGGTGTTTTCTGTTCAAGAAAGAGTGATTTTAACGTCATTCTTAACCATACAGCTTGTGTACGTAGCCCAGTTGCTAGCAGCTATATATTATACTTCTGTTGTGGACGTTGTTGCTTCTTTGATGACCAAGAGAAAAAACTTGTTCATATATGAAATGCATAACCTGAAGTACTTTTTCTCCCTTCTGTATCTCCATCCCAATCACTATCTGTTTAACCAACTAACTTTGATTCTTCTGAAAATGTGTAGAGAATACCTAAGCTAGTTTTTCCTTTAATATATTTGAAGATACGTTTTGCAGCTTGTAAGTGTGAGTGGCGTGGTAATTCTATAAAACAACTAACCGACCCAACTGCAAACATAATGTCAGGTCTTGTAGCAGTCAGATATTTAAGACTTCCAATAAGACAATTAAAGTCTGTTGAATTCACAAGCTCTCATGTTCCTTCTTTTGCTCTCTTCTACATATGTCCAAATTGAATTTTAGTACTTATCCATTGTGAAACGTTTAAGTATTTCTTCTGCATATATTTGCTAAAAAACAAAGACTCCTCTTTCAGTCTGTTTTACTTCTATGCCAAGAAAATATGACATTAACCCAAGACCCGTCATCTCAAATTCCTTGACCATATCCTTCCTGAATTATGGGGTAATCCTTTTCCTCCGGAATTGAATACCATTCCATTGATCCCTCGGTGTAATAGAAAAGGCGAGCTTTGAGGGAATTAGATTCCAACGTAATTCAACTCTGAAAATTTTAAGTTTGTCCAGTTCGAGGGAATTAGGTTAATTCCCTCGGATCAAATTCCAGGGCTCAAAAACCTGAACTGAACACGATGTAAATGTAAAAGATATACAATGTATCGTTGCCCTCACCCCTTGTTGCCCCTAAGATGGGGTTGTCCTGCTTACCCTCCCGCCGGCCCTAAAAGTTTCTTTTTAGCAGTGACCAAATACAACGTGCCCTGAGTTAATTTCGGGAGACACGTGTTAGAAGACTTTCACGACTACATTACATGATCGGGAAAGATAAAATGAGCCAGAAATAAAATTTGGGGATAATTTGCGTTACTTCCCCTGGCTAAAATCATAATTTGAGTTACCTCCCCTATAGAGATAAAATTAGTGAAACCTCCCCTCGTTACATTTTTCGTCCATTCCATATTAGCTGACGGGGCATTATCATACACGTGGCAAAAATAGACATGTGGCAGTCACGGTACCCAAAATACCCTCATACACTTATTTGATCTAACGGTGGTAGCTAAACTAAGATAATCAATGGTTGAGATTTCAAATCACATGGAACCAGTCTTTTGTTCTCCCCGTATCTTTTCTTGTTCTTCTTATCCATTACAGCTTGAATCTGAACCAAACCCTCTGCATCTCAGACACAAACTCAAACCCATCAGATCATACACATTCTCCATCTCATAACTCACGTTCTCCATCTCATAACTCTAATTTCACCGTACCTTCAATTCCAGCTTGAATCTAAACCAAACCCAAATCTTCTTTGTTCATAACGGCAGCAACCCAAATTCAATTCGAGTTTAACCTGTCATTCAAGCCACCGTCTGCTCAAATCTTGACATAGACAATCATCGTCCTCCACTGCTTCAACTACTAACAGCAGCAGAAATCCATTTCAGTCTCTCTAATTCATCTCAGATCCATCAAACCCCATCAATTTCTCTGAAGCCCTAATAGTTCTCTGTTTTCCTCGTCTCGATTCATACTCATACCCATTTTGATTTCAGCTTTCTTCATGAGAACATCAATTTCTTCTCTTCTCTGAATTACAGTTGCATCTTTCATAGAGAAGATTTGGGTTTGGATAGAGCATCTGAACTACAGCCGCATCATTTTGATTACAGCCGCATCATTGAACTAGGGAATCTGTCAAATTTGGTTTAAATTGAGATTGAGATTGTTTGGATTTCACGGTATTGGTTTTGGGATAAGATTTGGGTTTAATTGAGATTTAGAAATATGGAGAAGGTTAAGTGATGATTATGCTGGTAGTAATTTATTTGATTGGACGGAAGAAGGCAAACAATGAAGAGTATTCTGAGTAGGGTACAATGAAGAAGACGATGGTATTTTTGGTACTTCGTAGGAATTCTTTTATTTTTCTTTTGATCATTTTTTTTTCTGCCACCTATATACAGTTGGTGACTTATCTAACTGGCTTTGGACGGAAAATGTAACGAGGGAAGGTTTCACTAATTTTATATCTGTAGGGGAGGTAACTCAAATTATGATCTTAGCCAAGGGAGGTAACGCAATTTACCCCTAAAATTTGGTTCTGAACAAAATTTTTTCTTCCTCTTTCATAAAACAAGCGACTCCGTCCCCTCCCTCATTACACTAATTTTCTCAAACTTGATTGAGATTCCCATTAGAATTAGGGAAAAACACATAAAACCCCTTTTCTCAATTTCTCCATTGAAATGCAAACTTGATGAAATTGAGGCAGCCGTATCTGATTTAGGTTAGTTTCTGTTTGTAGCTTCAGTTGATCAAACTGATTTGGAAGATCATCATCTCTTTTTGAAGGAGGAAGGAAGTTAGTATGAGTATATTAGCTGGTACAATTGAAAGAAGTTGCACCACCACCAAATGTAAGTTTATTATCTCCGGCACAACTACTGTTTTTCATATTCAAAGGATGATTTCCAATCAATTGATCGAATTTAGTTCAGGATCGCTGTTTTATCGATATGATATTAGTGCTGTTATGCTGTGTAATAAACAATTTGGTTCTCTGATTTTTTTTTTCTTCTCATTCCTAGAGCATTCAGCCCCGGGGAAAACTTACGGAAAGAGCTCAATCGGGATAGCGCTGAATATGATCAGAAAGTGAAAAAACTTACAGAAAGCCTCCTCAAGTTTGGGTTGCCTCAGCAACAGCGCGAGGATAATCAATGGTAAATTTTCGCATTTAACGAGGTTTTTTTGTGCAATCCTTTTTCCACTTCCTTTCGTTCTTGCGATGCTCAAGTAGTAACAATTTCTGCTTTGATTACGGCAAGGTAGGTTACTCATGCTCATGAATTTTTATCTCATGCCTGTAAGAGTCTGTCTTAGTTAATGTACTGTACTGTTGTTGCGGTACTAATCGACTATAGTTCTATTTGAATTGTGGTATCCTGTTTATTAAGTCTTATGTGACCACCATGTTTGGAATTCTGCAATTGTCAAATAGCATAGTGTTGTGATTTGTGAATTAGTAAGAATGTCCCTCAATGAGTGAAAACTTTACTGACGTAGTATTATAAT
Source organism: Papaver somniferum (assembly GCF_003573695.1). NCBI lineage: Eukaryota > Viridiplantae > Streptophyta > Magnoliopsida > Ranunculales > Papaveraceae > Papaver > Papaver somniferum. The sequence goes on along the minus strand of NC_039367.1, from coordinate 149,925,186 downwards.
CTGATTGGAAGCTTTGTGCTGAATGAGATTGTTAAAGATTCCATGCTTTCTAGTCTCCTTCCAACTCTTCGTTGTAGAATTGAAATTCAGATTGGCATAATGACAAATAGATTACTGCGGCTAACAAAATAAACCCCGCTCCTTGATAATATTGTTTGCTTTGTAAAGTTTGTTTCCTATTCCTCTCAATTGATTACCTTTTTGATGTTTTTGACAGTCAAGATGGTTCTGAATTTTGGTTTCAAATAAATCTCGTTGGTTGAAGACATGTTTGGATATATGGGGGGATTCGAAGATGATGATGCTCTTGCATCCAAAGTGAGAGATACAAAGACTGTTTTTGAGATTTTTACTGCCAGTTTTGGTAGCGAGGACGGAGTTTCTGGTTGTGGGGCTGTCGTAAGAGATTCGTGTCATAGGCCAATAGTTGCAAGGTCTAAGGCTATTTCTAAAGGGAAGTGTGTCTCACCATTTTATCTACAGTTGGAAGGGGTTGCTTTAGGGGTAAAACTTGCTTTGAAGTATAATGCTTTTCCTTTCTATCTCTACTGCCCTTCTGAAAGTGTTTCTGAGTTTGTTAATCAAAATTGGCTTCGCAAAGATATGTGTTACTGTGGTGGCGAAAAATGGGTAACTGTCGAAAGTCAGTGCAAAGCTTGTTCGAAACAGCTGATGTTCCCAAAAGACCAAAAAGACCATGAAATGGCTTTTGAACTCATCTCTTATATTTTCTCGGATATCTCCAAGCTCGAGAGTCATGATTTTTGGTTTGATGTGTGTAATGGTGAAAGTAAAACAAATGGAGCTGCATATCTTGTTGCACAACTTGGAGAAGATAAGGTGTTGAAACTAAAGGAGATTGGTGAGTGGGAGGATTTATGGGACATGCTCTATAAAGAAGTCTTTTGTCACTATTTCGAGTAAGCTGGTACGTTCTTAAGATTACTCCTGCTCTATTACTTCTTACTATTCACACTTAACCAATTGCTTAAAATATGATTTCAACTACTCACTCCCTTCTTTTTTAATAGGCTGGTTTTGTTTTTTGAGAAAATTAAGGAAATTAAGAGAACTAATCATTGAATGTGATCCTCATGACACTTGTAAATGAAAGAAGTGAAGTGAAATGGTCCCCATGACAAAAGAAGTAAAGTGAAATGGTCCACATGACACTTGTCATCAAAAGAAGTTAAGAGAAAAGTGGTCCCATAAACTAAAATAACATTTGACTTTCCCAATTAGAAAACCAGCCTATATTTTTGAAACATCTATTTGTAGAAATCAGCCTATTATTTAAGAACGGAGGGAGTAGTAGACAATGTGCAATATCTAAATTCTTTAGTTACTGGATTAAGTAGAATGTAATATGGGCAACTATGTTACCATACATTGTTTGGAATGTGTCTGGATTCCTAGAAACTATCAGGTCTCCGGAAACAAAGAGTTTAAATGGGAAGAGGTTGTTAAGGAAGCTTTGATAGTTGCAAATTTAGCCAACCTTCACACTGCGAACCTGAAATCAAATGATCTCACATATTGTTTTGGGTTTGCAGAATTTGTGGTGTGCTCATAAGGTAGAATGATCATTTCATTGCAGCCTTAAAGACATGCCTATAGACAACAATGTAGCTGTGCATCGGGCAATCAAGGAGAGCCTGAAGAATGTTCATACAATTATAGTAGAAATTGACTCAATTTGTTGTTGGAGTCTGTTATAGGATGTATGCCAGTCCTTGGTATTTTGGTACTTTATGTCTTCTTTTAAGTCCGCAAGTGTTGTTCGTCAGTCACTGTAGGGAAGCGAACTTTGCAGCATAAATTTGTGGTTATGAAATCGAGAAAACCTTTCCAGAAGAGTGCATGATATGAATTGTGTACCACATTTTTGAAAACCAACTATTCCATTTTTCTTTCCCCTTCACATTACTGATCTCAGTTTGTAACAATGTTTTAAGAATAGTCCGGGCACAATTTTTAAAAATTTGTCGGGCACAATAACATGCCGTGATTTGACGTCATGTTAACGAGAGAATGCGCCTTCACGACGACGTTATCTTACCGGAAAAGATAAAACATGAGCATGGAATATATTAGGAAACTTTTTTGATTTTGAACCAAGTTTTTTCTTCCTCTCCAAAAGAGACTCCGGCCGGGCACTCCTATTGGGGATACCAACACCGCAGTCGGTACTACTACTACTACTTCTTCTATTTCCTTTTCCTACTATTTTCCTTACTTGAGTTCGATGATTTGTTTATATACTCTTGTCCAGAACCATTCAGTTCATATCAATCTATTAAGTTTTCTTAATCTTGGTGGCTAATCCCCAATTCAAAGGATTTAGGTGGTTGATCTCCAATCAACTGATCAGTTAGGATTCTATTGTTGGTGCTGAATCCTATCAATCTACACTATTTTCTTAAACTTCACTCAATTAGGGCATAACACATAGAGCCCCTAATCTCAATTCTTTCATTAAAAAAAACACATACAAGAAACTGAGACAGCAATATCTGATTTAGGTTAGTTCATCATTTACTTATTGAAGGATGACGGAAGCTAATATGGATATACTAGCGGGAACCATTGAAGAAGTTGAACCACCACCAAATGTAAGGATTCAATTTAGTATAACATCTTGTAATTATCAGTTTTTGTGTTATGATATCAATGCTGTTATGCTGTTTCTCTGGATGTACTTAATTTGCAACAACTTCTGCAGGGAATTTTACAGAGCATTCAGCCTCAGCAAATACACCAAGAAGAAGATGATGACGGGGATGATGAATTAACAAACAAAGAGAGCATGAAGCGCACAATGAGAGATATGCTGTTCCGCGGACATCTAGTAATTAAGCTCCCTTTTTATTATATGTTCTTGTTTGAAGTTGATGCTGTTTTTGGCCACCAATTTGGTTCTTATACTTTTGCAACAACTTCTAGTGCAGGATATTATAAGGTTAACTAAGAAGAAAGAGGTAGATCCTGATAGCCAAGTGTTGCGCCTCCTTGATGGGTAAGAATGTCACTCATTGGGTCAAAACTATAGATGTATCTATTGTAACCTGATTAGAAGCTTGAAATTAGGGTGATGGTATCTATTCACATGACTTGTGCTGAATGATTCCTTACTTTCTAATTTCCTGCCAACTCTTCGTTATAGATTACTGCGGCTAACAAAATAAACCTTGCTCCTTGAGAATACTGTTTGCTTTGAAAAGTTTGTTTTTCTCTCCTCTCTATTGATTACCATTTTAATGTTTTTGACAGTCAAGATAATTCTGAAGATAGTGACACAGATGATGATGAACAATTTGCGATTCCAACAAAATCTCATTGGTTGGTTATGTGTTTGGGTATATGGGGATTGGAAAATGATGATGCTCTTCCATCCAAAGTGAGAGATACAAAGAATGTTTTTGAAATTTTTACTGCCAGTTTTTGTAGCGAGGATGGAGTTTCTGGTTGTGGGGCTATCATAAGAGATTCTTGTCATAGGCCAATAGTTGCAAGGTCTAAGGCTATTTCGAAAGGGAAGTGTGTCTCACCATTTTATCTAGAGTTGGAAGGGGTTGCTTTAGGGATAAAACTTGCGAAGAAGTACAAGGTTTATCCTTTCTATTTCCGCTGCCCATCTGAAGATGTTTGTCTGTTTGTTTCACAAAATTGGTCTTTCAAAGATAAGTGTATGTGTAGTGGCAAACGACTAACTGTCCAAAGCCAATGCAAATCCTGTTCGACACGGCGGATGTTTTTAGAAAACCGAAAAGACCATGACGAGGCTTTCAAACTCATCCTAGATATTTTCTCGGATGTCTCCGAGCTTGAGAGTTTTGGTCTTCCCTGGTTCAGTTTGGGTTATGGTGGAAGTGAAAGAAATGAAGTTGCTTATCTTCTCGCACAGCTTGGAAAATATAAGGAGTTGAAACTGAAGGAAATCGGTGAGTTGGAGGATTTATGGGATGTAATCTATGAAGAAGTCTTTGGTTAATATATAAGTAAGCTGGCAAATTCTTAAGATTACTACTGATGTATGTTATTTACTTGTTAATATTTGCATTTAGTTATTGAATTATCAATATGATATGAACTTGCTGGATTAAGTAATTAAAATGTTACAGAGTCTGGAATGTCATTTCTCTGCACTTGGTTTACAACTTTTAACTTATGCCTATTATTAATGGAGCAATATATAAGCTATTATGGTTCCTGTGCAGGATGCCATGGTAGAAGATGGCAAGCAGCAAGTTGAAATCGATCCACATACTTCCTGCAGTTTAACAGTATTAGAAATTTCTGTAAGTTTTGCTTGTAAGCTATTATAGCAGGAGAAAGGGACTCAGTAACTACTCTCAATTCTTCCATTAAAACACACTTGATGAAACTGAGGAAGCAATTTCTGCAACTTTTCAGTTGCAAATAAATGACGTAACATTATCTATTACATTCCACCTCTTTATTATTCTTCTTGAAAAAAAAATTCATGGATGGTTACGGTTTTCTTAGTTCTTCAAGATTTTAATTCCATCAAATGAAGACTCTGAACCCTTAAACACATAGAAAATAAAAAACCAATCTACGTTCCTTCATCAATCTCATGTAATTTCAAGCTGTGCGAGAAGATAAACCTTGTACTTCTTCGCAAACTGTAGCATTCTTATCAGTGTAGGCCATGCAAGTTAAGGAGGGATTGCTGGTTTTGCATTTTAAGCGTACGTTGGCACAGATTCTAAGTGCATGAGGTTGACATTGATGAAACGTAACCACGTTTTGTTACAAATGCTGATATTCTAGAATGGAGACAGTTACTAGCTTTGATTTTATATATTACAATGAAAAGTCATCTGCTATCTCTTTTTGTTCTTCTCTCGTTGCCATGCACAAATTCAGGAGTTCTTTCATTTGGATAGAGAAAATTACTATTGAGAATTAGTGTTGGCCAGTTTGCCAATTGCCAATTGCCGTAATCTGCGGAGCAAGCAAAGGGGAGTTCCCTCGGCACCATCGTGCCAAGCAAGCAAATGGGAGTTCCCTCTAAATGGCCAGTTTGCCAATTGCCAGTTTACTCTAAATGGGAGTTCCCTCGGCACCATCGCCAAGCAAGCAAAGCCTAAATACGCCCGGCCCTAAAGGTGGAGAAACCACACTTGATGGCGTATTTGTCCCGTAAATAGGAACAATAATAGCTAGGCTAATGCTTCCCCACGTGGGCACCTCAATACTGATCAGTGAGAATAAACATGTTGATTGATTTATCTCATGATTCTCATCCCATGCTTATTTTCTTCTACACATAATGAAGATTTTATGACAAATGAAATGAATCACAAGTGACCAAAAATGAATTATCAAGCGTTTGATGCATGTTTGGCTAAATTTGTCAGATTATGAACGGAGAAAAAGGAATTATAAATGGAGGAAAAAATTGTATCGTCGTTTTATCTGTAACGTAACTTTGATATGAGGAATTGTGAACAAGAATATTATGATTGAGGGAGGTATCCGTGGAAACTAAAATTTCAAAAATTTGTCGGTTAATCGTTTCGAGTCCAGCTTGAAGATTTTTCTTCAAAAATTATTAGGGCCTGTTTGGTACAGTTTTGAAAAACAGTTTTCAAAAATAGTTTTCCACTGTTTTAAAAACATACTCTTTTTTCCTTGTTTTCATTTTCTAAAAATTGTTTGGTAAACTGTTTTTGAAAACAAGGAAAACCAACTAAATCGGGTCAAATGTAAATATTCGTCTAAGAGATAGTGATATTAGCCATGACTCACTTGCAGTCATTCCCCATCTCTTACTTTGTTCTGAAAAGAAGAAAAAAATAAAGAAAAGAAAAAAAGAGAAAACACAGAAAACAATAATTTGTTGTTTTCATTTTTTTGTTTTTAAAAACAGAAAATAGATAGAAAACATTTTCTGAAAATGTCCTTACCAAACGCGTTTTCTCCTGTTTTCTGTTTTCTCTGTTTTTAAAAACAGAAAACTGTTTTTTGAAAACTATACCAAACAGGACCTTAGTGTTCCCATGACTTACTTTATAAGTCATGAAGTATAATTGGTTTTCTAGGGCTAATTTAGATATGGTTTTCTAGGGTTTTGAATATATATCTCTTATTTATGTTAGGAATATAGAAATAGTAATTTTCCTAGTGATTTGTGTTTCATTAATCTAAAATAGAGCTAAATTCCCCTAATTTTTTTAGTTCTCCAAAAATCATACAAAAATTAAACAACGATAGATTTGTTCAAGTCATCGAGCATGGTTTACTTCAGCTGGTTTATTTTGATAGACCAGCACAAAAATACAATTCGTGATAAAAGCGTCCCAGTTTTAACAACTTTCTATATTTACTCTGGATTTTGTGCTCGTGCTACGCACCGGGCGGACCCGAAAAGCATCCACCATCGTTTTTTTACTTTTAACCACAATTTTGGTTTGGTGTGACGTGGCTTCGCACGCCCTGTCGTTCCTTTTTATTTGGTGTCGCGTGGCTTCACCCCTCTTTGTAGCGATGCATGCTTAGGATTTATGATTTGGTGTGGCTCGGCTTCGCCTCGGCTCGCCCAGTCCTCATATATTTTTGATTTGGTATGGCTAGGCTTCCCCTCGCCGTCCCGGTTTGATATGGGTGGCTCAGCTTCACCTCGCCCCGTCCAAATGCATTCTCCCCTATAGATGTTGATCAAATGAACCTCCTTTAGTCTATATCTCAAGAAAAAAAGGTTCCACGGCAGAGAATTCAACAACCTGACACCATGTGTGCAAACAACATAGCCAACTACTTCACAAATTGGTTTTTTGGTTCAGGCACATTAAAAAATCTTATACAGTCCAGATTACAAATTCTTTAATCAAGAAAAGAAAAGAAGGTTTAAGTTTTTAGCTGAGGTAGATGATGATTTCATATGACAAACATGTGCAACTTCTACACGGTGATTGGCAATATGCGCGTCTCGGCAGTACAGTGGGAGTAAAACTGCACATATTACAACGGTAGTCATAGGATCAGGAGTGCTCTCGTTAGCATGGGCCATAGCTCAGCTTGGTTGGATTTTAGGTCCAGCTGTGATGTTCGTGTTCGCCTTTGTAATTTACTATACGTCCTGTTTACTGGCTGACTGCTACAGAATTGGTGACCCAGTTACTGGTTATGTTGTAAAAGGCGCCCCGGACACTCGCCTAGGGTCGCGAGCCGCACAAGGGACGCCTAAGGCGCCAAAATAAAGCCTACTTCTGTTATTTTCTAAATCTCGACTCGCCCAGCGCCTTTTACAACATAGGTTACTGGCAAGAGAAACTATACTTACATGGATGTTGTTAGCACTGATCTTGGGGGCTCTAAGGTCAAGCATTGTGGGTTGATTCAATACATAAATATTTTTGGTGTGGGAATTGGATATACAATTGCAGCATCCATAAGTATGATGTGAGTTGACCTAAACTTTAACATTGGCATAAAGCAATAAGATAATAGTCTTTCGTTTTTTTGCTTGAGATCCTCACCAAAATGATTGAATGCAATGGTTACTTGCATTACCTTGTCTTTGCTATTGGAGTCGGCATGACCCAGTAGCATCACCTATTTGCATTTGAAATACTGGTTAACTAACAGAACGGATGATTTGAAACAAATTCCGATAGCTATGTCGTTTTGTTGTGTTATTTGCAATATGAACATTAACACCACGACCATCATGACAAGCTCTTGTTTGAGAGTGATGACCATGTCACTCTTCAACACAATCCAAAGTGGTTTGTCCTGAATGACAGCATGACCACATAGTAATGTCCATCACGACCACCAATAGCTTTATGCCCAAAACCACTACCACAGTCTGCAAGACGCTTCCTGTTTTTGTGCCAGCCTTTGTCACAGCGCCAGCAATCATGTAGCGTGCCAAGTTAATAATTAGTAGTTGAGATGAGATACGTACCATCTCAAATTACCCAGCGAAATGACCAGATTCATGATTACATCCCAGCTTTGAGAACTCGGTAAGCGTCCATTTGAACTTGATAGTGGTCAAGTTTGGATCGGCACAAAATCTAGGGTTAAAGTTCGACGGTTTTTGAGTTCACCTTTCTCTCAACCTAAATGGTATCTCACGGTTAAAATTTGACGGAAGTTTTGTATACCTAACCGGCGTTAGTAACGTCCAGTTAAGTACTTGGTGTAAACCAAGTGTAAGTAATTAATTAGCTATAAATACTCACATAAGTGTTGTACATCCACATTTTTGCAAACGGTGTTACTAATGGCTAGTTAAATACAAAGTATAAACAGAGTGTCATTCAAATTTTAAGTCCCCGACCAATAGAATCCCGCCACTTGTCCTTTCTAGAATTGCTCTGTATGAAAGCTTTTATCTAATTTAATTTGAGGGGGATATCATACTCACTGTGCGACGTGGGAACTCATATGACTTAGTGTTTTAAAGGAGGGGAGATTTGCGTTCATAGGTATGTTGGCTTGATGGAACTACGAGGTGATATTAATTTGTTAATTTTTCTGTTAGTGTTTTCACACATTTAAAATTTTAAAATCTTAGGAAATTTTTTCAATAATGCAACAAGCACGTTAAATAATTAATATGCGGCATAATTAAGAATTCGTTTCGCGAAAATATTTTTTAAATTTGGGAGCAAGATGATTTGTAGCCTGACTAAATTGGGGCCTATGGTGATTAATTGGGCCTATGGATTTCTTCATCCACCCCGTAGAGAATGATAAGGGGTGTCTAAGTTTGATGAAACTACCATTTTATCCTCTATGAAATTTTAATACTACCAATTTATCCTCTTAAATCTTAAAAAAAAAAAAAAAAGTTAAAAAAAAATCAAATCCTTTCCATTTCCAGCAAAATTAAGAATTCAAAATCAAACGAAAACATTGTCGATAATCACCAATTTAATCTTGATTTTAATCTTGCACTAATCATTTAGTTTAGTTTAATTTTCTTTTAGTTTAGTTTCTTTTTTTATTTAATCTTGCACTAATCACTAATTATGTTAACCTAATGATACAACTAATCATTACACTAACTTAATTGAAATGGGTAATTTTGGTATTAATATAAATATTTAGATAAGGGGTGATCTAGATTTACTTCTAATGTCTTACCCAAAATAAAACAATGGTCCCCCAAAAAAAGGCTGGTCCCAAAAAACGTTCTTGATTTGTATGTTCTGCTCCTACCAACTAGTAACTACTAATAGCAGGGGCAATTTTTTTCATGACCTACGGAATTTTGAACTTCTATTTAAAATAAATTCATATTTAATAATAATTCCTATAAAGTAGGAGAATATTTTAAAGAAGTGGGAATGTTATAAATGCCCTCAATTTTGGTTGACCCTTACATAAATACCCCGAGGGGTAAAAAATATGTTTTTTGAAGTCAATTTGAGAAAGTTGCTTCCACTTTTTGGAAGCAACTTGTGTCAGTTGTATCTACTTCTGGAAGCAACTTGTGCTAGTTGCTTCTACTTTTCAGAAGATAAGGGTATTTTTTAAAATTGAATAAGGGTATATTTCAAGAGGTAGATTTTGAGGGGTATTTAAATAATGTTCCCTTTAAAGAAATTCTTGACTATACCTTCGGAATGACCTCTATGTCATATTTTTTTAATTATTTTTTAATAATTATTTAAAGTGAAAACCTTGTTTGATTCTGAAGCGATTTTGTGTTGATTCTGAAGAGGCTATTATGGGCGATTGAAAACCTTGTTTCGTGTTCTTCTTTTATGGCATCCTCTCTCCCTCGACCTCTTTCGAATGCCTATCTTTTCATTTCCTCTTATTGATTTTTCATCGGTTTTAGGGTTTGTAGAGTCTCAGTTTTCCTCAGAGACGCCATTATGCCTGAAACCCAATTACCCTCATGCTTTCAGAACCAAACTCTAGATCCATAGTGCCAAACTCTAGATTCATAGTGCATTTTAATTCAATGTTCTTTCAAGGATTATGGTGGATGTCGGAATGGAGTTGGTGGACGAGGTTTTGCCAGAGGTTCTCTTCCTGGACATTTGTACAATCAAAATTTTTCTTCAAAGATCTGTAAAACTACATGAAGCTGAGTAATGATATTGAAGTTCATCATCATCTAAACAATGAGGAAGAGGTAGTTGTGCAGGAAAAGGTTAAGGAGTCTCCTCAAGTTCAACCAGTGCAAATTGAAGTTCGGCAATTGACAGAGCCTGCTGGGCATATGGTGCAAGAAGATGCTTCAAAGAAGTCATATGTTGCAGTTATCAGTTCAATTCCAAAAAAAAAATTGGTTTAAATCTATGTACTTAGTTCCTCATTGAATATGTGGTTGTATAATAGTACTTTGCTTATTACATATTACAGGCTGAGAACATCGATCAATATGGAGTACTTGGATGTTGAAGGTCTAAAGAAGATCAACAAGGAGGGAAAAGTTCCATGCTTTTCATGAAAAAATAAACATAAACTTCATTTGGATGTATTGTAGTTTGATGTTTTGAATATAGTTTGGCCATGTAGCAATCGAATCCAAGTAGTCCCTAAAGCTCAATTTTCTTGTAGAAATTATACCCTTACGTATGCTCAAGGGGTTCAACAAGGTGACCCTATCGGGCCTCTCCTATTTGCTCTTGCTTTGCATTCTCTTGTGAAAAACATTGATAGCATGTGTGTTTTAAACCTTCATGCATGGTATTTATACGATGGCACAATTATTGGCGATACCACTGAGGTCTTTAAAGCTCTTGAAATCATTCATACAGAAGGTCATCTTAGGGGGTTGCACCTTAATGTTTCCAAAAATGAGTTTTTCTTGCCTACCTTTGATCCACGTAGTGTTGCATTGGGTTTTTCCCCTGATAACCTTTGGATGGCGTCGAACTCCTTGGCGCACCGGTTAGCATGAACTTACAATTTTTTGGTCAGTTGGTGTTGGGTAGGGTGAACAATACCGTACAGTTAATGGACTCGGTTCGTAAGCTCAGAGACTCTCAGAGTGAAATGTTGCTCCTTCGTAGTTGTACTAGTGCTTCACGGATTTATTTATCTATGCGTACAACTCGTCCTGTAGCAGTTCAACATGCTCAATCTTGGTTTGATTGTCATCTCTTCCAATACCTATGCCAACTTATCACATGTGATGGTCGCATTGCTTCTCTCCTCCTTAGAGATGGTGGACTTGGTATCTACACCACGTATGACACTGTTCATTATTGTTTCCTTGCTTCTTAGGCTCAAACCAATTCTATGCAGGATAATATACTTCGTAACACCTCAATCACAGGTACCAGCTCCACTTTCCATTCCGCTATTGAATACATACAATTTTTTTTATCTATTTACCTTTTTCATTTAGTATCGTCGAAACCCCACCCACCCCCCACCCCCACCCCTATCTTATGAGAACCTTGGCAGTTCCTTACTTCAATGTTGTGAAGAAAGAAATGCCAATAAAGTATTTTATGTCAGAGCGTGACTCTATTTTATGGAAATGCAACAAAACTACGGATGCTCAGGACTACCTTATGTCCATTCCTATTTGTGGGCTTAACCAGAGTATTGGATCGCGCCAATTTGCCTCACTTAATTCTCTGTTATCGCTTGAGTATCCCACTTTTTAAATAAGGTAGCTCTTGTTCTAGTTGCAATAAAGAGATGGATGATGTGTTACATTGTGATAGTGATGTAGGACTTAAATTCCGGCACTACCTTGTTTGTGATACTTTGGTTGATGCGTGTTTTAGAGCTGGTGTGCCTGCTAGGAAGGAAGTGGACTTGAGCCTCTTATCTGTTTATGGTTCCGCTTTGAGGCATGCTGATATCTTTGTTTACAACTGGGATAATGGCCAGGATACATGTTTTGATGTCACCGGGGTTTCTCTTTTCACAGGAAGGGGTGTTCATGCTTTCGCTCCTGGCCTTCCCATATCTAATGCCGTCTCTCGTAAACTCAAAAAGTATTTGGACTTGATGAGATTTATTTTAAGAATTAATAAGACTTCCAAATCCGTAACAGAAATGATGCAGGTGAGTGGTCCTTCTTTCCCGCCAAATTATGTATAAACGAAGAAGAAAAATGGATGCCCCTATCCAGAGTAGGGGTGCCGATAGCACTGGGGTGCGAACAGTAAAGAAGGTGCCCCTTGTCAGCTGAGACTCCCCTTAGTAATTGAGTGCCCCTTATCCAAAGTAGGGTTCCTGTTGAAACATAAAATAACCAATCATAGATAGATAACCCCTTAGCCCATAAATGGTCCTCTTTATGGGAGGATGAACTAAGGGATTAGGCCTAACCCACTAAGGTGAGATAGTTCTAGTCAATCCAAGGTTGCATAAAGGTTAGTTGGGCTTTGGTCCAAGAAGAAATCCCTTTAGGGTTTAGTATTAACTTAAGGAAAGGGAAATGGTAGTTTAGTAATATGTTAATCTTATGGGCATTTATCCATAAGAGGGTCATTATAAAAGGAAAAGAAGGCACACTTGTTGGGATCATCATTAATTCTCTATTACTTCCCAAAACCCTTCTTCTCCTTGGGAGTACTTTCTCTGATTAAGACTAGTTCCTCCTTCCCACGTTTTACCCATCAACATTGCGACCACAGTGGGAGCTTCTTAGCCTCTTTTCCAGCATGATACTCCCAGGTGCGAGTCAGGAAGTACAGCAGGCGGAGCTCTTCCCCACTCGGACCACGTTTCTGTAGAAGACGTACAAGGGTAAAGTGATGATGAGATACGTTTCCAAGCGATAGTCACAACACCCATCGTACAAGGAGCAAGAGCGTCCCAAGGTGCAGAAGCGCCCCAAAAGAAAGGAGAAATACTCAAAGAGAAATCCATAGCTGAGACAAGCGAGCAAGAGATGTTCGAAATACAAAAAGAGCTGGATGCATCCATTAAGAAACAACAGGAGTTGCGCGGACGTCTGAAGCGAGCAAGGGAACAAAAGGTAACAACTACTAAAACAGTTAACACAAAAAACACCATTCCGGGTATGACAGAAGACGCGGTCGCAAAATACTTGGAGGAGAATTACCGAGTGACGAAATTCAAGACATATAGGGGAAAAGGAAACGTGGAGAGCATGTGAGCCGCTTCATATCGGCAATGAATGCATACACTCAGGATGAATGTCTTTGCATGAGAAAATTTCCAAAGTCAGTCACGGACAACGCCTTCACTCTGGTATGATAACTTGACACCCAGAAGTATCATCTCATGTCCTCCATGGTGCAACTTTTTCTGAAGAAATTATATTCTACACAAATAAGAGTCACAGCGATAGATTTAGGATGATGCACCCAACGGGTGGGAGAAGAGATAGGGAAGTATATCACTCGCTTCCGAGATTTCAAGCTAGAATGTCATGAAGACATCCCATAGGAGCGCTTGGTGGAGATTTGTATCCGAGGAATGGATGTCATTTTTTACTAAACCTGACGAATTTCAAATTCCAAAACTTTTGTGGAGGTCGAAGAGGCTGCAGCAGAGAGCAGATAATAGGGCTTCTAGAGCAATGGGTGGCAAACAAGGAAGAAACTCTACCTCCCGTACACACAGAGCCTACCACGACAGATAAGATGCGCGAACGATATTTCCATTATCACAGGAGAGTTCATCATCCGACTATGGAGTGTTTCTCTCTACGTTACATTGTGCAAAGAAAACAAGTTAGAGGCGAGTTGGAGATAGGCGAGCAAAGCATCGAGAGCGATCCACTTCCTCAACATCAATTTATGATGATTTCACACGAGCCTATGGAAGGAGAAGCTTGGAGACCTTGGGAGGAGGTGGAAGAAGAAGAAGCGTGCGAAGCTTCTGAGACGAACGTCTTCTCAGATATACTAATAGAATTTCTAGCTAATTTGCTCAAACTGTTTTAGCTCAACAGTTCTTTGATTCCCTCGGCTTCAGAGAGAATCAGATCCGCGAAGCATCCAAGGCTATCACAGCGATTGCATCCGGAAAAGCGTATAACCTAATAACCAGAGAATCTATGACCTTTACAGATGAAGATATATGCTACCCGGGAGAGCACATTCTTCCTCTATATCTGACGGCTTTTATTAACAAACAACCTCTTAAGCGAGCTTTCATAGATGGCGGATCTTCCCTCAACTTAATTCACTACACACATTGGAGTTCTTAGGAGTGTCAAAGACAACAATTAAGATGCGCTCGACGACTATAAGAGGATTTGGAGGACAGACTCAGACGGCGATCGGGATAGTGCATTTGATGATGAAAATCGGGCCCATTAGAGCGCTCACTCCCTTCTATGTACTTGAGGACGACACTACTTTCCATGTGCTACTAGGGAGAGGATGGATTTTGAATCACAAGGTAGTAGAGTCGACGTATCACCAGTGTGTCAAAACCAATATCGGAGGAAAGCAATTCCGGATCCCAGCCACATACAACCAATTCGGACCAGAGGAGGATTACATGGCAGATGCGGTCTTCTATACACAGCCGGTTACGGATCAGGAAGAACGTACGGAGCATCTAACACCCCTCCCAAAATGGGAAGAGTTCCAACCTGAAGAGCAAACAAAAGGAAAGGCTAAGTCAGTTTGTAGTCCATCATGACTGAGACCTGTCATAGAAAATAAGAGAGATGTAACCGAGACAAAAAATATGCAGTTCAAGCGTTTATCGCGGCCAGAGGGTGGACATGTTTATCGCTTATAACAATTATCCGGGGAAGCCTCCAACTGTCATCATGACTGCGCTATGTCATCGGCGGTTGAAGAGATGATGGAGGCGACCCCAGTAATTGAGAATTTACAGGAAGAAGTAGAACCTCTCATTTCGGAAGAGGAAATAATAGAAAATTTGCCTGAGAAAAAGGAAAAAATCGATCCAACCCTCAACGGGCTAGAAGATGTAAACCTTGGCTCGGAAGACGAACCCCGTTTTGTACGCATCAGTAAACATTTGGAAGGGGAAGAGAAGTCTCGGATAATTAAGATACTTCATGAATACCGAGATGTGTTTGCATTTACGTATGACGAAATTCCAGGTATCGATAGCAGTTTGATCGCGCACAACCTCAACATCTCATCCGAGTACAAGCCGTAACTTCCCATAGAAAATAGAATTGGCGATCAAGGAAGAGGTGGAGAAGTTGCTGAAAGCCGAATTCATTAAACTAATCCAACACCCCGTGTGGCTGGCTAATATCGTACCGGTAGCAAAGAAGAACGGAAAGGTCCGATGTTGTGTCGACTATCGAGATCTGAATCGAGCATGCCCAAAAGACGACTTCCCAGTACCAAACATAGATATAATGGTGAATAACACGTGCAGATATGGTATGTTTTCTTTCATGGATGGGTTCAGAGGATACAATCAGGTCAAGATGTCTGCAGAAGAGGCGCATACGACAACCTTCCAAACCCCGTTCGGTAATTTCTATTATGATGTGATGCCGTTTTGATTAAAGAACGCGGGCGCAACCTACCAATGGGCAATGGTAGCTATCTTCCACGACATGATGCATCAAATCATGGAAGTTTACATAGATGATGTGGTGGTAAAATCCCGAGCACGAGAAGACCATCTCGACCATTCAAGGCGTGTCTTCAACAGATGCAGAAAGTATCACTTAAAGATGAATCCACTCAAATGCACCTTTGGAGTCAATTTTGGAAAATTCTTAGGATTCGTTGTTACAGAAAAGGGGATACAGATTGATCCGTTTTAGGGTAAAATATCAACTCGACACGTGGCGCAAGATCTAGACGGGAGCACCATATAATACTACACGCAACTACACAATAATACTACCTTTTGTAATCCTTATCCTAACTAGTCAGCATCCAGTCAGCCCTAAGGGAAGTAATGTAATTAATGTATAAAACCCCCCTATATAAGAGAAGGAGATATAGGTTAATAGGGCTTCCTTCTTCTTCATTCTCTCTCGGCGAGCTAGACTCTAGCTTCTCATGTTCTTCCATGGATGGAGTTTCAAGTCCCATGAGGACCTCCATTCATGGATCTTTGTGTATCACCACCAATAATTGTGAAAGCAAAGTGGATGTAGGTCTTTTAATGGCCGAACCACTATAAAATCCTTGTGTTAATCTTTACATTTCATGCTCTTTACATCTTGAATCTTGTATGTTTTAATAGTTTTTAGTCTTTAATTTCACTCAGATGTAGTCATCAAAAAAGATGCAACTACAATCCGGATAAGGTTAAAGCGATAACCACTATGAGGTCACTCGCAAATGTGAAAGAGTTACAAACTTTTATAGGCAGAGTGTCTTACGTCCGAAGATTTATCCCTGGGCTGGCACAACTACTGTCTACATTCACACCACTATTGAAGAAAAATAGGCAATTCGAATGGGGAGATGATGAAGAGAGAGCCTTTCAGAAGCTCAAAGAATGTCTAATCAGCGCTCGGGTCCTACGACCCCATGTCAAAGGAGAACCCCTCTACCTATATACAGAATTCACCAATATGGAGATTGGAGCACTGCTGGCTCAAGACCTCGGAAATGATCAGCTATGCCCGATTCACTATATCAGTAGAGGGTTTAGAGACGCGGGTTTCAGATATTCGAAAGCAGAGCAAGCATGTTTAGCGCTCATATATGCCACACAAAAATTACGATCTTATTTGCTCGCTCATGAAACCATAGTGGTGGCAACTACTAATCCGATCGCTTATCTGGCAACAAAACCAGTGTTATCCGGAAGGACATCCCGCTGGTTACGACAACTATCTGAATTTGAGTTAAAATATCAGCGGTCTAAAGGAGTGCGCGGGCAAGCATTTGCAGATTTATTGGCCGCATTCCCAGGTATGGATATGACGGAAATAAGCGATGAAATACCTGGAGAAGTTGCAGAGGTCGAGGAAGAAGAACGCTGGACAATGTTCTTTGACGGTTCATCATATGGCTCTTACGGAGGAGCGGGGATAGTATTCAAAACACCCAAGAGAGAATTGTTGTCATTCGCGTTCAAGCTAGACTTTGAATGTAGAAATAATGTGGCGGAGTATGAAGCACTGATTCTCGGACTACGAATGGTTGAAGAGCTAAATTTAGGGGAAATCGATATCAAGGGAGACTCGAAGCTAGTCACAAACCAAATATTGGGTGACTTCCAAGTAAAATAGGCTCATTTGGCACCATACCGAGCGGAAGCCCAAGAACTGATAGCGAGGAGAGGGATTACCGTTATTGAGCATACTGGAAGATCCACTAATAAACACGCGGACGCATTAGCTACCTTAACAACAAAGCTACAATTGAATGAAGTCGACGAGGGAACCATAGTGGTGAAAAGAAGAGCATTACCCAGCACGTGGAAAGAAGATGCAACGTTCGAATTGAAAGATGATTGGAGAACAACATATATCGAATATTTAACTAGAGAAGCTGACGATCAGTTACTGCCCATTGAAGTACTAAAACAATTTGTTGTAGTCCGAGGAGCGCTATACTTTCGAACATCCGGGGGTGCTTTATCACGATGCGCAAAAAATACTAAATCGCGTTCATGAAGAGTGAAAAAACGGGGGTCTAACAACATCACCCAATATTTTTATTAGCAATTTGTACGGACTAACTCCGAAACACTTTGCTAGAGAATCAACTAGACAGTCAGACTCAATCTAGATAAAAGTATCTCAAGGAGTTAATATCTCTCTCTTGATTTGATTTTTACTCAAGCTAAAAGCAATAGCGAGTCTTTATCAAATACAAGAAATAACTTGGACGGTACCAAAGAACAATGTCCAAGGATCAATCAATATCAATCAACAACCAAAAGTTGGATTTCCAATTGATGATCATGAACGCACAACATGTATTATTTCAATTATATAAAATATAATGCGGAAAATAAATAACACAAACACCAGAAATTTTGTTAATGAGGAAACCGCAAATGCAGAAAAACCCCGGGACCTAGTCCAGATTGAATACACACTGTATTAAGCCGCTACAGACACTAGCCCACTCCAAGCTAACTTCGTACTGGACTATAGTTGAACCCCAATCAGTCTCACACCGATCCAAGGTACAGTTGTACTCCTACGCCTTTGATCCCAGCACGATGCTACGCACTTGATTCCCTTAGCTGATCTCACCCACAACCAAGAGTTGTTGTAACCCAAATCACAGACTTGATAATAAACAGATCTGTCTCACATAGAAAAGTCTATCAAAGGACAAATCTGTCTCCCACAGATAAACCCTAGGTTTTGTTCCGTCTTAAGATATAAAATCAAGGTGAACAGGAACCAAGTGATAATCCGGTCTTATATTCCCGAAGAACAGCCTAGATTAACCAATCACTTCTCTACAATCCTTCCTGACTACACAGGCGGTTTTTAGAGAAGTCACAGACAATGAGACGAAGATGTTTGTGACTTCTTTATCTTGCCTATGGGAGAACTCTCACGATCTCAAGCCAATAAATCGATTGTACTTGTATGATAAAAGATGCAAGATCAGATCACACAACTACGATAAAAGTAGTATCGGTCTGGCTTCACAATCCCAATGAAGTCTTTAAGTCGTTAACCTGGTTTTAGAGAAGAAAACCAAAGGTTAAAGGAGAATCGACTCTAGCGAGCGCACTAGTAACACACAGACGTGTGGGGATTAGTTTTGCACAATTCTAGATGTCTCCTTTATATAGCCTTCAAATCAGGGTTTTGCCTTAGTTAAAAAGAAATCCTTATTCACCGTTAGATGAAAACCTGATTTAGATTCAAGCTAATATTTCTCAACCGTTAGATCGAAAACTTATCTTGTCACACACTCTTGAGATATACGTTTACTGGGTTTGTGAAAACCGTTTCCAAACGTGTGCGTGTATGTTGGTTCAACATAGTAACCCAAAAGGTTAACCATATGAGCATTTCATATTAATCTTGTTCTTCTTCACCATAACTAGTTCAATTGTCTCAAATGAACTAGTTAGAGAGTTGTTCAATTTCTATGAGATCTTATGTAACTACACAAGACACAATTGAAACAAAGATGATTCAATTCGATTGACAAACATACTTGATATAGCAACGCATGCGAGGTCGACCGAGCTATGCTCTAACAATCTCCCCCTTTGTCAATTTTAGTGACAAAACTATTAATACATATGGAATACAAAAAAGATAAACTTTAGTGGCTCCTATTCCATAGTCTAATCTTCAACGTTCCCTGAAATCTTCGTCCTTCCAAGTACTCCAATGATCCCAAAGGTTGTAAGTTTAGCATCACCGTTGTTGAAGATCCGTATCTATAACAATGAGAGAAGTCGAGATTCTCGATCATTATTATACAGTGTCATAGTATTATTATGTAATATCAAAGTCCAATTGTATCACGACTTTAACAAGAATACTACGGTGATATGTATCACTCCCCATTAGTCAATACTCCATCTCGATCATGGAAACCACTCCCCCTTACACAATGATTCGAAAACCATATGTATTTGTAGTGTGAACTAAATTATTTCTCCCCCTTTTTGTCAATAAAATTAGCAAAGGTATAAGAACGGGATCATAATGAAATTTCCACAAGAGACATTTCATAGACTAAAAGAAAAATACATACCAATTTAATTTAGATGCAATCATAAAGTCGAAGTTAAATGCATTCATCAAGGAGTTTTATGATACAAGATAACCCCTATAAAATTCCACAGCCGCACACCCCGCAAGATATTACCATTAAGAACAAGTTCAAAAGAACTCTCCCCCCATTTGATGTCATTCCCGAAAGAACAACAAGAGCGACCTTAATTTCGAAGGAAAAGAAAGATTTTTTAATTGGACACCAAAAACCATAGGAATGATTTTCTATATCCAAAGCTCAACCAAATTAATCACGAGTAAACCCATGATTAATTCAATTGAAAACAAAACTAAATCAAACCACAAAAGTGATCAATTTAATTGAAAGTGCTCAACATAAGTAACCTTACGGAGCTACGACTAAGGTAATCATACGGAGATGACTAACTTAATCGTTCACATACTCAACATAAGGAAAACCTTACGGAATATACGACTACGTTAACCAATATAACATGATTACTATAGTCGTTCATATACTCAACACAAGAATTTGTGGAATATATGAAAACTCAACTAGATTAATTACAAGAGAACCTATAATTAATCTAATTGGAATACAAACAACCAACCTAATCACCGAAGTAATCAATTTAATTATTTTGGGCTCAATATAAGAGAACTTATAGAACCCCGTCTAAGTTCATCATAGAATATGACAACCTTAACCTTACATGTACTCAACATAAGAAAGAAAACTTATGGAGTACAAACTAAATAACCAAACTGGTTGATTGAATTAGTTCCTAATGCTCGACATATAGCATCTTATGGAACAACCAATAAGCCAATAAGAAAAATCGACTTAGTTGTATCGTGCTCAACATAAGATACACAATGGAGTCTTCATGGTAAAACATAGCAAGATGGATCAATGAAGATCAATACCGTGGATAACATACAAGGATCTATTCTATTTTCCATCATAACGATATAATAGACTTTATCCTTGTCAAACAAAAGATTTTATCCTATTTTCCATCAAATACATGACTGTATAGGCATAACTTTTGTAATTGTCAAAAATTTCATTCGTTCTTTCATCAATACAAATAAAAATTCATGAACGACTTTACTTTTGACCGCAATATGGGACCTTCAAGTTCACGGACGCAAACAATACATATCCCATAAACAAATTGCAATATCACAAAATCATAAAGATCAATACTGCAATAACATCATCCTCCAAATATTTTTAGAATTTAAAACCTAAAAATAAACATAAGAATATGAAAACAAAAATAGCTATGTGTAGTCACAATCATCGCTATTCAAAGTACTAGTTATTCTTCCAACTAATCCAAAAAGAAGACATACTAGGCAAACAACTAGAACCAAGATCAGACGAAAAACTAAATCCTGTCTGCAACCAGGGATTAAACAAGAGCGAGTTCCTCAGTTGCCTTCCTTAGTTCGTCTTTTAGGTAGTCTAGATTCCGTGTTGCGATACCAAGTTGTTCGCGAACGACCTTAAAGTCTCCAAGAAGATTTCCTACCAGTTGTGAAGAAATATGAACTGGCAGTTTGTCTTCGGTATCATGATCAAGAGCATGAAAGCAGTAAATATTAATAGGACATATCTTAACATCATCAACCTTGTTGCTTCCCTCCATTGTGCACCACAAAGACTTTTAGAAAATCTTTTTGCACCTCTAGAACATATTATAAAAATAAGGGATTCCATCAAACACTAGGAAACAAGACGTTCGTGAGGGTTGGTGCGTGTACTAGAGAAACGGGCTTATGATAGACCAAAGAAGCCCAAAGAGAAAGAGAAATAGATGTTGAGGAGCAAACGGAATAAAGTAACATCGAATGCAGTACAGTCTTGACAGTTTTCTCAAGATGAAAATCCTGAGAACCATGAGCATCCCTTTTTAACAAGACAAAAAATAAAATAAAAAGAGATGCAAATGAACATGTCAGGTTGTAATAAGATGAGAATCTTGCTCATCATTATTCACGTCTTATTTTTCCTTTTCATCGGTGTTTAACAAACTACCTGGTTTAGTTGAAGAAGCATTATCAAGAGAAGATTTAGAAGTACCTGGTTTAACATCATTCCATGTTTTCTTGATATTCCGTCTCAGATTGCTTATGTGAATCTTCAGATCAGAGACTCGATTGTTGACATGTAAGAAGTCTGAATTGGAAGTCTTGGATTCGTAGTCCTTTTTGAGAACATTAGGCGAACTTAACTCGTTTTTATTTCTCATGTTCCTTTTTCTCCTTCCAGACTGATTTACAACATCTGTCACACTTTTACTGTTCTTCCTTCCACCATTGTAGGCATCCTTCGGTTTGAATACATAATTAGGAAAAGCCCTATCACAGTATTTCCCTTGAGGCCGGACATGAATGATTCCAATCTGTGATATAGGTTTAACAACTTCTTTGGACATCCAAGTAAGAATGTTGTGAAGTTTTTCATTCCTAATCCGAAGGAGACACCTTCGCTCAGAGTGTCCTTTGTTTCCGCAGTAATAGAAGTTGAAGAACCTACGTTCAGTAGTTCTCTTTTGAGAAGATTTAGAAGAGGTAGAATCCTTGTTTTTGCAAGCTGACACAAGTTCTTCACATGGAGAAATATTAACATCTTTAACAAACTTAGTCTTACCACTGTTAGGAGCGTCTATTCCTTTATATCCCAGACCACGTTTATCATGATGTTCTTTACAGGCTCCCAGCATAGAAAACAGTTTTGTAGAGCTAGAACCGAACCTATTTAGATTCTCTTCCAATGATTTTACCTTATTAAGAGCAGCACTGAGTTCGGTTTCCAAGGACTTTTCTCTGAGAAGAAGACTACGTTCTTTGTCATTGAAATACTTCTGTTGAGATTCACATCTTGATTCACTTTCGGCAAGCCTCTCTTTTAATATACAGAGGTTACGAAGAAGATTATCACATTCAGATTTTTTTGAGAGAACCTCTTCTTCATGATCTTTAACGGTAGATTGTAACAGTTTGTATCCACCATCATAACCTTTGAAGAGTTTTCTCAATTTTTTGTTTTCTTGACAGAGAGGACTCATATACTTTCTTAAGCAAGCAGTTGTCCTTGTTTCCTTCAATTCACGATTAAACAACTTGATGTACTGAGAAACTTCCTCATCAAGACTTTGTCCTTCTTCAGAATCACTATCATCCGAGAGATCATCCAACTTTTCATCAAGATATTTCCTCCAGTTGGATTCAGATTCGGTTGAAGGAGACGGGAAGGAGTTTTCCTCAGTGGTTTCAGATTTTTGAAACTTATCTGAGTAGTCCTGTATTGATGTTTCCATAGAGTCAGATCGCTACAAACACATACTTGTTAGGTATTAAATGTGTTTGCCTGCTCTGATACCAACTGAAAAAACGTGGGTCTAATAACACCACCCAATATTTCGATTAGAAATCTGTATGGACTAACTCCGAAACACTTTGCTAGAGAATCAACTAGACAGTCAGATTCAATCTAGATAAAAGTATCTCAAAGAGTTAATATCTCTCTCTTGATTTGATTTTTACTCAAGATAAAGACAATAGCGAATCTTTATCAAATACAAGGAATAACTTGGACGGTACCAAAGACCAATGTCCAAGGATCAATCAATATCAATCAACAACCAAAGGTTGGATTTCCAATTGATGATCACGAACGCACAACCTGTATATTATTTCAATTATATAAAATATAATGCGGAAAAGAAATAACACAGGCAACAAAAATTTTGTTAACGAGGAAACCGAAAATACAGAAAAACCCCGGGACGTAGTCCAGATTGAATACACACTATATTAAGCCTCTACAGACACTAGCCTACTCCAAGTTAACTTCGGACTGGACTATAGTTGAACCCCATTCAGTCTCCCACCGATCCAAGGTACAGTTGTACTCCTAAGACTCTGATCCCAGCAGGATACTACGCACTTGATTCCCTTAGCTGATCTCACCCACAACAAAGAGTTGTTGTAACCCAAAATCACAGACTTGATAATAAATAGATCTGTCTCATACAGAAAAGTCTATCAAAGGATAAATCTGTCTCCCACAGATAAACCCTAAGTTTTGTTCCGTTTTAAGATATAACATCAAGGTAAACAAGAACCAATTGATAATCCGGTCTTATATTCCCGAAGAACAGCCTAGATTAATCAATCACCTCTCTACAATCCTTCCTGATTACACAGGCGGTTTGTTGAGGAATCATAAATAGTGAGACGAAGATGTTTGTGACTCTTTATCTTTCCTATCGGAGAACTCTCACGATGTCAAGCCAATCAATTGATTGTACTCGTACGATAAAAGATGCAAGATCAGATCACACAACTACGATAAAAGTAGTATCGGTCTGGACTCTTTAAGTCGTTAACCTGGTTTCAGAGAAGAAAACAAAAGGTTAAAGGAGAATCGACTCTAACGAGCGCACTAGTAACATACGTGTGGGGATTAGTTTTGCACAATGCTAGATGTCTCCTTTATATAGCCTTCAAATCAAGGTTTTGCCTTAGTTACAAAGCAATCCTTATTCACCGTTAGATGAAAACCCGATTTAGATTCAAACTAATATTTCTCAACCGTTAGATCGAAAACTTAGCTTGTCACACACACTTGAGATATACGTTTACTTGGTTTGTGAAAACCGTGCCCAAACGTTTACGTGTATGTTGGTTCAACATAGTAACCCAAAAGGTTAACCATATGAGCATTTCATATTAACCTTGTTCTTCTTCACCATAACTAGTTCAATTGACTCAAATGAACTAGTTAGAGAGTTGTTCAATTGCTATGAGATCTTATGTAACTACACAAGACACAATTGAAAGAAAGATGATTCGATTCGATTGAATCGGCTCATGAACTTTATAGCCACGGTTTGCATAAAGCATTCCTTAGTAATTTAAGTTTCATGTTCAGAGCACATCTTTAGATCATAACCTCTTAAGTTCACAAACAAGTTCGCGGACTTAAGTTAATCGGTTGAGTTTTCCAAACTCAGCAGAAATTCTCGGAAAGAGAACTTCCGCCAGTTCGCAGACTTAACACACAAACGAGTTTTGGAAAATCCAGCAGAAATTCTCGGTCGAGAACTTCCGACAATTCGCGGACTGAGTCTGCGTACTGGGTTAGTCTTCTTATCATACATATAACCCTTTCTCTTGTGACTTTCATCCGGTGACCCATAACACTTGCATACCATTTCAAAACGCGTAGATTTTTGTTGGGTGTTTTTCACTAGAAAGCACATCTTCTCTTTTGCTTTCTCAATAATCCATTTGGCCGCGTCATTTTTATCCTCCCATTCCAAATCATTAGCGTAATGTGCGGAAGTATCATGACCCCTAATTTTCTGAGCTTGAGGCTGATCCGTCATCGGTACCAATACAACAATCTACAAAACATCAAAAGTTAGTTGATATGTATTACCAAATTCGGCAAGGTCGACATATATAACCCTGTCGACCACAAAACAGCCGACATGGAAGAAAAATTTAACAGTGCCGACTAGACTAGAGTCGGCAAGGTTCAAAAAGATTAAAATGCCGGCTTAAGCATTTTCAAGTAACGACTCCTGTGTTGTAAAACTGAAAGTCGGCATGGTTTAAATTTTCTACCCTAGCGACAC
The DNA here is from genome assembly GCF_003573695.1 of Papaver somniferum. Lineage (NCBI taxonomy): Eukaryota > Viridiplantae > Streptophyta > Magnoliopsida > Ranunculales > Papaveraceae > Papaver > Papaver somniferum. Next base: position 149,899,986 of record NC_039367.1, on the reverse strand, counting down.
GAATACTGCTCATGAAAAGGTGGCACGTTGTTGAAATACAAACCACGTCGGCGTAGTCGGTCGGCATGATCGACAATCGTCGACCCTGCTGACCCTGTGTAGCAAAAGTGAAAAAACAAAACCAAAATCCATCATTTGCATGGAAAAATTACAATCTTCACCACGTATGTTGTCTACCTGATTACTTGTAGCTCCATTCTCCACGTTTGGCTCAAGATATTCATCACTTCCATACCCATCATGAGTTTGAGGAAAATAAAAGTGAGGGTCATGCATGTAATCCATTTGATCATGGTCTGATAGATCATCATACAAGTACTCATCTGTAGGAGGAAAGTTAGAAGACTCCCCCACTTCAAAATTAGGATTTGAATCACTCATATCACAAATTTCTCAAAAAGCATAACTCCCCCCCCCCCCCAAACTTCCTCTACTACTTCATTCTACTTGTCTCTCAAAATTATTTCTAAAACCCAACTTATAAATCAACTAACTAATCTAACTAATTTAACTAATCTAATCATTTTAATTAAATTAGTGCTAATCATTATGGGGACATTTTAGCCATTTAGAAAATACAAGGTTAAGGGGTGACTTGGTTTTACTTCATAATGACCAGATTTTGTCTTATTGGGTATACCCCAATCAAGCCAGGCAAATTTACTTGTGATCATATTTGAACATTATATTCGATAAGTTAGGTATATGCCTTCTGAAGTAATGTCAATTTTAGTTAGGTATATTTTGCATCAAGTAGTGATGTTAAATCAGTTAGGTAGGTGTTGTAGGAAATAATGTTAAATTAGTTAGGTACAGTTGATCAATGTGCAAATATGCACGATGAATACATTAATCAAGCCTAGGCTTGAACGGTTTCTGCAATTTTTTTTTGGACGCTCCGATTTATCCTGTGCCACTGTAATGTTGGTCAGGTCTGGAGTTCTATTTAGTAAGTATCTTTTTTGATGTTTTCCTAGCAGTATCGAATGAATCTCTACGTATAATATATATGAACCCTGGCATCGAAAAGCATTCCAAGCTAGTTTTCTCAGTGTCATATGTTTATCATCTTGTTCTCTCTGTTCGCATGACAACTCATTTCTTTTTTATTTATAGGCAGGACTACCCGATCCTCCTTGTATCATCAATGTTGAGGTTCCATGGAAGTCTTCTGTGAGGAAGGCAAACCCAGTGTATGATTATTTATGTATTTCCCTTGGACTGGCAGCCTAAGAAAGAAGCAGTTTCGCTCGAGAATAGAACTAAGGCCGCTGCAGATAAGAAGAGAAAGCAGTCTGCTGAGGCGAAGGCTGAGAAGAAGTCTTCGCGTTCGAAAGAGGTGAATCGCAGGTATTCTTCCGGAGTGAACATTATCTCCTCAGTTTGCTAACTTTTGTTTTGCCTTTCCAGCCCGCTCTTGATGGTGAAGAGTTTGAAGATGAAGAAGAAGAAGGTGAGGAGGACGAGGATACTGAGGATGAGGGTGAGGAGTTTGTTCGCCAGGAATCTCCTGCTCTATCCAAGTCCAAAAAGGCGAAAGTGAGCAAGCACAGTAAGTCCAAGGGAGAGCTGAAGAATAGGCCTGTTATTAACGTGGTGAATCCTTTAGCCTGCGGTTCTGTACCAAAGTCTACCTCAGCCGGGGTGGTTAGTCGGTCTTCCGTTGTTGATAAGGGGAAGAGTTCTCAGATTGGAGATACCCATGGGGAGAGTGGATTTACTCATTCTTCTCGCGATGTGTTGTCCGAAGAGTCGCCTTCTCTGGAGGGTGTTGTCGCGATCTTTTCCTCAAAGATTGCTTCTCTCGCTCAGCGTTCTACATCGGATCCTAGTTTTTCACAGATTCGCCAGTTAATGTTGAATCTTGCTCCCCAACCATTTGATGGTACCATTCAATCCGAATGGGAAATTGCTTTGTCTCTTACCCCTGACCATCATCTCGCGCTTGACTATCTGGTGAGTCATTGTTCTTGTGTTCCTTTTGTTTGCGGGTTGCATAATTTTCTAAATACTAATTTCATCCTGTCCTTGGGAACATGTGTCGCAGCGTTAGCCAGGTCGAAGATTACTGTAAGACGGTGGACTTGATTCATGTCCAAGCTAACCAGATTTCTTCTCTCAAGACTTAAGTTTCAAATCTTCAGGGTAATGCTTCTCTGCTTCAAAAAGAATGTGATAGACTTGCAAGATAATTATCTGCTGCTACGAGCGCGGTGAACGCAACTCGCGTTCAGAATGAATTGCTAACATGTAGGTTTTTTACGTCTTTTTCCTTGCTTCTAGTGTCTCCTTACCCTTTTATGGGTCATTTAGGGATAATTTTCTTAGTTGAGGGTCGCGAGGTTTCTTGCAGAGGCCTTCGATTTGTCCCATCTTGCCGTAGCCGCTAACTTAGATAGGGAGGCTCTTCTGGTCTCTTAAGCAAGATTTTATATTGGCTGATAACGATATGGATGATATTGGGGATGATACCGAGGATTATAAGCAGAAGTATGAACACCTTAAGATGGAGTTTAGGAAAGCTATTAGCAATTGTAGGGAACTTCCGATCTCGCGTTCGATTTCTTCGGGAGGTTTCCAGGCGATTGGATGCTGAAAAGGCCACTCTGTCAGTTGAGAAGAATGAGGTCGTTGAAAATGGGGCGAAGGCTCTTCCAGCTTGCGAAAGAGAGAACGATGAGCTTCGTGTAATACCTGAGAAAATTAGAACTCGCCTTAGGGTTGAGGGCGATGATGACTTTGATAAAGCCTTAGGTGAAATTGAGGAGAATAGGGTCACAAGTATGCTAGCTGGGTAGAGCAACATCAGAAGATTTTAGATTCTGTGATTATGCAAAAAGAAGATGTCTTTAATATCCTATCTTGATCTTTGTGATTCGTTTCGCTTTAGGTGTTTTCTTTCTCTTTTTCTGACTTGTTCCCGTTCTTTGCAGAGAATGAGAAAAACTTGAATGTTGAGCTGGGTTCTCTGAGGAAGAAATTTGAGAAGTCGCAACAAGATATAGAAATGTTCAAGAGCAGTAGTGGTTCCTCTTCACAATTGACTGCTGATCTATTTGGGAAGCTTTTCTTGGCGAATAATGAACTTTCTCGTGTGACGGCTGAGGCCGAGCTTTACAAGGAAGGTATGGAGGATAGGTACGCATTATTGAAGCGTCGCAAGAGGGCCCAACTTATCAATGCTGATCGTGAGGCTCAGAGACAGTGTAACCAAGTTGCTCGGGAAACCGCTGATCAAATCACTACTGAAAATGGCCTTCCTACTAGAGATTTTCCCGATGTTTTCGTGCCTGAAGAAGAGCCTGTGGAGTGTGGGTCCAGTGACGAAGAAGAGGTCTCTGCAAGTGAGTCGTCTAGCGGTGAAGAAGAAACCTACGAGGAGGATGTTGGTTCTGAGGGCGAACTTGCTGATCAGGATGGCCAGGGCGAGGTCAATGATGTTGCCGCAGGAGATATTCAGGGCGAGCTCAAGTTGCTGGCGAGATGCATCGTGATCCAGAGGCAGGTCATCAAGGTTCTCATTCGTCTCCTAAAGATGACGTTCTTGGAGCTTCCCGAGCCGAAGTTGGCGGTTCATCTCAAACTGTTACTTCTTCGCCCGACTGGGCTCAGTTTTTGTTTTATTTTTAGAATGCCTTCTATTTTTCAAATTATTTTCTTGGCGCTCCCAAGCTTGGGGGGCACAACTTTCTACTGCTTCTTCTTTTCTGTGTTAGGAAATTTAGGACTAGAGCAAATGTATATAAAATGTTAAACGTTTTTCTTCCTTAGCACGTTGCTAAGGATCCTATACTGAGTTGTCGGATGTGTTCTAATTTATATGCCAGCGTACCTTATGGTATTTAAGGTATCCGACTGAAGAGGTGCGAAGCACGCAAAATTTGACATTCTCATACTTGCCTCTGCTTCTCACCTTAGAAGGAAGGTTATTACTTTAAATACTGCATTTAGTCTAATGAGAGGTTCGTAGTATAGTTCATGCGAATATTCATGGGCTAACTAGTCGTAGAATATTCATGTTTATTCATAACAATTATTAAACTCGAGGTTTATGCGAAGCTATATTAATGGGATGGACATTTATGCGATATGGTTCAATATATAAAGGGTGTAAACATGCTTACGAATATTGAAATGCGAAGATATACTATCGTATTTGATAAGATAATTAATGCCAGTAATTCTTATACTTAGCTCAATGAGGGAGTATTCCTTAGCATTCATTCGTGTCTCTGCACGACTTTCTCATTGCCTCAGTTTCTTTCGTATTCTTTTTATCTGTATTCGTATTATTTTTATAGGTCTTACTTGCCTTCTAGATAAGGTCTTATTACCTTCCCCACATAGAGAATTTTAAAGGACTTACGGTCGCTTTGGGTAGGGTCTTCCACATTGGGGCGACGAAATCTCAGTTCCATGTGCTCTTACGAGTAATTGGCCATCGATCTCACCTTAACTGTGTTAATATTTTTACCTCCTCAGGTTGTATTTGCGACAATATACCATGCCTTAGCTACACCCGTGAGTAAAAAGCCCCAACACATTGTGGTCTTTGACACATTTCAGCTCCTTAATGCAGGGTGCCGTCCATTTATGTCCCCCTGAATTTCCGTTTCAAGGAGGTCACCCCTAACCATTTCAGTTGGGCTCCTCCCATCCAGTTATCCAACAACCAGTGTTGTCGTGATCCCGTACCTTTTTCCTATGTGGTTCATGGCACGAGATCACACCCTAAGTGGGGTTTCTTTGGACCGAGTGCAGAACCAAACCAGGCATTCTTCTAACTCCACTGGTTATGTTTCTACACCCCATAACGGAGAAGTTTTCGCTGAGTTGTTCGTTCTCAGTGGCCTTCAGCGGATAGGATTTTATTTCGCCCCAATATAAATAACCTTTCCAGGATTTTCCCAATATGATCGTGCTAAAACGCTGTCGCACGTGGTACGCGCACGGGAACTAAGATGACACGCCAAAATTGGGTACCCAGCCTCCCTAGTTAAAGGTTTTAAAATATTTATTTACTGCCCCTATTGAGGTCTTACGAGATGATTGTGTAGACTTTATCCCATATTTGTTGGTTTTCACTTTGCTGAATATCTGCTTTGTATTCATTTGGAAATATTTTTTCAGGCACATTTTTATCTCTTCGCTTTCTTCGTTACATCTTTTCGTCCTCGTAGGTGTTGTTTCTTCGCATATAGTTTTCGCATATGCTTACGACATATGATCTTGTCTTTTCCTTTTCCCTTTCTTTCAAGTTTGGGTAAAGGTTTGACTCCCAACGTGGCATTTTTTCCATCGTGCTCGTAGATTTGTTCTGACATCCCCTTACGCGATTCCTCAGCTCCCCTTGGTGTGGCGGTAATTTGATGCGCACCATTAGCACCTTGGTTTCATCTTGCGGTTTCCTGGATGTGATTTTCGTACTGAGCCATCCTTGCCCATTGGACACTCTGATACAACGCTCTTCTGCTCATCTTGTTTCCTTTTCGCCCATGCTGAAAGACTTCGTCTCACAGTTGTTCATTCATTTGCTTCGCCTTTTCCTCTCTTTCATAGTCTCTTCCTCTACAAGACCTTTTGTATCTTTCTCCGTATTCTATCCCCAGTTCAATTCTCGTACTTTCCTTTTCAAGTTTTGATTTTCTATCATCAATCGCCCATGTTCTTGAGCAAGGTTGACTCGCTCTTTAATCAACATCTTTTCTGTCTCTTTCCATCGTGCAAACTTCTATTTATATTCGCGTTGAATTGTGAGGATTGTTTCGTCTCGACTTTGGTGGTAGGACCAATGTAGTCGATCTCGGCCATCTCGACCGAGATTCCGACGATATTTCCGTTTCGATCGCAGAGGAGCCGATATCAAGATTTTCGCCGAGACGAGTTTCCACCGGAAAATTCGCCGGAATTGTTCAATATCGGCTAATATTTCAGCCGAAATCTCATTTTTTTTTTTATTATTCCTTTTCTTTTTGTGGTTTAACTGATTTTCTATAATTCAATTGAAGCTCCTCAATTTTCATCCGTACTGTAGATGTGGAAAACCCTACAACTACATCCAAAGAAACACATACACACACCTAACGAAGTAAACAAGCAAGATATGCACAAGAACACAAGATATACGTGGTTCGGTATAATTACCTACGTCCACGGGGGTAAGGGATGATCTTATTACTTGATTCAATGTTATAAATGATGTCTCTTCTTACAAGCTCACAAGTCTCACTCTCAAGCTCTTACTATTCTCTCTTTCCTCACTCATTACTTTCCCCTCAACTCTCTACATAACCCTCTATTTATATCCGTAAGTGATGATACACTCAAGTTGCAGTGCAAGTTGTGGTGCATCTTTCTTGATGTCCTTCTCGAGTTAGGAATAGAGTTTGGCCCGAGATTCGGGGCCGAGCCTAGAATACCTTCTCCTGATGTTTCTTTGCCTGATGTCGTCTACTTAATGAATGCTGCCGATGTCGCCCTTTATATATTTAGCCGAGTCTCTCTTTGACCAGATTCTTCTTATCTCTTCAACTACTTCGTCAGTGCATTTATTTCTTTTGTATTGATGGTCGTATCTTCAGTCACCTCCGACCTTTACACGTATTGTCTTCACGGGTTCCTTTGGTATCTCTTTTCTCGCGCCAAGGCCAAGTAAGGTGATTTGGTGCTCCGCGGTTCATCTGTTATCGATGCTTCACTACCTAGGATTGTCCCACCTGGATTTGTGGATTATTTACACCTGCCTTTATGCCCTTCTTTCACTCGTGTGACCGACACGAGGGGAAGAAACTGCTTCGTCTTCCACATCCTCTCCCATGCCGCATTTCACGCCATGTTGTTCCCCACTACCGTCGTCTTTATGACCTGTTTGACCTTCTCCGTCGGTTACCACTGCTGAGGGTATAAATCCGTCCCTTAAACCCTTAATCCTTCACTTCACCTTTTTCAGAGAACCACATTCTCTTTCTTCCCTCAAGCTCCATTGTTTCTTTATTTTCTTATTTCCTTGAGAAACTGAATCATCCTTCGTTTATTTCGTGATTCCCCTTATTGCTGCCCTTGTGTCTTCGCTGATTGTCTTCATACCTTTTGGTTCGAGTTTTGTTGTTTCTGTTCATCAGTGGTTTCTTCAACACCTTCCATGATAGAAAAGAGGTGTGTGAGTTATACCTTTTCTGATGATGATGACGCTCCTCTTGATTCCTTGTTTCTTATTGACAGTCCTTCTAACCATGATTCTCGTGCCCTTAATTCTATCCTCTCTGATGGTTCTCCTTCATTTGTATGTAGGAATTACAAGAAAGTTTCCAAAGACTTGACTGATGAACAGTTCATCAAGCAGTTGAAGAGTGATTTTGATTTTCATGGTTACGACATCAGACTCTTGTCAGGCCAAAGGGGCATTCTTAAGAGAAGTGATGTTGTGAATTTTACTCACTCGGCCGAGGCGACCGTCATCACCAAAGGTAAATTGGATCTCGGGCTACGCTTCCCTCTGTACAACCCTAGCCGTCCATTCATGTATGAGTCTCTTTCAAAGCTTCGTCCTCATCGTTCCTTAGCTCAGTGGAATGGTAATACTTTTCGTCTCATAAACGAGCGGGAGAGACGAAGTCGGGGCAGTTGCACAACTACGTCCTGGTTAACCTATGATCCGTCCGAAGCAGGCGATTATACCCCTGCCAGTTTTGGTGCCAATTATCGGCGTGGGACTTCCACTAATGGTGACCTCGCTGGTTTTGCTGCTAGTACTCACCGTAATAAGACTATCCCTGATGGTTTCAAGAAGCTTCTCCTGGACGAGGACCCTGAGGGGAAGACGACTAACAAGCATGCCCGACATACCAGTGATGTGGCTTGGGACCGAATTCCGCTTGCTATCTACGGTCCTCTTATTAATGGCCAATTTCCTCCTCCAGCTGAGTCCTACCCATTCTGGGTAGTCAATGTTGATCGAGTAAATTGCTTCGTCTTTTTTAACTTTGTCGACCCGGGTATCCAGATGGGCCATGTTTTGATTTACTGCTGTTTTGTAGTCTCAGTCTCAAAACAGTCAGTTTAAAGCTTCGGTTTCTAAGAAGAGGGATAGGGGTCCTAGCATAGGAGTCGAGGGAGAGGAAGGGAAGGTAACAAATATATTTCTCTTCCTACAGTACATGTACTTGCCCCTATTTGTTGCCTTGAATGGATCTAACGAAGACTCATGTGCAGAAATCCAAAGCTGATGGGAGAGATGTGGAGAATGTTCCGGCGATTGAGGGTGAGGACCCCGACGAGCGGCTTCCCTTGTCTCATTTTCTGAGGAAGTTGTCTCAGAAATCTTCTGATGTTTCTTCTACCGTTATAGGTGGCAATCCTAGTGGAGGGGAAAAATAATCGAAGGTCGATGAATCTGCCCCAGGGGAAGTTATGCCCCAGTAGTCTGTTAGTATAAGTGTCACTCTCTCCGATGGTGTTGTTATCCTTGTTTCTGATGGTGAGGATGATGACTATCTTTTTGAAGAGGAGGATAATACTGGTGGTGTGGGTGAGAAAGATGATGAGTCTGGTGCTAGTGAAGAAAATGTTACCCCTGAGGGTGTGTTGTTGGAAAAGGTATCTCCTGTTATTCCTGCCCCGAGCTCGGGTGGGGATACCTTCTTTACTATCTCGGGTCCGATGTATTATTCTCTCGGAGCTCTCACTTCTCCCGACTTTGCCTCATTGTATGATGATCACATCATCAGTGTTGTATCTTTGTACTCTGCCGGTCTGAAGGGCACTTTTGATCAAATGGTGAGTTGTGTTTCTTTATGCATACATTTATAACGTGGAGTGGTTGCTGACGTTCATAGTGTTTTCAGGTTGTTAATAAGAAGTTGTTGGAGGCTGCTCTTCAGCGAAAAGAACTAGCAGAGATGGAGAGTCTTCGTCTTCGATTAAAGCAAGAGCAGGACTGAGCCCGAGAGTTAGAGAAACGATTGGTCGAGACCCAAGGTATTTGTTTAGAACTTAAGTAGCTATGATTAATTTCGTAGTTCCAATATCCTGAACTTAGTATTATCTTGTTATCCGAGATGTCTAGTATAGATGCCGATGCAGCTTCTGAATATCGTTTGTTAAAGAGAAAACTGGATATTGAGCTGAGCCATGTTGAGAATATCCGCCAAAGAATCTTTAACAAGGATGACAAAATTGATCGTCAAGAAACCGAATTTGAGGAGCTCCGAGACAAACTATACCTCTATGAGACCTTCGAATATGTGCCCGAGGAGATAGATAATATGCGGGCGAGTCTTTCCAGTGCTCAAGGTGTTGCCGCCGATAGGTCTCTGTTGGTCGATAATTTGGAGGGCCAGTGTGAACGTTTAAGGCGTTAGAACGTGGATTTGCATGGTGATCATCAGCGCATTTTAGAGGAAAAAGACGTTCCTGATAGGTCCAATCAGGAATTACAAGGGAGGCTTCAAACTTTGGGCCAAGTATCCGAAGAGTTAGAATGGGTTCGGGCTCAGTTGTTAGGTCTGCAGAAGGCACATGATCGAGAGAAGGCCGGTTGGAGTGATCATAAGAAATATTGCCCCACAAATGAGTTTAATGAACAATGTTATCATGAGTTAACTTCCAAGATTTCGTCCCTTGAGTGTAGTCCACTTAAGTCCGAGGAGACCGTTAAAGTAGTTTTTCCTTTGCTAGAAGGTGTTGTAGCCCCTATTGTGTTATGTTTGCTCGTGTTTTGGTGTTATAATGTTGGTTCCCCTGTTACTGATCGTCTTTCTTATTCGTAGTTGAACAAGGAAAAGTGAAGTCGTTGGAGGAGGAAGCTTCTCAGTTAAAAGCGAGAGAGACCCAGCTACAGGCGAGAGAGACCCAACTACTCGGGCAGGTATCCATTGCCGAGGCTACATCTCTTCAATTGACTCAGGATCTTGCGTCCGAGAAAGGGAAGTTCAATATTGATATTATCGTCAAGGTCAAAGAAGGTGTGAAGGCAGTCATGGATAAGAAGCGAGCCGATGCTGCTGCTAAAAAGGCTGGTTCGAGATCAGTTCCGCCAAAGGCCTGAGTAGATATTTTATAGTGTTGCGCCACTATTATGCTCTTTATGTTGGGTTGTAAACGTTTGAACATCCTTATTTTCTTTAACATTTTCTTTTTAAGGGGTGCTGCGTCGCCTACCAGTTTGTTTACTGAACTTCCGACATTTTCATGCTTGTTGTTACGATTATCTTTCGTTGTTTTGTCAAAGCATGTCGATGTTTTCCTGCATGAAAATGGTTGAACTAGTTAGTATAAAGTCCATTTCTGTCGAACACAATCAACAAGGAGGGTCATCGGGCCCAATGCCATGTACCGATTGAGGTATCTCATCACCGTCATTTAGATCTAGTGGTAGGGTATTCGGTCATTCCTAGGTTTTATTGGATCGATACCCCAAGAAGTTATCAATTAACTAGCTTGGTCAAGTGATTTCGTCCATTTGCGATGAGAGCAATGTTGTATGCTCGACTATTGGGTACTCATTCCCCGATAATCGGCCACTGGTTTCCAACCACCAGGGCCCTTAGACTACCTCGGCACTTGCACACTGCCACTGACCCAAGTTTGAATAGCCCGTCGAGTGTAAGACACCTCGGCACTTGCACACTGCCATCGCCCCGAGTACGAATGTCCATTAGAGTGTAAGTCACCTCGGCACTTGCACACTGCCGTCGCCCCGAGTACGAATGACCATTAGACGCAATTGTAACATTCCCTACCCCAAGTGGATTTTTAAGGAAATAAATGACATAATATCATACCTGTTGATACACCTCTCATGGGTGATACAGCTTCAGATGTTGGGTATTCCACGGTCTCGGCTCGGGTGTTCCTTTTGGTTTCAATATCTTATACGCTCCTTCGCCGACTTTTTTCACTATAGTGTAGGGTCTGCCCCATCTTGCCGCCAACTTCCCACCCTTTTTATCACGTTCGTAAATGGGTAGATCCTTTAATACCAATTTTCCAGGTTGAAATTCTCTCGGTCGAACCCGTTTGTTGTATTCACGTTGTAACCTCCTTTGGTAGTTCTCCATTTTTTGTAGGGACATTTCTCTAGTTTCTTCTAAATCATCCAGCTTAGACAAAATGAGGTCTGCCGAGGTGTTCCTTCTCCACGCCTCAGTCCTTGTAGTAGGTATCATTGCCTCAGTTGGGAGGATAGCCTCGGTCCCATATGTTAGCATGAAGGGTGATAAGCCGGTTGCGTCCCTGCGGGTGGTCGTATATTCCCATAGGACATTGTAGAGCTCCTCGCACCACTCGCCATATTCTACATCCAACTTTTTATTTAGGTTTTCGTCTATGGTTTTGTTTGTAATCTCAGCTTTCCCATTACTTTGTGGGTAAATAGGCGTAGCCTTGCTTTTGCGGATGTTATAGGTGTTAAATAACAGGTCAATGTTCTTTGCTTGGGGTTGTTGTCCATTGTCCGAGACAATTACTGCCGGCACGCCAAAACAACCGATAATGTGCTCCCAAATGAAGTGAAAGACGTCTTTATATCGAATGCGCCTTAGTGGTGCCGCTTCCACCCATTTGGTAAAGTAGTCAGTAGCCACGATCAAATATTTTCTCTTCCCCGACCCGACTTGTAGGGGCCCCACGATATCGATCCCCCACTTGGAAAAGGTCCAGGGGCTGATTACTGAGTTCAAAGTTACTGCAGGTGCATGTATCTTTTTTCCAAATTTTTGGCATTCATCGCAGAGTGATGCCATGTGTTTTGTGTCGTCATTCATGTATGGCCAGAAATACCCCATGGTCTTAGGTCGTGCTGCGAAGCTTCGACCCGAGTTGTGATTTCCTGCATCCCCATAATGCAATTCATTCAAGATTGAGTGTCCTTCTTCTTTGCTTAGGCACCTCAATAGTTTTCCTAGGTAGGATTTCCTATACAGAATGTCGTCTCGTAATTCGTATGCAGCCGCTTTGCTTTTAATTTTATTGATCTCAGGTCGTCCCTTGGGAAATTCTCCCGTCTCCAAATATTGGTGAATGGGTTCGCGCCAATCGTCGTTTTCGTACTTATCATCTGTAGTTACATCTACATATGCTTTTGTGTCTACTGTCTCAAGGACAGATGTCATCATGATTTTCATGACTCTGATTCCTTCAATGCTTGAGTCTGTTAGCATGGAGGCGATATACGCCAGTGCATCTGAATGTCGATTGTCATTCCTACAAATATGTCGGAATTTGATGTTTGGTATCTCGCCGATATAGAACTGGGCGAGCTCCCAATACTTCTGCAATACTGGATCACGTATAGCATACTGTCCAGTGATCTGCGTAATGACCAGCCGGGAGTTGCTGGTCAGTCTCACATCGTAGATCCCCATTTCTACTATCATTCGTAAAGCATGTATTACAACCTCGTACTCGGTGACATTGTTTGTTTCCTTAAACTCCAACCTGAAAGAATGAACCATCTTTTTCCCTTTTGGTGTGGTGAAGACGACCCCTAGGCCTGACCCATCGCGTCGGGCTGCAAGTTTCAAGGAGGCCGTAGGGGTATTCTCGGTCTTATTCCATGCCCGGGATATCTTCAACTACTTCCTCATCGTCTAAAGGGAAATCTGCCAGGAAGTCGGCCACCGCCTGTGCCTTTAGTGCTGTTCTCATCTCATAGAAGATATCAAACTGCTTGATTTGAGTGCTCCATTTAGAAATCCGTCCTGACCTCGCTGCATTGTCGAACACTGACTCTATGGAAGACTTTGTAAGCACTCGAATTTTGTGGGTCTGGAAGTATGTTCGAAGTTTTTGTGTTGCAAATACCAAGGCTAGAATTAAATGCTCAATTCTAGTGTAATTTTTCTCTGCCGGGTTCATGGTTTTTCTTATGAAGTACACAGGCTTCTCCTCGGTCCCCAAATTCTTGACTAAAACTGCGCTTATGGCATAACATGTTGCCCCAAGATACAGGGTATGCACTTCATCGTGCTCGGGTCTTTGCAAAACTGGTAGGCGTGCGAGATGTTGCTTAATCTTTTGTAAGGCATCCTCATATTCCTCGCTCCATTTGAATTGTTCTCCCTTCTTTAACACCCCGAATAAATCTTTACATTTATATGAGGATAGTGAGATGAATCGTCCTAGTGCGGCCAAGTTTCCGTTTAGCCGTTGTACATCTTTGATCTTCACCGAGGACGGCATTTCTAATACAATCCTAATCTTCTTTGGATCGGCTTCTATACCTTTATCAGTGATTATGTATCCCAGAAACTTACTCGAGGTAACCCAAAAGGTGCATTTGGCCGGGTTTACTCGCATCTTATATTTTCTCATGGTTCGAAATATTTCTCTAAGATCATCAATATGATTGTCTGCCACCTTGCTTTTGACTAACATATTCTCCACATAGACTTCGATGGTGTCGTGTATTTTTTCTTCAAACATGTCCTCTACCAACCTTTGATAAGTGGCACCGGCGTTCCTCAATCCGAACGGCATTTTGGTGTAGCAATATAGCCCTCTAGGTGTGAAGAAAGACGTATGTTCTTGATCCTCGGGAGCTAGGGGAATTTGATTATATCCCGAGTACCCTTCCATCAGTGTTACCGCCTTGTACCCAACTATGGACTCTACCAATTGATCGATGTTGGGGAGGGGAAAACTATCCTTCGGGCAGGCCTTATTCAAGTCGCTCAAGTTGATACATATTCTGACCCCTCCATTCCTTTTAGGGACTATCACCATATTAGATATTGTCACACGCCCATTTAATCGCCTAAAATTTTCATGGGACATGACCGACAATGATTGTGGTTCAGTGAATCATCTTCACCCAAAATCATTCAGCCTTGCATACTTGCATCAAAGTACGCATTTGCCTTCACTCATAAGGCATTGCACAACGAAAGTCTTTTCTTCTTTCTCTCTAACTCTTCATGCCCCCATAAGCATAAGAGGTTCTTCCATGCACTTAGATAATTCTCACACAACATCAGAAACATAATGAACATAAAAAATACTGCAACAAACCCATTTTATTGCACAAAAGGAAGATTACAAAACTCGTCCATCACATGGACCAAAACAGGTCATTCACCCTCTTAGTGAATGCCTAAAACTCTCTCTACATTAGTGGTTCTTATCCCAAACGAACAACACTAAACTTATTGATCTCTAAGATATTTATACAAGCTAATGATCAGGCCAAAACTTCTCTGCAACCGCTTGCAAATCCTACAGACAGCCACATGTCCACAGGTAGTTATCCTAACCGCATAAAGTGTGCATAACTAACTAGCCTCTTCTGATTTGTGCCACCTCATGCCACACTTGTCCCAAACGGTTTTGGACACTCTAATATGGTTATAAACTCACTTTATAACCGTTCACCTTTTTCTCACACCTTTGGCATGCTTGCAAAGCCAATAACCAACACTTGATCTATAATGTGCCACTTTTACGCCAACTTGATGCACCACTGCATAAGGCCCTGATCGGAACTTCCTAAGATGCCTTAGTTAATCCAGTTGATGCCAATACGTGCCATATGCTCATATGAGTTATTCTTGCTTTACTTAGCCAACTTTCTTGACAATAGTAATGCGCACTCTCGCATTACTAGCTTGTTTGCATTATTCAAACTTTGGCCAGCCTTGAACTAATGCATAGACTAATCCTTAGTCTATCCTACATGCTTGTCTCGTCCTTGAGTTTGGGATAACTCAATTCCAAGGACATGCCAACATGCCACATGCCAACATGCCACCTCGCATGTTGCATGTTGCATCTTGCAACTTTGGCTTTGTCTTGCATTCTACTTAATGAAGATTCATTGTGTCGTCCAATAGCTTCATTACTTAGACAAATGCATATAAAATGTAGTTCCACCCTTGCAATTCATTGGCCATGCGGGGTTATGCCATTCTTAGCACTTAACAGTTTACGCAGTGTCTCGCCATCCTGGCTGCACACTGACATGGCATGCAACTCTGTAACACGTAATCATTATGCGCCACTTGCATCCCTGTCATAGATATCCACCGGGGGTATTGAGCCTTCCGAATGATCCCCTCTATCTGTAGCTTTTTTAACTCGACCTCTATTGCTTCTTGCAACTCGGGTGCAATCCTCCGCATTTTTTGTCAGATCAGTTTGAATTTAGGATTTATTCGTAAGTGTTGTGAGCATACTTCTGGATCGATTCCCTCCATATCATGCATCTTCCAGGAGAACACATCGAGGTGTTCCTTTAATAAGGTTATTAGTTGTTTTGTTTGTTCGTCTGATAATAAAGTTCCAATTTTTAGTATCTTAGGTTCCTCCTCGGTCCCTAAGTTGATTTGTCGGGTAGCCTCTAAGGCCGAGAAGTAAGGCTTTGATTCTTCGACCGACGTCGCCTCCTTTGATTGCTACAAAATTTCTTCCTCGCATGTTTAATAGGTCTCAATGGCTTGTGAGAGTATCTTCTCTAACTCCTCCACTGCTTTAGTCTCCTTAGCTTTGTTCTTTTTTCGGCGCTATCTTGACCGCCTTTCCTCATTTTGTTGAATATCCATCTGCATACATTGTCTTGCATCTTGTGGATCGCCCAGTACCTCCACAACCCCTCGGTAAGATGAGAACCTTAATTTCTTATGGTATGTCGATGCCACACCTTTGATACCCGCGATCCAAGGTCTACCAAGGATAGCCTCATAGGGCGATACGACATCCACTACACAAAAGGTGGTAAGTGTGTCCAAGTATCCCTGTCCGTCCGAGACTCTAAGAGTGACCTCCCCCTTTGGCACTGTCACTGTACCGTTGAAGCCGTAGATCTGATAAGTTGAAGGGATCAAAACGTCATCTGATAGATCCATCCTCTTGAACGTGTCGTAAAATAGGACCTCGAATGAGCTCCCACTGTCCATCAGTATCCTTTTCACCCCCCATTCCTCAATGAGTAAGGTAACTACTAAGGGATCTCCATGTGCTTGGCCATTCGATGGGACGTCCTTGGCTGAGAAGGTGATCAGATGCATCATCAAGGGTTCCATAGGCAAAGTTTTGGCTACACTAAGGATCTCTTTTCCCGTTTGATCCCTCTTGCAGATTCTAGAGGTGATACTGCCCCCTAAGTCAAATCTTTGAGTCGCCGAGTGTGAAATGGTGTTGTAGGTGAACTGAGTTCCTCGGTCGATCGTCACTTGATGCACGGGAGCATCAGGCTGTTGGGTCGATGTCGGCGCTGTCTTAACAAAATGTCGTAAGTAGCCATCTCAGATCAAATGTTGAACAATGTCTTTTACCTCCCGGTAGTTGTTAGTCGAGTGGACTCGGTACTGGTGGTAATGGAAAAACTCGGGATGGTTTCTTGTCTCGTCAAACTGGATTCCCCTTGTCTTTGGGTATCTGATGTCGTTTCGCTTCTACTTCCTTGAATATTTTCTCTAATGGTGCATTCAGAGGCGTGTACGTCCTTGGTTCATGACGAGGTTTATTTCCTTTCTCAACCCATTCCTTCTTGCCCAAGCCTTTTTGTACCATCAGACTTTTCTCTGATCGTTTTGGGTATTCTCGAGAAACAGGTTCCACCAACGCATTGGCTTCTTGTACTCCTCTATCTTGCGCTCCCTCTTGTATATCCTCTAAGGCGATGTAATACTCTTTCATCTTCCCCATATCCCTTAAGGTTTGCGGCTTCTCAGTATACATAGCTATCCAAATAGGGTCGTATTTTCCTAATGAATTTTCGAATCCGAAAATCAGTTGGTCGACTGGTACTTTTCCGATATCGGTTCACAACTTCTTCCATCTGTCCGTTAGAGATCTTAAAGGTTCCCTGACCTTCGTGCCAGTGTGAACAGTTTGTTTACCCATGGGAGAGAAATGTTGTTATGCATGTATGTTTCGAGAAATGTTTCCACTAGGACGCCATAATTCCCAATGGACTCATCGGGCAAAGTATAGAACCAATTCTTCTCCTTTCCTTCTAGGCTTGCTGGGAAAAACGTACACATAACCACGTCATAGTTCGTCCATTGTAGTAGGGACATGCTGTACATCTTGATGTTCTCTCCTGCGTCGCCGGTGCCGTCAAACCTAGATGGGAAGGTTGGAAGTGTATATTTTGGGGGGAACGGTGCTCGTTCAAGTTCCTTGGTGAAAGGAGTTTTATGTGCTTCGTTAATCACCTCTTCCAACTTGTCGTCCTCGCCGTCTCCTGCCAATTTCTTAACCATCTCCTCAAGTTGCTTGAGCTTAGCCTCTGTCGCCGCTTCGGATCTCCCATTATGCACTTCTTCGTCGGTTGAAGAATTTTCGGGTGGACGATACTCGCTTCTCGTTCGGTTGGGGTCGGGTGCATGTTCTCGGGCCAAGGACGGTGTTTGAGTTCGTCCTGATCGGGTGTGGCTGTTGTAAGCTCCTCGGCTTGATGACCCTCGTGACCCAGATCTCTGATTTCGAAGTTGATAGGTTTCATGCTCCAACGCCAAGTTTCTTCTATGTAATTCCCTCATCATATCCTCATGTCTCCTCTGATTGGCCAAAATTTCCAGCAGTGTCGGGTCGGTGCTCTCATGACTGGAACAACCATTTCCTTGGTTCCCTACCGTATTGGGTGGTGGAACTGGTGGTTCCACTGGAGGAGCTACGGGGGGAGCGGTTGCGATTGGTGGGATGTGTCGGGTGGTGTTACCCAATTCTAGGTGCACTCGCCTAAGCCTACCACCTTCTTGTTCCAAAGCCCTCCGATATTCTGCACGTTACCTAGCTCGTCCACGGTTCTCTCGCATCACTCGTGCTTCCTCGTCTTCCTCAATGTACGATGCAATCATTCCATCTATCATCTCCCCTCGTCTCAGTTGACTCAGGTCAATCCTTAGTTCTCTCGGGGTGAGATCATCATCTTGGCCTAAGTCGACTTCCTCATCAACAGTTACCATATCTCCACCTGGTGCCCGGGACTCTTCTTGTTGATGTTGTTGACTGTTCTATTGTCGAGAGTCCGTTACTCCTTCATGCGCGTTAGTTCCTGTTACAGTTCGATTCCTCAAGATCCTTCCCGTTCCGGAAGTACTCGCCATCGGATCGGGTATGATTGATATTCTTTGATTCGCCCTTCCTTACCTACGTACAGAAAAATAGACAACGCCTCACTTTGGACTGTTTTTGAAAAAGTTAAGGACGAAGTACAACAACTCTGAATTTATGAAAAGGAAAAAGTTCACCCAAGTACGATTCCTTTTTACTTCAACTTGCTGAACTCTGCAAAAAAGGTTGTTTTGACAAATAAGACAATCTTTTGAAATACTGTTTTGTTACATCCATTTCGGTACTTTTAGTATACATTAATCATCATTTGTCCTAACATTCTTTATGCCAGAAATCATTAATTATCCGTGTTCGGTCGGAAAATTTCTTTCTTGACTAAGATTTGTGGTGATGACCTCCGTCAATCGATCTGTCGGTGTCTCAACAGCACAAGTTGTCCAAACGAGTTTTCTATTCCTTTTGGCTTTGTGATGATGTTGTAGGGATATTGTGACAGGGTTAAGATGAGACTATTTTCAAAGTACTCATTGCACCCTTTCTAGCCATAACTTTTGGAAAACCCTAACTCAACGATTTCGAGCAGATTTTACCGCTGCTACTGTTGTGATTAAGTTACCCACGACCAGCGAGGTGGTGTTTTTTCTAGCTTCTACCAAACATAAAAGGAAATTCTTTTGGGATTTTCAAATCCTTCTGATCACTCGTTTCAGTCACAAAAGAAAACACAACCGATCAAAACTTGAACCTAACTTCTTAATCAGAACTATTTCAAGGGTTTTGACGTAAAGAGAAAGTTTTCAAAATCATACCTCACAAGCTTGTTTTACAAGAGAATCTTTTAAGATAAAGAAAATTTTGATTAATATGCAACGATAATCTTGTTTTACAAGAGCATAACAGCTCTGACTGTTGACACGAGTCTAAATCAGAACTTTGCAAACTCGAAGAAAGTTAAATGAAAATGAAAGTAACACATCGAGTTTCGAAAAGGAAAGAAAGACAAGAAAAAAGCTTTTAAAGAATCATTCATCAACTCATATTTCTCAACCAGAAGAGTCTTTCACTTAACGTCAACTAACATCAAAAGATGTATTTAGGAGCTTGTGAATCTCTCTTTAATGACTTTGATGCAAGGTATCAAAAGATGTTACACGTTCCCCTTAGTCGGCGCCAGAATTTAGATGTGGAAAATCCTACAACTACATCCAAAGAAGCACATGCACACACCTAATGAAGTAAACAAGCAAGAGATGCACAAGAACACAAGATATACGTGGTTCGGTATGATTACCTACGTCCAGGAGGGTAAGGGATGATATTTATTACTTGATTCAAGGTTATAAAGGATGTCTCTTCTTACAAGCTCACAAGTCTCACTCTCAAGATCTTAGTATTCTCTCTTTCCTCAGTCATTACTTGCCCCTCAACTCTCTACATAGCCCTCTATTTATACCCGTAAGTGATGATAAACTCAAGTTACAGTGTAAGTTATGGTGCATCTTTCTTGATGTCCTTCTCGAGTTAGGTATAGAGTTTGGCCCGAGATTCGGGGTCGAGCCTAGAATACCTTCTCCTGATGTTCATTTGCCTGATGTCGTCTACTTAATGAATGCTGTCGATGTCGCCCTTGATATATTTAGCCGAGTCTCTCTTTGACCAGATTCTTCTTATCTCTTCAACTAATTCGTCAGTGCATTTATTGCTCTTGTACTGATGGCCGTCTCTTCAGTCACCTCCGACCTTTACACGTATTATCTTCACGGGTTCCTTTGGTATCTATTTTCTCGCGCCAAGGCCAAGTAAGGTGATTTGGTGCTCTGCGGTTCATCTATTATCGATGCTTCACTACCTAGGATTGTCCCACCTGGATTTGTGAATTATTTACACCTACACGTATCATGATCAATTAGCAAGAGAATCAATAATCTAACCAAAACACAAGAGAGTAACAATTGATAAATCAAATTAATCACTGGACATGATCAATCCCATCAGAAAAACCAAAACACGAATTTGTATAAACTATATGAATTACATTACATCATTTAGCGATTCAAAAGAAATGTGAAAGAAATCAACCCTAGTTTTATATAAACTGAACATAGAGTTGTTGAAAATTTGAAATAACTATATCCACCTAATACGAGAAGAAGCATTCTGATTTTGTGGGAGAGTTTTGAGTATGAGTGAAAGACAAACTCAGTTTTTCCTAATTGTAGATGGGAAAACGATTTGCTGGTTTTTAAGGAATTGAGGAGACGACCATACGGAGGAGACTCCTCGAACCGAGCGAAATGTTAAACCTCACACAGATGCACCGCTGCAAAGGGTGTGCTTTAGATTCGAGAGATCAATCTGTAGTACTCCGGCCTAAATCAAGAAAATGACCGTTCCAGAGTAAATTCGGTCACAAGAGAGGATGGGTTGATCTGTAGGAGGGAAGCTGGGAAATGTGTGGAATCAATGGTAATCAAAGATTGTGGGTGTGTGAATTCTGAATATGATAAGCTCTGAATGATTGAAATTGCGCAAAACCCTAGTGATATCCCCCAAGTGACACTATTGACGTCTCGTGGTTTGTTAGTCAATTGATGACTTCGTGGTTTGATGGGACGATGAGTCCATGTAGTTGCTGAGTGTCGAACATCATGTTCTGAAACTCATGAATTGAACATGTCATGAGACAGAGGTATAATTCTTACGATGAAGTGACCAAGTATTGCTCATTCGGTGGATCGTTGAATATTGATTGTTGAACCAATATTCCTTGGTTTGAGAAAATATTTATCATCTGAGCAAGTGTTGCTCATGTGATGAATTGTTGAATATTTGATCGTCTGAGCATGTGTTGCTCATCTGATGGATTATTGGCAGCGTACCAAAAATATTAATTAGAATACTGGTCGTTGAACCGAGCATAATTAATAAAGTTAATGACCATGAGTCCGTCGTAAAATTATTAAGGTTAGAATCTGGAATGATGATCCTTGGATTCAGAAAACCTAATTTGATCAATTCATGGTTCGTCAGAAGTTTAACCATCGGACGAAGGAGGGAGCGACTACATGGGACCGTGGATAATCCATGTAGTGTCCATATGCTCACGTGAGCAAATACGAAGAACTCCTGAAGAGTTGACGATTTGTTGGTGGAAGAATAATTAAATGCTGGCTTAATCATTTATTCAAAATGCTCGTCTGAGCCTTAGGTGAGAAAACCTAATTAATTATGACGAGGCGAGGGACCGACCATGAAGTCATGAAACCGGCCCTGGGTTTTCACGTGACCGCCTGACGACCACTTCATGAAAATTCAAAGTGTTTGGAAGAGTCTTGGACCTAATACGAGCAATTGTGCAAATTAGGTCAAAACTGTGAAAATTGATGGGACCGACTTCCGTGAGCCAAAGAGCCAATCTTGGTCGGTCAAGATAGCATGCTTGTGTCCACAAGGCGTCCGCGTCTCAGTCCTGAGAATTTTGATATTTTCTGGCGTGCAATTGAGCATCCATTCGAGAAAATATGCCAAAATTTGGGTTTCGACGAAACTGAGGAAAACACCATGAGATAATGAAAAAATAATTATAAAATAAGGAATGAGGAGGCGTGGGACCGCCGTGGTCAAGGCATGGTTGGCAGGTCGTGGCGACGGTCTCGTGGTGCCTTTTCCTTACTTTTATAATATTTTGATGATTTTATGAAAAATTCATGAATTTTGAGAAATTTGATGAATTTTGGGAGTTTCCATGAATTGAAGGAGTTTTCATGAGTTCATGGAAGAAAAATATTAAAATAATAAAAAACACGGGCGTGTGGGACCGTGGAGGCATGGCCAGCTGGCTATGGACCGGTCTCACGAGTTTTTCATAATTTTTTAATATTTTTAGGTATTTTTGATGATTTGAGGGAATTTTTTCTAATTTGAGAGAAATACCATAAAATCTAGGAATTTGATGAATTCAAGGAAAAATAGGATAAATAATAATAAAGTAATAAAGCAAAGGGCGCGTGGGACCGGCTAGGGCATGGCCGGCCGGCTAGTGGCCCGGTCCCACATGTTTTCATTATTTTATTTTATTTTATCATTATATGATGATTTGTGCAAAAAATACCTTGAAATCAAGGAGTTTTTTCATGAAATTAGAAAAATAATAATAAAATAATAAGAAACAGTGGGGTGTGGGGCTGGCTGGGACCAAGGAATGGCCGGTTGGCCAATGGTCACGCCCCACACTCCTTTCCTTAATTTTATATTATTTGTTATGGATTTATGGAAGTACCATGAAACCGAGGAGCTTCCTCGAGAGGAAGGAGATTTGATCAGATGAGAGAATTTTCATCAAATCATGGAAAATAATAAAAATGTATTAAAAATATAAAACTGGCGTGGAACTGACCACGACACGGTCAGTAGGTCGTGTGTCCGTGTTCCCAACACCTTGGTCAATATTTTTAATTATTTATTATTTTCTTCCCTATTTTGCATAGGTTCATCGTTTCGTCGTATTTTGAAATACTCGTTCGTGCGGTGACTGTTAGTGTATCGTCGTTGAATACACTTTCACCATTTGAATCGGGGCTTACTTAGAGGTAGCTCAGACGCCCGATTGTTGATTATTTATTACTAATTGTGGAATCCAGTGGAGAATAATTCACAAAACTGAGTAATAATATGTTTATTATTAATTCATAGGATCAGCTGAGGATTCGACTACGATTTCAGAATTATAAAGTGAGCATTACCATTCCATGGGATCGTATATTCGACCATAGAATCGGAGTAATTAAGATTTATCTATTACCATTTATGAGACCAGTTGTGGATTCGATCATGAAATCAGAGTAATGAGATAATATAGTTATTGCTATTGTATGAGATCAATACGTGGACTCGATCATAGAATCAGAAAAATTGTTTATTGTCATTCCGTGGGACCATTCGAAGATTCGACCATGGAATAGGAGCAATTTTTATTGACATTCCATGGGACCAGTCGTGGATTCGACCATGGAATAGGAGTAATTGTAATTAGGAATAATTAACTTTGTGGCTCTATACTAGCAGAGAAAGCTGTCTAGGAGCATTAAGTATCCCGATATGAGCTTGTCGGTAAGTCATATCCTTTATATAGTCAGGGTAAACTCGTTGTTTGTTGAAAACGTTATCGCTCTATACTAGCAGAGCAAGCTGTCTAGGAACCTTCCATCTCGTGATACTGTATAGAAATAATCACTGAAAGTATTCAGTATTCATGAGATATGCCGTTGTCCAGTCGTGAGACTACATATGTACATGTACTCTGAGAGAAAGTACTCTCCGTTGAGAATTCGATGAGAGACCCGTGTATCGATACTCACGTCTGATTGCTGGATCAGAGCTTCGTATAATTATGAGTTTACGATTTTAGCCCTTGTCGAAAATCCACCATCTACATTAAGTCCCCTGCTTACTGAGGAAAGCTGTGTTCCTCAGTCAGCATTAAATGGTGATTTTTCGGACATAAATAATAATACCAGTAATTGAATTTAGTCGTAAGTTGAGACGTTACCGGATTTAGAGAGCATGAGCAAACCACAACTTGATGAAGGCTTCAACGTCATGATTGGAGCATAGTTTGATGAGCATAAATTGGTGTTGATCCACTGGTTTGGACGACGAGTCCATGGTCGGTTAGGATTCGCGGACCGGGCCCAAGAAAGGAATTCGTCTAAGCGCAGACGCTCGTTCGTTCATTAGTTTAAGAAACAACAAAATGGACCTGAGTCTAATGATAAAATTTTTGTCTATGAGCTTTCACGAAAAACAAAATTTTATCTTTAAAATATGTGAGATTTCACAAAGTGGAATAAACTCTCGTTTCAAAGGTGGATGCTCGCGTGAAAGAGAAAAATATATATATTTTTCAAATTCACGTGAGTTTCACGTTGAAATATATTTTGTAAAATCAATGTTTTGATTTTGAACAATTGTTGAAAGTAGACAACCATACATGGTGAAAGAATGTCTATATGTGAGTTTTCACAATCGTAGAATGGACGTCTGTCCAGATTTTGAGAAACCAGTGAATGTTCACATTGTAAACTTTACGTGGGTTGTTCACGGTTTTGTGAAAATCATGTCAGAATTTTGCTCGTCTTAGCAGGTTTGAAGGAACGAGCAAGATTTGAAGTATTAGCTCATGTACTGTTAGTGGAATCGTAAACAGGTGAGAGTTCAAAGTTACCATTTTTGCAGACGCTGATGTGAGCATCTTTATTCCATGATTCATTGTTTCGCTGAATCCTGCGCTTTGTATAAATTATGCGCTGAATGTTATGCATCTGTCACAGCCATTTTGCAAGAATGACTGACTCCCATGATGACACTTTCACAGACGATGTTTCCAGGGATGACATCTCCGCGGGTGTAACTTCAAGAAATGGTACTTCTGGGACCTCTGAGTGATGGTGAGAGATCCTTCATACTGAGTTGTACTCCTGGTTATTTCATCAAATATACCACAGGATGATCATGTAGTGAGGTTTCAGATTAATGTAGACTCCTCGGAAATGAAAGAAATTCTTCGGGGCGGAGCACCCAGAAGTAAGGACTACGGGATGTTAGCAAATGACGTGCAGTCCCCAGCCGTTTCTTTGGTGAGTTGTTAGCGCTCCTTGTGTCATGACTTTTTCTTGACCGTGCAGTTAGGATCACGAGACCAAGGTTTTGTTATTTCTTTTCAGACCTTTTCTCCATCGATTGACGGTCTTCAACTTGTTCCCAGGCGAACAATTCAGGAATCCAGTACTGGTGAAGAAGTCGATGTAAATATCTCTTTCGCGCAGGTGATCGCGGCATCTCCTTGAATGAAGTAATAATTTTTGTTGATGAATCCAGGAAGAAATCATTGTAGATAAGAATCATGTTGATGAAGCGCACTCTTCTTTGGGAGATGGGAATATGGAGAATTCCCTAAATCCCGAACCGAATGGAGATAGCGGTGTTGTCAACGGAGATTCTGGCATCGTCGAGCCTTCAAATGATTTAGTAAGTATATATCCTGTAATTTCTTCAAATAAGTATGATATCTCTGATTCGTGAATGAATGAATGAAAATCCATGTGAATTTATGGATAACTTTGCCGAAATACGTCACCGGAAAATTTCAGACTTCAGATTTTACTAGAAACGCTGTAGAATCTTCGTCCGAAGTCGTATTTTCGCGGTTTGCATATGTATCTTCAATCCCAAGAAATTTCCAATCTTTAGAAATGAATATCTTTGAAGTTTGAGCATCTTTAGGGCCTGAAAAAGGCAAAATAGTGAACTTCCAGGAGACCTTCAGAACTTTTTCAGATGGCATGTTGCTCCATGTTTTAGACACATCTCTTTGCTCGTTCATCGGATTGTCATGAAATTTTGATACGTTGTAAAGGACACACATACAAAGCGAATGGTATATAAACCATCGTCAGATACCTCGTATATTGATCCCAGTTTGTCTTTTAGTACAGGGCAGAGTACAGTTTCTTCAGACGAGGTTACCGTAAAACGTATTTTCATGACTTTCATGCTATTTTCTCGTGCCCTGAGTGTATAATGATTAATCTTGATAATGTTGGATTGATTGTATGATGTATTTTATTATCTCATTTGGTTTCAAGATTAAATGACTCTAACCTCATGTAATCTTCGTATTAGGTGCCAAATACCGAAGTTGAGGATATTGAAACCAATGAGGATAACTCAAACTGCCCTGGAGTTATTGATGAAGAGACAAAAATATATGCACTTCAAGGCCATGAGAAGGTTGTCATTGAAGTATTGGAAACTCAGATTGTTGCTGCTTCAGTGATAGAAGAAACCGAAACACCAGTAGAGAATACTGAAGAAACTGTTTCCCTGGAGGTTGCTCTAGTAATTGAGAACCGTATAGTGGTGCATGAATATCCAAGTGCAGGAGTTGACTTTGATCCTCCATTCGATGCTTCACTCCCGTATCATGAACTAATTGGCGGATTCAGCGTTCCCATTGGATATGCAGCTATGTACAAGAAACCGTGGAAGATGTATGGGCACATCGTCGTTACCAAGGATCCGGAGCATAGTTATTTCTTGACGAGGCAAGTAGAATCCATCTTGCGTGTTATAAATGATATCTGCATCATAGCTGGAAATACTGTCACCCGGGATGTACTCTTTGATTGGGAGTACAACTTGAAGAACGCTGAAGAACTTGGCTTCAATCTGAAATGGCTTCGTCAAAAGATTGATGCTATCAGGAAAGCAATGGAAGGTGACACTCCTTTCACCACCAGTGATGCCGTGTTGAAGAAGATGGATGAAGTTGCTGAGCTGGCCAAGAAGCTGGAGGCGGAGAAAGCTGCTTTGCAAGTCTTGGAGGATGCAGAAAATCAGAAATCTTATTTTGCTGACTTTCTTTAGTTTTCTTTCCATGATATCTTGAACCTTGGACTTCTGAAAGATGTGAGGTTTTATTCTGGTCTTGATTTCTTGGTTGGTTTTGGATTGTGAAATCGATCGTCTTGACCAGTGGACCGTCAATCCCCAGTATTTTGTTGAATCTCTCTCTTTCGTTTTCCCTTCTTCTGGCAGGACCTAAATAGAGGATCCGGGTAGAAAAATTGATGTAAAGACCCAGGTAGTCGAAGTTGGAGGTACCTTGATGAAGGACTTAGCGAAAATACCCGGTGGACACCGATCGACTGTGGAAGTCATGAATCCCGTCTAAGAATTGTTGCTTGCATGTTGTATGCTCTAGAAGCTGTAGGGACCTCATACAAGGTCGGAATTCGATGCTTGACCCCAACTTTTGAAGCCAAAAGACTGAGTTATCACATGAGAAAAGAATCGCTCAATTTGGAGTTTTAGAGGTCAGCCAACGAAGCGTGCACATTTGTAATTTGTAATCCCGTACAGATTTTTCAGATTTCGTAGACCTGACAGTAAAGGCCATATCTTTTACTTCGTATTTCCGATTTATGCGCCCTTTTGGTATGTTGTAGAGAGACATAGATGAACATCTTTTATTGAGGAAGTATTGTCCCATTCCTCACTCATTGGTACGTTTTTGTAAACCCATGGGCTGAAGTATGTTGTACTTTATTTGTAAAACATCTTGTAGAAGACTTTGGCTTGTGACCTTCCACCGTGCAAGATTTTGGAAGATGCTCATGCTAACGTGTTTTCACGTATACACATATTGATACCAATCATCAGTGCTTGGAGAAGTCCGCTTCACGTGTAACACTTCAGAAAACGATAAGTTGATGAAGCTATGTCGTGAGGATGTTTCTCCCGTTGTTGATGCTAAGATCATGATTCAGTTTTCTTCATACATTCTTATTGATGCTGATACCATGGAAGGATTTCCACCAGATATCCTTGTTGATGTCGATGTTATGTCCAGAGCTGCTCCAGAGATCGAAAAGGATGGAACCATGATTATTCGTTTCTCCTCCATTCAGTGAGCATTTATATTGACGAACTGAGTTGAGAATCCAGTATACTTGGAGTTGAATCTGAGTTCTCTTGAAAGCATGACTGATTGAGATGGGAGCATGAGTAGCTTTTTGTCGACTGATGCCTGCGGCTCTGAGGTTTTCAGTGGAATGATGTTGATGGCGGTGCCGACATCGATCAATGTTCTTCCAAATTTGTTTCTTCGACTGTGGAAAGCAGTCCCCAGTCATACATCTCTTGGTTTGTGGATGGAGGATCAAGAAGTATTTACGGAATGGACTTCTTGACACGATGTGGTTCAGTGCTGTGAACATGTCTCTCTTTTGTGCCTATGATAGATAGAGCAATTCACGTTCGACCAAGGATTGAACTTCCTCTTTGATAGGTTGTTCATAGAGTGTAAAGGTTATGATTGGGAGAGGATTCTTGTGTACTCCTCCAGTGCCCAGTTGAATCTATTGTGGATCAACCTTCTCTTTGGTGACGTGCTTCAAAATATTGCAGTTACTTGTCGACTGATTGATAAATCTATGAAGGTGACAGTACCTTGGATTCTTCATGTTGGATCTCTATGATGAGCAACAGTTTGATTGCACCGTCTTGAACCCAGACTTCCAGTAACTCAATCACTCCTTCATGAGAAGTTTGAGTCTGTCCGATCATTTTCCCGTTCGTTGATGCCAGGTCGAGGTTTGTGCAAGATTGGTTATCCTTCCGTGATGCTTTTGTAGGAAGAGGTGTTGTATGTCGCATGTTTGAGCAGAAGCTTTCCTTTTTCTTCCTTGAGAAACAACGTTGATGGAAGGTTAGACATCGTATTTTTTGTTGATCAGGTGCCGGCTGCTCCGAGGTTCCTCAATCTTGTAGACTTTGCTCAGTAAAGCAGGTGTAGTAGTCTCTGATCGTTTTGGCTGCTTCATGAAGTTCAGAGAAAGTGTGGAACCGGAGGTTTTCCATCAAGGCTCTGTAGACCGGTATCATTTTGTTGACGCACAAGTCTACAAGTCGTTGCTATGTGACGTTTGGGTCGTGGCAGTCCAAGGCTTGAATTCTGAACCTTTTCAGATAATCATCAGGATGTTCGCTGCTCCTTCGAAACATCCTTCCTAGATCAGAGAAAGTGACTTTCTCTGACACGAAGAAGTATTTTCTGTAGAAAGCATTAATCATCTCTCCCCAATCGGTGATACTTCCCTGTGCGATGTTGTTGTACCAGGTGTATGCTCTGCCTGTCAGAAACTTTGAAAATTCCTTCAGACGGACGACATTGTTGTGCTCGTGTTCGCTCAACAGAAATATGTTCCCGAGCATTTCCTGTTCCGTCATACAAAGTGAAGGTTGGAGAGGTGTAACCTTTTGGAAGAGGAATCTTTGTGTAGCAGCAGGGTACGAAGGATGGTGACGATAGAATGTGGGGTTCTGTCTTTTACACGGTTCTCCACAAGGCGTTCCAAATCCTCCCGAGTGATGAAGTTTGATGACTCCTTCGCCGATGGATCGTCTGCAGCTTTGCGGACTTCATCATCATCTACTGTATGGATCAGAATTACCTCAGGATCAGCGTCTGAGGATTTTTCCTTCTCTTTTCCTTTTCCTTGGGTATTCCTTGTATCAGTGAGAGCTTCTGTTGATTAAATAGCTCCTTCTGTGTTGTAGCCATATCGGTTTGATTCTTTGCAAGAGTCTCTTGCATTTTGATGAGATCAGCAATGGTAGGTGGTGGATTTCCTCTGACTTCCTCAGGGTGTCGGCCGAACAAAGGATGACCCTCCGCGTTGACGTGAGGAGGAGTAACTTCACCACCGTCAGTGTTAGAGGCAGGAATCATTTCCGGGATATCCTCGTTGTCGTTGTTGTTGCTAGTGCTAGCAACATTTCTATTAGAACCTGTAACTAATCCGGACCTAAGACCAGCCATCTTGTGAAATCGCAAGATTTCAACCGAGAGAATGATCTCCCACTGTGGTCGCCAATCTGTAGATGGGGAAAACGATTTGCTGGTTTTTAAGGAATTGAGGAGACGACCGTACGGAGGAGACTCCTTGAACCGAGCGAAATGTTAAACCTCACACAGATGCACCGCTGCAAAGGGGGTGCTTTAGATTCGAGAGATCAATCTGTAGTACTCCGGCCTAAATCAAGACAATGACCGTTCCAGAGTAAATTCGGTCACAAGAGAGGATGGGTTGATCTGTAGGAGGGAAGCTGGGAAATGTGTGGAATCAATGGTAATCAAAGATTGTGGGTGTATGAATTCTGAATATGATAAGCTCTGAATGATTGAAATTGCTCAATTGAGAGTACTTGCTCAATTGATGAGTTGATGATCTCGTGTTGTCGATGAGACGTGAGATTGATGATACTGTTGATGTCGATCATTCAATCATGATTCAAAGACTTATTTATATTGCTGGAATTTTAGACACCATGACCCCATGAAGTGTGACAGTTGATGGAATCAAGGAGTGGGGAAGTGGAGATCGCGTTTGAAACCAACTGCTCAACGTGTGGAGACTTGGTCGATTTTCCACCCACTACCTCGTGAATTCCTTCAACTGACTGCACGACTTGCTCACATTTCATCGTGTGTTTGAACACACGTGCCGTAGACCGCCAGACCAAAATCCTAAGCGATATCCCCGAAGTGACACGATTGACGTCTCATGGTTTGTTAGTCAATTGATGACTTCGTGGTTTGATGGGACGATGAGTCCATGTAGTTGCTGAGTGTCGAACATGATGTTCTGAAACTCATGAATTGAACATGTCATGAGACAGAGGTATAATTCTTACGATGAAGTGAGCAAGTATTGCTCATTCGGTGGATCACTGAATATTGATTGTTGAACCAATATTCCTTGGTTTGAGCAAATATTTATCATCTGAGCAAGTGTTGCTCATGTGATGAATTGTTGAATATTTGATCGTCTGAGCATGTGTTGCTCATCTGATGGATTATTGGCAGCGTACCAAAAATATTAATTAGAATATTGGTCGTTGAACCGAGTATAATTAATAAAATTAATGACCATGAGGCCGTCGTAAAATTATTAAGGTTAGAATCTGGAATGATGATCCTTGGATTCAGAAACCCTAATTTGATCAATTGATGATCAATTCATGGTTCGTCAGAAGTTTAACCATGGGACGAAGGAGGGAGCGACTACATGGAACCGTGGATCAACCATGTAGTTTCCATATGCTCACGTGAGCAAATACGAAGAACTCCTGAAGAGTTGACGATTTGTTGGTGGAAGAATGATTAAATGCTGGATTAATCATTTATTCAAAATGCTCGTCTGAGCCTTAGGTGAGAAAACCTAATTAATTATGACGAGGCGAGGGACCGACTATGGAGTCATGAAACCAGCCCTGGGTTGTCACGTGACCGCCTAACGATCACTTCATGAAAATCCAAAGTGTTTGGAAGAGTCTTGGACCTTATACGAGCAATTGTGCAAATTAGGTCAAAACTGTGAAAATTGATGGGACCGACTTCCGTAAGCCAAAGAGCCAATATTGGTCGGTCAAGATAGAGTGCTCATGTCCCCAAGGCGTCCACGTCTCAGTCTTGAGAATTTTGATATTTTCTGACGTGCAATTGAGCATCCTTTCGAGAAAATATGCCAAAATTAGGGTTTCGACGAAACTGAGGAAAACACCATGAGATGATGAAAAAATAAATATAAAATAAAGAATGAGGAGGCGTGGGACCTCCGTGGTCAAGGCATGGTCGGCCGGTCGTGATCACGGTCCCGTGGTGCATTTTCTTTAATTTTATAATATTTTGATGATTTTATGAAAAATTCATGAATTTTGAGAAATTTGCTGAATTTTGGGAGTTTCCATGAATTGAAGGAGTTTTCATGAGTTCATGGAAGCAAAATATTAAAATAATAAAAAACACGGGCTTGTGGGACCATGGAGGCATGGCCGGCCGGCTATGGACCGGTCCCACGAGTTTTTCATAATTTTTTAATATTTTTAGGTATTTTTGATGATTTGAGGGAATTTTTCCTAATTTGAGAGAAATACCATAAAATCAAGGAATTTGATGAATTCAAGGAAAAATAGGATAAATAATAATAAAGTAATAAAGCAAAGGGAGTGTGGGACCGGATAGTGGCCCGGTCCCACAAGTTTTCATTATTTTATTTTATTTTATTATTATATGATGATTTGTGCAAAAAATACCTTGAAATCAAGGAGTTTTTTCATGAAATTAGAAAAATAATAATAATAATAATAAAATAATAAGAAACCGGTTGGCCAATGGTCACGCCCCACACTCCTTTCCTTAATTTTATATTATTTGTTATGGATTTGTGGAAGTACCATGAAACCGAGGAGCTTCCTCGAGACGAAGGAGATTTGATCAGATGAGAGAATTTTCATCAAATCATGGAAAATAATAAAAATGTATTAAAAATATAAAACTGGCATGGAACTGACCATGGCACGGTCGTGTGTCTGTGTTCCCAGCACCTTGGTCAATATTTTTAATTATTTATTATTTTTTTCCCTATTTTGCATAGGTTCATCGTTTCGTCGTATTTTGAAATACTCGTTCGTGCGGTGACTGTTAGTGTATCGTTGTTGAATACATTTTCACCATTTGAATCGGAGCTTACTTAGAGGTAGCTCAGACGCCCGGTTGTTGATTATTTATGACTAATTGTGGAATCCAGTGGAGAATAATTCACAAAACTGAGTAATAAGATGTTTATTATTAATTCATAGGATCAGCTGAGGATTCGACTACGAATTCAGAATAATAAAGTAAGCATTACCATTCCATGGGATCGTAGATTCGACCATAGAACCGGAGTAATTAATATTTATCTATTACCATTTATGAGACCAGTTGTGGATTCGATCATGAAATCGGAGTAATGAGATAATATAGTTTACTGCCATTCCGTGGGACCAATCGCAGATTCGACCATGGAATAGGAGCAATTGTTATTTCCATTCCATGGGACCAGTCATGGATTCGACCATGGAATATGAGCAATTGTAATAAGGAATAATTAACTTTGCGGCTCTATACTAGCAGAGCAAGCTGTCTAGGAGCATTAATTATCCCGATATGAGCTTGTCGGTAAGTCATATCCTTTATATAGTCAGGGTAAACTCACTGTTTTTTCCTGAAGACGTTATCGCTCCATACTAGCAGAGCAAGCTGTCTAGGAGCCGTCCATCTCGTGATACTATATAGAAATAATCACTGAAAGTATTTAGTATTCATGAGATATGCCGTTGTCCAGTCGTGAGACTACATATCTACATGTACTCTGAGAGAAAGTACTCTCCGTTGAGAATTCGACGAGAGACCCGTGTCTCGATACTCACGTCTGATTGCTGGATCAGAGATTCGTATAATTATGAGTTTACGATTTTATCCCTTGTCGAAAATCCACCATCTACACTAGTATAAGAACCGAGAGCTAATAATATATTCACCAAAGAGCAGACATGTGTGGCGGCTGCATGAGAGTTGAGTACGCCAATTTGACACATCTTTGACTATACTAATTTATAAACATTTCAAAAGTATTAAAAAAGGTATAGAATGTTTACTTCGGAATTCCGTCCGGCTATCTCGACGAGACATTTGTGCGAGACAGTCTGAGATACGAAATCGACTACATTAGGTAGGACTGATTCCTGTTTGTTTATCGTTCATACCGGCTGTTAACATTGGTATTTCTGGATCGTACGTCTTGACCCATTTTGTCCAATATTACAGGTCTTCTGTGATTGTAACTAGTTCCTTCTCGTTCCTCTTGTTTAAGTAGTCTCTTTGCATTAATAGAATCTCCGATGTCTCGAAGGAAAAGGTTTTTAAGGGAAGGTTTCTGAACCAAGATGAGATGATGTCGTGTCTAGAAAAAAGAATTTCTTTGAACAAGGCAAGGAGATGGTGTCGTATCCACTACCGTACCATGATGGAAAGAGAATGAATATAACTCTGTAGAAAAACAGAAAATGGGCTATATAGCCAAAAATGTATGTTTCCTGGGTCAAATGGACGGGTAAGCTTTCCGTCTGGGTCAAATGACCAAAAGAATATTTTAATGGGAACAAACGTCACTGCCCTTCTTCATCTTCTTCAAATGACCAAAAGAATAATTTCTTCTCGTCTTCTTCCCTCGAACACAAATCAGATCTGAAAAAAGTGTAAAACAAGCTCTTCTCCATCTCCGCCATCACCACCGTGGAAAATCAAACTCTCTCTTCAAAAAAATTTCATCACCACCACCAGCACCACCACCAATTATCTCCAAAACCCATCTTCAACTTCTCTCCACCGAATCCATTGAGTTATTCTTCTGCTATCGATATTCTCTTTCTCCACCACCACCATCATCAACTATAACCACATATACCACCACCACCACCATCGAAAATACTACAACCACCACCATCAGCATCTACATCAAACTACAACCAACACCACCACCTTCCTCCACCACCGCAACCATAAAAAATACTACAACCACCAACATCAACATCTACAGCAACTACAACCAACACCACCACCTTCCTCCACCACCCCAAACATCAACATCATCGTCAAACACCTGCAAACCCTAATTAAATAGAGAGTTCTCAAATTCATTCAAACCAAAATTAGGGTTTTTTCTTCCATCAATTTCACTGGTAAGTTTCTCGATCCTAATTTTTTTTCATGATTTTATTATCAGAACTCATCAATTTCACGCGAATTGATGTTAACAACCTTAATTTTCTGAAATGAATCATTTTTATGAGTGAAATTTCATTCTTTTTTTTTTCTTCTTGTGTAAATCTAACTTAAAACATGATTGAAAATGGTTTGGATTAAACTGGTTTCATCTTGGTTTAAGTTTTGTAAAATACAGTTTAAAATTCATTGAATTTTGTTTGTATGTAACTAGTTTCATCTAGGTTAAGCTTATGTAAAATCTAGTCTGAAATTGATTGAATTTGGTTTGGATGAAATTTGTTTACACATTCATATACCTCAATTTTCATCAGAATACCCTTGGTGAAACCAGTTTCATCTAGTTGTGGACTGTAATATATTTGTTTTTTTGTCAAAATATGCAGGATGAAACCCAGTTTCATATAACTTACATATTGATATACCTTAATTTCGCAAGAACACTCAGGATGAAACCAATTTAATCTAGTTGTAAACCGTAATATAATTTTATTTTCGTTAAAATATGCAGGATGAAAACTAGTTTCATATAGTTTATTCATTGATATACCATTTTCGTCAGAATACCCTTGGTGAAACCAGTTTCATCTAGTTGTGGACTGTAATATATTTGTTTTTTTGTCAAAATATGCAGGATGAAACCCATTTTCATATGACTTACATATTGATATACCTTAATTTCGTAAGAATACGAAGGATGAAACCAATTTCATCTAGTTGTAAACTGTAATATAATTTTATTTTCGTTAAAATATTCAGGATGAAATCTAGTTTCATATAGTTATAGACTATGATATAATTGTATTTTCATCGAAATATGCTGGATGAAATCAGTTTCATCTCGTTTTGAAGCGTGGTATACCTGGATTTTCATTACTAGATTACTTAATGCGTTACCCACATGCCATATTACACAGGAAATGTCAACACACCATTTCAGTAAATGGCCCTATGTCCTTTCAATATTTCAATTTTATGTTTTACAATTGAGGGCACCCCCTCTGTACATGTTCTTTTCTTCCTTAAATGGTGATTGTATTTCCTTTTAATTTCCTCTAGGTCCTTCCAGTTGGAAAAGGATTGCTTGGGTGTCGAGTTGTCTCTAAAGGATGAGCTGCAGCTGGTTATGAAGTAGTTGCACGGGTGATGCTGAAATGAGATTGTTGTGATGTCGAGGATATGAAACTGATGTTGTTGCAGTTAAATGTAATGGCTTGGAGGTGCTTGTACTGGAGTTTGGTTGCAGCTGCAGTTGTTGGATCTGGTGGCAGTAATGGAGCTAATGGGTACTGGTGGTGGTGTTTTGATGATGGAGAAACTGGTTCTAGTGAAGTGTCAGGTGGACTGGTTGGTATTGCAATGGAATGATGCAAGAGATGACATTGCAAATGTGCAGGTGCTGGCAGTTGTGGTTGACATGAGGCAGAGATGAAGGATCTGCAATGGATTACGTACTCTGTTTTTTACTCTGTTTCACGTACTCTGTTTTTTGCTCTGTTTCACGCACTCTGTTTTGCTCTGTTTCGCGCATTCTGTTTTTTGCTCTGTTTTAATCGTAAAACAGAGCAATTAATTCTGTTTTTTTTGTACTATGTTTTTATTTGATCTGCAATGAATTACGTACTCTGTTTTTATTCGATTACTTTGTTCTTATCCAACCCAGTAAATATTTGAAGAAGATAGGGACATATTGGTCTGTTCCAATTAATTCGTAAAAAATATTTTGGGTGAAATAACCAAATTGGTTATTTAAATAGTATATTTCTGATTTTTGGCTATATAAACAGTATCTAAACCTAGAAATCTATTTCACCCAAGAATTCTTGCTTTTGGTCTTTTTGACCAATTTTGTGGTAGAAAAACAGGAGATGAAAATAACACAGATCTTCGAAGCAATGATGACTTCAAATAGTCGGCTGGTGAGTTTTCGTGATGAAAAAAAAAATGATGGTAACGATGGTATCAAATGATCTTTGAAAAATGATAACTTCTAGCTGATAACTAGCAGGTGAGGATAACACAAAGCTTAAGTCGTGTGCATCAACTCAAACATTAATGATAATACACTACCTTGACATTAGAATAATCTTCAAGCACTTTATATATTGAACTTATGGAGACCTTACAAGGATTTCTAGATGAACATCATAAAACAATGGAGAAATACAAGATGAATACAAGATGAATGCTAAACTCTAAAGATACTTTCTTGGTTATCCAGATGGTTTTCTTAGTTCTTACCCCTACACCGATCCCCCTTTCTCTCTATCATTTTTGAACTCTTATATAGGCCAATATGGTTGGTTAAAGACAACTGAAGATCACATGCAAAATCTCCGTTAGTGGATCTTATTTCAGTTTGTCTTATTCACCAGGCTTTGCGAAGACGTCGCTATCCTTCGCGCTGTTTGTTATTTCTTTCACACAGCTCCTTTTGAGCTGACCTTCACTCTGTCTTTATTGCATGATCACTTCTTCGTGCTCTCTCTTTACTGTCGCGCTTATATTCTTCTCCTTAGTCTTTGATTATCGTAGTGGCTTCGTGTTTAAGGTTGTCTCATCTCGGACGAGGTTTAGTCATGTCTTGTGCGATATTTCGCCCCCACAATATAATCCAAGTACTGGAGAAACATCACCCTGGATTAAAACTACTGCAGCGTCACGATGGATGAACAAAAAAACGTGGATTTGATCCAACAAAAATAAACATAAAGTCATCTGTATATCAAGTGCATTAAATAAAACATCTGGTATCACAGTCGCTGAAGGAAATGCAGCTGAGTGCAATAGTTGTTGATGTCTTGACAGTTGACAGCTGATACATAACAGTTTACAGTTTCCTCATAACGTAAAGATGTATGAGGAGAACAATTTTGGTCATTTGGAAGAGGGCACGTGTCTTAAACAAAAACTTATTTCTGGACAGTTGATTGTATCTGCTGTTGAAGAATAGAAGACTTCTCTTCATGAATTTTTTGTAAGCTGCTGTATTGTTCCAATATAATTTATTCAATAACATAAGCGTATGCCGCTATGAGTATGCATTCTAATTGTTTTTGATGTTTTCCTAAACTTTTCTTTGAGGCTAACAGTTATATTTGGCATGTCAATACTGTAGTAGTGTAGTTTTCCTTGGCATAATCTTTTGGTGGAACCTGGCACGGGTTGCTTCCTAGTGGCAACTAATTTCTAAAATTGGGACAATAGTTAAAGGGGAAGTGCCCTACAGTTGTGCATGTTGTGTGGATATTAGGTTAACAATCCCGACCAGAGTTTTACACGGTCACGCAACAAGGAACGAAGACTCCATTCATCGGCATGAAGCTCGTGGATTGAAAAAATATTGAATTGAAGGAAAAAAAATTGATCTAATCAATTTCATATTCTTTATAATATTGATTGCGAGATCTTCCTTTACGTAACATACGCTAATAATTGGTATAAAAAATCAACTCTAATTAACACGAAGCTTCCACTAATAATTTTGCAATAGTACCCGCAGAATACATACATAATTTGTACCTGATATGATATCTTCTTCATCAACGATTCAATAACCGTATTCATGTGATGCTCACAGTTGTCTTTTAAAATAATCATTAAAGCTGGCATCGCATCAGCAGTTGATATGATACTGTTATTAAAAATAATGAGAGATGATCAATGCTTAATCACTTCAAAGTTCCATCTACCTTCCCAATAATTAGCAAGAAGGCCTAAGAGGAAAAATGCCCCAATTTCGACTATCACCTTGTCAAAATATCCCGAACGTTAAAAAATAAGTCAAAATGCCCCAAAACCTTATTTTTGCCGTTAGAGAGATATATCTGGTCAAACCGGGGCATATTGACTAGTCAACACCAATGCTAAATTTCAATTTTACCCTTGTTAATAATTTATGGTGACACGTGTTTATATCCTATGGAATCCAGATCACGAAGAAAAATAACGGACAGATGGGGACATTGGACACGTGTCAGAACCTTATTTTCCCACGTGTGTATGACGAAATTACAAAGTTTACCCTTTGATGACTCATCTATTGGTGCCACGTGGTTTGATATAAAACGTACACGTGTCATTTTAGTACACGGTGTCATTTTGGTGCACGTGTGAACCCGTACGTGTGTTGCTAATGTCTTCTCTTCTCTTCATCGAGTTTCATCCACAAAAACTCAAAACCTGAAAGAGAAAGTTATCCAGAGAGAGAGACGGATTTCGAGAGGGAGGGAAAATACTGAACTAAACTTAGAAGATCGAGAGGAATAGGTCGAGAGGTTGAAAGATCGAGAGAGATAGGTCGACAGAGAGACGGATCGAGATAGTTTGTTGATGTTTAATGGAGTGAAGAACTGAACTGTAAACTTTACTGAAAAAGGTAAGTAATCTAAATTATTAATGGTTTTTTGACTTATGTTGATCGTTATTTAGACTTAGTATTTAGTATTTCCAGTAATCGTTTCTTTGAATCTATGTTTAAAAAAATTAGGGTTTATAAAATTGGGAATTTCAATTTCTGAAATTAGGGTTTTTTTTCTTCTTCAAACGGGTTTATAACTGATTAGGGTTATATTGTTCAGTGGTTCTGAATCTATGTTTATAGAATTAGGATTTGTAAAACTTGAGAATTTCATTTTCTGAGATTAGGGTTTGGATATACCAAAATTGTGTTTTTTTTGTTTTGTATTTGTAATTTTGATCATGATTATTGATCTGTTTTATTTTGTTTTTTCAATGTTTCATAATGGCTATTGAAGATATAGGTGGGATATATAAGGACATGTATTTTTATGATTGTAAAGCTGGTACAAGTGGAGACAAATTCATGGCTATGATAAAGGAAAGGATGGATCCTATACTTGAGTTGTTTTTATTTAGTGATAATGATGGGAATGCATGGGATAAGTGTGAATCAGAAGATATGTTTCATTCATTCTTGAAAAGTGGGAAACCAAATGCTAGCAATTTTGTAAGATTGTGGATTGCTCCAGTTATTCCTACAACAGTAGAATGGGGTTTTTGTTGTGATACTGCTAGTGCTAGTGGGATGCGTTGTATGACTGAGGTGATAAGTCCAATGAAGAAGAAATTAGTGAGTAAAAGGGTTGAGGTTAGGAGGAGTCCAAGACTTAATAAACAGGATAACAACCATGTTAAGAAGCCTGACAAGAGACCAACAAGAATTGATTTTGTGCATGATGTTCCAACACAAGCATCTGTTGCAGACAACCAAGAATAGGGGTATGGATATATTCCAACACAAGCATCTGTTGCAGACAACCAAGAACAGGGGTATGAAGATGAACAGGTCAATTTGCCTAATGTACATACATCTGAGTGTCATCCTGATGATAGGCATGAGTTTCTGTTTAAGGAACATGAAGATGAAGATGCAGAGGAGGGTGAAGATGAAAGTGAAGATGAAAGTGAAGATGAAGAAACACAAGAAAAGTTCATTTATGAAGATTGGGTTTTATGTGTGCTAGAGATATAGATATTGGTAATGAGCCTGATGATTGTAATGAAGATTTCAATCAAGGTGGTTATTATGAAGAGAAGAATGCACTAGTGAATGAAACTTCACATAATTTGGTTCATATATATGATGTCACCCAAGAGGATGAAACTAAGTGGCAACAAGACTTTGGACTGCATTTAAAGGAACAAGAAAGACTGGAAATGATAAATGAAAACATTCCTGAATTTGAACCTGGGGTAATAAGTTCTGGTATGGCTTTTGGATCCATAAAAGCTTATAGAAATCATTTAAGGGAATATTCAGTGTTGAAACATAGGGATTTTAAAGTGAAGAAGGGATATAGGAATAGACATTATGCATATTGTGTGAACAAGGTTTCCCAAGGATGTGAATGGAAAGTGAATGCAAGTCTGTGTCCAAAGGAATGCATAATCACAGTAAGAGAGTGTAACATGAAACACACTTGTAAAAATCTGAATGCAAACCACAACAGAAAATGCAATGCCAAATTTGTAGCTAAGTATTTGTTGAATACTATGGATGTGGGTTCACCAGTGGACAAGGAAGAGCATATATCCAAGAAGATCATTAGTCCCAAGTTGCAAACTGACATACCATATTAGGTTGCCAATGATGCAAGAGTATGTTTCTAATGCTTGTCTAAGTTTTTTTTTGTTAGTTTAACTTGTTGTATGTGTGAAATGTTAATATTTGGTTTGTTTATGTACACAGAAATTGGTTTTAGCAGAGTTGAAGGGAACCTTTGAGAGTTCTTACACAAAAGCACCACAACTGGTCACAACTGCTACTTCTTTGAACCCAAACAGCATAGGACATTTCAGTTGGACCAAAGAGGGTCAAGATAACAGATTTGAGTCTGTCATTATAGCCTATGATGCACAGATAAAGGGTTTTATGAATGGTTGTAGAAAGGTAATTTGCTTAGATGGAGCTCACCTAAATGGTAAGCTAGGTGGTGCAATGCTTGCAGCCACTGGTATAGATGGTCAGAATGGTGTATATCCAATTTGTGTGATGTTTACTACAAGTGAAACTGAAGAAAATTGGTTCCTGATGTTGAAAGAATTGAGGAAAAGGATTCAGATATGGATGGTCTTACCTTTATTTCTGACAGAATGAAGGGCATACTTGAATCAGTTAAAAGGTTGTTTCCTTTGGCCAATCATAGATACTGCCTAAGGTAAATGCATTTTGTCTTTTTATTTCCTTATTCACACATTTGTAATTGTATCTCTGTTAATGTTTGGCTTGTTTTTTTCAGGCATATTTACTTGAATTTCATGACCAAGGGATTCAGGAATCCAAGACTAACATACCTTCTTTGGAAGGCTGCCAAGGCATACAAGTATAAACACGGTGAGGTAATGTCTGAATGATGTTTCAATATAATGATTGAATTGGCATGTTTCAATAGTAATGAATGAATTGTCATGTTTTTAGTTAAATGATTTAACTTAGATACTCTACATATTTTCTAGGAGGCCATGCAAGAAATGGCAGAGATAGATCCCAAAGCATACCGGTACCTGATTGATGCAGAGCCAAAGTCTTGGGCAAGATCATGGGTTCCTCATGATGTTGTTTGTGAACATATCTACTCCACTTTTCTGAAAGTTTTAATAACATGTCCCTCAAGATCAGAGACCATCCTCTCACTCAGATGGTTGATATGTACACACACTTGTTGAGAGACATTGATGAGTATGAAAATAAGGTTTGTCTAGATCTCAAATGCTTTAACTTTTTCCATTGTCTGATATTTTTGTTTTCAGAATCTTTTCATTGAAAGATGTTATCTACTTTTATCCTTTTACTTTATTGTATCGTTATTTTTTTCATTATTCTCTAGATCTGTGCATTTAAAGTATACTAACCTTAACTTTCTTTTGTTTGCAGACTGGTATCAACATTATACATCCACACAGATAGAGAGATAAGGAAATACCTTGTGTCAAAAGAAAGAAGTCTTGGTATGAGAAGAAGAAGCCGCACAAAAGAGTAACAAAGTGCAGTGTATGTAAATGTCTTGATCATTACATCCTTACCTTTCAAGGTCCTCCAGTTGGGTCTAACCCCCAGAAGAAAGGAGTTAGAATGGAGTGTTCTGTTAATGGGGATGAGTTTTGTATTACTGTTGCACCAACAAAGAAGATGAGGAAGGCCTTTTCTGCACCAAATACTGCATCAACATCTGCATCAAAGAAAGCAACAACATTTGCATCAAAGAAATTAGATGAGGTACCACCATTGTCAAAGGAAAAAGCAACTGCTACTACACCATCTACTTCTTCAGCTGGTTCCCAGAAAAAGGGTAAGACAACTGCACCATCCTCCTACACTGCACCCAAAAGGAAGGTAACACATCCATCTACTTCTTCTAAACCTTCATCTACCTGTTTTAATCAGACTTATCATGGTACTGTTAATATTTCTAGCCAAATAATCAACATTTCTGAACCACCATCAAAAAGGGTTAGAAAGCCTAACTCTAAATATCAGAAATGTTGGTTCATGTTTTCCCTTATTTCTTTTAGCATTTCTTTGAACAATTGAAAGTTTGTAATGGCAGACATACTAGTAGTCAGTTTTTGTTTTAAGAGTCATGACAGTATTTTATTTATGAATCTATGGTTTTTAAAGTATGGAGACAATGATGCTTTTATTTGTTAATCTAGGTTATTTCATTTGAAATACTCATAACTGCAAACTAACATTACATTGAGAAATACTTCCAATCTGTTACATTAACTTTGTTGACATGAGTAAACTTCTAATTCTGCACTTTATCTTCACTTTATCTTTAAATTGTGCACAAATTTGATCTTCAGAATTGTATAGTTGCTTTTGTTTTTCCACAAAGATTACATCAGAAATCCATTGAAAATCTTCACACTTTTGGCATTTTAGGTACCCAATACCATAATTCCATGATGTCTGAGCTATGTTTAACATCCTCACCTTAGTTGAATGGCATTTGGGGTTGATACAAGGAGTCTGTGACCAAGGACAGTCAGCAAATCTGTGATCACCAGCACAAGCATCACAACCTCCCTTGTACTGAGGTGCCATGGATTTAACTGCATCAGTAGCTCCATAAAACCATTCAAAATATGAACATATTGGATTAGAACAAGAAAAGAATTTTTCCCTTAATTGACACCATCTTTGACCTTTAGAAGCTTTCGAATTCCATTACAAGGAACTAGTTTACACCATGAGTAAATCCAAGGACAATCCATGGATTCATGATATTTTTCGCTACACATTTCACATTCCTGCATTTTTATTAACTATAAATTAAAATCATTACTATACTACAAATTCTAATGATGCTTCTTTTTATGGAAATTGAACTTACCATTTTAATGCTTGAGCTAGCAGCCATTAAAGTTGATGAAGAAACACTACCAATACACTGTAAATATGTTTTGGATCACCACCATATATATGAGTACTTCTGGTGAAAAATGACCGTTATTTTCAACGGTCGGGATCTGTCACCGTCCGTTTCAGAACCTCGGACACGTGTCACAGTTTAATCATTTTGGACAAGATGGGAATTTTCCAATATTTGAGGGCTAAGATGGTAAAATTTCATGACTCGTGCGTGTC
This sequence comes from Papaver somniferum, assembly GCF_003573695.1. Lineage (NCBI taxonomy): Eukaryota > Viridiplantae > Streptophyta > Magnoliopsida > Ranunculales > Papaveraceae > Papaver > Papaver somniferum. The sequence continues at coordinate 149,856,694 of NC_039367.1, read as the reverse complement.
ACATGTGTCGCAGATTCGTTGAATCTAGACGCGAAGGACATAAATGTAAATTTCCTACACGTGCGGTACATATGTGTGCGTTTTCGACTAATTAACTATGTCTAACGGCAAAAGTAAGGTTTTGGGGCATTTTGACTTATTTTTTAACGTTCGGGGCATTTTGACAAGGTGATGACGAAATTGGAACATTTTGCCTCTTAGCCCTACCAAGAATACACATTCATAAATCTTTCCCAGTAGTTAGCAAGAATATACATTCATAGATCTAAATTTAAAATCAGATTAGTATTACCAGACGGGTTTCGCTAGTGCTTTAGGATGGGACAACGGTATCGTGTTGGCCCCGATGGGAGCTGATATTTCCGGTCCAAAACTTGTTGCAGCTGTGGCCAATGCTGGAGGCATTGGTTTACTGGCTAGCCCAGTTGTATGCATATATATCTTGACCTTTGTTACTATATATCAGTTTCCGTGAATCTTGGTTGTACTAGTATTAGTTAATTAAACTGACAGATGATTGTCTCTTAAGTGCAGAATATGTATGATGCGACATTGAAGGCTATAAGGGATACTAAGAAACTCACTAATAAGCCATTCGGAGCTGGTATCTTGTTGGAATCTGATCAAACTCATACTGTCAGGGAAATTTTCAAAAAAAAAGTCGCATGCATATGCATGCAAGTTTTCTGGGGAGACTATCCCAAAGAGATGGTGGATGACGCACATAAAAATGGAGTCCAGATCTTGTACCAGGTTGGTTCGATTGCGGACGCAGAAAAAGCAATTGCTGCAGGTGTTGATTGTATCATCACACAGGGGTAGAAGCCGGAGGACATGTCATTGGGAATGTATGTATACAACTCTTTGTTGTGCCAAATCCTGCGGAAGCGCTAGGTTTGCACTACTACGAGGTATCTCAATATCGCCAAGAACACAATCATACACACAAGAAGAACAAGTATTTAGCGAGGTTGAATCCTCGGGAAGGAATAAGCAATTTTATATATCACCGTATAGGTGGGAATATATATACAAAGCTTTAGCAGAGAAGAAGAGAACTCTTACTTAGTTCTGGTGTGTTTTCTCTAGTTCGCTCTCTAGCTATTTATACATATCAATAGGGCTAGACACATTCCTTAATAAGGATTACCTTCCTACAAGTATAGGGTTTCCTAACTTAACTCTAAGAGACAAACCTCTTAAGTTGCTATACTTAGGACACTAATAATTGATTTCCCAAACCAAGTAGATTTTCTAATCTAGTCCTTGACTATCCTACCAACACTCTTGTATTCCTAGAAGGTTGAATGTATCTTTATACGGGTATCAATTAATTAATCACACGTTATTTTCATGGTTCGTGTTTGTCTACATATACAGGTCAGTTGGCATGCTTTGGTTCCAAGAATCGTCGATTTAATCAGTGACAAAAATATAACGGTCGTTGCTGCTGGAGCCATTGCAGACCCCCGTGGTTTTGTAGGTGCCATATCACTTGGAGCTAAAGGAATCTGCATGGGAACAAGGTAATTGATACTAGGTCATATATATATATGAAACCCAATTGCCGAGGATTCGTAATTGATGGAATAATCAAATGTTGATGTATTGTTTAGATTCACAGCTACCAAAGAGTTGTATGCACATGAGTACTACGTACAAGGAACAACTACTAAAATATACCGGGGACGATACCGAATTCACAGACCTATACATTCGTGAAAGCTGGAGAGCACCAACTCGTGTTCTTAACACCCCTTTCCACCAAAAATGGAAACCAGCACCGGAGGATGTTGGGAATAATGCGGAGTAACCCATTATTGGATACTCAATCATTCATGGAGGGGTACGTACACATAAATCTTATTAAACCTAATTTAATCGATTTATTATTATTCAGGAATATAACTATCTATATTTATTTTTTTGTGAGTGTGGAGGAAACGGTTTTACGTCGTTTTGCAGGACAAGTAGCGAACAAAACAACAGCCGGGGAAGTTGAAAATATGGTCATGTATGCAGGACAGGGTGTCGGACATGTGAACGATATTCTTCGTGCGGGTGACATTGTTAAGAGTTTCATTGAGGGTGCTGAAAAGATCATCAAAGAACTTGGAAGCAAGTATGGAATGGTAGATGATGGAGTTGCTGCCATGTCACTTGCATAGCTGAATTTTGATTGGAATTAATAAGCTTAACTTCTTTAGTCTCTTTGGAGATTCTTGAAAGTTAAATTGAGAGATGTGTGATGTTGGTCAAACTGGTTTAATCATTCGATTGTTGTTCCAGGCTCTATTCGATTCCTATAGGTATGGTGTTGGAGTACTCGATAGATAGGGTCTTGTACTAGGTGTTTGTTGAGTGAGCTGTATTAATTGATCCTTGGTTTTCTGGTTTCGTTTAGTTTATTTTGTTTTGCTTCGTTTTTATTTTAATTCTGACACTCATAAGTGTCTTTAGTAGCTGTCCTATGAGTTGATGATCTGGCCTTCATTGTACTCTTTCTCTTATGTATTTTTTAAGGAAGAAGTTAGACTGAAAGATGACCTGAAAATGGCCTGAAATTGTTTTCCTGTAATTCAAATAGGACATATCCTTCTCATGATACACTCTTCAGTTGAACAGTGTATTTTGTTATTTTGTATAAACTAGAGGACATATCCTTCTCCTGGGTCTTATATAAATTAGAGTTATTTTGTAAAAATGTCGTAACTTTATCGTCTAATTATAGTCTGGGTCGTGGAACATACGGTTGATGCGGTAGCGTCGTAGACTAACTTTGACCGTCTAAATATTTTACCAAAATATCCTTATAAAACAATAAAATGACACTATAGCCTAACCCCATTTGATACTCATTGAGGACATTTTACGAACATTTGGTTTGCAAGAAACTGGAAATGTAGGGGTGATTTTGTTGTGTATTTCTTCCCCCATTAATAGCTCATTCCTTGCAACAATATAAAATTTGACAACCACTCAAGTTCCGTAATCCATCTTATACTCTAAAACTCATCGATTCAAAATAACTCATCACCTAAAATCAATTGGAACAGTAACTATCCTTGGTTGTTTTCTAAGCTCTAAAACTAGAACACAGTTTTATCATTTCATATAACTCTGTACCCATTTTTCCTTCAACTCCGAGAATTCAAATCAACACTCATACTCATCAGCAAGTAAACAAAGAGACCCTCCCTAAAACATACAAATGCAATCATCAGGTATTGGTATCTGATCGAACTCTTCTTTCTCAAAATCAAAGCAAAGAGTTTCATAGGTGCCCAGGTCCCCTCTAATTAATGCTTTCCAGTGATTATCACTGCTTGCAGGAGAACGACTCACATATCAGGTCTACGATAATCATACGAAAGTTTATCAACCTGGATCCATTTGATTAATTCTTATTCTTTGTAATAAACTGAATTGATTAAATATAAGCTTATGTATATGATTAAAATTGATAGAAACAATGATGATATGGTTTGAAATTGTTGACGTTGTTTAGTTTCGCTACAAATTAGTTGATAAATCTCAGGAAGATATGCTTCAAATAAAAGAAAGGGAAGAAGATGGAATTGTTCTAGGTTTGACAATATTTAAACAATCTATAAAAGTCAAATGATGGTCAGGGTGTGTGGCAAAATAGAAAATGTCAATTAACGGTCTTTTGTTAGTCTCTTACCCTATCGCATCAACTGCATGTTCCACGATCCAGATCCTAATTAGACAATAAAGTTACGACTCTTTTACAAAATAACTCTACAAATTATCTAATTAGATTAGTGCCCGTGCTACGCACCGGGCTTATTTTCTTTCAGCGATATTTTCAGTTTGATGTGCGCGGGGCTTCGCCCGTCCCGTGACAATGTATTTGTGATATAGCGGGATTCGATCTGCCCATGCCGGTGATTTGGTGTGCACGGGGCTTTGCCTGACCTCGTGGTGATGCAGTTTCCTTATCAACACAATTTCCTTACCAACATGATTCCATAATAACACGGTTTCCTTTTTCTTTTAGTATAATTTTTTTATCTTTTTACATGGTAGTAGACAACCTCTTTTATCATATTTTATACTCCCAACAACTCTACCCCTTCAACGGTAAGAAAAACAGTTCGATCGTCATTGAATTCACATTCTTAATCAAGTAGCGGAAGCCTAGTTTAGTCCGGAGCCTAGTTAGCAATTCGGGATTCGGCAAACGTACGGAACATCAAACGTACGAGTATTATACGGTTTTGTAAAATCCAGATTCGGTCCAAAATTCGGTCAACGGGACGTGATTCGTTAGTAATTCGGAACGGCATACGTACGTGTATAATTCGATTTATAAATGTGAGTTCGGCTCTGAAAATTCGGTATCTATATATAACAAATAATTTATATTTATAAGGTCATAGACCAATTTTTATGCATATGTGTGAGTTATTTAAAGAAAAAATAAACTTAATATGATGATATTAATAATATATACAACATTAGTTATCCAAGAGGACGTCGTATGGTGGTTTAGATGCTTGGTTAGTGAGTTTGAGATCTCTCTCACCTTCACCTTCAAATCTCTTCAGTCGTTTTTGTTTCATAAAAATTACAACACGTCTAATATTCGGTCGTGTATGCTCGGGAGGCAGTAAAGCCCAAAAAGTGGGATCCTTGAAAAGTAAAAGCTAAAGAATTTATGGCGAACTAAACGGACGTATCATTCGGGATACGTAAAATTCGTGAACGATTCGCGAATAATCCGGGAATGCCACATAATACGCGACTTGGGTTCGGAGTTGCAAACGTACGCGAATAAGACGGTAAAATTCGTGATACAGAAAAATTCGCGAATGATTCGCGAATCATTCACGAACTTACTAACTAGGGTCCGGAGTTCCGAATATAATTTGTAACAAATTTTCTTCTTCCTATACGAATATGTGAGGCAATACCCATGGGATTTACAACTTGTAAAAGTTACATCCCTTTTGACTAAATGTACGTGGACTTTTACTCCATTATTTGGCTCCATAAGTTTCAACTTTCTTGTCATCCAACGGTGCTGATTAGTCATCTACGTTATTTTTCCCTTTTGAAGTGGGATCAATTGATGTTTACAATCGGAAAATCCTGTGATGAGTTCAGTAGAACCTACTTGGCTATTCTGTACTGCAAACGCGAGAAGATCCAACAGGTGAAGAATTGTATGAACAACATCTTACGCTTGCAATGAAAATCATACTAAAAGTAACATTATAAGTGAAAACTACAGCAAGACCCATTTTTCCAATTTCTTCTACTGTGAAACTCATGACCAGAAATCTAAAGGCGCACACCCATTTTTAAGAAAAAAATTATTCCGAACCCAAAATTATTGAAATTAAATTTTATGGTGAGATTTTATATGTTCATCGAATTCTTCTTTCTTGCTTCTTCTTCTCTCTTTCTCCTCCATCTCTGAGTCCCATCTGATTCCATAAAAATCCGAAATTTCTTCATTGAAATCAAGTTTTAGCTGTAGATCTATGATTATCAAACCTTGTTTTACAAACCCATTTAAAAATTTGCTCTGAAAAACAAAAACACGGTGATTTTAGCCTAATTTGGGTTACCCTTGTGGATGAAATTGAACGAACATCTACGTATCCTTCATATTTCATACGGTATGAATTAGCTCGGCTTCATATTGATTAATCACTTCAACGGTTTGTTGATGCAGATCTGCTGCCAGCGATGGTAGAAAAAATTACATCGGAGAAATCATCGAATGTGGGTTCTGATTATGTATTCGAATTGGGGTTGGCTGTACTTGAATTTGTGGAGGAGATTGAATTAAACTGAATCTGCTGGTGCTGTTGGAGTTTATGAGCAGCAACTCTTCTCAATCTCAACTGATGTTGAATCTTCTCTTACCATTAACAACATCAGTTGAAATTAGGCCATCATATGGATCAATTTTGGAGGTCGAATTGAGGTTTGAATATCATCAAGGAATACAAAGAGCAACAGCAGATTGAGGGTATGGTTTTACTGCACGAGACAAGGATTTTAGGTGGTAGTATTTGGTGATGGAGTATTGGCATTTCTGGTGATGGTTTGACAGCAATAACAGGGGCATTAAGTGATTCCGGTGGTTGAAACTAGTGGTGTTTGTGATGGGTTCTCACCCAATCGTAGTGTCGATTTAAGTTCTCTAGCCGATGGGTTAAATTCGGTGGTTGAAGTCGCAGAACAGCTGAAGATCTCACTACTAGATACGATAGATGTACAAGTGAAGAAAGAGAAGATGGCGAATGTGGTCAGTCGGCTGAAGGGTGATGGAGAAGCTCGGAGAGAAGGCCAAGGTAGTTGTGGAAGAAGGTGGGTCATCTTATGAAAAATTGACTGCTTTGATTCAAGAGCTCCAGATGGTTAAGAAGGCATCAACTACAAGACGCGGAGTTCCATCGTCTTAGGTTTTTTAGCCTTCTGAAGTTATATATTAACAACATCATGTATTGTATCAATAGCAACAAATCACTTGTTCACAAATTCTTCATCCTTTAACTAGAGATCTTGTGTCCTCCACTATTTGGACAGGAAATTAGGCTTGGTTGCATGAATTATAGTTCGAAGCTGCAATAAAATTCCAACCATCTGACTCCAATATAATTCCCGTTCTCTCTTCAGTACAAAATTGGATTCTCTCGCTCGTATGTTATACAACAGCTGATTAGAGCTAAAAGGATGCTGCAGTGGCAAGGCAAGGGAGATGGAAGTGCAGATGGGTTTGGTGTGTGTGTGACGTGTATTTAGAAGAAAATGGTAAATGGAGGTGTGAATAGTGATGCATAACAGGTTATGCATCTACAAAATTTGTCGCATAACTTGTTATGATTCTCGAAATTTGGTTGCATAACATGTTTTGCAGCTTTTTCTTTTTGCATAACTTGTTATGCAGTACAAAAAACGGTTGCATAACACATTATGCAGCTACTTTTTTCTTAGTATTGAAACCAACAGAAAATAAGGATGCATAACTTGTCATGCACCTACAATAATATCTACTTAACATGTTATGCAGTCGCGAAAATGGATGCATAACCTGTTATGCATCCGAAAATATGACTGCATAATACATTATCAATCGAGAAAATTGTTGCACAATCTTTTATGCATCGAGAAAATAAATGCATAACCTTATATGTATCCGTAAATATGGATGCATACTGCATTATGCATCAATTTTTTTATGTACGCACTAAAATCAACCAAAACAATGGTTACATAACTTGTTATAGATGCATAACTTTGTTATGCGGATGCATAATTTGTTATGCAGTCGAGAAAATGGTTGCATAATTCATTATACGTCTGCAGAATGTGTTATGCATCTTTTTTGGTGGCTGCATAATGGTTATGTATCAATTTTTCAAAAAATTTCCCTAAAATGATGATCACCTCCGATTTTTTTCGTGAAAAACAAAAATTTGATATTGTTGTTTGTACTCGTTGTGTAGCTCTCTTAAAAAGATTTCCAACGATAAAAAATTTGTTAAATTCCAAGGCGTGGTATTTTAGATATGTTATATCCAAGTTGCGTTGCCAATTATACCCCTGAAAAATTAGGATGCATAACGAGTTATCCCTGGAAAAGTAGTATGCATAACCCGTCATGCGGATGCATAAACCTTCATGCAGACATTTTTAATAATTTTGGATAATTATGGGTGTCACGGTATCTAAAATTAATTGCGGACCTGACAATGAGAATATTTTATTTTTGGGCCCGCGCCAAATTTTCCCGTACTGTAAGCCTTGGGTGAGTTTGACTGTTCCGTGGGCCCACACTATTAACTATTTATCGTTTGTCTGGGAATAGAATGCGAAAAATATTACTAACCGAAGTATTGTTCACATGTAACCGTGTTACTAACGTACAGTTATATATTGGTGTAAACATGGTGTAAAGAATTGATTAGGTTGAAATCTTAATGGAAATCTAGTTCACCTATTTTTCCATCGACGCCGTTACTAACGAACAGTTAAGTAGTTTATGTAAACAAAGTGTAATAACATGTTAATTATTAAAATCAATAGGGTCATATGTCAAGTGTCCTCACCATAGCTTCTATATTAGAAAAGGCCTTTCTAGGCCAATAGGAAGCGAGAGTTTCATCACCGTTTAATGTGAGCGCTTTATTTGTCAAGGCCTTTAAGGGGGAAGATTAGGATAGTAGACACTGCCCTTATTCCATCGGGAGATTTCTTAAGACACTAAATTTCTTCGGGGGTAATCTTGCTTTTGCCACCCAAGAAAAAGAGGGGAAATTGCTGGATTATATTGCAGTTGTATGTTATCTGTTATTAGGGTACAGTCCATATCTTGTTCTGATCCAAAGTATTCATATCCTGGATTACAGTGAGTATAGATGCACACATAAATGCTTATAGACAGATACTCTAATTTATTTTGTTTCAATTTTTACTACCCTTTTTTTTATCTATTTCTCTGATCTTTTTAGATTGTAGTTTAGCTTTCTCGTTGTGTACAATTTTCTGAACTGACAGTCTGATTATATTGTTTTAATTAGGAGAATGTTCTGAATAGTTAACTGATTTTGTGAAAAAAATGTATTATTTGCTGGAATGAAGTTTTGGAAGAAACGGATACTTGGGAGAGAGAGATGTTGAGGAATTGACTCGTGCATCCTAATCAATTTGGATGAGCGATGCAGCACACAAAGTAAAAACAGAAGGTAGAGTCTTAAAAGGAATACAGAAAAATTGGTTCAGGATTTCTAAATGGCAACAAGTCGAATGACCATTTGGATTTTTAAGTTATCAGATTTGGAACTAAAATCCTGTGGCCATTCAGACTCCCAGTCTGACATAATGTAGCTTTTCCGGGGATCACCACAAAATATGTGTCCCCGCTCCGGTAAGAGAACCTTATTTAATACAGTTAGCTGGTCCAAGTACCAAAGTGTTATGCCACATTTTCTTATGCTTCTTCCATTGTTCCATAAAGAGTTTCTCATGTTGCCTGCTGACTGGTGATGGAGTGTGGATTTAAAATCTTCTGATTGCGAAATAGAATTTGGAGCCTTGGTTTCCAAGGTCAAACCAATCTCTTTTCACATGAAACCCTGGGATGGGACATGATCTCAAACACTTGTGTCATTAGAATTGATGTTTAGTGCAGTATAGTAAGATGAAATACATAGTAAAGAAATTCCAAACCTCTCAAAAGAAGGAAATACTAAAACTCCGAGCAATATACCTTTTGAGAACCAGACTAGACGTCGGAACCGGCAAAATCACTAGCACACGCTCAGACTGGCTAAAACCCCATCTTGGCAGTTTTTTGTAAAATTACAAGGTCCAACCAACCAGTTTGGTTACATTCTCAAAACACAACACTGCTCAAAATTGCATTATTCTTTCACGATCATGCAAAATTTGAAACCTGACAGACTCCTTTGTGTTACGGTAAAAACAAAATACACTACCGGAACTTTCAGGTTGTATGAATATTATATTTGTACCTGTAAGAGCTTCAATTGAAAGATGCGTACCAGCAGTCCAGGCACAGGGTAATGAGATATTCTCATCAGTCCAGTCGAAGTGTTCTTCCGTCTCATCATATACACCTAATTTTGTCAGTACATCTACAGAGGCTTCGTAATCTGATATACGTTTCAACACACCAACGCCTCCATCAAATTCTGAAAAGTAGGTACTGGAGCTCCTTCGTTATTAACAAAATGATAGATTGAATAATACCGGAACACTTCCCTTTTAACAAGAAATTTTGGTAATACTCCTATTTGTCCTTCATGTCGGAGCAACCAATATATAGAGCCATTTACATAAATGGGAGGATCCGTCAACTGTTCCCTAAGTCCATCTTCAGAACAGACAAGGGGAACTACATTTTGAGAGAGTCTTCTCCATCTACGTTCGCCTACACCCCTCCATGTATCACTGTCAATTGTCAAGACATCAACAACAATTGCCTCAGCTGCATTTCCTTCAGCGACGGTGATACCAGATGTTTTCTTTAATGCACTTGATACACAAATGACTTTATGTTCATTTTTTGTTGGATCAAATCCAAATGCAATCCAGTCAACTTTACGTCTACTTTCTCCTGCATTCGCTTCTAAAACTGAACTAGTTTCGATCCAAGGTGATGTTTCTCCAGTACTAGGGTTAAATATAAGAAATGCTTGCTTGTCCCAGCCAGTAACACATACCAAACCATTCACAACTTGTCTAGGCAACCCATGAGGACCACCTTCATGCACCACTAATCGTTTAGTACTTTGTACCCCTATATCAGATGAAGGAGTAGTGAATTACCTCCTCTTCCAAATTTTCCAGGGACACGAACAGCATGGTCAGTTGACTTCATATATATTAGCTTCGAGTTTGAAACCCTGCAAGATGCAATGAAAATTTTAAGTATGTCCATCGAAATCCTTTTAGGTATCTCTGCATCTCCTCTTCTTTATCTACCATAACCAACCTCCTCAAACAATGAAGATGCTGATTAAAAATCTCTTTAATCTCTTTCTCCTTGTTATAGTTCTCTTGGATTGATGTACCCTCATTCTGATCGATCTTTGGCGCACCAGAAACTGCATCTTTGTTGTTAAGAAGAGATGTCGTCATATCTCTCCATCTTCTCGACCCTCCTCTTCCTAAATAAGGAGGAATCTTCTTTAAAACTACTCTCATCGCCATTCCCCGTTCTCTTTATCTCGTGAGGCGAACCCTAATGAAAAACTCTTCCTTATAAGTTAAAAAAAGTTTTAGTTACTGGCTACGGAGGCGGATTGGGGATAAATGGTGTGCCAACCAATGCCAAAATCCATATATAAGGTATAGATCCCTCAACTTTGGCAGCCACGTAAGTTCGATATCTATTTGGTCCCAAAATCAAAATCATACTGTATTATTTTTCCATTCTACACCGGAGTATAGCGTGTGGGGGTAAAAGAGAGTATTATGTAGATAGGGAGACATGACACATAGAAATGGATAGGTGAGCACTGCACTCGAGATTCAATGTATCTCGGAGATCGTAGCAATGTTTCGTATGCTGATACAAAGTTTGTGTTGCGAGAGTTACGTACTATATATTTGGACTATGTATGTCAGGGTAAGTCAGGGTAACTGGATGCACATTCTGCACCAGGTTCTTTTTCTTTTTCCGGATTTCAATATGGCCTTTCTCTCTCTAGCACAAGACCTATAAGCGCATAAGTTTGTGCTGCCATTGCAAAACGTGTAATAATTTTGTTTCAACTTTCAAAGGTCTTTTTCTTGAATTTCAAGGAATATGGGCTTGGGCTCACCTCAAGGACCACTATGCCCTATTGGCTATTGTCTGTTTAAGATCCTTTCACTGGAATTTAGTGAGATTTTTTTTATCCCACATTGTCCAAAACGTTATAACCGAGTCTCCTATTAAGAACAAAGTAAAATTCAATAACATGGAAATCATGTATCAGTTATTCTTATGTGATATTGGAGCGAGGCTTCACGATTTTATCGTTGAATCCTACGCTCTGATACCATGTGATAATTGCTGATATATTGATTTATTTTTTAATGTTTATATTTTGATACCATATGATAATTATGGATATATTGATTTACCTTTAATTTTTTTATTTTGCTGATATATTGATTTTATTTTTGGATAAACAGTATTGCATTAACTAGTTGGAATCCTAACAAGCTAAGCTCCAACAACATACTACTACATTAGTTGAACAGGTTGTTGTGCTAGCCTACTACGCGAGTTTCATGGGTAACCTATCCAAGGGAGCCGAAGAGGATGGGGGGCTGAGATTGTGTCAAAGGGGGGCAAACTAACTCTACATTCCATGTTAATTTCTGCAATATTACGACACTGGGGGCTCGAACCTGGGACCTCCTGGAATGCATGAAACTTTGGGTAACGAGGATGACCAACTGATATATTGATTTATTTTTTTTATATTTTACAAGTGATTTACACAACAAAAGTCTTAAAATCAGCTCCATACGTTTTTTTTTATTAGCTATTGAATAACGATTATTATATGAAACTAGTTGGAAGCCTAATATGTTAAGATTCAACGACGTACTACTATATTAATTTAACAGGTTGTCGTGATAGCCTACCAGCGAGCCTCATGAGGAACCTAGCCAAGGGAGCCGAAGCGAATAGGGGGATGAGATTATGTCGTGAGGCGGGCAAGCTAACTCTACCTTCCATGTCATATTCTGCAATATTGCGCCATCGGGGACTCGAACTTGGGACCTCCTGGAGCACATCAACTTTTGGGGAATGAAGATGACCAGCTGAGCTAGTTACCATATTTAAAGGGTAAAGTAAAACTATTGTGAAGGTTTTAAAACAGTTCTTGTTATGGGTGTTCAAAAGTTGGTGCTTGAAAGTGATTCTTCCTGGATAATCCAACTCATGGAAGCAAAGATCAAAGTATATCATGCGTGTATGATGGTTACAAAGACTAGCTAAGATATAATAAACATACTGGAAACAAAGTTTAAGAGTTTTGTTTTCATTCGTCTATATATATATATATATAGAGGAAAATGGAGTTTCCGATTTCTTGCAAAATGGTCATCAAGTACTTATACTTGTTTATTCATCTATATATAGATGAAAACGGAGCTGCCGATTGCTTGCAAAATGGTCATCAAGTAGTTATACTTGTTAAACTTCTTCCTTGTTTCTCTTTGTTCTTTACGTGATTTGCATCTTCTCCTCCGACCAGATTCAGGCGAAACCCAACGAGCTCATATTTGCTCCTCGGAGCAGATCTGAGCTCATTCTTTACTAGATTTCTAGGTTTAAGTTTAGTTTGTTTAACTTGTCTTTCTACTTCTTTATTTCAAGTATTTTCTATTTTAGGGTTCACTTTAATGGATTCCTTGTCGGATTCCAGTTTCTCCAAGTTGTTTATCAGTCCTTCTTTATCTCCTTGCACCTTCATGGTGTTTGTTTGTAAGGTTTAGGTCGACTGTACAAGAGAGTTTGTGTTGATTGAAGATTTTCCCCGATAGACTCTAGAAAACGAAGAATTAAGGTTTGATTACTCTCTCTTTATGGGAGCATATCTTTTCAAGGAAAAAAATTTACTAAATGATTGGACAGTACTCCGGACACCATTCCTTTTCACGGTCATTAGTCTTCTTGGAATACACAATTTGGGTGCTTCAACAATTTTCTGACTTTTTTCTTCTCGGTTTGTTTGTGTTGAAATTTCTTATTGTATTGTGATCTTTGATGTAACGGCTTACCCCCTTGTAACCTTCTATTACAAGATGTATCTGACGGGAAAAAAAAATCCTTGCAAATTTGGCTTGTTAAAATGCTCCTGGACTCTGGTTGCATAATGTACTTGATGTACTAAGTAGATTTCTTAGTGTCGGGAATGTGGCCAATTTCTATGGGATTGACAAACTATTAAAAAAAAATACAATCCATACAAATTTAGCTTGTTGAAATGCGCACAGGACTTTGTATTATGTACTAATTAAGTTGTTTCCTTAGTGTTTCGAAAGAGGCTAACATAACTAAGAGTTTCTCCAATGGAATGTATGTGAAGATAAATGTCTAAGTCCACATAGGATAGACATTCATTTTCACTAAAATTCTTCTCCAACCTCAACTTCTTAAATCATTGTGAAGATGGCACGGCTTCATTTTTGTTAGACAATGTCAAGGAGAATGTCGAGTTTTAACATTCACCTTGACAATGTCAAGCTATCCTAGTAAGCTTTTGCTTACCTAAATTAATTCAAATATATTAAATAATTATTTTCAGCTCTAATAAAATCTAAAAATTACTAAAATTAAAATTCACATTTAATCCATAAAAAATCTTAAACAACACCATTGGAGATGAACTATTTTTCCTCCCTAAACTTAAGGAAAAATTGGAATGAAAATGTCTTGTTTATGTTGTCACCTAGAAAACACACACAACCACCGTTAGAGAAGCTCTAATTACCCGCTATGGTTATGGTAATTTGGAAAATCGGATTGGCAAGCTGGTCCAGTCTTTACTGAGCGATGGAGTCATGACCTCTCAATAGAGTACTTGGTGAGAGGTAAAGTTTTTCCCACTAGAGATTTATGACTTATGTTTTCTTTCCTTCGACTTTATAGATATCCACTAAATATTTCTAACATATAAAAATCTCACTAAATATGTTATTGAGACTTCGGAACATATCAAGTAAAGCAACATCAAACTTCTCTCTTCTTCTCTCAAATAGTAACCTTCCTCTAATGGAGTAACCTTCTTCAACTGGGTTCTCTTGAATAAGTAAGAAGGGGTGAATAAATATGTAGATCGATCCAAAAAAAAGGGAGAATGGGATGGAACCAGTAAAAGGATTTAGGGAGTCTATATTATGGTTCTTAATAATTCTTTCAATTTGTTTTTATTTATTTTAAATCTTATCTTCTGCTATTGTTGTGTTTGCTTGTCTCTACTCTAAGGAGGAAATAGATCGACTTCACAGACCTTGGGACCCTGATGTTTTAATGGGTAGAAAGGTGGTGATCTTTTTCTTGTGTTCTAAGAAAAAACATAGCAGTTGTTTTGTTTTCTTTTTTATTGTGTTTTCCATTATGTTATTGTGTTTATTGTTGTTGTCTGAGAATCTCAAGGATTCCGGTCGGTTTTCCATTGATAAATTTAAACCCCATTACTAACGAGGCCATCATCTGAGCATCTCTATCTTATAGTTTCTTTAAAGTTAATTCAATACATGACGAAATTGAGGTGTTGTTCTTCTCTTCTATAAGTTGGAAATCAATCGACGGTAATCAGACCTTGGGACCGACCCTGATGTTTAAAGGGTGGAAAGGTGTCGATTTTTTTCTTCATTAGTTTGAGAATGAACATATGAGTAAACTAACCGAGTTTCCCCTAATTGTTTCAGGCATCTCTGGCCTTATATTTTAAGATGGATAAAAGAATAATTTTCATAAAATTAAAATTAAATCAAGCATCTGAAGAGTTTGTAATTTTTAGAATTGGGAAGTTTTTAAGAAGTATTAGAAAAAGACCTAGTAATTGAGTCATATGGTTGATTTGGTTAATTTGGGATTTAATCATTAGTGTTCAATCCTATGGGAGTTTCTTAACATATTTTAAAATCCTGTTAGTTTGCTTAAATTGGGTGATGTCATCTATGGATGTTCTTCACTGTGTTGTTGAGCGGGTTCAGTTTGGATCCCGGTTTAATTTCGATACCAAATTTCTTCACGAACTAATGTTTGTTTTCAAAAAAGAAGTGAAAATTAATTTGTTTTCAAAAAGAGAAGTATAATGTTTGGGTGGTTGGATCCTGTGGTGACTGGCGTTTGGCCTTATGGGTGATGGCCAGATTCACCCTTATATCTTCGAATCATGGGGTATGTCATCACGTGGCTTTTTGTTTAAGGGATTTTTTTTAGTGCCTTTTGGTAAAAACCAAACTCCAGCCTTGTTTGGTTCATCTCTATAATTTTTCTAATAAAATTCTTCTTCGTCCAGTAGCCCCTTTTTATATTTCCTCTTTATTTCGATTTCTAGTTTCCTACGGTAGGGCAGACTTCTAGCTTCTTTCGGTAGGGCTATAAGATTTTCTCCGATCTCTTGAGGGTGGGTTTTATATGGGGTTAGTTTTGTCATGGTTAACAGAATTCATCTTATGATTTCTAGAGAGAGCAGCATAATTATTCTTTGGTACCTTTTGAAAAATAGATGATATAGACTAATTCATTTTGGTTTTTCAAATTGAGTCCTCCATGGCATCTGGCTCTAATTCCTCCCCTCCCAATCTCAAATGGTCGATTGGCTTATTTATATTGCCCAAACTAAAAAAATCAAGGGAATCCAGGTACACAATTTCTGAAAATATCTCTCACTTACCTATTTGAATTGTTTGATGTTGATTAGCCTAATTTCTTTTCTTTTAATTGGTTGATTGCTGGTTTTCATTCCTCTCAATTTTACTGAACTGCATATTGTTACTCCGTCCATCATTCTTAGATTGCTCATATAATTGGGTTTTGCATTTAGTTAAAAAATTCTGAAACAATCTTAAGAGACTGTTTTAAACCTTAAGAGACTGATTGATAGAACAAAATACTTGAACTGCTTTCATAATAATCCAATTTCAGCAATCGTCTATAGCTTTACACTAGCAAATTTTACTATTTCTAAGCATCTGTGTCCATAAAATCTTTATTATGGTTTACTGCTATATTTCCTGCATATGCTTCTGTTATACTCCGCATATTTATGTGAACTAGGACTGTATCTAGACTTAGGTTTCGTAATCTTACTCTGTATTCTGACTTTGTGGAATTCGTTTATTGTTGTTCTGCTGATTCTGGCCATGAAAATCTTAGCATGGAACACACAAGGGTGTGGAAAGAAAAAAACACAACAACACTTACACTATTTGCTTGATCTAGAGAAACCCGACATACTGTTTTTATCTGAAACCAAGTCTCAGAGGAGCTTGATGAAAAATTTACTTAATCATTTCCCAAACACCCACATTGTAGACCCAGATGGAATAGTTGGTGGTCTTGCAATCGGTTGGGTGGATGGTTTTCACTTTGAAGTGGTTCAGTGGAACCTTAACATGATTAACATCATTGTTAAAAACAATTTCAACTCAAAAGAATGGTTACTAACTTGTTTTTATGGGGCTCTAAATATGAAAATAAGTAAGACATTATGGGATACCTAGAAGAAATAGCTTACAGGGTTAACTCTAATCATATGCCTTAGTTAGTTATAGGGGATCTAAACATTATCTTCAACAGTGAAGAGAAATAGGGTGGTCTACCCTTTGATAGGAAAAAAGTAGAACCTATTTTAAACCTTCTAAATAGAATAGGACTAGAAGACCTAGGCTTTAAGGGTAACATCTTTACCTGGAGCAATAAAACGAAAGGCATAGCAAACATCAAGCAGAGGCTTGATAGGGTTATGGAAAATGTTGAGTGGACCATAGAATTCCATGAGGAAACTCTGGAGAACATGGTGGCAATAGGTTATGATCATGGACCAATCTGCCTTTCTTTAAACTCTTCAACCTCTGGTTGTATCCCTACTTTTAAATTCTATGATGTTTGGCTTAAAGACCCAACATGTATAGAAGTCATAAAAAATTCTTGGAATGAGTGGCAATTATCGCCTGCTGACAACTTAAAACAAAAAATATTAACAGTAGGAAAAAACCTAAGTTCTTGGAAAAGGGATTTTTTTGGGAAACCTAATAAGCAGATTAAGGTCCTTCTTAAACAAATAGATCACTTAGCATCCAAACCTATGACTACAATAAATACTGATTTGGTAGATAAAAAGATGTTAGAGTTAGAAAAACTTTATGACATCCAAGAGAATATAGCAAAACAGCAGTCCAGGAATGACACAATAGCTTTAGGAGAAAGAAATACAAAAAAATTTCATGTTACAACTTTAAAGAGAAGGAAAAGAAATAACATTGATTGTATAACTGATAAGAATGACAATGTTGTCTCTTCTAGAGAGGAAATAGAAGTGGTCCTAAACAATTACTTCTCTGATTTATTTACTGAGACATCTAATATCATGAATGAGGAAATTTTCAACCATGTTAAACCCTGTATTACTTTAGAAGAAAACAGTGAGTTGACTGCTACCCCTTCACCGGAAGAAATATGGAATGTGGTTAAAAATTCAAAACCTAATAAAGCACCGGGACCAGATGGCTTTCCAGTAAGCTTCTTTAAACACAATTGGGAGATTGTATGATATCAGATGATAGCAGTAGTTCAAGATTTCTTTATAAACAGAAACCTACATCAAGACTTAAATAAAACCTTTTTATACCTTATACCTAAGATTAGAAACCCCAAATCACCAGCCGATTATAGGCCAATAGGACTCTGCAACACACCTTATAAGGTGATTGCTAAACTTTTGGCTAACAGATTTAAAAAAGTTTTAGAAAAGATAATCTCTCCTTTACAGTCGGCTTTCTTATCTTCGAGACAAATATCTGATAATATTATTGTAGCTCATGAGATTGCTCATTCTATGAAGAAAAGTAGGAAAAAACAGGAAACATAGGTGCTAAGATAGATATGTCTAAAGCATTCGATAGAGTGAATTGGAAATTTTTGATAAAAACTCTTCAATCTTTTGGTTTTTCGGAACATTGGTCTGAACTAATCACTCAATGTATCTCAACTTCAACTATCTCAGTACTTCTTAATGGGAATCCTTGCACTGAGTTTAAGCCCTCTATAGGAATAAGACAAGGGGACCCTTTGTCCCCTTACCTTTTTATCCTCTGTATGGAGGTTTTCTCTAGGTTACTCTGTCATTTGGAAACAGTTAAAAAGATTCCAGGAATTAAGCTTACTCCAAAATCTCCACCAATATCTCATTTATTTTTTGCTGATGACCTTATTCTCTTCGCTAAGGCTGACTTAGGTAGTTGTAAGAACCTCTTAGATGCTTTAAATCTTTTTAATGACTCTTCAGGGCAAGTTATAAACTTTACAAAGTCAGGTTTATTCTTCAGCAAGAGAGTTCATAGTAAACATCAGGGAATAATAACTAGGCTCATGAAAATAAAGGAAATCAATATTAGAGATACACACTTAGGAGTTCCTCTATTTGTTGACAGATTAAAATTGAAATCTTTTGATAACATAATTGAAAAGATGGAACAAATAGTCAAAACTTGGCTAGCTAAAGTGATATCTCAGTCCAGCAAAATTGTTTTAAACAAATCAGTACTTTCTAGCATGCCTATCTTTACCATGGGTTGTTTTGTTTTACCAAAAAAGATTACAAAAAGATTAAATGACATTCAGAGGGATTTTTGGTGGGGGAAAAACACTAACTCAAAGGTATTTACATAAAGGCCTTTGATTTTCTTTGTAACCCTATTAACCAGGGAGGTCTGGGGTTTAAAGAAGCTAATAAGGTAAACCAAGCTATGATCAGTAGGATAGCTTGGAGATTAGTTAGTAAACCAGATGACTTATGGGCAAAAATCTTAAAGGGAAAATACTTCAAGGAGACAGGGGCTTTACACTCAAAAAAGAAGTCTTCGGCTTCTTGGATTTGGAAGTGCATCTTATAGAGAATAGAACATATATAGAAATACAGTTTCTGGGAAGTAGGAGATGGATTATCTATCAATATTTGGGAAGACAAATGGATACCAACTATGGACCAACCTATGGCTGATTCAATTACCAGATTTGCCAATATAACACTTGTGTCTGATTTGATCAATCATGACACAAAGAAGTGGAATGAATCATTGTTATACTCTTTTTTCGACAGTTCTTTAGTTTCTGACATTTGAACATCAAGCTTTACCCCAACAACAGTGGAAACTTGAAAAAAGATAAACTGAGATGGATGCTCACCAGAAATGGTGAATTCTCTGTCAAATCCTTATATGCTAAATTGCTTAATCTTATGGGATCAGTTACGACTGAGACTAAAATATTTTGGCAGGGTCTTTGGCGTATGGATACCTCCCAAAGAATAAAGCTTTTAACTTGGAAGTGTTTGCAAAACACTCTTCCAACAAGAGAGAAATTAGGATCTGTTCTTGATGTGGAAACTTAGTGCATTTTCTGTAAACAGGCCATTGAATCAACTTACCATTTGTTCTGTGATTGTTCTTATGCTCAAGCAGTACGGAATCTACCACCTATGGCATCACAGGGAGTAAAATTTATCTCTAATAATACTTCTTTCTTAGATAAATACAATGAATGGTTGATAGGTGACATAAATTCTATATCTATAGCTCTAGCTGCAACTAAATGCTGGTTCATATGTAAAGAACGATGCTTGTGTGTGTTTGAGAAACAAGAAAGAACACCTGAACAAATTGTTGTAGATATCACAAGGCATTTTGCATATTGGCATCCACAAACTATTAACATTGACACAACAAAACCTAAAATTAAGACAGTGATGCTTAAATCATGGAACTTTCCTGCAAAAGATACTCTCAAATTAAACTGTGATGCATCTTGGGTTTCAAAATACACTGATGCAAGTTTTGGTTGTGTGCTTCGTAATTGGTTAGGAACAGGCAAAGGAGCAGCAATGGGAGTTTTCAGAGCATCAACAACAGAAGAAGCAGAAGCTCTAGCTCTTCTGCAAACTACCAGATGGGCTAATCAGGATAATCTACACAATTTGGTCATAGAGGGAGACAATCAACTCACTATCAACTATCTGCAGGGAAAATCTGTTTCAGTTCAATGGCAAAGTATACCTATTTTGGAAGAAGTTAAATCAGAATCAGCTAAATTAGTTTCTTTTTTGGGCTTTAAACATGTCGACAGGCGAGCTAATAAGGTGGTAGACTTAATAGCAAAGAAAGGGAGAAAGGAACACTTGACGACATGTTGGTTTGATTATGTACCTACGTTTTTATTTCCTTCAATTGCTTATGACTCTGTCAAAGCGCAACAACTATGTAACAATCAAAACTCTCTTGTAATCGTTACATAAATTGTTAATTCTGAGGATTCAGCCACCAGCAGGACAACTTCTACACAGTTGATTCCAAATGGGTCTGAATCAAGAAATTAACTGTCTGCTTGGCAATATATCTTATTTAAAAAAAAAAAATGCAGGTTATTTTACTGATAAGGATTATAGCGAATAAAGTTAGATATATATTGTATATTATTTTATTAAAATTTTATCAAGTACCACATTGGAGAAGTTTTTTCTTTTCTTTTTTAAAGTTATTTGTCCTTCCATACGGTAAATTGAGTTTTTTTTTTTTCTCTTTCTTTTTTTTGCCCAACTCTCGTATAAACCGGTTTATGATGAGTGTTCTTGGAGTAGTCGGCGTCGCTCTGAACCTGCGTGCCTAACTACATTCTGGGAGGAATGTGAGTCCTAAGTTTTTAATATGGTGAGAATTTTGGGTAGGCTTTAACTTTGTGCCAGGGAATCGTACAAGTACAACCCGAATTTGTAACCGAGTCCAACTGGGTCGCGTACCTTGTTCGTAAGAAATACTGTAAAGAATAAAAAACCTTTGGCGCTAAAATGTAGTTTTGGAGGGAAAAGCATAACTGAACCTAAAATTTGGCACAAAGTTCGGATCTCTTTTCTATTTGTAAATCTAGAGAACCCAATTTCATTATAAAGAAAATGACGAAATCTCAGAAAATTGAAGGAACGTTCAGTAGCCCAAGCCAAGCATCACAAACTGTTTCCGCAGCGAAATCGAATATCAAAACCCCCAAATCCGAAATGTTCGATAACTCTCTGCCATCTGATACCAAATCTGATATCAAAATCCCCAAAACTGAACCCGCTGCAAAGCATGACTTTCCAGAGAATAATCAAACGATTGCTGCTCTTTCCGATCCAAAATCGGATATCAAGACTCCAAGATCTAAAAGGGGAAAGGATTCTCTTACTCCATTGAAAAGAAAATTCGGGGAAAGTTCTTGTCACCGTATTGAGGAGGAGCATGGTGCTACTGATGATGAAGAGAATAGTAATACTGCTGACGATGAGGAGGAGCACGGTAGTACTGATAGTGATAACAACGAGGATCATGGTAGTACTGATGAGGATGAGGACGAGGACCATGGTAGCACTGATGAGGATGAAGATGCGGATGAGGAGGAGGAGGACGGTAGTACGGATGAAGATGACGATGAAGATGAGGAACTGGTGACTTCTACAATGCTGCTAATGATGGCTTTTGTTTTAACCACCGCAATGCATGTTTTTTCATTTCGTCCCTAATACCCAGTTTTATTTATCAAAAAAAATCCTTAATACCCAGTTTTAAATTCTTGGAATTTTAGAACATTAGAACTTTTAATTCTCTAGTACTTTTACATCATGACGCAAAGATCTGTAATTGATTCAATGAATTTCTTATTAGATTTAGTAGAGTTTAAGAAGATGGAGTTGTAGTGGATGATTTCTGAATTCTGAATCGCTGACTGTGTTAAGCTAGTAAGCCACCAGCTGTGCTGTAACGTCTGCACTTGATGTTGCCACTTTTAATATTGCCCATGTTACTAGTAATTGGCCAATTTCACTAGTGCTTTATGCTCTCGGCTTTTGTAATCCAAAGTTGTATTCAGGCTATATCTAATTGCTTAGAAATCTCTGTTCAAATGAGCATTGCACTAAAAATGTATCTCAAAGATTATAGTAATACTATCCGTACGTTCCCTTCTTGTCTAGGATTATCTCAATCCAACGTGATGTTTCTCCAGTACTAGGATTATATATAAGAAATGCTTCCTTATCCCAGCTAGTAACACATAGCAGACAATTCACAGTTTGTCTAGGCAACCCATGAGATGTGGACATCCTTCATGCAATACTAATCGTTTAGTACTAGTTTGTACCCCTATATCAAATGAAGGAGTAGTGAATTCAATACTACCTCCTCTTCCAAATTTTCCTAGGACACTAACAGCATGATAAGTTGACTTCATAGATATTAGTTGTCGAGTTTGAAATCCTGCAAGATGCAAGGAAAATTTCAAGTATGTCCATTGAAATCCTTCTAGGTATCTCTGTATGACCAACCTCAAACAATGAAGATGCTAAAAATTTCTGTAATCTCTTTCTCCTTGTTATAGTTCTCCTGGACTGATGTCCCCTCATTCTGATCGATCTTTGGCGCACCAGAAACATACACACAGTGACGTTATCCAAAACCATACATACTCCGTTTGTTCCTTGGTGTACCCGCCTACCCGGATCGCCAAAATTATCCTCGTCTTTGTAGGAAGCAACTCGAGCCAAGCAAACTTGCAGATCTACTAAAAATGCTTAGTTCAGTCTAGTTGGTGCTGCTGATAGACGTGAAAATTTTCGTAATCTATTATGGTGGCAAAGGTGAAAGTTGGTATTCCACTCAATGTCGACAATATGCCTATTATAGATAGGCCATATGCTGATCAGATGTATCGTTAGGATGACGATGAATGTGGAACAAAGGATATGTTTGTGTGACTTATATAGGAGGAGTCACAGAGAGGTGGTGGTTCATAAGTGCTGGAGCTGTAGAATTGGGTTATAGCAGTACAGGATTGGTACACAAACCTTTTCAGGCTAGATGAGTTAAAGGGGACGCGTCAACTCTGTAATGATGGTTAAAGCCAAAATAAACCCAATGAAAGGAGGGAAAACAAGGATCGGAGAATTTACAGAATTTTACCCTTGTCCGGGCTGGGGCGGCTATATTATATTTGTGCAGATCTTTTATTTTTATTTTCGATTTTTTATTTCGTTTTTTTTTTCCTTCGAAATGTTGCTTTGCTGAACACCTTTTTCTAACGCAAAACGTGTAAATATTTCGTTTCAATTTTCAGAGGTCTTTTTCTTGAGTTCTAATGAATATGGGCTTGGGTTTACCTAAGGACTGCGATGCCCTGTTGTCTGTTTGCGATCCTTTCATTGGATTAGTGCGACTTTTTATTGTCCCGCATTGTTTAAAACTTTATAAATGATAGGGGTGAGCATAAAAACCGGAACCGCGGATTTGACCCGTATCCGTCCGCAAAATTGCGGATTTCACCCAAACCGCAAGACTTATGGGCCGGACACGGATGGGATTCTCAAATCCGCACGTTTTAGCGGTTTGGGTGCGGTTGAATATTGAAAACCGCGGATTCAACCGCACCGCATCTGACTCTTCTCCATTAGCTATAAGCCACTAAGCCCAGCTAATTGAATGTGATGGTCACTAAGCCCAGCTAATTGCAATAGCTTATTCAGGACCTATTTTTGATGTCAAGTAAGCCCAGCTAATTGTTTGCTTATTCAGGACCTTTCCAACAACTTACTTGCGAGTCAGAGAGAGTTGGGCCTCATGCCAAAGACATGCCCAAATTTTTTTTTTTTTTTTTATCCCTAATCCGCGGTTAATCCGCAACCGGACCGCACAATCCGCGGATCCGCGGATGTAAAATCCGCGGGTGATTGGGCCGGTCACGGTTTGATTTTTCAAATCCGCAATTTTGACGGTTTGGTTGCGGGTGACCCCTAATCCGCAACCGTCCGTCCGTTGCACACCCCTAATAAATGAGTGTACTAATAAGTAGAAAGTAAAATTTAATAGAACATAAATAGTATGTCAGTTATTCTCATATGATATCAGAGTGAGGCTTCACGATTTTTTTAAAAAAGTTGAATCATACGCTCTGGATACCATATGATAATTGTTGATATATTGATATATTATTTTTCTAATCGGTTCTATTATATTCTTTCATTTAGTTATAGAATGATATATTAATTGATTTTTTTTCCTAATCGGTTTCATTATATTCTTTCATTTAGCTAGAGGAATGTCATGCAAAGATTAAAATTAAACGATAAACTAAAACTTTTATAAAGGTCTCAAAGTTGATATATTGATTTATTTATTTTTCTAATCGGTTCTATTATATTCTTTCATTTAGTTATAGAATGATATATTGATTGATTTTTTTTCTTAATCAGTTCCATCATATTCTTTCGTTTAGCTACAGGAATGTCATGCAAAGATTAAAATTAAACGATAAACTAAAACTTTTATAAAGGTCTCAAAATTGTTATAGGTATAAGTGTTCAAAAGATGGTGGTCGAAAGTGATTCCACATAGACCATCCAATTGCACAAAGTAAGGATATCAAGGTATTTGTGCATGTACGGAGGTTACAAACAGTGGCGAAGCCGGGCTTTAGAAAGGAAGGGGACTAAAAAGTTTATACATACATTAATCGACTAAATTTAAAAATTAAGTGGACTAAATGTTAAATGTATTATAAAATCAAGATTTTTTTATGGTTTTGATAATTTTAGGGGTAGAGACAGGGTTGGTCAACCCTTGGCTTCTCCCCTAATAACAAAGAATTATATAAATAAACTAGAGACAAACTTCATAAGAATTGTTTTTATTCGTGTATATACAGAGGCAAATGGAATTGTTGATTTGCAAAATGGCCATCAAAAATATATACATGTTTAACTTCTCCCTCGTTTCTCATCCGCTAGATTCAGGCGAAATCCAGCAAGCTCAGATTTGCTTCTCCAAGAAGATCTATGTTCCTTTAATAATACCTTTATAGATCATTTAGGTTTAGTTTCTTTAGTTTGTCTCTTTTACTTCTTTACTCCAAGTATTTTCTATTTTAGGGTTCATTTTAATGGCTTCCTTGTCGTGTTCCAGTTTCTCTGTTGTTTATCGGTCTTTCTTTATCTCCTTGCATAGTTATTGTGTTTATTTGTAAGGTTTGGGTTGGTTTCACAAGTGAGTTTATGATGATTGAAGATTTATTCCAACGGACTCTAAAGGACGAAAAACTAAAGTTTTTTTAACTGATATCTCTCACAAAGGATTGGGGAAAATACTCCATCTTTATGAGAGCATGTTTTCTTAAGAAAGAACATTATCTAAATGGTTGGAGATACGCCTAACACCATTCCTTTTCTCGGTCACATGTCTCCTTCGAATACACAATATGAATGCTTCAACAGTCTTCCGATCTTTTCTTGGATTGTTTGTTTGATATATTTTTATTTTGTTTTGATCTTTGATATAGGGGGTTTTACCTTCTCGCAACCTATTCTGATCTTTGATGTAAGGTTTTGCCCCCTCGTAACCTATTTTTACAAATGTAATATTTTCTTTTTCGAAAAAAGATGTTAGGGTACTAGACCTTTAACACTGGAGAAACCTTGCAAACAAGTAATAGAGCCGAATAAACCCTTTGATTGGGGGTCATCCACCAGCTCTGATAAGAAAACAAACTTAAGGATAAACTGAATTGTTATTAACTAATTGTCCTTTCGTAAACAAGGCTAGCATATTTATATGTAGCATAACTTGTTAACCAAGTTGCAGTAATTAAAGAGAACTAGATGAATTAAGGCAACTTCATATCTAAGGAAAGTAATAACTAAACAGGGAAATACTAAATAAGGAAGTAGAGACTAAGGAGTTGGTACTGCAACATCCCATCCCGCCTGAAAAAAGACTTGTCCTCAAGTCTGAAAGTCTGGAAGACGCTCGATAAGTGAATCTGCATCCTCCCAAGTTGCTTCATCATTTGAACGATCTTTCCATTTAATAAGCCATCGAGTACCTGCAGCATTCCCTTTTTTGAACATCTTGAGATCCAGTATTAACTCAGGTTCCCACTTTTCATAATCCACAGTAATTGGTAAATCAGTGTTGACAACAACGGATGAACCAAGTTTCAATTTCAGCTGAGAAACATGGAAGACTGGATGTATGCGACTAGATGCTGGCAATTCCAATCTATATGTTGATGTACCAATCTTCTCCAGAATGTGAAATGGTCCATAAAACTTTGGAGATAGTTTAGAAAATGTTTTGTCACGAACTGTTGTCTGTCGATAAGCCAGAAGACGTAGGAAAACCCAATCATTGACAGTAAAAGAATGTTCAGTTCTATGCTTGTCTGCATAATTTTTCATCCTGACCCGAGCATCTTGTAAGTTGGAGTGGAGAATTTTCAAAATATAATCTCTAGCTCTTAGTAAATCATCTACAGCATGCACAAGAGTTGTGCCAGGCTGATAAGTAGAAACTGTTGGAGGATCTCTACAATATAAAGCCTGGTAGGGAGTCATTTTTGGCTGAATGATAACTGGTGTTGTACCACCATTCAGCCCATGGAAGCCATTTAGACCAATCTGTTTGACGAACAGTAGTCAAACAACGTAGATAGCATTCTAAAGTTCTATTGGTTACCTCAGTTTGCCCATCGGTTTGAGGATGATAAGATGAACTCTTGCAAAGCTGAGTATCTTGCAGAGTAAAGAATGTCTCCCAAAAATTACTCATGAAAATAGGATCCCGATCACTAACTATTGTTTTAGGCATACCATGCAGACGAACAACTTCACGTGTAAAGACATCAGCAATAGTGGAAGCAGTATAACGATGTGATAATGCTATAAACTGAGCATACTTAGATAAACGATCCACTACCACCAAGATGGAGTTCTTCTTGTTGGATAAAGGAAACCCATCAATAAAATCCATAGAAATATCAATCCAAACATCAGTAGGGATAGATAACGGATGTAGTAATCCAGGAGGTGCTGAAGCTTCATATTTATTGCGCTGAGAAACATCACAATGTTGTATAAATGTCTTGATGGAGGATTTCTTATCTTTCCAATAAAAGTTTCATTGAAGGCGCTTGAAAGTTCCCAAATACCCAGAGTGTCCACCTATCGGAGTTGAATGGAACTCATCAAGTAGTTTATCATACCATTCAGAGGTAGATACTACAACAACTCGATCTTTAAAACGTAAAACTCCATCAACATATGAGTAATTACGTTTATAAGTTGGGTCTTGGCACAAATTTTGAATAAGAACTCCTAAGACAGCATATGTATGACATTCTTGAACAATTTCATTGAGTCCAGAAAAAATGGGAGTAGAGATGTCCAAAAGTTGAGGATTAGCCATTCTTATAAAGCATCAGCAGCTTTATTTGCAGCTCCATATCGATAGATGATTTCATAATCATATCCTAATAGTTTAGACAACCATTTTTGTTGTTCAAGAGAAGACAATCTTTTCTCAAGGAAATATTTAAGATTTCTATGATCTGTGTAAATTTTGAAATGTCTTCCAAGAAAATAAGGTCTCCATTTGTTTACTGCAGAGACAATAACAAGCATCTCCTTATCATAGACCGATAAATTCAAATTCTTACCTGACAAAGGTTTGTTGTAATAAGCAATAAGCTTGTTAGACTGCATTAAAACTGCTCCCAATCCATTACCAGAAGCATCACATTCCAAACAAAATTCTTTTGTAAAATCTGGTAATGCTAAAACTGGAGTGCTGGTTAATGCACGCTTGAGTTGATTAAATGTTGTTGAAGCTTGTTCAGAACATTTGAAAGCATCTTGTTTTAACAACTTAATGAGTGGAACACAAATTTTCCCATAATCATTCATAAATTTGCGATAATAACCTGCCAAACCTAGGAATCCTCTAAGATCTTTAATGGTAGAAGGAATAGGCCAATTCTTAATGCTTCAAATCTTATCTTCTTCCACAGCAACTCCTTCAGCTGAAACGGTATGGCCAAGATATCCAATAGAGGATTTTGCAAAATCACACTTAGATTATTTCAGAAAGAACTTGTGTGTTCTTAGTAAGTCAAACACAATCTCTAAATGCTGGAGATGTTCAGATAAAGAGCTACTGTAAATCAATATGTCATCGAAAAATACCAAGACGAATTTTCGAAAGTAAGGTCGAAACACATCGTTCATTAAACTTTGAAATGTTGCAGGTGCATTAGATAATCCAAATGGCATTACTAAGAACTCATAGTGGCCATCATGTGTTATGAAAATTGTTTTGTGAATATCTGCATCGAATAACCTGATTTGATGAAAACCAAAGCGCAGATCCACCTTTGAAAAATTGTCTTGCCATTTAGCTCATCAATCAACTCATCAACAACCGGAATTGGATATCTGTCCTTGACAGTAACTTTGTTAAGTGCCATGTAATCAACACACATACGCCAACTAGAATCCTTCTTTCTAACTAGTAGCACAGGAGAAGAGTAAGGGCTAGAGCTGTGGCGAATGAAATCAGCTTTTTTTAGTTCAGACACAATTCTCTCAATTTCAGCTTTTTGAAAATGAGGATATCTGTAGGGTCTAACATTTATTGGTGTAGTGCTAGGAAGCAGATTTATGTGATGATCATGAGCTCGACAGGGTGGAAGAGATGTTGGAGTTTCAAAAATATCTTTATAACGCAAAAGTAATGCTGAAATTTCAGTAGATACCTTATCAGAAGATGTTGTTGGAAAAGTAGGATTAAGCTGAAGAAGAAATCCATTGTGTGCACAATCCAAGAATTTCTATAGTGGAGAACTATCCAAAAGCATGACTGAGGCTGAAAAATTGTCAACCAACAAATAATTATTATTGTTTAACTAAAATTTCATGTGAAGTTTTTGAAAATCCCACATTATTTCACCCAAGGTTCGTAGCCATTGTACACCCAACACAACATCACATCCAATAATATCCAAAACAAAGAAATCAGCAGTGAATGTATAGTCTTGTAATTGAAGAGAGACATTTTTACATAAACCACTCGTTTCGAGAAAACCACCATTACCAACCATAACCTATAAGGAAGCACCACTAGATTGATGAGAAAGAACATGTTTATGAGCAATGGATGGATGTAAAAAATTATGAGTTGGTCCTGAGTCAATGAGAACTGTAATGGGTTCTCCCTGTATATAGCCTGTGACTCTTATAGTTTTAGGAAAGGAAGATCCCAGAAGAGAATGAAAAGAAATTTGAAAATCCTTAGGAATCTCAACTTCACTGTGAATTTCGTCTGAAACCTGTAGATCATCTTCCCCTTCAACAATATTGGTAATCTCATCCTTGTCAGAAGTCATATCTAAAATGAATAATCTTGGCTTATAACATAAGTGACCAGGTGTGTAGAGCTTATCACAATTAAAACATAAGCCTTTTGATCGTTTTTCGCTTTGCTCTTCTAAGGATAACCTTTTAGCTCCTGGAGGTAAAAAAGATCTATTTTATGGGGTAGGTTGTAACGTTGCAGCAGGTCTAAATTGAGGAGGACGATAAAGTTTCCTTGTAACAGCTTTATTAACCGCTACATAAGCTTCTTCCTGATGAATGGCTTTGGTAAAAGCCTTAGTTAAGGTTTGTGGTGCCAGTAATTTAACCATGTGCCAATTTAAGGTTATAAAGAACGGATAAAGCAGCTGATCAAGAAATCCTCAGGAAAATCAACCAAGTTTAATAAATGTTCAAACTCAAGGATATGTTCACGTACAGTACCTTTTTGTCCAATGGTGCTTATAGCCAACCTAGCATCCACGAATATTTCTGGAGAAAATCTTGCACGAACCAAAGTGCAAAATTGTTCCCATGTAGTAATATCAGTTTGGGTTCTTCTCCAGCGAAACCACTGGTTTGCTTCACTTTTAAGATGTGCAGTGGCAAGAGTAAGTTTAAGAGCATCAGATGCATTGTAAACACTAAAGTATTGATCTGCATTGAAAATCCAGCCGTCAGGATCGTCACCAGAAAAGTTAGGAAATTTGATATTAGGGCGTAGTTGCTGTTGTGGACCATTATTTGGTGGTGGGGGTGGTGGAGGAGGTGGTGGAGGATTCGCAGTACCAGGACGTTGTTGTAGAAAAGGAATAAATTCTTTAAATATGTTGCGAAAAGAGGTTTCTATAGCTGTAGCAAGAGCAGTACGTTCTTGTTCTCGGAGCAACGAATTCTCTGCTAGCTTCTTCGTTTGAGTTTCTTCATCACTGGCATGAAGGTTAGTAATAACGTCAACCAGATTGTCGACCTTGTCTGCTAAGACTTCAATACTTTCATGCACGTTTTTTAAATTTTCTGTGTAAGACATTGTAAGAAAGAAAGAACCCTAAAAAAAATGGTGGATTTTTTGAGATTGAGCTGAACCTGCTCTGATCCATATGTTAGGGTTCTAGACCTTTAACGCTGGAGAAAGCCTTGCAAACAAGTAATATAGCCGGATAAACCCTTTGATTGGGGGTCAGCCACCAACTCTGATAAAAAAACAAACTTAAGGATAAACTGAATTGTTATTAACTGATTTTCCTTTCGTAAACAAGGCTAGCATATTTATATGTAGCATAACTTGTTAACCAAGTTGCAGTAATTAAAGAGAACTTGATGAATTAAGGCAACTGCCTATCTAAGGAAAGTAATAACTAATCAGGGAAATACTAAATAAGGAAGCAGAGACTAAGGAGTTGGTACTGCAACAAAAGAATCCTTGTAAATTTTGCCTGTACTCCGGGACAATGGTTCTATAATGCACATGATGTACTATATAGTTTTCTCAGTGTAGGGAATGATTCCAATTCCTAAGCGATGGACAAACCATATATACCCGCTATGGGTCTGGCAATTTGGAAAATTCGATTAGCAAGCAGGTCAAGTCTTTGTAGAGCGATATAACGTCATGACATCTCGATAGAGCCTTTGTCGAGAAGTAAAGTTTTCCCAACGAGAGAAAAGTTACTATGGCTTAGATCTTCGGATCTCCTGTTTTTTGTTATTATAATATATTTTATTTTTATAAATAACTCACTAAATATTTTCTAACATATAAAAATCCCACTAAATATGCCACATCAAGTGTTTTTGGATAAGGATCCCACTGAGCATATATATATAATACGTGGAGTTTCTGAGGAATCCAAGTTTGGTTCCTTTCTCTTTAAGAAACTCATTATTAAGATTGCGTATATCTATAACCCAAAATATAAGATGTGTAATTAAGATTAATAGATGTGGATTGAATTCAGAGTTTCAACATAACTAAATTAACCTTTATGTATTCCGTCAAAAAAAAACTAAAAAAGAAAATCACAAGTTTAGGGTCAATTGATTATGGCGTATTTATGGGCGGTACAAGCGGATCTTACTTAAGCTCGAATTATTTTCAATTTTGCTAAACTGTAGTATCTACTCACACCGACCAATTAGGTTTAGATAAGGATGATCAAAATTTTCTAACGTATATACCTTAACATTAATGACAAATATCAATTCCGTGTCATTTGCATGCCCTTGTTTTCGTATTTATATATTACTCGGTTGCCGTACCTTGCATGGAGTTATGAATCAACATAATGACTAATAATAACTATGCACCACTCCAAGAGTTTAATCGCTGGGGACTCCTCCAAGTCTTAAGCATCTTCTTCCTTACTCAACTTGTTGAGTATTAATTTTTCGAGAATTTTGATAAACCGCCCCGCTCTCAATTTACGATTTAACTCCGTTCTTTTCAACTTTTCAAAAGTGCTGTTTCTGTTTTGTTTTCCGTTAAAATCCATTAAACTTGGTCAGCGTATATTTACCCGGTCAATATTACCATCAAATTTACACACGTATCCTTGGGAATTCCAAAGAAGTCGAGATATAACAGAGATAAAGGTGTGAGAAACAAAACAAATCACCTTCTCCTCTTCCCTGTTCTGCTTCTCCTTCTCATTCCTTCATCTTCTTTTAAATCTCGACAGCATTACAAGGTTTGTAGATGGTTTTAAGAGTGAAGTCGGGGTCTGATTTTGGTATGATTGATGGGTCTCTATCTGTTAGGGTTTGTTGATGATGTAAACAATGAAATTGGGTTTGAAGGAAATCATGAGATCGGTTAGGGTTTTGTATTGATGTGATTTTGTTGTTAGACAAGAATAAGAAGCAATAAGTTAAAGCTCTAATTTTTGTTTTGATTCCGCCGTTAGAAAGAAGATGAATGGATGTTTGATGATTAATATATCAAATTCATGTTGTTGATTTGAAGTTCTGTCAATTTGAGATGATGGGTTTGTTTTATTTCATCTTATATGTGTTTGTTTGAACCTGGATTGATTAACTAGGGTATGTGAATGTTAATTTAGGGATTTTTTTAATTAGGGTTCTTAAGAAATTTTAGGGATATCTTATATCAACCTGTTTTGCTAATTCATGAAATGGGTAGTTTTATTTTCAAGATGTCTAATGATTCTTTAAGTTAATGGAGATCAATTGGGTAAATTAATGGAGTTTGCGTTGGGATTTTAAGTTATGGGTTGAATTAGGTTTTCAATTTTGGGTTTCCGGATGCAGTGTGTAAAAAAATCAGAGTTCTTCTTGAACCATCATTCTGCAGATGAAGCTATGGATTGATGATTGAGTTGTAAATTAGATGTATGCTAGGTTGTGCAGGTGAGAAGAAATACAGGCCTGAAAACTATCATTCTGCAGACAAGACTTTGCCTGATTAATTCTTCAATGAGACGACTCAATGACTCATTGAACCCTATCCAGCCGAATCAGCCTTATTCAGACCAACTATGTTGAGGATTTTTGAGACTTTTATCAGGTGCCACCTGGAACTAAACGACCCTAACAAACCGTTAGCCGTCAAAGAAGGGGTACTTTTGAAAAGTGCAAAAAAAACGGGTAAAAGTGCAATTCAAAAGTGGGGCACTTTATCGAAATTCCTTAATTTCTTTGTTGTTTCTTCTTTTTCTTTTCCTTCCACTTGATCTTGTTTTCTAAAAGGTGATAATTGGAATTATAATATCCCACCAAATACAATTAGATATATTATTTTTATTAAAATTTTACCATGGATTATAATGGGGAAGTCATTTTCCCATCGACAAGGCATGGCGAATTGAGATTTTTCTCCCTAACTCTCATAGGAATTGGCATAACTATGTTTGGTGAGGAATACTAGTCCTTAGAGCAACTGCAGTGGACGACTAAACCTAAATTTGGTGTCGAGTGGGCTGGCGTAGTGGGACGGACCATCGATCAAAATTTGATCAAAGAGTAAAACTCGTACCAAAGTTGGTCGGCGATTGAGACCAAATCCAAATATAGTCGGGTGTTTATATAATGTCCGCCTACCCGACGGGCGTTGGTATAATGTCCGCATGTAGCCGCGCGTTCGTAAAGTTAACGCCTGATGCAGGGCGTTGATATAATGTCCGCCTGGATGGGGCGTTGGTATAATGTCCGCCTGGATGGGGCGTTGGTATAATGTCCGCCTGGATGGGGCGTACGTAAAGTTAACGCCGGACACCCAGGCGTTGATATAGTCATGATCCCACCTTCACAAAGTTTTGAAAACTTTGCTTGGGGCGTTGTCTTTATCAACGCCCCATTTCTTTCTTTTTTTTTTAATTTTTGAACCCGGACGAACGTATAATCTCCGTCCCACACACCAGGCGCTGCTATAGTTCACGCCCCATACAGGCGTTATCTTTATCAACGCCCCATACCAGGCGTTATCTTTATCAACGCCCCATGCCAGGCGTAATCTTTATCTACGCTGGACGATGAAGCGGACTTTATATCAACGCGCGACCAAATTTACTCGTCATCCGCTACGTCACAGGACGGACTAAACCCAAATTTGATCTTTTTTTTAGTCTTTGGTCTTTAGTTATGCTCGCACCACCGTGGACGCTCTTAGCGTCTGGCTTATAAGATTGCGAAAATTTTGGGAGTGCTTTAACTTTATGCCGGGGGTACAACGGGACAAGTACAACTCAAATTCGGAACTTCAACTCCAACTGTTGTAACCCAGTTCAGCCGAGTCGCGGACCTTGTTCATCAAAGGATAAGGAACCCATGGCGTTAAAACAAGTTTTGGAGGGAAACTCACATCTGAACCGAAAATTTGGCACAAACTTCGGATGTCTTTAATTTCTATAGTATTTGATCTAGAGAACTCAATTTCATTTTAAAGAAAGGATGAAATCTCTTAAAATTGAAGGAGAGTTCAGCAGTACAAGCCAAGCAGCGGAAACTGTTTCCACTGCGAAATCCAGTATCAATACCCCCAAACCCGAAATGTCTGATAACACTCTGCCATCTGATACCAATATCCCCAAAGGGGTCGATATCATTAGCGGTCTTGGAATTTGAATAATAGGAGATTTTCTAACAATAATACGTGAAAATAATTTGTTTTAAAGAATCAAAGGTATATTTCTTGTTCCAATTGGAGCAAAGAGTTTCAAGGATTATGGGCTTAGGCTTACCTAAAAGACAGCAAAATCGTATTGTCTGTTCGTGGGAATTTGGCGCGATTTATTCTCCTCTATTTAAATAATTAGGTGCGATTTATTGTCCCACATTGTCTAATATGGTATCATTGACTTCACTAAAAAGAATAAGGTAAACGATAGTATTGTGAAGTTGATATACCGGCTATTCTCCGATGATATTGAAGTGAGGCTTCATCGGAAAATTTGATATTGAATCCTACGCTCTGATACCATTTGATAATCGATTTTTATTTGAACATATACTTTTATGTAAGTTTTTTTCCTAAGGAAAGCTTAATTTTTTGTTATATATTGATTTTGTTTTTTTGTTATGTTTTATTTTACACTTTGACAAGAGGAACATATACTTTTCTGTAAGTTTTTTTTCCTAAGGAAAGCCCTAATGTGTATCGATTTAATAATCGAAATGTTGAATTCTACATAGCATACTATAAAATAACTGTTGTTGTACTGATTTTTCTTAATTTAAACTTTGCGAGGAGAGTACATATTACAAGATTTTTTTTCATCTTCAAGAAAGCGCTTATTTGTAATAAAAATAAAAATTGGCACTAATTCTTGAATGAAGACATTAAAAGTTGGCACTAATTCTAAAATCCTTAAATATATACATTCATAGTTGAATGCGAAACTCAGATATGTTATATGTTTCTCTAAAGTGAGTTGGTGGGATCCTGATATTGCCGTGGATGTTGTAGCATGGTAGTCGTTTGAAAAATTCATCCTCATGATTAATCATTACTGAATCACTTTATTTTTTATTTTTGCAGTTATATGTTTCTCTAAAGTGATTTGGTGGGATCCTGATATTGTCATGGATGTTGTAGCAAGATAATCATTAGTTGAGTATATAAAAACCCTATAGACAATTGTCTGACACTCATAAAGAGTGAGCGGGGAAAAAAACATATATAAGGCTCCTCTTCATTTATCGACATTAATAATTCTGTGAGAGGT
The DNA here is from genome assembly GCF_003573695.1 of Papaver somniferum. Classification (NCBI taxonomy): domain Eukaryota; kingdom Viridiplantae; phylum Streptophyta; class Magnoliopsida; order Ranunculales; family Papaveraceae; genus Papaver; species Papaver somniferum. The sequence goes on along the minus strand of NC_039367.1, from coordinate 149,821,077 downwards.
CCAAAATTGCGGACTAATCATGTGGTCGATGTAAAAAAAAAACCTATCATTATTATATAGCAAGTCAAAAAGACTATTGATGAGGTTCTCGACACTTGGATAGCAGTATGTGTGAAACGTTGTCCCTGTCTCCGTCGCCTAAACAAGCATGGAATGCAGGATCCAAGGCAACTATCACATACTTGCTGAAAAGGAACATGCGCTTGGAGTATCTAATCATATGGTCGAGTTAAATTGGTGCTTCTCTCAACTATTGCGCTATAAATAAGAATCCTTTGACGATATTCATACAAGTATTGTGGGTAAACTCTTTCACTTTAGTCAACTTTTGCACACTTCACTTTTCTATCTCCATTCTCTTATCTATCCATGTGAATTCAGTATGCGAGTGTTGTGGAAAAAGTTGCAACAATTACGATGACTATCTTAGTAGAGTTTTGAAAACAAGTTGAGTGTCACACGTAAATAATTGCTTACATGTGATGATTGGAATGTATGTGGGATGTTTGCAGCTAAAGAACATATGTATGCTGAGTATCTAATTAGTTATTACTTTGTGTCTATCCTTAGTGGTTCTTCCAAGGTGAGAAATTGGAGTAGGTCTTGTGGGTATACCTCTTGTAAACCCTCACGAGACTATAACTCGTCCACTAGGGACACCTAGGGGTTTAAAGGCTTGTTGCATTAGCTAAGTGCAACCGTTTTCTCAACGACACGGAGTTGTTTTAATTAAGATTAGTTTTATTTAGTTTTCTCGAGGACTAGCAAAGCTAAGTGTGGGAGAATTTGATAAGTGCATAATTCATATGATTTTAGTGTCCATTCCATACTTGTTTTAGTTATTATTCTTGCATGTATTCGTATTATTACTATTGGTTTCTCTTATTTTCCTCTAATAGGTGAATCATCCAAAAATGAACTACAAAGTGCCAAAAATATCTAAGAAGAGAAGTATTCCAAGTATCCAAGCGCCCAAGTCCAAGAGAAGTGGAAGAAGTGCGACGAAAAGGAGCAAAACACTCAAAATCAAGAAACATCCTAAAGACCGAGATTAACTCATTCAAATTAAGGATTTCTCATCTACATCTCGAAGAAAATTAAAATATAAAAAGAACGCAAAAAGAATGAGGTCATTCCGAGTTTGGACGAATAAGTTTTCGGCAAAAAAGTTTTTTATCGAATATCGAAGACAAGCAAGTGTGCATACAGGTATGCATACCTTGGAACGAATTTTCAGTACGCGCATGGGTACGCATACTTATTCCCCTGGATTTTAACTGAAATTCAAGTATGCATACGGGTATGCATACCATGGAAGGCCAAAACTCACGGTTAAGGTCCTCATTTCGTATTTTCGGGTCGGATTTTTGAACCGAACTAGATACTTGAAGGCCAAGCAATGTGAACCTATATAAATAGGTATTAGGCCTTTAACATCAAATCGATAATCTCATATCACAAGTTCTATATCAAAACCTAGGGCTTAACCCATTAGTGAAAAACCACCATTATTCATTTTCTTTGTAATATGAGTAGCTAAATTCTTTGTTGATTAAGGATGAATTCAATGTTATAAGCGTGAAGCTTTCTTAATAATACAAATCTATTGAGAGTTTTTATCATCATCGTTTTTCTTTACCATATCTAGGGTTTATGAGTGATTCTTAGATTGATTTGGGATGCATGCTATATTAGTTTATTGATCGTTCTATTGCTAGTAGAAGTTATGAGATAAGTAATCGCCGATTAACTCTCTACACAAGTAGAAATCGCGAGACCTTACAGAGGGATTATGTGGAGCAATCGTGTGTAAAAACAACACCAGCAAGTAAATCTTGATCTAACAGTTTAACTACTGGGATCAACCTAAATTCACAAAGCTTAAGGCGTTCGATTGGATTACACCTTGAGTGATCTGCTACATGGTGGTTCTTGGATAGAATCTGGTAGTCGAGAACTTCTGTATCCAGTGATAAAAGGAATTTTGGGGATAACACTGATCTAGTTGTTATTCTACGATTGATGATGAATGGTTCTTACGAACGATAGATAAGTATATTAATCCAGCTATCGCTTGGTAACGACGAAGGATTCTTTGATCATCCCTTTTCTTTATTATTGTCTTTCTATTTATCTTACAACCAAACCCCCTTTGTATTTTACTGTATTTTGCTGATTCAAATAACATATCAATTACACATCTCTCTGTGGGAACGATCTCTTACAACCGCTATATTACCAGTTAATTAGTGGAAATATATTTATTAATTTGTTGCATTAACGACACGCATCATGAATCAGAGCACGTGGAGCCATTTTGTTATCTTTCGGTTAAGGAAAAATATGGTGGATTATCTGATATTTATGTCAGTTAATGAAAGATCCCAATTCAACAAAAAAAAATGCATGTTGGGTCTTTGGAACAGTTCGAATCATTTCGATAATAAAAACTTTGATATGTGATACCAAGACGGTCTACGGTTCGAGTTTCTATAGCCCTAAAAATTTGTATAGTTTTCATTTCCTCATTTTTATTTATTGGTCGTAGTCGGATGGCCGCTTGGCCCATCAAAATAGAATAATTATCATATGCTCGGAGCGATCCATGTGGATCAGCATGAAATAGAAAAAATTCATTTTGTAGGTTATTTTATGAATCCTATTATTGGGGCTTTAAATGGCTGAGTTTTTTGGGGCTTCATGGGGTCATGAAATAGTAATTTATAGAACCCCTTATCTTATTTTTTTTTGTAATGCTTAATCTACCCTCAATTGATTAGTGCTAATTAAAATGATTAAGCTAACTAATCAGTATTAGTGAATGAATTAAACTAATCAAATCATTGATTTTTTGCAAAGCAAAACTTGATTTTCTTGTATTTTGAAGAAGGAAAAAGAGTGATTTAGGTGATTTTTTTTTTGAAAAACTTTGAAGAAAAATGATGAAACCCTTCGTCACAATACTCAGGGAAACCTTATAATCAACTCCTAATATTAATTTTGTCGATTCAAATCCGTTAAAAATCAGAGCAAAATCTGAATTTTTTACCTGTTACGACTAGGAAAATATGTCGAACCAGCCGTAAACAAATAACCACGGTTGGAAACTGAGTAACTCCCAGTCGTATACAAATAACGGATGGGAAGTGAAGAAATTTTGGCCGTTATATTTCCAAGAATCACCTGAGTCTATGTTACGGCTAGGTTACCGAAATTATACCTAGCCGTAACCAGGAGTCCATTGCTTTTTTTGATTACCAGAGTAATATACGGCTAGATACTTCCCAATCGTAAAACTATACGTATGGTTTTCCTAACTGTTGTCGGATTACGGTTAGGAAATTGATAGGTCGACCAAGCCGTAATACAAGTGGTGTGGTACATAAGGCTAGAATATTCTAACTATAAACATATATTTACCTAGTTTCCCAACTGTGTGCCTGATTTACGGCTAAGAATTTAACATTCCTCAGCCGTAGTGAACTCAACTCTATATAAAAATGAGTATATAGTTGAAATCTTTTTAGATTGAATATATAACATCAGTTTATACTCAGTCTTAAACTAAGTTTGAACTTATACTCTTTTTGGCATCGAGTATAAAGTTGACTCATTCTGGAATCGAGTATAAAGTTATACTCATTTTGAAGTCGCGTATGAAAGTTATACTCATTTTGAAATCACGTATAAATTTATACTCATTTTGAAATCGGATATAAAATTCTAGAATCAAGTAGGATCTGATAAAATCGAGTATGATCTGATATTCTTTTAGAAATCGAGTATAAAATACTACACATTCTAACCGAGTACAAATAAACCTATACTCATTCCAAGATCAGGTATAAAATTAAAATGCAAATATTTTTATTCTGGTATTTTTTTTCAACTTACGGCTAGTAAATTCTAACCGTAAACGACATCTACGACTGGGAATTTTAGTTTTCCCAACCATATTTCTGCTTTACGGTTAAGAAATCCTAACCGAAAACCCAATCTCTGGTTTTTTTCCTTTTCGTGATTATCAGACTCGTTGACGGTTAGGAAAACAACATTTTACGGACGTGAATTTTGATTTCCCAAACCGTAAACCAAATTACGGCTAGGAAATCCTATTTTCTAAGACGTAAAGTATGATTAACAGTTGGGAAATTAAGAACTCCCAACCGTAAACAGTTTTAGAAATTTATTTATTTTAACTCTAATTTAATCGAATCGAAGCATATTGGCAATCAAAAACAAAAATAAATGGTGTGTTTTCTTAGTTTTTTCTTTTTATGACTTCATGATGCGATGGAGAAGAAGAGAAGAGGAAAAAGAATAATAGATCTAAGTTTTTTTTTATGATTATCATCTTCATCATGATGATATTATTGATCATCATGTTCATCATGATATATCATTAAGAAGGGGAGAAGAATGAGAAGATAATTGATTATAAAAGTTAAATTTTGATTTATTTAAGGGTAAAGGTATTTTTGATATTTTACATAGATGAGGTCTTCCTTTATCATATTTTGGTTGCAATTAGTATTTTAAGCCCCAAAGTCCCAGCCCCGTACGATCCCAGAGGATTTTATTTTATTGATACGTCGAATAGTGTTGTTAGATACAAAATATTAAAATTTCAAGCTTATTATAGGGGCGGCACGGTTTATTAGAGGGGCGTCATTCTAATAGGACAAAAAGGGTCATTACATGATCATTCAAGGTGTCCCTTATCAAAAAAACTGGAAATGACAAATTAACCCTCATTATTGATAACCTAGTTTAGTGATGATAATCAAGTTTAATATTAATGATTAATTTCACTTATATTAACTCAAAATCAAAACAAAATCAGATTTTTAGAGTTAAAAAAAAAGATTCAGAAGCGAAGAAAAAGAAAAACTTTTGTGATATTTGTGAAACCCTAGATTTTGATTCACTCAACCAAAATGAGTGATTCCGGTGACCCGGTATACTTCTAAATTAGTTCCCATTAGCTTTTTCTCGCTCAAAATTATCTAAAGTACGTAACGAAATCAAAACTTTTAAATTTTTGGAAGAACTTACGGTTGCAATTTTTCTCGTGACCAACCGTAACTCTTAGTTACGGTTCGTAAGTTATCGAATACCAACCGTAACTGGTTAAATTTGTGGAAGATCCAATCGTAAAACCAGTTACGGTTAGTAATTAAATTTGGACATCAACCTTAACTAAATTACGGTTGGTAACTAATGAATCGAGACCAACCGTAACTACCCTACGGTTGGTGTGTCAAATTAACTTTTGAACCGTAAATCATTATTTGATAAATTCTTAAGACACAAGATTATTTACGGTTGGTATGGTTGTTTGAGTAACAAACTGTAACTCAATTACGGTTGATAAATATGATGCAAATTCAAACCGCAACTTAACATATTTCTCAAAACTAAGAACTTACGGTTGGTATTTGAGATAAAACCAACTGTAACATCAACCCAATCTAAAGTTACGGTTCGTATTTGAGTTATTACCAACCGTAACTCACATGCAACCAGAAATTTCAATTTCAATTTTCATACAAAACCCTAATTTTTGATACAAAATTAACTTAAATCCAACACGATAAACTAAACCCTAACTGGTTTTTTCCAAACATTTTTCAAATCGTCGATTAATCGAAGACGATGAAATTTTCAGTTTTAATGGAGGTTACGGTTGATGGAGGAGAAGAGAAAATGAAGAAGAAGATGAAAAATAATTGATTTGATTTTTTCTGATTCATTAGGTTTAAAAAAAATTGATTTGATTTTGGTTGACTTAAGGTGAAAAGGATAATCTACTCAATTTACATCCCCTTTAGAACATCTCTTAACCAACTAAAGGGACATTACTATCACAATGTCGCCCCTCTAATAAACCATGCACCCTATAATAAGCTTAAATTTTAACAAGTACCGTAGTGGGAGTATTCATGTGCCCATCCATCTCTGGCTGGCAATGCCTAGGAATGCGAACTCTCGTAGGAATTGGCTTAACTATGTTTGACCAGGAATGCGGGTCCTTATATTCTGTACATTTTAAGATGGTGATAGTTTTGGGTGGGCTTTATCTCTCGCACTCGATTGTAACCGAGTCCAACTGAGTTGCGGACCTTGTTAGTAAGAAACAAGAATAAAGAACCTTTTAACCTTCGGCGCTAAAAGCTAGTTTTGGAGGGAAAATCATAACTGAACCTAAAATTTGGCACAAACTTCGGATCTCTTTTCTATTTGTAAATCTACAGAACTCAATTTCATCATAAAGAAAATGAAGTCTCTGAAAATTGAAGGAGCGTTCAGTAGTCCAAACCAAGCAGCAACAACTGTTTCCACTGCGAAATTGAATATCAAAACCCCAAATTCCGAAATGCTTGATACCAGATCTGATATCAAAATCCCCAAAACTGAAGCTATTGCTGCTCTTTCCGGTACAAAATTGGATATCAAGACTCCAAAATCTGAAATGGTAGACCAATACCCTTTATCTAAAAGGGGGAATGATTCTCTGACTCCATTGAAAAGAAAATTCGGAGAAAGTTCTTGTCACCTTGTTGAGGAGGAGCATGATGGTGCTACTGATGATGATGAAGAGAATAGTCGCACTGGTGCCGATGAGGAGCGCAATAGCACTGACAAGAGCGAGGATGAGGACGACGAGAATGATAGCACTGATGAGGATGAGGATGGTAGTACGGATGAAGATGAGGATGAGGATGAGGAACTGATGATTTATATGATGCTGCTAATGATGGTTTTTGTTTTAACCACGACAATGCATGTTTTTCAATTTCGTTCCTAAATCTTAGAATTTTAGAATAGTAGAAGTTAGAAATCTTTCAGTGTGTTTGGTTCGGGGTACTGGAAGGTTCAGGAATTCAATTTCCTGAAACCAAACAGGTTTATTATGATGCAAACATGTTTGATTGATGCAATTTCTTATTTGTTTTAGTAGAGTTAACAAAGTTGGAGTTGTTAGACACCATACGCCTAATGAACTTTGAGAATCAGTTTACAACTTTCGGGTTGCATAAGGCTTACAGAGTGAATGGCTTAACCCATGTTCCTTGAATGTCAATTTTTATTTGAGGAAGTGCATATATACATTTCAAAGTGAAAGGAGGAATAGAACCAAACAGAAACATCCTCTCTTGCTTAATGAGCCCCTTTCTTGCCCATTTTATCAGCAGAAAAGTTAACTTCGCTATAACAATGTTTATACTGAAATAGAATCAAACTGATTTCCAAGTCTTCTCCATCTAGCTTTGGCATACCAAGGTAATTTACCTAAAGCAATTTACAAGTATGAAAAGCTTGGATAGCGGCTCTAAAATCTGAAGTAACCATAATACTTTTCAACTGCTGCCTGCCTGCACTGCAAGAATCTCTGCAGTAAAATTAGTAGCAGTCCCCAGACCACCTGCCACAGCCCTTAAGATTATCACAAAATGATTTCTTGCGATAACCCCAAACCCAGCAGCACCATGGTTTCCTTTAGCAGCCCCATCACAACACAAAATAGTAATATCTTCATCTTTGAGCATCCAGCTACACTGCAATACTCTGGTAAGCTTCAGTCTTGTACAAATTTATCAGTCTTTGGTCAACTGACGAATACAAATTTGGAGCTTCCTTCTATCTATACGGATTTCAGCTTTATACCATATACGAATATCATACTAACAAAACCATTTTAACTTTCAAAACACTTGAAGAGTAACAAAAACAAGTTTTAGGCTAGTAGCATTAGCTGTAAATGCAAGTCTATTTTGGATATCCGTGTTTCAGTCTTGTCTACTGTACTTCTTACAACTCTTGGCGACATTTTTGTACCCCAAGTATCAGGTGGCTGATCAATTAGCCAAACCCTAGAGTCTAGAGCTTTAACTATCAAAATCTCGCTTTCTGTTGCAAGCAAACCTTGGATGAAGGTGAGGTGATAATCTTTATTCCCAGAAATGTTGGACAAAATCAATTTATGCAGGGCGAAACAAGGAGCCTATAGAGGATGATGCGCAGCGTGAAGCAAAATCAAGTTAAGATGCAACCAACACAAAGGATGTGTTTAATAAAAAGAAGCCAGGTCAAGATGAACTTAATATTTTGGTTTCAAAAGTAATATATAGTTAAGTGGGCAGTAAGTTAATTTAATGAGTGAAGAATTATGTAGGTGTCTTTTGTATTCAATTGCTTGCTTTAATCCATGGCTGTTCTTTTTTCTTTCATTTATTGGTTTTGATTGTTCTTTTTGGTGTGCGTCAGCATATGCTAGCTAGATATTGGTGAATGGATGCATATCTATACAGAACTTGGTAAAAAAAATTGCATGAAATACTGCAGTCCTACTTGTTATGATTGTGGTTTGTTATGAAATACTGCTGTCCGACTCAGTATAAAAATTTGTTTTCTGATAGCGCTAAAGTCATAAATATTACGAATTTGGATCATCATAATTGAAAAATGAAATACATAGTAAATAAATTCCAAACCTCTCAAAAGAAGGAAATACTAAAACTGCAAGCTATATAATATAGGATGTCAGAATCGGCTAAAAACCCATGGGGACGTTATTTTTTGCAAAATTATAAGGTCCAACCAGCTGGTTTGGTCCCGTTCTCAAAACACAACACTGCTCACAATTGCATTATCCTCTCACGATCATGCAAAATTCGAAACCTTATGGACTCCTTTGTGCTACGGTCATAACAAAATACACTATTTGAACTTTCAGGTTGTATGAAGATTATATTCGTACCTGTAATAGCTTCAATTGAAAGATGCGTATCAGCAGTCCAGGCACAAGGTAATGAGATATTCTCTTCATCCCAGCTGCAGCGTCCCTCATCATCTAATTTGGTAAGTACATTTACAGAGGCTTCATAATCCGATATACGTTTCAACACACCAACACGTCCACCAAATCATTCCATTAACTGAAAAGTAGGTAGTGTAGCACGTTTAATGAAAGGATAGATTGAATAATACTGGAACTTTTCTTCTGGAACAACAACGTCTGCTAATAGTCCTATATCTCCTTCACAACCGATCCACCAATATATAGAACCATCTGCATAAATAGGAGTACCAACTAACCGTACCCTACCTCCATCTCTAGAACACACCGGGAATTACATCTTTACTTAGTCTTCTCCATTTGCGTTCACCTACACCCCTCCATGTATCACTGTCAGTTGTCAAGACCTCAACAACCATGGCATTAGCTGCATTTCTTTCCTTAACTGTGATACCAGATGTTTTCTTTAATGAACTTGATACACAAATGATTTATGTTTATTTTTTGTTGGATCAAATCCAAAGGCAATGCAGCCAATTTCACGTCTATTCTTTTTGCTCCTCCGTTGTGAAGCCGGAGTAGTTAAAATCCAAGGTGATGCTTCTCCAGTTTCAGGATTATATATAAGAATTGCTTCCTTATCCCAGCTAGTAATACAAACCAAACCATTCACAGTTTGCCTAGGGAACCCTAAGGAAACACCTTTATGCAATGCTAATAGTTTCTTATTCTGCAACCCTATATCAAATGAAGGAATAGTGAATTCAATATTACCTCCTCGTCCTCCAACTTTTTGATGGGCATGGGCACTAACTGTAAGATCATTATCATACTTCATAGATATTAGTTGTCGAGTTAATCCAGCAAGATGCAATGACATTTTCAAGTATGTCCACTGAAGTTTTTCTAGGTATATCCTATGTTGTAAAAGCCCCCCGGACGCTCGCCTAGGCGCTCAAGGCGCCCAAGTATGTTCATTTCTGTTAATTTCTAATTTCTGGGCGCTCGCCTTGGGCGCCTTAAGCGCTCGGCTTGGCGCCTCGCCTACCGCCTAATACAACATAGGTATATCTGCTGCGCCTTTCCATATACCAGGACCAACCTCTTCAAACAATAAACATGCTGATTAAAAGTCTCTTTCATCCTGTTGTCGAAATCATCCTGGATCGGTTTCCCCCAGTTCTCCAACTTCTCCTGATTCCTGAAGCGATTTTCCCCCATTCTGATCATTATTTGGCGCACCAGACACTACCTCTTCTTTGTTATTAAGAAGATCCGTCGTCATATCTCTCCATCTGCTCGACCCTAATAAGTAAGGAGGAACCAATTGTCTTCGTTCCAACAAACGAATATTACTTGGAGGAGAAATCTTCTTCAAAACTGCTCTCATCGCCGTTCTTGTTCTCTATCTCTCGCGAGGCGGCGCTTAATGAGAAAGTCTTCCTTTTAAGGTTGGGAAGGAAGTGTTTGTGGGATAAAATCGAAACTTCGTCCTACTCAACATTGCTAATAGGTGTAACAAATTGTTTTAGGATGTACCCAAAATCCATGTAAGACAAAATATCTTTCACCTATGGAATATTACACCTCTTAACAAATTGGTAACCCTATTAGAAGCCATGCAAGTAAGTTCCTCGCCGAGATTAGGGTGGGGGAAAGATACTGTTGTTTAGTTTGGGAGACAAGTGACACACAAATGGACTTTTGGTTAATGGTTTATTATTTTTCCAACACGTTGGTTTACACTATTTCATATTCATTATGTGAATCATCATAACTTCATTTGACATACTATCATTATGATTACAAAGAAATTTTGCCGATCATCATATCCAGTTTTTACTTTTCAAGGCCTTTATGTAAGTAATAACCCCTACTAATTCCCAATTAATTTTCAGAAGAAAAAAAATTATCAAAACAACTTTGGTATTAGTCCAATGTAAAATCGAAATTTGTTTTGATTATTTACTTATTATTTGAAAGTGACTGAGATGTTGGAGAAAACTGAGCAACTAATAGTCCTAAAGGGGGCTCGTTTACTACTCAACAGGGCACCGAATAGACGGGTTTTAGATTAGTTCTTATGTAACCGTTGAAGATTAAGATGTATTCTCGTGGGAAAAAAAATATTCGAAACAAAGATATTTTAGTTTTTAGATCTGGCCGGAGTACAACATAGCCTGTAGGTTATAGTGAGTTATGCTACAATTTTTTTTGGCATTTTGATTGCTATGTCATGTTCAACTAATCTAGAGCATCAATGATATACAAGGATACACCAAAAACCAAAAGAAGAAAATTAAACTGTTTGAAGCAAAATATCCAGCCAAACCCCCACCCCACACACACAAACATTCGAAACTTACGGATGGCCAAAGTTGTCCCGCATTAGTTGCCAACCAAAACATATTTCTGAACCGCATTAGAAATTCGTCATGGTTTTTCGTTCTATAGAACATGCAAATGCAATACATGCGCGTTCGAAAAATGTTGCAAGGAATTCAAAAAAAAAATTATGGGTGTATATATTGGTCATTATCAATCCGCCTGATATATCATGAAAAGAAGAGAAATCACGGGGCCATCAAAAATCATAAGAACTAATCTAAAACCCGCCTGTTTCGAGTGATAGATGAGCACTGCACTACAGATGTATCTCAAGGATCGTAATAGTGCTACCATTTCGTTTGCTTCTTGTTCAGATTCACTTAGATGAGCACTGCACTACAAAGTTTGCGTTGCCAGAGTTCAAGAAATATGGTGTTATATTGGGCTATGTATGCTAGCAGGGTAACTGGATGCATATTCTATATCAGTTGAGAGACATAAATCTGAAGAAATCTCACTGTAGGTGTGAACCCAATGGATCCAAAGCATTGCACGAGAGTATTTGTCTCTGGTGCAACTGGCAACACCTACACAGTGACGTTATAATCCAAAACCTCGGTTTGCATAACAGGGTAGGCTGTAGTTTACATGCAAAGACATACCCTTTGGGTTCTTTCGTGCATTCGGGATCTCTCTAAACGATTGTTGTCTCTTTAGGAAACGACTTAAGCCTAGTTCAGCTTAGACTGGTGCTGATACATGAGACAAATTTCGACATACTCATATTTTTTGAGTATCTCTAAACGATTGTTGTCTCTCTGGGAAACCTGTTTTGAGGCATACTCATATTTTTTGAGGCATACTAAATGATGATACCATCTAGGGTATCTTTATAAGAGGTGTCTAAACCATTTCAAAATTACTAGGTTACCCTTTAATTAGATTAGATTACTTAAATATCCTTCCATTTAATTAAAAACTTAAACTAAAACTAATTAGATTACTTAAATACCCTTTGAATAAATTAAAACCTAAACTAAAACTAATAAAAAAAACTACAGTCAACATTCTTTCTTTTCTAATTCTTCTTCTTCCTTCTTCTCCTTTTGAGAAGTGCGAAATCCGAACGTCGACTGCAGTTAGATGTATATTAGAATGTATTTATAACAAATCCAACTTATTTGTCATAGATTCGAGTATGTTTAATCGATTGAATAGGATTTAGAAGATGAAATTAGGGTTACAGATGTAGGTTCGGGCCAAAATTATTGGACGAACCTAGGCTTTAGAAGATCAGTTCGTCTGATTTTGTAAATATAATTTTGGGCCGAGCATTACATCCATATTAGGTTCGGATGATTCGTCTTTGGTGGATTCGACCGAACACACGAGTTGAGTAGCCCCATAAATTTCATGATGTTCGGCCGATTTTAGTACTCCTATATTTTGAGCCGAACATGGCACTGTGTTAGGTTCGTCTGACTCGACTCTGGTGGATTTTTGGCCGAACTCATGAGCTCAAAGTAATCTTGTTTAGCCGAACATTGCTCTGGATGTTCACTAATGCTAATATCCATATTATAATCTGTGTTTGGAGTTGGATCGTCAAACTGTTTTCTTTGCTCATGCAGCCCCACTTTGAGTGCGATCTTTTGATGGGACTTCCGTCAATCCCATGGATTTTTTCTTTCAAACTTGCAACTGTTTCAGTTCTATCAACTTCAATTATATATTTTTTTCCATTTTGATATCATAAGAACAATTTGAATTCTATTAGGATCAATTTCGATAACAAGTTCTTTCTTAATGATGTTAAGATCAATTCTTGTTCCTGCGCCGATAATCGGATAATCTCCCATATCAAGTCCATCGATTAGTTCCAACCCGTATACTGTTAGAATTTGTGTAGATACTTCGATACCCAAGCCTTGCTCGATTCGCCGTTTTATTTCAAGAACAGACTCGCTGAAACCAATCTCCATCGTGAATTCGCTATTTCTTGTGATGATAATGACATTCATGGTGCTTCCCCAAGAAATAAAAACGTCAAATATCTCCAGTGAATTTTCAGTCTGTAACAAGAAACTTCAAAGATTAAATATTTTGCAGAATTACAATAACCAATTCTACGCCTTCTTGTACTTTTTTATTTGGTGAAGATTAGGAATTGTCTCCAAATAGAGATCTGCAAACTCTAGAATAGAACTTAGAATTGGAGACTGTCAAGAGTCGGACTTACAGTATAAGATCTGGTTTGGCTAGATCAAACTTTAGTCATAATTAGAATGCCAATCTGTAGTTGTCAGTTTAGAATCTGATTTGGCATTCTAAAATGCATTTACAGTCACATTATTACTAAATTCACACTATAATCTATCCAAATATGCACTAACATACTCCTGATCAGTACCAAGAAAACATGTAAGGCGAAAAAGAAATTCAAATGATCATGTCAGCCAACCTGCAGAACGTAGGGAGCTAACTTTGAACCATTTGCAGTTCTGCACAATATCCGTAAATCATTCTTACCCCTTGGAAGATACAGTTCTAATACAAGAACAACCAATTCTTTTGGATATTGAAGGAACTGAATTTATAGAATATTTATTAAAATACATAGTACAATTACAAAACCTTCATCAATTTTTGCAATATGAGAAGGTGAAAGTTCTCATCTATAGGAAGAACTACATTTCCTGTCAGCTCACGACTTACAAAATTCATGGTCGGTCTAGAATTTGGAGATATAGATGTCAGTACTGTTCTTTGCATCATTTCACATCCCTTTGTAGGTTTACATAATTCTAACATGCAAACAGAAGCAATCTATATGGTCAGAGTGGCAGTTCTCTAAACTTTCTTTATTATGGTTTGCTAAAAATGTGCCGACACATCAAAATTTACACCTCGAAAGACAATCCAAAGCCAAACCTTAAGCTTTCAGAAGTTCGGCTAATTCGATGGATGTACACTTAGAGCCGAACTTTGGATTTGGGTAGAAATTGAATTTGCACTGTAATGTTCGGCTGACATGATTTGAGCCGAACATTACACTGTAACGCGAAAAAAAAACAACGATAGGTTCGGCTATCAAATGAAAGAGATCGAACAAGGCGAACCGTTCTTCCCTGTTGCAAAGTTCGGCTCTTATATGTCAGCCGAACTCGACACTGAACTTCGAAAAAGTTTGTAAAAATTCAATTTTTTGGAGAATTGAAGCTAAAAAAGGGAGATTAGATGTCGTATACGAGTATACATATGTATTATTAGAAGAAGGTTCTTCATCAATGTATTCGTTCTCTGAATTTGGCTCATAAAAACCATCATCTTGAGTTTTAGGTTGAGGTTGAGTTAAAGTTTGAGCAAAATCATTCTCATAATCCAAAAAGTTGGCCAAATCCAGATCTTTGTTGTAGTTAATGTGTATTATATCGTCTTTACGAGATGAAGATTCTCCCAGATCATCCATTTTGAATCACAAAAATCTCCCAAATCTCAAAAACCCTAGTTTTTTTCCACTTCTTCCTCTCTCAAAAACCCCACTCTCACTCAAAAATTAGATTTTTTCAATTAATATAACACTCACAACTTAACTTAATCAATCATTAATATTATTAATTAATCATAATTATTAATACTAATTAAATATGGATAGTTATGCCATTATCAAAAAGAGTGGATAAGAGGTGATGGTGTTTTTTATTTAGTGACCTATCTTGGCATTACTCAGTATGCCCCAAAAAAATTCAGTATGCCTCAAAACAGGTTTCTTGGAAACGCGTAAATAATTTGTTTCAAGTTTCAACTTACAAAGGTCTATTTCCAACTACAGTAAGGATTATGGGTTTGGGCTTACCTCAAGGACGGCGGCACCCTATTGTCTGTTTGCGGCCCTCTGATTTTTAATTGTCCCACATCTTTTAAAAACTATATACGAGTCTCCTAATAATAATAATAATAACAAAAGTAAAACTAGTAAAGTGAGATTGGTGTAGCGGTTATTCTCATTTGACATCGGAGTGAGGTTTTAATAAAATATATTTAATTTTATAAATATAAAATTAATTGATTGAATCCTACGCTCTGATGCCAATTGATAATTATTGTTATATCAAATTTTTTTTTCCGAGCCAAATAAAAAATTCCGAACTAGTTATAAATAAGAATTTTGCTATCCTTAATGACCTTTTATTCAAGATTATGCCAATTGATAATTACTGTTATATTATATTAAAAAATAAATAGAACCAGTTATAAATAAGAATCTTGCTCCCCTCAATGACTTTTTCTTTCAGCTTATAATTAAAATAAATTTTTTTTATCTCATCATGAAGTTGTGACTGCCTCCCAGTAATGCAAACCAGTTTGAAGATGAACTTGTGGATCAGTTGAAAATAAGAATTTCGCTACCTTCAATTACCTTCTCTTTCAGCTTATAGTTCCCATCAAACAGCCTATTATTTCGTTTAATCCAGATTGCCGCCCCAAATTGTAAAGGGGATAATATCCCAAACGTTCCTCCTGACACTTCGATTAGAACCTTTCTTCCTTCTCAATTCCCAAATAGTTCTCCTTTACTACACCATTTTTTTGCTAGTAGTAACGATTTTTACACGGCGCGAAAAGGAATTGTAACGGCTGAACGCTGTAGCCAAAAGGGGTGTTACAAACTTTTTGTAATGGCCCACTAGCCGGTACGAATGTCAGTTTGCAACGGTCGATGTATCGGCGCTCATTCGTTACTACGTGGCAATTCATAACATGTGTAGAATAAATATCTTTTTTCGTGAGCATGAAGTCAGGAGCAGTTATGTAATGACACTCAAGCTCGTCAACGCTATTAGACTAGTCAAGAGACGTTTAGACGCTAATAATTCGATTAGTTTATATAGATTTCAATTATTAGAAATTAATCTAACAATAATTTAGAAACAAAATTAGTATCGTCAGATAGAGCTCGATAAGTTAGTCGATATGGACTGCTAGAACATGTCATTCAGATACCGGATGAAGAAGATTTATCAATTTGTTTGCGGAGGATAAATCATAATTTCTGACCTTATCCTTGTGTTTGCCCTTATCCGGAGCACTGGGTGTCTCAGTGATTTTTGGTCGACCTTATCCCCAGTGCTCCCGAGAAGAATTCATTTTTCTTCTTTTCTTCTCTTCCTTCTTTTTCTTTCTTCTTTCTCTCTGTTCTAAGCGGCTGGTGGAATCGAGAGTTTGGATAGTGATTTTGAGATCGAATTAGGTTTGAGTAGATCAAAGAATGGCTGGTAGTGGTGGTGTTAATTCATGCGGTTGATTCAGACTTCACAGAAAAGGTAAATCAGTGATTAAATTTAGGGTTTCGATTTGATTGAATTTGCTTTATGAAGTTGATGTAATTGGATAGATTATAGATGGGTTTTTGATTGAATTTGCTTTATGAAGTTGATGTAATTGGATAGATTATAGATGGGTTTGTGTTTGATTGAAGTCTAGATCGTTCTATAGGGTTTAATTTCAGTTTCTCAATTAATGGAATTACACTAGTGGAAAACAGCTGATTTAAAATAGTCACATAGTATCGTTTTAACGAGTTAACGGCACTTTCAGATTGTCGTTGAAAGTGCCGTAGATTTAGTGTCGTTTCTGGAACGACACTTTCGAATTGCCCCTAAATTACCATACTTTTGGAGTGCCGCTAAGCACGACACCTGGACTACGTCGTAGATCTAATTCATTTTAATAAGAAAAAAACAAATCAGATCTAGCTGACTGATTGCATCCATTCTGACTGGGCTGAAATAATTCTTATTCAGAACTCAAATTAAACTTGGATTTATAAACTCAAATTACCATTCCATTGAACATTCATTTGATTCATAAGTTCAGTTCAAAAATGATACAACAAGATTTTAATACTGAATTGACACCAATACAGGACCTAATAAGTTCAAGATTTTCCTTAAAGTTAAGTGCCACAAGTCCTAATAAGTAGAAGGTTTCTTAATGACAAGTGCAAACCAGCAAAACGATAAGATAAGCCCACACTTCCGAACAGCACACCTGCATCGAAAATAGTTTCAACATCAATTAACCAAAATGAACTCCCAAAAATTATGATGGCATGAATACTAGATAATTTCATGACAATCGAAAGCTCTCACCATCTCCTTATCTAATTTCAACATCACAAAAATTGAACCTAACTAGTAAAAAGATGGCCTAGGCTACTAGACAAATTCCAACTTAAGCATACATATAAAGTAACACATAGAACACTCTCACCAAGGATTGGAGAGTAAAGCGCGCTCAATTCATCAACTCTGTCTCCAACCCAAGAAAAGCAAAATTTCTGCAAGCACTGATTGTGAAGGCTGCAAGAAAAGGATAAACAAACAAAAAAAAAACATATCAAACAATTGAAATTATAAATTTCAAACATAAATATGCAGTTGGGACTCTTAGATGATCGAACTGTGTTTGCACCGAAACGCGGACATGAACTTGATACTCTTACATAACTTCGTGTTGGTTTACTAGTAAATTTTTGGCTAAAGTAGATGAGTTGTTAAATGAAAATTTATGAATTGGCTCAAAAGATACCTTAATAGGTTGTTCGATGGCTTGCTGATGGTGTCAGGAGTAACAACATTGCACCAATCATGTGCGCAAATTTCAACTAAAATGGTTGACATAAGGAATGGGGTGGATCAGAATGGTGAAGTACTCTATATATTATTGTCTAACTTCCACTATTTTTCTGTAACACTAACTGAACTCAACATTTGCAATTCGGGAATTACAATTCTTTCTGTTTGTCTTTCTTAAATACAAACAAAGATTACTTCAGTGTATGCATTATCAAAAAAATAATAATAATAATTGAAAAACAAGGATAAAGAAAGTTATAATCCAGTGGAGAACCATTTTAGTCTAAGTATGCATACACAAGAATTTGTATCAGGTTGAGAAAATTGATAACAAGCATGGTAAATGGAGTTAAAACTCAAGAAAGGAATCAATTTAAGCATCAGAGCAGAAATTCGCAAAGAGAAACTTACCAAAACAGCAGATCCATTAAAGATATCATTGCCACTTCCACTACCAAGTTCACAAGGAAAATCAGCATTTCGCAATACTGCCAGTAATAAAGGTACCATCAGAATATCCATCCCTGCCTTTACCACCATGACGACCACCACCACTAACTACGTTGCTCAAAACATTACCTTGACCCACACCTCCCGTGCAACCTGCATTACACATGAAACAAGTACTTATTAATTAGTTAATATTTTGCTGCTCATTTATTAGTTAGAGTTTGACAATACTGATATGAAAGGATAAAGGACAAAAATGGATGTATATTGACGACAAAGAGTATCGGGTGCATCTAAAAATATGACCAAACTGATCATAAAGTTACCCACAATGTTAAAATACATTCTTAAGATACATTCTTGTAAATCTGTAAGTGTTCAGGAGAAGGATAGAGCTTCCGAACCGCTATTTGCAGCGGCACTTGGCGCTGCACAACTACATCTGTCAAAGTCTTGCAGAAGCAGAAAAATACTCTTCCCTATAAAATAACAAAAAAACAAAAATCAATGTTATACCAACCAATAAACTGGATAACAATATAGGGAAATCAGCTTAATGACCTAGAAACCAATTAAATGTAAGCAAGTTAAAGGGGTTTCCATAAAATTAACTCATGGATACGACATGAAATTGTGTGGAATTGGTGGTACACCCTCCATGGGTTAATCTGGAAGAACACAACCAATATATATGTTGCCATATTTGGCATCGAGAATCCTCGCACTGCAAAAAAAAAAAAGACCAGTCACTAATGAGCAAAATAACAATTAACATAGCTTTCACATGGGAGGTTACTCTAGATGTAATACTGAATATACATGGATGAAGCATCCAGGTACTCTAAAGGAGGTACAACAACCTGGAATAGCTAAGTCATTGACACAGTTTGCAATGAGTTTCCACAAGAACACTGAACCTTCATATCTATATTACGAGAGTCAACAACTCATCCTTGAACTTTGCATTGTGAAATGATGAATCACTCTGTCCTTTAGAGGCTAAATCAGTAGAGCCCTGGAAGTCTGCATTTTTCTGCAAGGAGGAGAAAGATACTTAGTTAAGTCATGGAACAATGTGTTGGGAAAATGGATAACATAGTTAAGTCTTTACTGCAATTTTCTATATACAAAGAAATACACTTCTACAGTGCTTCAGATATCCAAATAGAAAGTAGCCTGCATACACAATCCGAGCAATAATAAGAGCTCTTACAACATCTGAAGGTGACGTAATTACCCATGCTTTTTTCCTTCAGCAGTCTGATGTAGTTATAAGCAAGTGGGAGCCGAGTCACAATGCCTGCACACATGTCGAACACATGGTTAGTATTTTAAATTTAAAATACAATATCAGACTTATTAAACACAACATAGAACAAATGAACAAAAAAAGTATGTCATGAGATACAGTTTCACAAACATCAGTTTCACAACCATTAATTGGGCAATCAGAATAGCTTCTATGTAGGCCCTGCTAAGCCTAAGACACCAGACTCATGATTATGTTGGATAGGAATTCCAAGTACCCTTTCTAAGGATACAGAGAGCTCGTAAACTACAATTCGTTTGCTATGTTCAGGTCACTAAGAGGATTCCACATCCTTAAAGACCAATGCACTAGTATTGCAAGAAGAAAAGTGTTTTCCATGCAGGGAGATACTTACCATCACCACCAGCACTCTCTCGAGCTATTCAGATTCCCTCTCCCAGTCACCACCACCAGTTCAGCCCATACAATCTCCACCACCAGCAGCGAGCTAGTTCCCATCGCCACCGTCGCTTTCTTCAAAACACTGATTTACCATCACCAGTGGTTTCTCATTTTCTTTCATCAAATACATCCTATGCACCATATATTATTTATACAAAACAAAACTTATCAAAACAAGACTAAAACTAACAAATCAAACCCAGTATCAGAATTATAACTACCACACAACTCATAGAATTTTGTTTGACAAGAATTACAAATCCAAAATCCAACATCAGAATCATTAAGAACACCCAATTTTGATTGACAAAAATTCTGGATGACTTCCAATTACTTCACTAACACAAGAGTAACACCAAATGACCTCAAATAAATTCATTAACATCAAATCAATTTGAAACAAGTAAAATAGAGGGAGGAGAAGTTATACCTGAAGGCTGAAAATCTTTAAAAAATGCAAGTGAAGATGTTCAATGTTCTTCTAACAATTTCTACAATAAAAAACGAGTGATAATTAAAACCCTGTCAACAAAATCAAACCTTAACTTAAATGACGAAAAGTAGGGAAAAAATAAATTGCAAGCCCTAACTTTTACCTGATAAAATTTGTCGAAATCAAACCCCTAACAGCAAGCACGAAAAGGAAATTGTGAAGAAAAAAGAAAATGGGTTTCTCTCGGACGTGAAATTGATTCAAGAACAATAAAAAAAAAGTTTATTTTGAAGGTAAGGGTTTCAAAGATTTGGTTTTAAAAGAAGAGATTTTAATGGTTGAGTTTTTCTTTCTGGTTTATAACGGCGGTGTTGGCGCAATGATGAAATGTGATGGGTTTATGGAAATGTATTTAGGAAGAGAGGTTGGTTAATTGAAAGGCGAAGCTTATATTAATATGAAAATGAAAATATTACAAGAGGCTTGTGTAGCAACTTTGGCTTACACTAGTTGTTTACAAAGAAGCACTTTGGCTCTTACTCTAAACTCTAGCTCTCACTCTTACTACTTACTCACTCACTTGAGTTGTGGATTTTTTGATGGATACAAAATGAAACCATGGAATGCCTATTTATAGGCCTGGTGAGTGACCGACCAACACAATTCTAGTTTACTCTAGAACTGTCAAAATACACGTGCTACTTTACTAAGTAAGAAAGAAATTACTAGAGAAAGAATTCTCTAGATATTGACTGACTAGTCTAGCTACTTCCTTGTACGGGCTAGCCTAGATAATTCTAGAACTTGTCTAACTGATCAAAAGCCTCACTAGACTGAAGCCTTACTAGATTTTTCTAGACTGGGCCTATACATGGAGACAAGCCCATTGGAGTTTATCATCGTCTCCTGATTGGGTAATCTAAGATTATCACAAATTACCCAGTATCTTTAACACCCCCTCTTAATTTGTGATGTTAAGCTTCTCTCTAAAGTGATTGAATTTTTCTACCGTGACTGCTTTCGTGAAAATATCAGCATTTTGTTCTTGTGTTGGACAGAATTGAAGCTCGATTTCCTTGTTTTCTACCAGCTCTCTGATGAAGTGGTGTCGTAGCTCTATGTGCTTCGTTCGTCCATGGAAGACTGGATTTTTTGTCATTGCGATTGTAGACATATTGTCACAGTAGATAGTTGTCGGCTGATGTTGCCTTTGTTGTAGGTCGGTCATTATTCTTCTCAACCATACTGCTTCACATGCTGCACTTGTTGATGCTATGTACTCTGCTTCGGCTGACGATAGTGCCACCGTACTTTGTTTTTTAGAACTCCAAGAGATAACTTTTGTTCCCATACAGAAAACATAGCCTGATGTGCTCTTTCGGTCTTCAATAGAACCTACCCAATCGCTATCTGTGAAGCCAATTAAATCATTATCTTTTTCTCTTGTATACTTGATGCCAAAATTCTTTGTTCCCTTGATATATCGGAGAATTCTCTTTGCGGCGGCATAGTGTAACTTGCTTGGTTCGCTCATAAACCGAGAAACAATGCTGGTTGCATTGACGATGTCTGGCCTTGTATTTGTTAAGCAGATCAGTGAGCCGACTAGACTTCTGAATAAGGTCGGGTCGACTTTAGTCGCTCCATCATTTTTGGCCAATTTCTCATTGGTACCCATTGGAGTTGCAATTGGTTTGCAATCCATCATGTTGAACCTTTTCAGCAAGTCGTCTGCATATTTTTCTTGGGAAATGAATATTTCTCCTGGAGATTGTTTTACTTGAATCCCAAGAAAATATCGCATAAGTCCTAAGTCTGTCATCTCATATTCTTTCATCATCTCCTTCTTAAATTTTTCTGCCATTTCTTGTTTTGTGCTGGCGTAAATTAAATCATCAACGTAGAGACAGACGATTAGGAAATCCGTACCTTGTTTTCTTATGTAGAGGGATGGCTCACTTGGACTTTTCTCGAATCCATTATCTCGGAAGTACTTGTCGATTTTGTTGTTCCATGCACGCGGTGCTTGCTTCAGACCATAAAGTGCTTTGCGGAGACGATAAACCATTTTTTCGTTTCCTTTTCGGACATATCCTTGAGGTTGTTCGACATAAACCTCTTCTTCAAGTTCTCCTTTTAGGAACGCCGACTTTACGTCCAATTGGTAGACTTTCATTTTTAGTTGAGCTGCCAAAGCTAACACCATCCGGATTGTTTCCATGCGAGCGACTGGGGCGAATGTTTCGTTGTAGTCGATTCCTGGTTGCTGTGAATATCCTTTTGCAACTAGCCTTGCCTTGTGCTTCTGAATCGAACCATCTTTGTTGTATTTTGTCTTGTAGACCCATTTCAGACCAATTATTTCTTTGTCAATTGGCTGATTAACAAGCTCCCATGTCTTATTTTTATCGATTACTCGCATTTCTTCATCCATAGCATATCTCCATTTTTCTTCCTTCGTCGCTTCCTCATATTTTTGAGGCTCTAGTGCTATAAATGCACAATTAGATATATCATATATATCTCTTAGGGAACGCACCTTTCTTGGTGGGGCACTTGCACTTGATTCTGATGAACTTGGACTTTGTCGTGTTGGACTAGGAGATCTCGGGCTTGCTGGTGGAGTACTTTCTTCTCTGGCGTGGCTTATCTGGCATCTTCAATGAGTAGTGGTAACTCGTGGTTGTCTGGTTCATCATTCCAATCCCAAGCTTTGAATTCATCGAAGATAACATCTCTTGAAATCACCAGTTCCTTTGTTTCTGGCTTTAAAAGTCTATAGCTTTAGACTCTTCGCTGTATCCGATGAATATTAACTTTTCTCCTTTTTCATCGAATTTTTCTCTATGGGGATGGAATATGTGAGTATGCTACGCAACCAAAAATTCTGAAAGAAGTTACCTCGGGCTTTTTCTTATGCCAAGATCGTATGGAGTTTTGTGAAACCGCTTTTGTTGGATCGATTAAGGATGTAGACCGCCGTGTTGACTGCTTCCGCCCAGTAGGTGTTGGGTAGCTTCCTTGCTTTTAGCATACTGCGAGCCATTTCCACGATCGTACGATTTTTCCTTTCCGCGACGCCGTTTTGTTGTGGAGTGTATCGGAACGGAGCTCCTTTTAATTCCATTTTCTTTGCAGTAGTTGATAAACTCTTTTGAAGTAAATTCTCCACCACGGTCTGTACGGAAGACTTTCAATTGATGGCCACTTTGCTTCTCTGCCACGCCTTGAATTCTAGGAATTTAGTGAATGCCTCGGACTTTTGCTCGAGAATGTACACCCACATCATCCTGGTATAATCGTCCACGAATAAGAGAAAATATCTTCTGTTGTTGAGTGAAGTTGTTCTTGTCGGACCGCAGATATCAGCGTGCACCAATTCGAGGGGCCTTCTTGCTCTCCACGATGTCTTGGTAAATGGAAGTCTGTGAAACTTCCCAAGAATACAACCTTCACATACTTTATCTCCACCGTCGATATTGGGAAGACCAATTACCATGCTTTTGATTTCAAACCTTTAAGGATCTGTAGTTGAGATGCCCGTATCTCAAATGCCATAGCTTTCCTTCGTCAATATGGTTGGTACTCATTGCACAATTTTCAATTGATGGCATAGATAAGGGAAAGACAAAATTTCCTGACATTTTTACTTTTGCCACCAATTGCTTGTTAATTTTATCATAAATTGTGCATTCTCCGTCTTCGAAATGTAGTGAGTACCCCTTTCTTATAAGTTGTCCAACACTTAATAAATTTTGAGCTAGGCCAGGAACATAAAGAACATCAGATATGTATCGAGTTTTACCTGACCTTGTACGTACGGATATGACTCCTCTTCCTTCAACATTCTGGAACTTTCCATCTCCGAGCTTGACCGGTGGAATCTCTTGCTCCTCCAATTTTACGAAATATTCTTTGTTTCCTGTCATATGGCTGCTGCATCCGCTGTCGACATACCATATACCTTGCCTTCTTGTTGCGAGGTGAGGCAGGAATAAAAACTTGATTTTGAGAATCATTTTTCTCGGAATAGTTGGCTTCATTATTTTTAAGCCAACAATCTTTTTCCATGTGATTTAAGTTATCACATTTGGTGCACTTGTACTTGCAATTTTCAGTTGCATGGCCAAACTTTTTGCAAACACTGCATCGGAGATTTGAGGAGTAATTTTTTCCGTACCTTTGGTTGTTGTTTCTATAACCTCCTTTTCCTCTTCCACGTCCGCGGTAGAAATTTCTGGGTCCTTGAGTTGACGTCGACCCTTTCTCGTACTGCGAGTTGGATGACGATCCCCCTCTGGAGCTTTCTTTTCTGGCTTCTGTATTTTTCTTCTCACTGAAATTTATTTTTGATTGAAATGCCTGCTCCAATGGTTGCTCCGCGAACCTATTTATCCTTTTCTCGTGCGCCTCGAGTGAACCCATTAATTCGTGTACCGAGAGAGTCGATAAATTTTTGGACTCTTCAATGGCAGCGACGATGTGATCGAATTTGAACGGTAAGCTCCTTAAAATCTTTTCTACAACTCTTTTATTTTCTATGGTATCTCCATAACTACTAATTTGATTTACTATACCAGTAACTCTTGAAAAGAAATTTTGGATAGTTTCATTTTCTTTCATAAGTAGATTATCGAAGTCTCGCCATAAGTTTTGTAGTTTAATGGAGATTACCTTTTCTGATCCTTGGAATGCTACTTTGAGAATATTCCAGGCCTCCTTCGAAGTTTTCGCCACCGAAATTCGAGGAAAAATAGTTTTGCTTACCCCTTGTTGTAGAAATAGTAGTGCTTTAGCATCCTTCTTCTTGTTTTCTTTTTACTCCTTTTTCTCTGCATCCGTTCATGACGATAGAGCTTCTGCCGACTCGGGTACCTTATAACCATCTTCTACAAAATCCCATAAGTCTTGTGAAATGAATAATGTTTTCATTTGTAAACTCCAATAATCATAACTCTCACCATCAAAAATTGGAATTAGACTTTGGGCATAATTGAAACCTTGAATACTTTGGTTAATTGCCATGGGTAGAGTTTTAGGATTACTGGGTTAGGTTTGCTCTGATACCAAATTTGTTGGCGCAATGCGGAAATGTGATGGGTTTATGGAAATGTATTTAGGAAGAGAGGTTGGTTAATTGAAAGGTGAGGCTTATATTAATATGAAAAAGAAAATATTACAAGAGGCTTGTGTAGCAACTTTGGCTTACACTAGTTGTTTACAAAGAAGAACTTTGGCTCTTACTCTAAACTCTAGCTCTCACTCTTACTACTTACTCACTCACTTGAGTTGTGGATTTTTTGATGGATACAAAATGAAACCATGGAATGCCTATTTATAGGCCTAGTGAGTGACCGACCAACACAATTCTAGTTTACTCTAGAACTGTCAAAATACACGTGCTACTTTACTAAGTAAGAAAGAAATTACTAGAAAAAAATTCTCTAGATATTGACTGACTAGTCTAGCTACTTCCTTGTACGGGCTAGCCTAGATAATTCTAGAACTTGTCTGACTGATCAAAAGCCTCACTAGACTGAAGCCTTACTAGATTTTTCTAGACTGGGCCTATACATGGAGACAAGCCCATTGGAGTTTATCATCGTCTCCTGATTGGGTAATCTAAGATTATCACAAATTACCCAGTATCTTTAACAGTTTTTAGGTTCAAGGTCGATTCGTTTAGGTAATTAGCAAATGGATCTGGAGAACTGAAGAAGATTACAGGAAAGAAAATGGTTTATTTCTGGTTCTTAATAGAGAGAGAAAAGGAGATATGAAAAAGTTAGGTTCCATCTGGAAGGAGAACGAGAGAAGAAGAAAAAAGAAAATCAGCTACAACCTTCGAGATTTTGATACTGATTTAGCAGTCTAAGAATTAATAACATTATCTTCACTCTGTAAACAAGGTGAGGAAGAAGAAGAGAGACCAGGAGAGTAGTGAACTAGTGATAAAAGGCGAAGATAACCTGTTCTCTCTCTCTTCGATGGATAGATAAGGTTTTGGTTGGTTTTCTAAGAGCAAATCCTAACCATAAGATGGGAATATCTTACAACTGCAATTGTGAAGGTATGGGTAGAACTAAATTGAGTTGAACTAATATTGATGAGAAGAACGCTTGAGTATGAATTGAGCTGAACTGATGGGTATTTGGTTTTGAATTGAGATTAAGATGAGTATATAATGGAGTTGTGGAGTAGTTTAGATTAGTTTTGAATTACAGGGGGGTCACTAGTGAATGCAATGAAGAACTTGTGATGATGAATCGGTGAATGGAAGTAGTAATCAGTGGATAGAATGGGATCCAAAGTATCTCAGTTACAATCTAGTGGAGCTAGATGATTTCAGGGAAGTTATGGAGTTAAGTTCAGTTGGAGATGCATAGGATGAATGGTAGTTACAGGAATAGTATTGATGTCGCTGTTGTGGATGATAAAGAAGATTTCAGCTGTAATGAATTGCAATTGCAGGTGGCTGATAGGATCCGGAGATACCTATATAAATAACCGCAATCGCACGGCGTCCAACTAGTAGACAGCGGCAAGTACGGGTCGTTCCCATAGGGAGCGGTGGAATACTATAATCAATATCTCTAATAAAACTAACAGAAACAATATTTCTGGATTTTTTGAATTGAAAATGAAATAATAAAATTAAAGTAAAGTAATAAAGTGAACTCGCAGAGTGAGAGCAGGTAACCAGGGTTTATAATATCCACCACTATTTATATTCAATTACTGAAATGAAACATAACTCCTGAATATTTGTCTATTGTTTGTTCTATCGACATCACCTATTATAAGTATTAGAGTCGCAAATATCGCTAGGACACCCTAAGCATGGCATATCAAAATACTAAACCAAAGCATACACCATAAAATTGCATTAGCGAGAAAATTATACGAAACTAAATTTAGGTTCACAAATGATCCCTGACTATTCTAAACATACCCCATCAAAAGATTTTAACTCAAGTATGAAATATCAAATAAGTAGACGAACATATTTGTGTTCCTAACAATTATGCACAATGGTTATTGTATACAAAACCGGTGAAGCAACAACACATATCACCAATAAATCAATAAACAATATTCAAGAATTAATCTATTCAATTTATAATAGTCTTTTGCTCAATTTTTATTCAATTCAAAATAGCCTAAAACTCCAAATGGTTTCTACCATAAATCCTAGGTACAAAAATCTAGCAACACATGGCTTTCTCAAAAGCCCTAAATAAATCAAAGAGAATCACTAGCAATCGAAATGGAGTTGGGAAAACGAAAGAACGCAAACCCTTCTCCCTTCCCGGATCTGTGGCCGTCGTCTTCTTTCCCGTCTCTGTTCAGTTCTCCCAGTTTCGGCTCCAGAGGCCGACCTCCTCTTTTCTTTCTCGAATGAAAATATGTATAGTGATGTGAGAATCCAAACCTAGCAAATCTCTACAAGGCCCAGTCCACCAGCGGTCCATTACTAGCTCCAGCACGCAGCACCTACCCCCATCTTCTATCTGGTCACCGCGTATCTGCCTCCGGCTACAGCATCACATTCTCCACCGAGTGCACTCATCTCAGCCAACACCATTTTTAACTTCAGGCCATTACCAAACTTGTTTCTGAAATCAATTATTTTCCCAGCATGGCCGCAGCTCTATTTCTTCATAGTTACAGCTCTCACAAATTAGCTGCTCCAACGAATTCCAACCAATGCTATCCATCTCAACGTCTCAGCTTCCCATCTCTCGAAAACAAAGACCTGATTTTACTCGAAATGAGCCCAACTTCGGTCCATGCAAGAACCTCCAAATTCTGTTATTTCCAACCAACATCACCAGCAACGATTTCAACCAATAAAACCCTTGATATACCTCGCTTTGCCGCTGCAAATTACTTCCCATCGTCAACAGTTCATGCTACAAACCAACCATCCATATCCATCAACATAAACCAGTTCCGCAAGCATTCGTTTAAAAATCGTTGTTGACGTCGTCATTTCTCAGTTGATAAAAATCATTCGAATCCAATTAAGCTTCAGACGAAAACCCCCAAATTTAGTGTTGTTGTTGCCGGTGTAGAGACCCAGAACGACCAATATTATTGCCTGCAACTTCTTCTCTCTGTCCGTTTAAGTCTCAGTCACCAACTCTCATCGACTGCAACCATTTCATACAAAACTCGACGACAACCAACACCATCTTCTTTGCAGCTGCAGCCTTATTCAGTACACTGAACTCCAACAGCTCATCTTTCTCCCTGGCACCAGCAGTCATCCATATTCCACCATCTGCATCTCCCATTAAGTATCGGTTGCAACCATCTTTCATTCGTTTGCTTCTCTTCTCTTCTCGGCTAAGTCTCAGATCTCTTTTCTTTGGTAACAAAGTCACCTGGTAAAGAAGAAAGGTGATGTTTGATATTCATTACAGTTCACAAACCACTACAGAAATGTGGATGGAAAATGGGCACGTCCACACATCCATAGCCCACTAGTGCTGCTGACGTGCTTAAACAAAGAGAATCATTTCTTTGTTTCACTTGATCAATATTTCTGGCCGTGAGTTGGTTAAGAGGCCTGACAAAATGAAATAGGCAACCAAGTTTGCTGGCCATGATAAAATAAGCTTGGTCCCTGATGCCGTGAACAGTAGTGGGTGCTTTTGTGTGGCAAACACCATTATAGCTCTTGATTTAGCCGTGATTCTTTCCGGGTGATTGGATTCACTTGTACTTTCTACAAAAGCACTAAAATAATGTCGTTAGCCAAAATATCGAGTCCTAGCTAATATAATATGGGTGTTACCAAGAAATGATGTTGTGTACTTTCTACAAGTAGTGTTACCAATATGGGTGATTGTATCAAAGCTCCTCGCAGCTTCCCTCGTCTCAATTCAACTTACTTAAACTCGGATTGATTCCAAAGAGGTTTGCTCAGATTGTAACGAATTCCTTTTCGAAAGATTAGAAGCTGGTCTAGAAACAATCTAAGTGGAGCCATCATGCTTGTTGTTTGCTAGATTTTATAGGTTTGATTTGGTCGAGTCAGCCTTGTTTGTGATTGTGTAGAATTTCCTTGCGGTTAGGATGTCGAACTGGTATTATAATAGCCAATACAATGAGTATCCGACTGAGCAGCTTGGACATTATCCTTTTTATGACCATAGTGTGAATAGTGATTGGGAACGCGAAACTTTTGAAGGTTATGGTCCATACCATTGTGAGCCCAATTACTATCCATATACCCACAGGTCATACGAGCAAAACAATCCTTTAATTTCTCTAGAAGAGTCTCTCAAGAGTTTCAATGAGTCAACACGGAAGTTATTTATGAAAGAGACTTATAATATTCTTCTCCCAGAAGAGTCCGTAGAGCGGTCAACTAAGATATCTCTAGAAGAGACCCTCAAGCAATTTACTGAGAGTACAAATAGGATTGTGGAAAAACTTGCTTAGGATAGTCTTAATTTCCAGTGTAGTTTTCCCGATACCACCCTCGAAAATAAGGATAGTTTTTATTCACATAATCAAGATGACGAGGTTAGAATTGGTAACACTACTTGTTTTGATGAGGTTCGAACTTTTTCATGTTATTATAATGAGGACTGTGATGAGGATAGTATTGATGAAGAATCTGAAATATATAGGCATAGTGATGAGGAATCTGTTACTCCCAATGAGCTCTTTAATGATAATATTATTTCAAATAATTTTAATAATTATTCACCTATTCAAAAGGACGAGGATTTGACTAGAGATAACCCCATTTTAGACGATGTAGTATTTCCTGTTTACAAAGCCGATAATGATTTAGAGGAAAGAGTTTACCCTGAGAATACTGTTTTAGAATTTAGCGATTTAGAAACACTAGTCTTAGAAGAAGATAAACTCGTAGAGATGATTGAGGATGAACCAGACTTAGAAGAAGCAATTGACCATTTTCAGGAATCTGATGACCTAGAAATTAGGGAAGTTGTGACTAGTCTTTCTAGAGACACAGAAAACTCTAAGTTTGGGGGTGATTATCATTCTCCGTGTGCTTTAACTCTTAGAAAGTACCTTCCTGTAGGACTTGACATTTTTGCCTCAACCATCTTACAAGATTATCTTCATACACGTTTTCCCGAACCTAACGATGTCCAGAAAGAAGCTCAGTTGTTAGAAACCCATCCTCTGGTTGATGTGGTTAACCCAGGCTATGATACCAAGATTGACTTTGTTTTCCCACCAAAAAATTTTCTTCCAATTGTGGGAACTTTTGATTTTCAAATGTGTCGAATATTTAGTTGTGAGACTAAACCTAAATGCTTTAGGAAATTAGAATCAACAAATTTTCTTAAGAATTACTACTACCCTCACTGTGGTCAATTTTGTAAGTCAAACCTGATTGACTTAGAGGATCCTCAATTATTTAGGTTATTATTATGTGCTTCTAAATTTTTATTTGAGTTTTTAAAGACTCTAAGACCTAATAATTCGGATCTCACTTTTGAGGACTTGCAGCCTAAAGAAATATATTTAGACCCTTTTATAGAACCTGAACCTGAACCACAATTAGATGTAGTTGTCTTAATCAGGAAACTAGGTAAGGGCATGCTATTCTTGTTCATTTTCTTGGTTTAATATAATTTCCTTTGGTCAACTCTATTTTTTTTAAGACCCGCAGTTATTCCGGCTACTGTTATACGGTTCGAGTTGACTAATCCTTTCCTAAGTCTGGCTGAAGACTTCAAACTTAGCACTTCTTGGGAGGTAACCCATGCTCATGCAACATGGTAATATCTTTCCTTAACTCTTTTTCTTCAAGTGGTAACAGTTTCTCCTTGTTCATGCTTTTAATTTTATCTTTAGAACATCGAGGACAATGTTAGATTTAAGTTTGGGGGTGGGGAAGAACTTTTTAGTTGCACTTTTGAAACTTCTAGCGTCACATGGTACCCGGTTAGATTAGTTTACATACTGTTTCTCACCGAAAAGATAGAAATTGGAATGCTAGGGATAACAACCTTTTGAGACATTAGAGAAAAAGACATTGAGATCCTTGAAATTCAGGAGAGAACTTGTTCCTTTTAGAGGGTAACCGTGATGGACCTAACCATACATGATGGAAAGGAAAGTAGGTCAGGAAATGCCAGAAAGATAAAGCAACCTCACAATGTAATCATAGTTACTGGATTACGACTCTCTCTCAGTAGAAACTTATCATCATCAACAGACAGAGCGACATCAAAATTTATGAAGAAAGTTGAAGATGTTTAAGGTTTAGAAGCAACAATAGAAAAGAATAATTCAAAAATCAAAGTTGAAGACTTAGTTACAAGAAGTTGTAAGAGCAAATGATATAAGTTGTTAGAATTCATAACACCAAGACATCACAAGTTGCGAAGATCCAAGCTTTGAAAGTCCTTCTCTCATGGTCATGTAAATTGTTGTCTTGTAATTTTTGTTTCCAAAAAAAAAAAAAATGAAATAAATGAAAAATGAAAGAAAAAAAAAACAAATGAAAAAAATGGAAAATGAAAAAAATCATCGTTACGTTTTGTTCAATAAGGCCAAAGGGAAGTAGAAATTTTTAAGTCAAGGAAGAAATCGAAGAGAAGAGTTAATTGTCAAGGTTCTATGAGGTTCGATAGTTTATCATCAACAGTTGAAGACCGAAGAAGACGTTGTTTCTACTGAGCACTATGAGAGAGTTGAAGAAATATACATTTGATTGCTTTGTTAATCCGCTTTCAATCTAGCACAAGATCTTTCTAGCACTGGTTTAACTCATCACACGTAATTAGTCCAGCTGTGTAGCAGATGTGCCTCTCAAATTTATCTCTCTCCTAATCTTATCCAACTGTAAAGCAGCGGAAGCATCTTACAATGTTTATCTAGCTGCGCAACGGATATCTCTTTATCTAGCAGTGTTGCGGATGTGTCTCCCCTTTTCTTCAGTCAGCTTTAGAGCTGACACCTTTAATTTCTCTGGCATTCTAGTTACTTGGAGATAGGTTGAGAATATGTATGTCCTCATAGCTCTTTGGATACTTGTGTCCAATTAGAAGTAATGGTTTTGTGGGTACACTTCTGGTAAACCCTCCCGAGATTAACTCGATTTCATTTGTTATTAGTTTTGCTCGAGGACTAGCAAATAATAAGTTTGGGGGTATTTGATAGACACATTTTTGTGTCTAATTTGTCCTCAATGTTCTGTATTGTTAGACTCGATTAAATACTTATTGTGTTATTTAATGTTTTTGTAGATGTTTTTGGAAAAATAAGCTCTTGCGGCGAAATTGGCTCGAAAAGTGGTGTTTTACACCCTAGGATAGAGTACTAAAGACATCCCAGAAATGCACCAGAGGAACCCAGAAAAAGTGTTGGAAACACCCCAGAAAAATTACTAAAGGCACCCCAAGGGACATGTGTTATTCGGACTCCAGCAATGGATAAGGGGGCGACCACTGGATAATGGGTAACCTTCTTCACAAATTCAAAAAAATATTTTGGCGGGAAAATATTTGCTCTTCACTGGCAGATTTTCTCGATTGCATTTGGACGTGATTTTGTGCGATTCAATCGCTGAAACTTTGTGGAAAGATGTAATATATCATAACAGAGCTGGTAACACCCATATTATGATGATGAAACTTTGTGCGATTTTCACTACTTGTACTTTCTACAACATCATATTACAATCACCCATATCAGTGGTGGTCTCTGTTGTGTATGAGAACAAGAATATGTGGTGTTGCGGTACATTGCTGAGTTGTTGTTGAAGCTAACAGAACTGGTGTTGGTAAAAGTGTTGAACTTAGATGAATTGAGGCTGATGGGAAGATGACTGAAGTGTTATGAAGTAGTGGTGTTGCTGAGGAGAGTGTGGTTGAGATGTAGAGTTTATTTCTGAAAGTGAGGTGATAGGATTGATAATGTTAATCTGAGGTCAGTTGAAGTGGTCTATATCTTGGCCGCAACTGATGGATTATGTTTGTAGGAGGGGCATCTTGTGTAATGATTAAATGAATGGAATGAGGTCGATAGAGTTTATGTGTTTCCTTTTATGTTTTGATTGTGCCTTGTGTCTTGTGTTTGTCCATTAGTTTGAGGCATGAGCTTATGGCTCAGGCCTTGTGTGTTTTGCCTGTTAGTCATCCCAGTCAGTCTAGTTGACCAGACCTGACTCAGTGGATCTTAACCGAGTTAACCCTTTGATTTGACCTTTGACTCCTTTGACTGCTGACTCTGACCAGTTGACCTGACCTTGGACGTTGACTGTTAGTTGACCTGTTTGACTGTTAGTATCCGTTAGTTGACTCAGATGGACTGAACCTTAGCTTAACGGGTCGGGTTGTTGGGCTTGGACTTAGAACCAGTTTTCCATTGAACATGATTTTGACCCTTTATGGTCCGAGTTAACCTTTGGTTCCTTTTACAGAGTTGTAGATCTTCTTAAGACTTGTCTAATGGACTATAGAATCAATCTAATCAGATTAGTAAACTCTTAGTTATGCTAAGGATAGAGAATGAGTTATATTAAATGAGTTTAGAACCATTAGATAGACTTGTTATGAACCTTGTTTGAGCCTTTTGGCTAAACTCTTGGAGTGCTTGTGTGAATTACAGTTAGTCTTTATTAACAACGTTCGTGCAAAGGATGAACCAGTGGATTGAGGATCTCGAGGTAGGAATGGCTTATCATCAATTCAGGTGGGAACTCTGTAACCTTCTTATAATCATTGAGCTTTGTTTCTATCTGCGAGCATGATTTGATTTTAATATCAGTATGTACAATGTGTGCAGTGTATGTAAATATGTGCGTAATATGTGTTGTGTGAATCCCCCGCAAGTCGTGACCGTGTTTCCCCACGGCTTCTTGATATGTTCTATGTAGGCCGGGGAAAGCCGATTGAATATTACGCACTTTACTTTTATATATTAGTAGACCTGGGAAAGACGGTTAAATATTACGCACTTTACTTTTATATATTAGTTGACCGGGGAAAGACGGTTAAATATTACACACATTACTTTTATTATGATAGTAGGTCGGGGTAATCCGGTTGAATATTACATAGTAGGTCGGGTTAAGCCGGTTAAATATTATATATATCATTTTATTTCGGGGAAGTCACTCTTGTGCATATTATACTTGTCGAATGTTTATTCTCTTCTTGTTCCTTAATTGTTATTCTTTGGAACTGTGAGCCTGTTAATGATTACCTGAGAGTTATTTGTTTCCATTGGGCATCCCATTGGGATGATGTGCTCACTCGTTTCCACTTCAGTTTCAGTTTTCAGAAGAGATGGCGCGCATGAAGATATTCGTTTCGTTGTTCGAAACTTTAGCAGATTAAGAACGTTTATGTACGTATCTTTTATATATATGTATTCTTTGTTTATCTGTAAAACAACACATTAATATATTCATATCATTTGAGAGTTTTCATCTATTAAGTAACAGAGTGTTTGGGAATTAGTTTTGTTTTACTTTATGAGATTAGGTTCCTTAAGTTCGAAGATCTAGATTATGTTACCTCAGGTTTAGGTTATATTATTATTAGCTAAGCAGGTTTAGTATTTGGGTGTGACAAGTTACTAATTATTTATAATAGGGACGTCGTAACAGCCATGAGCACTTACGAACTTTTTTATAGCAACAAAAAAAATTACTGCCGATCAACATTGACCTGGTCCAAATTGGTCAACAATAAACAATTTAACTGGGTGTTGAATTTGTGTTTGAAAAGATTTATAGAAAATTGAATTTGTGTTGAAAAGATATAGAGAAGATTGAATTTGAGTTGAAATCATGTAGAGAAGAAAAGAAGTTGTTGTGAGTGGAGACTAGAGAAGATTGAAGTTGACTTGAACTTATGGGGTGTGCAAATGTTACCGTTGTTGATCCAGTTGGAGCCTAGTCTCGATGTAATTAGAGTTGAGTCTCGGTTCAGTTGAAGCCGAGGCCCGAGTCAGTTTTTTTTTTTGAACAAAGGGGATATTCATTGATGTAAGCTCCCTAGAGCAATCACAGACCCCAACTTCGACATACATGATAATGACACCGTACTAATGACCAACAAACCGACAAATCTTCAGTAAGTTACAATTGGAAATCCCCAGGGCATACCATATGAGGACAACTGAAACTCACATGGAAAATCCGGTACAAAGGACCAACCGATACATCAAACACCAGTAACAACAGAAAGTATCACATCTAAAGTCCAACTGTCACAAACACACGTACAAAGCCCAGGTCCAACACACTAAGAAACCCAGACCCGAAAAGACCCGACCCGATCCAGAAACCAACGAAACCCTGTATCATCTTCCTCACCTGAGAAAAGCAGCAACAAGGCAGCACCACCATCACCAAGCTTCAAGCAAGTTGCCATCAATAGATTCGTCACAACCTTAAGCAACTAGCAATTAAATCACTCATCCAAGGGAAAGGATAAATGTTCAACACAAGTTGCAAGGAAGCTGTACCACCAGTTCTACCACCACCATCATCACCACTGATATTATAGCCACCATCAAAAACCACTTTCAAACAAACCCAAAACGCAGCGTCGGCGCCAAAGGAGAATCACAACTATGAATCGATATTTCCTATTGAAACACAGAGAGGAAACACCCAAACCAACATCACCGTCGACCAATTCTGAAAATCAAACCTAAATTCAAACCAAAAACCATCAATCCTCCACAAACTAAACCACCATATCAACCACCAACCAATTTAGGAATAGAAATCTAAATCGGAAGAAATAGCAGATGTTGGAACTAAAACAAACAAACAAAGAAAATACAGAAAACAAATATCTACAGTATGAACATGATAATCCCTCACCTGATTTGAGCCAGAAAGACCCAAATCAAGCAAGGAATTACCAGATCTGGAAAAGAAAAGAGGCGGTAAGGATAAGAACGATTTTTCTTTTTTCGCAAGAGAGAGAAAAGAAACAGGCGACAGTTTGGTTATTTGACTCAGTCTGAATCAGTTTACACCATCCAACCCCAACTGTAACAGTCATATTTGTTTGTCTCGCGAAGGGGCCCCTCTCCACTGCACTGAAATTAACTTTGACCATCCACCTGATTTGGTATGTACCATTGGAATTGCTCTTAGAGTAGTGCTGTCCCGCGCAGCTTCGCGGAACTGCTTAATAAGCAAGCAGCTTATTAAGCGTTAGATCATTTCATCAACGGTGGGATTAATATGATTAAGTTATATCAGTATTATACACAGCTGGCCTACTTTTGTTATTAGGACTAGGTCCTTTTTAGTTTTTTTTTGCATTATACTAGTCCTTCTTCTTTATTAATCTTTTCTGTGTATCAAACTTTCAATCTCGATCTTTTCAATTCCATGGATTCCGATAGTCCGACACAAAATCCAAGTACCAAAGGAACTGACGGAGTTCGGAATAAGACCTCTAGTAGCGGTGAGGAATTAAATATAGTGATGACGTATTTAATTTGATGGATTTTGATTTAGATAATCTGATTTGGTTTCATTTGAGATTTTTTATATAAAAGTGAATAATGGGTAAAAAGGAATGTCGTTTCTTTTGTCAAAGAGATAGAAGATATCCATAGGTATGATAATAAACAAAGCAACGGTAGCTGGTTACCGGAAAGCAACATGAAAAGATCAGGGGATTTACAGAGGGAAAAGGGTGTCTTATCGGTACGAAGAAGACTCCAGTTTTCTATACATGTAGAGCACCTTCACCTAAAGGAGATAAAAGTAATTGGGTCATGCATGAATTCAGATTGGATGGAAAGTTATCTTACTACAATCTTCCTAAACCTGCAAAGGTACTTTTTATTTATCATTCTTCTTCTTCTTCTTTCAGTTATTTTATGTCTTGCTTGAGATTTTGTACTGGCCCTCCCTCTCTTCTTCCGATATCTGATCACTTGGAAAATTTGTACACTTGGTTTTGCAGGACGAATGAGA
Source organism: Papaver somniferum (assembly GCF_003573695.1). Classification (NCBI taxonomy): domain Eukaryota; kingdom Viridiplantae; phylum Streptophyta; class Magnoliopsida; order Ranunculales; family Papaveraceae; genus Papaver; species Papaver somniferum. Next base: position 149,783,769 of record NC_039367.1, on the reverse strand, counting down.
AATTAGAAAAACTTGGTGTTTTTGAACGAGGATTAGTGCGAAGCTCAACAGCAACACGGTTCGCAGTTGTTGAATTTGAACTCGGCTTTTCTTGAAAGAGAATTTTGGAAATTCCACAGCTACTGATTTAGTTGCAATCCACGAGTCATTTGAACTATCAGAGTTGAAATTTACATCCATTACACCATCAGGACTTCTTGGGACAGGCTCATACTTGTGTTTGCGATACACCACACTGTAATATAATGGTCATGGTATTCCTTCGCATTATAAGGTTCAATATGGATGGTTGATTACATGCAGCATTATTGCACCAGGTAATACCGATCGAAGATAACATACAAATCTTGAATTTGAAATTATGGAGAGGAGGAGAAGTTACATCTCTGCATAAATTCCTAACGGACAATACACTGCAAACCAAGCCTTCTCATAAATGATTAAAAGATGAAAGTGCAGTTACACGGTTCGTCTTCCAATCATTCATATATGCTACCATTTGATTCTTTTGTCGAGTTCGAACTTCAAAGAGACAAAGAAACTGAGAAAGGGACATAATATAAAATGAAAAAAAACTGAAAAGGACCTACTTCTAATAACAAAAGTATGCTAACTGTATTATACTGAGAAAACTTCATCATACTATTCCCACGGTTGCTGAAATGATCTAACGCTTAATAAGTTGCTTGCTTATTAAACAGTCCCGCACAGCTGCGGGAGACAGCACTGCTCTTGCTCTTACACTTAAGCCTATCTTGGTTTATGATTTCTATTCTTTGTGGGAGATATCAGGTGGATTTATAATGATACGGACCCCTCAGGTGGAGATAATTTTTAATTCACTTTTCGCATTCACCGGAAAGTTTTGACTTAGAACATGATATTTGGTAGAATAACTTCCACACTTAAGCAGTGGAGATTGATGATTTATTTATACTCAAAGATATTCAAAGATTGTTACAGATTTGTTTCAGAGTTTAACAAACTTAAAAGACTTATCATGCCGTAAACATAGGCTAGAAACTTTGGCTAATAACTAGGTCAGACGACTGACTCTGTTGAGAGTCTTTGGGACCGATATCTTTGGTATTCTTAACATTCCCCCTCAAGTTGTACTGGAGCTGGCGAATGTGCAACTTGCTTCTAATGTACTGGAAACGTGGTGAAGATAGCCCTTTTGTATGAGAAAATTGGTGTTCCTCTTCAAATTCATAGTGTGAGATAGTCAAAATACCTCTTCAAATGGTAGTGTGAGATAGTCGAAATACCTCTTCAATTGGTAGTATTGATCTTTGTTGGTTAACAGATATAATTGGTAATGGTAATGTTTTGTTTAGAACTGGAAGTTGAAAGATATTGAAATTTGTTTAGAACTGGTTCTTATGAATGTTTTTAGTACCAGATCTAAAGTGTTGATACATCAAACAAAAGACTCTGTCCAGTTGCCTTGCTAGTAGCAGAGACATTCAAACAAGCTTTCTTAGCAGCAAATGATGTTAATGGTGGTGGTGAATGGTTATGATCTGGTGATAGAAATTTGTGTTGTAGGTAAAATGGATGGATGATGTGAGTAAAGTAGGGGATGGAACTGGAGATATGGGTGAAAACAAACACCTATATTTGTTAACACAGCGGAAGAGTGAGGGATTGAACCCTCCTGATACCAACTTAGAACATGATATTTGGTAGAATAACTTCCACACTTAAGCAGTGGAGATTGATGATTTATTTATACTCAAAGATATTCAAAGATTGTTACAGATTTTTTTCAGAGTTTAACAAACTTAAAAGACTTATCATGCCGTAAACATAGGCTAGAAACTTTGGCTAATAACTAGGTCAGACGACTGACTCTGTTGAGAGTCTTTGGGACCGATATCTTTGGTATTCTTAACATTTTGGATGGTACAAGTCCCTACACATTAATTCAAATGGATGGTGCAAGTCCCTGTACATTGATTGAAACATCGAAATAAACAAGTTTGTATGTTCTATGGTTCGAAAAAGCAAGGTGCGTTTCTAAGAGCAATTCCTATGGCAATGGTCAAACTAGAAAATTTGTTCACCCAGGTGGATGGCGAATCTGGATTTGCCACTATGGGAAAGCGTAGGGCGTCATTAGAATAGACGCGCGACAGAATCACAGACACGGGCGTTTGGACCAACGACACCGGCGTTTGAAAGCATGACGCACGTCAGCAGGCATGACGCGGGCGCTTTTTGTGGTGACGCGGGCGTTAGGAACAATGACACCAACGGTCGACTCCCTAACGCCCATATTCCCAACGGTCGGAATTTCAAACCCTATAAATTCCGACCAATTCTTTCATTTTCAGTCACCCCACTTCCATTTCTTTCTTCTAAAACTCTTCTAAAATCAAAATTTTTGAATACAATATGAACATAATGAGAAGAGCGATCAATAGTATAAAGAAGAACATGCACGTGTATGGGTTTGATTTCCCAGGGTTATCAAATATGTCCCATAATCCAAATATCGTTCCTAGCCAACCACCTCCAGAAGAGCCAAGCGTTGTGACTTATCCCACGACGGGTGCAAGTTCTTCATCATCCTCGTCAAATATGCCCGAAATTCGTTGGGAGCTGCAAAGTATTACTTCACAAGGTGAGCCAACCACGATCCCCATTGTTTCCCAAGGTCTTACTACAATATCACTGCAAGTGAGGATGAGTTGCGAAATCAACTCAACGATATGCATTGGCTTATTCGGCAATCAGGGACGACGCACTTGGAACAAGTACGAAAATGACATATAGACATAATGTTTGGAATGACTCCAACTGTAAGTCTAGATGATGGTGGGCGGCTGTCGCAGTCACATTCTTCCGGTTCCACCAGTAGCAACAGATCATGGCACGAAAGTGAAGAAACAGTGGTGGGAGACACACAACACAATGTGGTGCAAGAAACACATCACAATACTACTTCACCACAAATTGTGTCAGTATCTCTACCTCAGGCACTTCGGCTTGAACCTAGGCGCATTTCATCATCATTCTCGCCCTACAACCCAAATGAATGCTACACACCAACACCACCACAACAACAAACCTCTTATATGTTTGGAGGACCGAATACACAGAGTGCTTACCAATCACCTAATTTTGTTCATCCCGGTCAGCCAGGTCTATCCCCACTTGGAAATTTACAAACTATGTTGGCTTTGGGTGATTACCCAAATTTATCCCCAAGTCTTTCTGAATTTTTGGCTCCAGAAAAGAACAACGGGGGAGCTAGAGACGAGCGATGTTAGAGAGATTATTATAATTTTTAATTCTGCTTTGTTTTAGTTTTAGTTTTAAATGTACGACAGTCTTTAATTAAATAAAATTACATACGTTTAAAAGTAAGAGTTTTAGTTCAAAACATTTTTCGAAAGAAATAGCCACATTTTTCCATCTTCGCAAATAAGATTCATCTTCTTCTTTAGCGTGGAACTCGTCGAACTAATCGGGGCAGAGACATGTTCAATCAAGAATTGAGAGTGAAATGAGGAGTATTTATAGAATTCAAAAAATGATAGCCGTTGGATCAACAGATTTTTCAGCCGTTCAGATGGAGTCGTTGGCGCCTTTGGATAGACGCTGGCGTTTCTAGTGATGACACTGGCGCTTTAAGTAAAAGCGCGCGTCAGTGCAGAGAACGCGGGCGTCATTGTTGTTGACGCCAGCGTTAGCAGGGATGACGCGCGTCTCTTGTTACGACTCGATGTTCAAATGAACAGATCTGTTCATTTGAACATCCATTTTCTTAATTTGTTCATTCCATAGTGGGAGCAAAATGCATCCCATAGGATAAATCAAGGATAAAGAGGTGGTTGGTTTGCAGCAGTACAGAATTGGTAAACAAATCCTTTCAGGCTAGATGAGAACTGTTAAGGTTGAAGTCAAATTCCGTAATGATAAATCAAGGATTTGTATGGAATGTCTCATCCAAGAATGAACCTCTACTAGAATCTTTTATTTTGAGGGAGATTGTGAAAAATGAAAATCATCAACCTATGATGGCCCGAACAGCAACAAAATAAGTACTAGTATTAGCCGTGAATGCAAGTCTATTTTGGAGTCTGTGTTTATTTGTTCTATTTACTGTGATTCAGTTAACTCCATGCAACGTTTTTGTGCTGCTAGAGTTTAATCAGGTAGCTAGCAAGAGATTTAACTGGCCAGAAATGAGTTACAACAACAAATACAGGCTGTTGGAAGTGAGACCATGACAGCCTTAAAAGCGCAGACCTACTTTTGGGCAAGAAGTTTCTGTTGATCTCTTACACTCCTGATAATAATTGAACGTTCTATGGAATTTGATATCAGAAAAAAATTCAATGTCTTCAAATAGACAACAGAGCACTGCAAAATATGGAATTTGATATTAACATGTAAACAAAACATTCTTTACATACACTCGAGCTGATTCTGCCATGCAGTCCCTGGAAATCCAAATAAACTCAAGCATACTGTCTGGCAATCCTAGGCAATTCAAAGGACGCCGTAGTTTTCAACTTCAGGAACAAAAAGACATACTGCAACGCTGATAAGCCCCAAAAAATGTTTACAGTCCTAAAAGATACTAAAAGTAAGCAAAAATAACTATTATACATAGAAGTGCATACATAACAACGTCAATAAAGCATTTGCGATCACTGTAGAAACAAAATGCAGAGACTGGTTTTTCTTTCAGAGCTATTTTTTGGCTTCCATTGCTCTTCAAAAGAACCCATCTGAACTTAGGGAATCCAATTCAGTAACGTAAGTAAGAGATATTTGAGTTTCTGACTCCATAACACTAAGAGCTTCAAAAAACTAATTCCATAGATGTTCTACGAGATATGGAGAATGCATTCAGCTGAGCCTCTAGGAAACAATGCTATTTCATCTACAACTTCTTTCTTGAAATTTGAATTCTTTGATAAAGATGACTTACCTGAAATTGTAATTCTTGCCCTTTGTAAAACTTTCGCATTCTTCAGGAACAATCTTACCAAATCCTTCTCAATTTGCTTCCCAAAAAACCCACGAAATTCGATTGACTTGAGGTGCAGCAACAAGCACTGAGGAATCAAATCCATCAACCAACCATCATAGTTGTTAGACTTACAATTGGAAAAGCCCTCATCAAAGATCAGCGACTCAAGATTAGGTGAGACCTGGAGAAAGTCAAACAGTACTTTAACAATCCAACATTGTACATTATCTTCAAAGTACCCATCACGTCTGAAGTGAAAACTTGCCCTCGATACTTCCAAATGATTCAAATTATAATACAAAGGCAATTTCGTCTGGAAATCATCTTGGTAGGAAAGAAGCTTTAAGGTATATTCAGATATTTTCAGACGCTTTACATTAGAAAGGCTAGCAAAAATCTTAGCTGCAAGACAACCAAGTTCGTCCCTTTCCCCCCTATCTGCTACACATGAAAGGACAACTTCTGCATCCAGCAATGTTAAGAAATTCTGCAACACGAAATCTTTTGCAAGAACTTCAGAGTATTTGAATGACTGCAAACTTGGTGCACTTATCTGGATATCGAATTTCCGATACAATAAACCATTCATGAACAGCCGCTTCAACTTAGGAGAGAAAATACTTAGATGTTGTATATTCCAATTACGCATTTCCAAACTCAACTCTTCAAGAACGGGTGAGTTCGAAAGCAACTTTTGAATCAAGTGGTCATTCGTCAACATGATACTCAATCCAAGGATCTTGAGATTTGGAAAATTCACTGATTCTGGAAGTTCTAGGAAACCCTTATCTATCTCCAATACAGTTAGCGACTCACAAGTAAAAAGGCTTGGAGGAAACATTATACCTTTCCGATCTACAAGAGCAAGCTCTTCAACTTTATGTCGTAACACGGTAGAAATCCATCCATTAACCCGAGATGTATCAAAATAAGTATCGAAAGAGAGAACGAATTTCTTTATAGACGGTGAACGAACATCCTGGCGATTAGATAACACCCTATCCACAAATCTCATAAATCTACTAACCTCGTCTCGACAATTACCCAAAGAAGCATTCACAGACCGCCATTCTCGAAGATCAATAATGGAAATGGATGTCCATATATACCTCCATTTTGTAGATAAAATGCTCGTAGAAACAACAGATTTGATAGGAAGAAATGAGAAAATGTAATGAATGAGCGATTCAGGTAACTCACTGATCCTATCCATTCCCATCTCTCTTTTGGTATCGCTTCTCAAAATCACCATTTTTAAGGATCTGCTACAAAAAATTGATCAGAGGTTTCGATTTTGTCATGATAAACAAACGGGTAACCATAATTTCTTAAATTTTGCAAATAAACCCTAGAAAAATTCTAATTGGAAATTTGAAGCGAAGGAATTGAACAAATCAAAAAGTAAAACAACAAATGAATCAGTTGATTACCTCAATTTATCAGCTAGGTTGCAGAAGTAAACCCTAAACCCCTCTTTCGTCGTCGTGCATACTCTGATTTTACTCTGCTCAGGGTGGATTGATCGCAATTGACTTGGAATTGAACTTGAGGCGGTGGTTGGTGTTCGGCTTGGGCAGGTTTGGATTTTGGGGAGTTGAGCTGATTTTGGGTTATAATGTAGTCTTCCGACACAAATCTTGATTTTCGAGTCACTAAGCAGGTTTTAAGGTGTAAGCTTAAACTTGGGCTGCGAGATAAGTTTTCGTGTCGTAGTATTTTTTCGCCAACAAAATTAGTTCTTTTGGCCAACTTTTTGGATTGATCACGATATAATTCTAAGCAAGACCAAAACAAGCTGCAACACATTTATGAAGTTTTGTTTTCTTTTTGATTCTTTTTATTCCGCTGAATTTGTGATTTCGCTTATTGTCCCACATCGTTTAATTTGTTATAATTCTTTTTACTAATAAGAAGAAGGTAAAACTTTATGGTTGATGTTGGTATACCGGCTGTTGTTATATGATGTTGGAGCGAGGCTTTACGATACGCGTTGAATTCTACGCTCTGATACCATTTAATTATTGTTGCTATATTGATTTTTTTTTTTTAATTATGCTTATTTTTGTTATGCCTGGTATTATTTGTTGTTGCTATATTAATTTTTTGTTTTTATTTTAGTTATGCCTGATCTTTATTTTTTTTCTTGATTTTTTTTTCATGCCTGGTATTGTTTTTTTTAATTTTTTGTGATGCCTGATTATTTTTTTATTTTGATTTTTTGTTATGCTTGATTATACTTTTTATTTTGATTTTTTGTTATGCCTGATCTTTTTTATGCTTTAAGAAGGAGTATATAAAAGAATTTGTATCAAATATCTTACTTTTAAACCAATTCCACGACACTTTCTTTTTCTAACTACTAGAACGTCGAGCGATGCGTATTTAAGAAAAATTACGGGTAAAGATGAAATTACAAATACCGATGATATACTGTCTGCAAACGTTATCAAATTAGGACTTTAAATATGACAATGTCCCAAGTTCTTATGTGCCTAAGTAAGTTTTTTGATCTCTTTTGATGTATATATACAAATAGGGGAAAAATAAGAAAGGTAATTCTGAATTTTGCTAATTTCTGTTATACCTCTTAATAATTTTTACAATCTTGATTTTATTATTGTATAAAGGAAAGGGAGACGCTCGAATAAAAAAATCAGCTTCAACTAAGAGGTTTTTTTTTTTTTTTTTTTGAGTGATTTTTCAGGAAAAGGAATCCTTTTTTTCTTCTCATGAGTGAAAATCTGCTCAGGTTTCAAGTAGATCTTAAATATATAAACGATTAAAACTTCAATTCGTTGAGGTTTCATCATCATATTTTTGCTATTTTGAGTCGAAAATAAAAAGAAAAAATTATTATTATTATACTATATTATCAGAGGTAAGGTTGTCAATGGATGCTAACGTAACGGATAAAGGCTCTGTCGCTGCCGTTGCCATTAAAAGTTAGCGGATATTCGTTATCCGTTAATTTCCGGCGGAAATAGGAAATTCAAAAACGTTACCCTTACGTTGGAGTTACCGAATAACGGATATTTTTTCGTTACCATTCGGTATGTCACAAGACAAACACAAAACAAGCTAAAAACACAGAACAAATACACACAACAACTATTAAATCCAACAAAACAGGTTCTAAATCCATGCCACACCAAAAAAAAAAAAGACATACAGATGTTCATGCCACACAAGAAAACAAGTTCAGAATCTTCAGATGTTCTAGCAAAAGAAAAACCATGTTTTTTGCAAAAAAAAAAAAAAGACATCACCATCTCCATTTGTTGTCTCCATTTGCTGCAACAACTGCAAATGCATTCCTCCTCCATCTCCAGATTCTCCACTGCCAAGTTCCAACTGCATCTGCAAATACACTCCACCTTACTCTTTAGTCCTAAACTTCTGCATTTTGAAAGGAAAATCAAAGGTGTTAGACATTTTAAGCTGGCAAGTGACAATGTCATTGTCAGTAAAATAAGCATCTAAATTGCAAATAAAAGATTAAGATGTAAGGAAACTTACCAGTAACACAACTATCACTGTCACTGAGAGTGAGATCTGGTAGCCACTCACCCAAACAAAGCAATGCTTCAACAAGTTCTGGAGCTAATGAACTCATGTGAGATGTCGAACCATGCCACCAATACTAAACATAGATTCTGAAGCTACACTTGTCACTGGAAGTGCCAAAACATCTCTTGCAATCCTTGAGAGAGTTGGGTACTTTGGAGCATGATTCTTCCACCAACTTAAGATATCAAACCTCATTTCTTCAATGGTCGTGCCTTTAGGAAGAACTGGTTCTGCTAAGTAAGTCTCCAATTCTGACTTCTGAACCTCAAAGACATTGTTTTCCATAATAAAATCATCATAACCAAATTCATATGAAGTTGTAGTTGCAGAGATCTCCATTCCAGCTGAACTCATTCCACTATCATAATAATCTAGAACTGTGGTGTTTGTTCCATAAGCACAGTAAAGAGCATTGAGTACAAGCTCAAATTTGTTATAGTGACTTTGATAGTGATTGACACCATATACTCTCTTCATAACAAACTCCACCAATCTAGCATTATATGTAGGATCTAAAAAAAACTCCAATTCCCATCAAAGTGTTACTTTCTTTCCAGTAGCTATCAAATTTCATCCTCATATTCTTGGCCATGTCTCTGATATACTCATGATCACTTGATTCCAGATCTTAATGCATCTATTAACTTCTTGCACCCCATTATAATACAAATTTGTTGTGGGATACTTAATCCCAGCAAATTTGGTTGAAATGACATCAAACAATTCCAAACATTCACATATATGTATTCCTTGTTGCCACTCCTTAGAAGATGGTAGTATCTTGAAGTCATTATCCAATTCAGCTAGCCTAACAAAATCTTGTCTCAAAAAACTTTCATCCTTTAGCATCTTAAAGGTGGAGTTCCACCTGGTATCCACATCTAAACCCACAGACCTTGAAGCAGGAAGCTTAGCTTGGGCCATTGCACATTCAAATCTCTCTTTCTAGCCTGACTTGACTTCCCTAACTGTATCCCCATCTATAAATGGAGCAACTACTCTCATTCCCTACCCAACAATCAAGTGCAATACATGATTACTACACCTCATTTGGAACATATCCCCATTATGAACTAAAGAGTCTTTGCTATCAAGACATTTCTTCAGATTTTCCATCATAACATTGTTGGAGCTCGCATTGTCAGCAGCTACAGCAAAAAGCTTATTGTCTATGTTCCAATCTAGACACACTGATTTCACTACAGATGCTAGAACTTCTCCAGAGTGTGGTGATGGCACTAAAGTATATGCTAGTCTTTTCTTAATCAGTTTCCACTCCTCATCTATGTAATGCAGTGTCACAAAACAATAACCATCCTTTGTATGCTTACATGACCACATATCTGTTGTTAAACTACATTTAGATGTAATATTTTCAAATTGTTCTTGTAATTGCAGTTTGAACTCAGTTGTTAGTCTCATGATGTCTTCCCTAACTGTATTTCTAGTGTAAAGCTTAGCAGTAGGATTCAAAGACTTAACAAACTCTCTAAAATAAGGATGCTCAACTATAGTGATTGGATAACCATGTTTAGCAATCATTTTGGCAACTAGTGTCCTAGTAACAACATCATACTTCCAATTGGCTAACTTGGTTTGAGCATTACCTGTTCTGACAGAAGTAATCTTCCTTTGTCCTTTCTTATTCTCATGCTTTTATATGCAGATTCTAGTATGGTAATGCAAGCGGCTGGTTCCTTGGTTACTGGGAGAAGGTATCTTCTTGTGACAATGTTTGCATTCATCTATAAGTATCCCAACCTCCTTCCCTTTTACAACCTTCTTTCTACTTTTCCTGTCAAAATCAACCCATACATCAGACCTTACTGAGCGCAGTTTTTTTCTTCTCTTCAGCTATAACTGGGTCTTCATATACTTATACATCTTGATCTTCTTCTTCTCTAGGACGAATTGCAGGTGTAACAGAAGCAGGTATTGAATTAATTCCAGAACCTTGAACTTGGTTGGATGCAACAACAGCAGGTAAATGTGATGCAACTGAAAATGAGAGATTTTGTGAAGACCCAGCATGGTTTGATGCTCCTCTTTCGCTTTGGGACATGATTAATTTCACAAATCTGAAATTGTGAACCCTAATTTCAGAAACCCTAAATTGAATATTGAGTTTTGAAGATTGAAATTAAACTCAAAGAAAATTGAAGAAGAAAACCCTAGTTTCTAATCAGTAACCACACATGATTTCTATAGAGAAGGCGATGATTTTTAAGGCAGAGAAGACAATGATTTTAGGTTTTCTCTCTTTTTCTCTCTGTTGTGCCGATAAAACTGAATTGAAAAATGAACTGAATGAGATTCATTCGACCAATACACCCTATGTGTAAGAGTTTACACGTCCAGTACGCACGTTTCCGGATAACGGAACTAAACCTAACGGAAATACACGGTTCCACTACCATTACATTAAGAAGGGATTATTCGTCAACTTATCGGTACCGGATATCCGTTTACCGCTATGTCGATTGGTAGCAGTAACGGCTAACGGATTATCGGTATCGGATTTCGGATAATTGGTATCCATTGACAGCCCTAATCAGAAGAAAACAAACCGAATATATAAAAAAGCCCTATGATCAAATTCGCATAGGTCCCTTTTAGACTCAGATTCGGCTCTATTCTCTAGATTAGAAGGGGAGAAAATATGTCAACAATAATATTCGCCACCAATATCTTTACCGACATTAAGAATTTGGGAAAAACTAATCCTCTTTCAGAGGAACTCAACTTTTCCTAGAAAACAAACTTTCAAAATGATAGACTAAGATATTGTCAATCTTTAACAAATGGAGAGAGAAGGAGCGAGAAAACCGCTCTACATTGAGAGAAAAATTATCACAGTTTCAATGGGATCTCAAGGAATGAAGCTGGATGAAAGGAAGAGACGGGGATTCAGTGCTTGGATCCAATGTTCAAACGGTATCACGAGATTGTTTTATGAATTTCTGGAAGAAACAAGAAGTTCTTCATGTGAGAAAATAAGATGGCCAAGGCGAGAAGGGGAATCCTCTTATCTTTGCGAGGTGATGAGTAATGAAGAAGAAACATACTTAAGGTTTTCAAGGGTTCGAAGGGGTGATGGAGAAAAATCATATGCCTTCTGTATACCTTGTCGGGAGGGATGTTACTACTGGTCAATTTTATGCAAAGAGATTGAGAGACTTCTGAAGGAGAATAACTTGCACAAGACAATTCGACAACCTTTACCAAAAAGTTCTGACTTTCAGTCCTCGGTGCTAACGGACTCAGCTCAGAAGAGAACCTTTTTAGGTTATATTAGGGTTGAAGGAAATGTCAACTGGCAGAGGGTTTCCAGGGATATTCGTACTCAGATGCAATGGGATTCATTCTTAGATTTGGAGATTATTGATGAGCACTCTGCAAAGATATAGGTGGAGAAAGAGTATTGGCTCGATTTGTGGAGGCCCAGGAAATTGTTGTTGGATAACTCAGGAATTCATATGTCACAATTTCGTGATAAGCCTGCGGATGTGAAGACTGCAATAGCCAAAAAAAAGTTCGTCCAAGGAGAATGTTATACCAATCCAAGCTATAGCAAAGTTGGGAAAGTGGCTGAAGATCCATGGGATTCCTCACAGGTTTTGGTCCTATAATCTATTCAGATCCATTGGAGAATCATTGGGAGGGCTCATGGATTTTGATACCAGCACTCTACGGGTAGAAAATACCAGTTTTTTCAGAATCTCAGTCAAACGAGATTTTTCTATGATACCTTCAATTCTCATGGTTGAAGACGAAGACCAGAGATGGGAAATTTCAGTTGAATGGGACAATAAATTTATTCCTAAATTTAAGCCATCATTGGACGAGTTTAGTGGACTGGTAACTGAGTTTGATAAGATTATTTCAAATTCAAACTCTATTATTCTCGCTTTGTTAGGGGTTAGATCGGTGCTGGTATCAGATTTGGTCTCTCACGGGTCAGATCAGGATTTTTGTGTTTCGGATAATAGGTTGGCACAAAAGCCAGCCATTTCTGAGAATAACTCGAGTCCTCAAGATGGGTTTTTTTCCAGGAAGAGATAACCAGGAGGTTGGTCAGCCTCTTTATGATACTCAGGGTTTGATTGTTGGAAGGAATAATCGAACTTCTGAGAATAAGGTGAATAATTCTGTGTTTCAAAATAATGGAGGAGTGTTTTGTTCACAAAGCAGGATTGTTCCCTCAACTGTTAATAAATTTCACTTGCTGGATATTGGCGGATGTGGGTTATTCCCACCATCTATAGATTGGAATCAATTGACAGTGTCCTGGCCGTTGAAGTGACTGGATCACAGCATATGGTTGGATGTGGTGATGAGCAGCTGTTTATCCAATCAAATTCAGTTAGCCACGATATTGCTTCTCCTGGAAGTGTTAGACCCGGTGGAGGCGAGGATGGAATTTCTAGCGTTAAGAATATCATTTTGGATATGTGTGACAATCAAGGTTTTAAATCTTCGGTTTTATCTGACGACCTAAAGATTGTTCTGCACGAAGGAGTGGTAGAAGATAGCTTTCATCTTGTGAAGTATGTGACGGAGCCTTTACCTATTCAGATGCCTCGGTATGGTAGTTTGTTTAATGTTGTGGAGGACCAAATCGTTATCAGGTTAGGAGACATCCAAGGTACGATAATAGACTGAAACGAAGTAATTTTTTCTAATTCTAAGATGGTTGTTGAGCTGTGCTGCAGACTGGGTGGCATTGCTTCGAAGGATGAAAAGCAATCTAAGTAGTTTATTGATGAAATTCTATTGAAGTATAAGGACAAAGATAAAGCTATTGTTGATGGTAAACTGGTATAGGACAGTTGTGATTCTCACGCTTCAATTAACTCCAAGGATACATAAGGGGAGATGGAGGAAGTTAATTCCAGAGAGAATATAGTACCTGACGGGTTCTAAAATCATTAACTGGAATATCAGGGGACTAAATGCTTATGAAAAACAAGTTGACGTGAAAGATTTGATTGCAACGCATAGATGTTTAATTTGTACAATCCAAGAAACTAAAATTCCATCTTTTTCTTCTTGGTTCATTAGGCAGCTATGGTTTGATTCTGATTTTGGCTATGAATTTGTTCCTTCTCAAGGAAATGTAAGAAACAACGGTGGCTTACTATCTATTTGGGATAACTCAAGGTTAGAATTCTTAGATAAGTGAATGTGGCTAAATTCTATTTCATGTCTTTTCAGGTTTAGATGTACTGGTTTTAAGTTCATTATGAGCAAGGCATACTATCTGTGTGATTACAACATGAGAGAATTATTCTGGAATGATTTATTTGAAGTGAGAAATTGGTCTATAGAGTATTGGTGTTTTGCTGGGGATCTAAACTCAGTAAGAAGTGATGCGAAGAGAAACATGGGGGGTGGTGATACACTGAATATGTCTTTTCTTAATGATTTTATCACTGACCAAGAGTTGGTTGATTTGACACTAAATGGTGGTGCTTATACTTAGAGCAACAAACATGATGATCCGTAGCTATGTAGGCTGGACAAGTTTCTTCTGTATACGTCCTTCGAGACAAAATTCAGTAATGCAACCCAAACTGCACTAGTAAGAACAATTTTGGATCATAATGCCTTACTTCTGGAGTTGACTACTAGCGTTAGAAGGAATTCTAGTTTTCGAATTGAGAATCACTGGCTAAACCATCCAGATTTTGTGAAGCTTGTGGGTACTTGGTGGGAGGCAATGGATTTTATGGGTACTCCTGGATATGTTCTTTTCAGAAAGATGCAAAAATTGAAATACTTTATAAAAATTTGGAGGAGATCAACTTTTCGCAATGTTAAAAGGGAGGAGGAAGATCTGACAGAGAAAGTTCAGGCTTTAAACTTAGCTGAGGAGAAGGATGCTCTTCCTACATCTCTGCTGGAAGAGAGAGCAGATTTGTTGACTAGGTTGAATGGAGTTAAGGTCACAAGAGCTAGAATGACATTCCAAAGGGGGAAGGTGAATGGGTTTAGAGAGGGTAATAAAAATACGTAGTATTGTCATAAGATTGCGAAGGAAAAAAGAAAACGAAACAACATCACTAAGTTGGAGATTGGAGGGGTGGATGTTTTTGATCAGGATTTTATTAAAAAGGAGATACAACGATATTAATCTTGGCTCTTTACAGCATATAATTATGTATCTCCATCTTTTGATAATATGTAGTTCAATAAAATAAACGAAACCCATAAATGTTAGTTGGAGAGACCTTTTGAGAGGAGGAGGAAGTGGTTAGTTCTATGAAGAGGTGTGGTGCAAATAAAGCACCAAGACCCTATGGCTACAATTTGGAGTTTTACAAGGCGTGGAGCATATTGAAGAATGATGTGATGGCGGCTATTAATGAGTTTTACTGTAAAGGAAAGCTCGACTGGAGACTGAACATGAATTTCTTAAAACTCATTTCTAAAAAAGAAGACTCAGCTACGGTAAAGGATTTTAGACCTCTAAGTCTAATAAGCAGCTTCTATAAGATACTTTCAAAAGTTCTTACGGAGAGACTAAAATTGGTTATGCCTGGTCTGATCTCAAATGCACAAGGTGCATTCATTCACAACAAGCATATTTGGACGGTATCCTAATCGCCAGTGAGTGCATTGACATTAAGTTAAGTAAAAGGAAGCCGGGAATTCATTGTAAGGTGGATATGGAAAAAGCCTTCGATAAAGTGAGTTTGTCGGTACTTTTCTCAATTTTGAACAAAAAAGGTTTCGGTGAGAAGTGGATTCAATGGATTAGGTGGTGTGTAACAGAGGGTCAATTATTTATCTTGGTTAATGTAGAAGCTATAGAAAGAGTAAAGCCAACAAAAGGTATTCGGCAAGGTGATCCACTGTCACCTTTTCTTTTTCTTCTGGTGGTTGAAGTATTATCCATTCTGATTAATCAGGAAGTTTAGCATAACCGAATAGAGGGTTTCCAAGTAGCGGAGGGTTGATCGAGAGTTTCCCATCTACAGTTTGCAGATGATACCATAATATTCTTAAATGCTACAAAGGAGGAGGTAAGAAGGTTACTTATTGTTTTGCTAATGTTTCAAGTGCTCACAGGTCTTAAACTAAACTTGGAGAAAAGCTCCATGACCATAATAGGTGCAGACGATCTTATTCAGGACTTGGCATTAGAGTTGGGACGAAGGACTGAGACACTTCCTATTACGTATTTAGGCATGCCAATTGGGGCTGGCAGAAGAAACACTGTTATATGGGCGATTGTGATTCAAATATGCAGAAGAAGTTGGCGCCTTGAAAGAGAAAACACTTGATTAAAGTAGGGAGGGTTGTGTTGATTAGAAGTACCTTGGAAAGTCTTGAGGTTTACTTTATGTCTTTGTATCATATGCCGGTTTCTGTTGAGAAGCGATTGAATACGATCATGAGGAAGTTTTTATGGGGAGAAGATGACAATACTAGGAAGATGAGCTGGATCTCTTGGAAGAGAGTGTGTAAGGCGAAAAGAAAGTTTGACTGGGTATTCGAAATTTAAGACTGGTGGTAAACATATCTTTGTTGGCGAAATGGCATGGTAGGTATTGTAAGGAAACAACAGCTTGGTGGAGGAAGCTGATGTGCAGAAAATCGAAGGCTGCTGAGTCTGGATTGCTTCCTTTACAAGTTAATGAGTAAATTGGGAGAAGCATGTGGTATGATAATTTGAAAGATAATGAAGACTTTTTTGATGAGGTGAATAATGGAAGTTCTGTAAGATTTTGGTAAGACTAGTGGCCCGAGAAAAAGGAGTTAAAAGATAAATACCCAAGGTTATTTAGAATTAGCAGACAAAAGAATTTAATGGTGGCAAGTATGAAAGAAGGTATATGGAATTTTAGGTTTACAAGGGACCTAAATCCAGCTGATAGGATCGATTTATTGGAGATTAAGCACGACTTAAGAGTTGTTTCTTTGGTCCCAGATGTAGAGGATGGTATCAACGATGACTGCACGACAAAATCTATCTATACAAAGCTTGCAGACTTCGATCCAGATTGAGAGTGTTATTCTATTGCTTCAAGCAAGTTAGCTCTGCCAAAGGTGTTGTTTATATTTTGTGCTTCACTCCATTACGCTATTCCAATAAGAAGTGTGCTACAAGATAGAAGAGTGGTCATACAATCAAACTTGTGTTTATTCTGCAACTCTTCGATGGAGATGATTGATCACTTATTTTTGCAGTGTAGTTGGGCAAGATTTTTATGAGATTTATTTATATATTTTATGCGGATGAACTGGGCTACGCCAAACGATTTCAGAACACTAATGTTAAGTTGGAAGACGTTTTTCAGTTTGAAGAGGAAGAAAATAGTTTGGCATTTGATGCCTTTTGCAATTTGCTAGGAGTTGTGGCTAGATAGAAACAAAAGAGTGCATGGAGGTAGATCTAGAGATAAGGAAGAATTGACGCATGTTGTGAAGATAGATATTCATCTGTGGGGCTCAAACACAGATATTTTCAAGGATTTTTCTATGAGACAAGTGATCCATCATTGGGAGAAAGTTATTAATGTAGTTACCAAAGTATAAGCCGACATGTGGCCATATGAAGGCGCGGGAATCTGGTGAAAAGATCTTACTTCAAGCCCCGAGATTCGTCGTCAGGGACTTGTCAAATCAAGTCATAATTACCTTATATGCACGGCGGAGAAGTAAAATTTGGGACGAGGTAACTCGCCAAAGGGGATGAAAAGCGCGAAAGGAATCAGATGTCCATTACGAAATGACCACGAAATAATGTGACTTGGTTTGGAAGAAAATCTACCCCCACGAAGTAGATGAATTATCGGGCAAGAAATAGGACAGGAGTCCGGACAAGACCACGTGAAGTCAGCGAAAGGTGGGGAAAAACTTTATGAAATATTCTCCAGGCGAAGTATAAAGTAACCTCAGCGAGATAATGATGTAATTTTCTAGTGGTAAGTAAAGTGCTCGTTTCTCGGACTTGTTGAGATTCGATTTTAGACTTAATATAATATGTACAAGGAAAGCTGTCACAGTATCGAGAGGTACTGAGATTCAGGATTCCACCAAATTCCATTCATGTGACTCAATTAATAACTCCAATCAATTATAGCTCAAATATTAAAAATATGGACTCTTATTCTTTGCCAAAAATAGATTTTTAAAACTTTAGATGTAAATCACAAGCATGGTGTATCAAAAGCTCTTACGTCTAAGCATACACCATCAAACGAAATCACAACTAATTAGTGAAAATCATGAATCAATTAAAATAAGTGCAAAAAGTCATAAAGAATTATTAAAATTACCACATGCGTGAAATAGGGTTTCCTCCGTCATCCCAGTGTTGGGGTTTAGCTCCTCATATTAATCATGATCTCAAAATACATGTATAAAGCTCAAAAGTTGATTAGAAGGGAGTAAAACAATTGAACAGAAAAATCGCAACAGAAATAACTGTTGCAAAGGCGTTGTTCACTGTTACAAGAAGAACGATATATATGAAGTGTTGTTGAGACTGCAGCTGCGACCCCCAAACCTTTGTCGTAAACACTGTTGAAGAACAACCGCCTTCGGACGTCCGTTCTTCGTGTTCTTCAGCAGCAGCAGAAACAGAGTTTGATCGAACTCTGATTTCTTCTTCCCTGGCCCTCCTCAGGTTCCCAAACTCTCGACACCCCTTCTATATGACCCAACCAATCTATTTATATCAAAAGGCCGATTAAATCTCTCCAAAATCTTCCAAAATCTCTTCCTTTCTCTTCACGGCAAAGTTATGCCAATTTCTTGTTTTAGAATTTATACGCGTTTCTGAGCTTTCCTTTTGATCCTAAACTCTTCCTTAGATAGATACAAATCTTTGGGAAGGTTTATAGCACTTTAATCTCTCTAAAATTCCCCAAAAATGGTCACACACGCGACTTTCCATATTTTATTGTTGTGATAAAAATCCGTCGATTTAGCCCAATATAATCGATTTCAACACCCGTATTAGATTCCTAGACCCATAAGGAGTCTATCCTATGAAATTCAGAGGTTTAATCGACCTCAAACTCCTCCAAATCACGATTGCCAAAACTGCCAAGAGAGTTTCTATTTTCCCGCCCAAATTATGAATTTGAACGTGAAGGGGAAAGGTTACCCCTTATCCAGTGGTCGCCCCTTATCCGCTTATGGAGTCCGTATAACACTTGTCCCTTGGGTGCGTTTAGTAATTTTTCTGGGATGTTTTCAACACTTTTCTCGGGGTTCCTCCGGGGTATTTCTGGGATGTTACTGGTACGTCTGCTACGGAGGTTCAAATGGCATGTTTTGAGCCAATTTCTCCGCAAAAGCTTATTTCTCCAAAAACACCTACAAAGAGATAAAATACCAAAAATAAATACAAGAATGAGAACTATCAATATATAGAATCGAGACAAATTAGACACAAAAATGTGTCTATCAAATACCCCCAAACTTATTATTTTCTAGTCCTCGAGCAAAACTAAAATAGAAAACAAAATCCTAACTCATTGTCGCAGGCATCGTCGATTGCATTTAGCGTATGCAATAAGCCTTTAAACCCCTAGGTGTCCCTAGTGGTGGAGTGTTTTCTCCGGAGGGCTTACAAGAGATATACCCACAAAACCTTTACTCCAGACCCTAGCTATCTATGCAGAACCTTGGAAGGCACTAAAGAATGTCCTTGGTTGGCATACTTATTGACTACAGGAGGAAGTACCCTGATGCGAAATTCCAATTGTTGTACACGAGTTTGCACTCAAGCATACTAAAATTCATATATAAGTCACAGAGCTCTACTCAGATAGTTGCACTATGGACATCATATTCGGAGTCAAAATAATCACATGGATAGACCAAGAAGATGGATATAGAGAAAAACATAGATGGTTTTGATGTTTACTAGGTGAACGGTGTTTCTCATATCTGTCTGAAGGCCTCCGCCAAAATGAACCTATCCTAATGGACTGAGATACTAGTCTGACTATATCAACACACTGCATATACAAGGGAACCAGTGGTCGATAATCCTAACTCTATGTCAACTCAGCTGGCATATACAAGGGTACCAGTGGTCGACTTTATTGAATTTATTCCGGTTGGTCTGGTGGTATGGTCTCAATTTTTTTATTTTTTTTGTTTTTTTCTTCTTCAACTTTTTTTTTTTTTGGTATCTCAATCACTCTAATTCACCCTAGCATTGGTAACAACTTGAATCGTGAGCCCACCTAATCACTTAGAGAAACATAGTTTAAAAACAAAATAAAATAAAAATAGAAGTGAAAAGGACTCAACGAGATATAGTGAAACTATCATGTTATTTCTAACACCTGAGCTCTGTGCTTTTATGAATAGACTCTTTAGATGTTGCCATCTAATCAGATTGGTTCCTCAAATCCTACAACCAACATGCTTCCATCCACTTAGATTAGTTAGTGCCACCCTTAGTAAACATAAATTTCTAGGTTCTGGAGTTTATTTATACTGCAACTAAAAAGTTTCTCCCATACCCCCAAACTTAAATCTAACATTGTCCTCAATGTTCTAAAGATAAAATTAAAAGCATGAACAAGGAGAAACTGTTACCATTTGAAGCAAAAGAGTTAAGGAAAAATATTACTATGTTGGATGAAATTGGGTTACCTCCCAAGAAGTGCTAAGTTTAAAGTCCTCAGCCAGACATTGGAAGATTTAGTCACCTCATAAAATCATAAAGTAATATCCGAAATTTTTGTGGGTCATCAAAACCAAATAGAGCTATCACAAATAAAAGGAATCTGCAACATGCCAAGAAAATCAAATAAAGCACACCCTTGTCTAGTTTCTTGTTTAAGACAACTACATCTAGTTGTGGTTCAGGTTCAGGTTCTATAACTGGGTCTAGATAAAATATTTTCATGGTTGGTTTCCTCAAAGTTAGATCCTGTTCAATTAAGAGTCTGGAAAAACTCAACTAAAAACTTAAGCACACAATAATAACCTGAATAATTGAGGATCCTTAAGTCAATAGTTTTGACTCACACAATCGACCACAATGAAACTGGCGGTCAATCTTAAGCAAATGTAGACCCTATTTCCTAAAGTATTAGGTTTAGTCTCAAAACTTAATATTGACACATTGAAATATACGTTCCCACAATTGGTGAAAAATATTTGGTGGGAAAACAAAGTCAATCTGGTATCATAGCCTGGTTAACCACATCAACCAGAGGATGGGTTTCTAACAACTGAACTTCTTATGGACATCACTAGGTTCAGGAAAACGTGTATGAAGATAATCTTGTAAAATGGTTGAGGCACATATGTCAAGTCCGAAGTGAGGGACCTTTCTAAGAGTTAAATCACATGGAGAATGATAATCACCCCCAAACTTAGAGTTTTGGGTGTCTCTAGATAGACTAGCTACAATTTCCTAATTTCTAGATAATCAATTGAAAATGGTCAATTGCTTCTTCTAGGTTATACTCAGTGATGCATCCTCACTCATTTAATGCTGTACGAGTTCATTTCTTCGTCTAAGACATTGTTTCTAAATCGCTAGACTCTAAAATTATTCTCAGAATAAACTCGTTCCTCTAAACCATTATCGCTTCGTAATCAAAAGGAAATACTACATCGTCTAAAAAAGGGTATCTCTATCAAATCCTCGTCCTTTTGAATAGGTGAATAATATTAAAATTATGGATTGAACAGAAAAAATATATTATAAAGCTCAATTGGAGTAACAAATTCCTGATCATATGCCTAATATTTCAAATTCTTCTTCAACACTATCCTCATCATAATCATCATTATAATCATGAAAATGGTTGAACCTCATAACAAGTAGTGTTACCAATTTTATCCTCGTCATCTTGATTATGAAAAACTATCCTCAGTTTCAAGGGTATATTGGAAACACTATATTGGAAATTAAGATTATTTCGAGCAATTTCGTTCGTCTCAGCTATCAGCTTGAAGGATTCCTCTATAGAAAGTTCTCTTTCGTCATAAACTAAGTTATTCATCTCAGCTAACTTACGTGTCGACTCCTCTAATTTCCTGAGGGACTCTTCTAAAGGAGAAATATAAGAATTTTGCTCGTATGACCGGTGCGTGTGTGGATAGTAATTGGGCTCATCAAGGTATGAGCCATAACCTTGAAAAGGCTGATGTTCCCAACCACTATTCACACTATGGTCAAAGTAGTAACGTCCATTTTGAAACTCAGTCGGATATTCGTTGTATTGGCTATTGTAATACCAGTTCGACATTCTATTGCAGGGGTGTGAGTTGTCACACAAAATAAAACCCACTGACAGGGGATTCGTGGGTGGATAGAGTCTTACCTCCCGTACCAGACGGGCGATGAACCGTTGAAGTCGACTCAGGCCACCGACTCCGATGTCAGTGTACGAACCCGAGGGGCCGAGACAGTATCGTAACTGTCGTCCTTCCCTGCAAACAGTTTATATTTAATCTTAACCCTTCCGTAGGGTTTTAAAAAAAATAATGTCCAGTCCAAAAATAAAGTCCAAAAAGTGTCCAAAAATAAAAAGAAAAATTACAAAAACTAAAACCCTATTTACAGTTTCTAAAAATAAAAAAAATAACTATATACAAAATATTCTTCTTCACTCCTTTTGGATTCCTCTTTTCTTTCCTTCTTTGGCGATGCTTCCTTTTATAGCACTTTTTCTTTCCTTGTAGCTTCGATCGAAATCTGAAAAGAATCAAAAAATACCAAAGGCATAAAAAAGAACAAAAATTCTAAAAGAAAAAAAATAAATCTAAAACCTAAAACCTAATACAAATCCGCGTCGGCGGCGCCAAAAATTGATGTAATTTTGTAGTGGTAAGTAAAGTGTTCGTTTCTCGGACTTGTTGAGATTCGATTTTAGACTTAATATAATATGTACAAGGAAAGCTGTCACAGTATCGAGAGGTACTGAGATTCAGGATTCCACCAACTTCCATTCATGTGACTCAATTAATAACTCCAATTAATTATAGCTCAAATATTAAAAATATGGACTCTTATTCTTTGCCAAAAATAGATTTTTAAAACTTTAGATGTGAATCACAATCATGGTGTATCAAAAGCTCTTACGTCTAAGCATACACCATCAAACGAAATCACAACTAATTAGTGAAAATCATGAATCAATTAAAATAAGTGCAAAAAGTCATAAAGAATTATTAAAATTACCACATGCGTGAAATAGGGTTTCCTCCGTCATCCCAGTGTTGGGGTTTAGCTCCTCATATTAATCATGATCTCAAAATACATGTATAAAGCTCAAAAGTTGATTAGAAGGGAGTAAAACAATTGAACAGAAAAATCGCAACAGAAATAACTGTTGCAAAGGCGTTGTTCACTGTTACAAGAAGAACAATATATATGAAGTGCTGTTGAGACTGCAGCTGCGACCCCCAAACCTTTTTCGTAAACAATGTTGAAGAACGACCGGCTTCGGACGTCCGTTCTTCGTGTTCTTCAGCAGCAACAGCAGCAGAAACAGAGTTTGATCGAACTGTGATTTCTTCTTCTCTGTCCCTCCTCAGGTTCCCAAACTCTCGACACCCCTTCTATATGACCCAACCAATCTATTTATATCAAAAAGGCCGATTAAATCTCTCCAAAATCTTCCAAAATCTCTTCCTTTCTCTTCACGGCAAAGTTGCGGCAATTTCTTGTTTTAGAATTTATACGCGTTTCTGAGCTTTCCTTTTAATCCTAAACTCTTCCTTAGATAGATACAAATCTTTGGGAAGGTTTATAGCACTTTAATCTCTCTAAAATTCCCCAAAAAAGGTCACACACGCGACTTTTCATATTTTTTTGTTGTGATAAAAATCCGTCGATTTAGCCCAGTATAATCGATTTCAACACCCGTATTAGATTCCTAGACCCATAAGGAGTCTATCCTATGAAATTCATAGGTTTAATCGACCTCAAAATCCTCCAAATCACGATTGCCAAAACTGTCAGGATGGTTTCTATTTTCCCTCCCAAATTCAGAATTTGAACGTGAAGGGGAAAGGTTACCCCTTATCCAGTGGTCGCCCCTTATCCGCTTTTGGAGTCCGTATAACACTTGTCCCTTGGGTGCGTTTAGTAATTTTCTGGGATTTTTTCAACACTTTTCTTGGGGTTCCTCCGGGGTATTTCTGGGATGTCAATGGTACGTCTGCTACGGAGGTTCAAATGCCACGTTTTGAGCCAATTTCGCCGCAAAAGCTTATTTCTCCAAAAACACCTACAATGAGATAAAATACCAAAATAAATACAAGAATGAGAACTATCAATATATAGAATCGAGACACATTAGACACAAAAATGTGTCTATCAGATAATGTGGGATGTATACCATTAGGGTTGTTGGAGGCTATAAATAGAGACCTTGGGGCAATGTAAAGGGAGAGGTCTGGTGGAGAGGGAAAGGTCTAGAATAGGAGAGAGAGAATTAATGTTTCCTTGTAATTCATCGGATTGGAGAAGGGATTAGGGTTTCCTAGTAACTCACGAGTGTAACTGTTATTTCGCTTGAGATTAATAAATAAACTTAAGTTCTTGTGTTTATCATGTCGTAGATCTTACTTACTTTCCATTTGGGTGTGTTGCTGAATTTCCAGTAATCACATTTTGGCGCTAGAAACAGGGATCTTAGATTGGGGATCTATCCTCGTCTAAAGAGTAGGGAGAGAAGCTGAGGTTGCACAA
Organism: Papaver somniferum; assembly: GCF_003573695.1. Classification (NCBI taxonomy): domain Eukaryota; kingdom Viridiplantae; phylum Streptophyta; class Magnoliopsida; order Ranunculales; family Papaveraceae; genus Papaver; species Papaver somniferum. Next base: position 149,759,533 of record NC_039367.1, on the reverse strand, counting down.
AAGAGGCGGAAACCAAAGAACCGATAAGGCTGGTTCGAGATCTGAGGATTAAGCGGAAAAGACTAGCAAAGAGGTGGATAAAAGGACGGATTTCGGAACGAGGTAAACGATGAACGGAAAGGTGAGGAAAACGAAATCACAAACGGTGTTGAGAAGGAGTAAACGATTGGAGGCTTGGGATCAGGAGGTAAAGGACGATATATTGATAAAGGATGAAAGACGAAGGACCATGATGCAAGGGAAACGCGGATCGAAAATGAAAGCCGGGACTGTGGAGAAACCTAGTCAGATTGTGAATGTCGGGACTAATGCGGAGAAGGAAATAAACCGAGAAAAGGCGGAGACAAACGATGACGAGGAGGATGAGGTATTGGAAGAACTGGATGAAACCCCTAATCAGGAGGAAGATGACCGGATGATGCATGAGGAACGTGAACGAGAAATGACTGATGAGGTCATGTGGGAAGGAAACAATGAAGCGGAGGAGATCACAGCGACATCTCAAAGGCATATCCAGTGCGAAAGAAATCAGGAGATATATGAACAAGGGATGATGGAGTTGTTATAAGGGTACCATAGAGAAAGAGACTTAAGGAGGTTGTTAGAGAGGCGAGACTGGAAAATCGCAAGCTAAGGTATGAGGAAGAGAGGAAACGTGAGGAAAAAAGCAAACGCGTCAAGACATAAGTGAACATTGATGAAATAAGAAGGAGAACCATATACCTTGAGATCTTATGCGAGCTACGAAGCTTAAGGATGCAGGTGAGAAGTTCACAAAAAGGCGACGAGGAGAAGGGAGGATCCAGGCGAAAGGATCCACGAGGAGACGGAGGAGAGAGACATAAGATGAAAAACAAAGGGCAGATCGGACAAGAGTCGATGGCCTGGACGAAGTTAAAAATTCCAGAACTTAACACAACTATGAAGAAGGTATGGGACAAGGTGATATTAACCGAGGAGATACCGGCACCACCAAATCTGGGGAGAGAACCAGTCCCGGGAAGCAAGAGTCATGAATTTTGCAGGTATCATCGTTTTCACGGGCACCATACTAACAGCTGTACAAGTGTTAGGAAGATCATACACCGGCTTATCGTACAAGGGAAACTTGCGCACTACATTGACCAAAAGGAGGCACCGATGATTACTTGTCACAACAAGCAGGAAAAAGTAAGCCGAGAAAGGAGACGATTAAGCTGTAATTTCATAGCACATTCCAGGGGAAGTTTCTAAGATTTTGAAGATAACGTACTCTCAAGAGTGTACAAGGTGGATTGCGAACGTAATGAGATAATGAATTCCCCGAAGGAAGAACCATTTGAAGGCTGGCAAAGGAGAGAAATATCCTTTTCGGAGAAGGACGCACCAGAAGGAGAAATTCAGCATATGAATTCACTAGTCATTAGCCTATCTATGGCCATGACCGCATCCCCGGAAGGGGGCCAGCAAATTAAAGAGATGACTTGGGCGGTGGACAAAGTCTTGATAGACATGGGTAGCTCAGTAGACGTACTCTTCTACCATACCTTTAGTGCTCTGGGGTACGAGGATTCTGACTTGTTACCTTCTACGTATACGCTGTATGGATTCAACGGAGTGACGACAAGGCCAGAAGGCGAGATATGCTTGAAAATATTTGCAGGAGAGTTGGAAACAAAGGTTACTCTATGTGTGGTAGGTGTGGAGTCGCCATATAACGCTCTTATAGGTAGACCATGGGTGCATGGAATAAAAGGAGTTGCGTCCACTTATCACCAAATGATACGTTTCCCTATGCCAAGTGGAATCGGCGAAATACGAGAAAGCAGCGAAGAAGCCGAAATCTGCAACGAGAAAGGTATCAATATTTACAAGAATAAAGTGAAAAGGAAGAAGGAACGGAAGAGGAAGGTACTGGAGCTGAAGAAGAATGACGAATTACGGGTATACCTGGCAAAGGCTGAAGAAGGGTGGGAAATACCTAGCGAGGTACCAGAAAAGGAGGGAGATCCCGCGAAGCCCATAGAAGAACCAACCCCATTGGGGGAGCCAATCTTGAATTTCGCCACAGTCGAACCGACGAAAGATGTAAATATAGGAACGGAAGACGAACCAAAGATCATAAAAATTGGGACGAAGATGGAGGTGGAAGAAGAAAGGAGGTTGGGTGGAACTATTAACAAAATATGGAGACATATTTGCGTGGATCATGGATGAAATGCCAGGCATTGATCCGCGTGTTGCGTGCCATTGGTTGAAATTAGACCCAACAATCAAGCCAGTAAGACAACGGATAAGGAAGATAGCGACGACCTATCATGAGAAAATTGACAAGGAACTTCAGAAGATGATGAAGGAAGGCATCATAAAGCCGGCGAAATATCCAGATTGGGTTGCGAATATGGTAATTGAACCAAAGAAGAACAATGGCATATGAATCTGTATTGATTTCAGTGATCTAAATACTGCTTGTCCCAATGATAGTTTCCCTTTACCAAATATCCCTCAGATGGTGGAAGCAACATCCGGGTACAAAAGGTTATCATCCATGGATGGATATTGTGGATACAATCAAATACCTTTGGCCGAAGAAGACCAGGAGCACACGACTTTCCTCGCTCCTAGAGGGTTGTACTTCTATACAAGAATGCCATTTGGATTGAAAAATGTAGGGTCCACATACCAGCGAATGGTGGAAAAAGTATTCACAAAATGGGTACACACAACGTTGGAAGTTTATATAGGGGCCACATACCAAAGACTCCGGAGATCATGTGGAAGACCTAAAAGAGATCTTCGATCAGATGAGGAGATACAAGATGAAAGTCAATCCATTGAAGTGCATTTTCGGGGTAGAATCAGCGAAGTTCTTAGGCCATATAGTTTCTCGAAAAGGTATAGAGGTGGATCCTACAAAAGTACAGGAGATACTAGAAATGCCATCACCAGCTACTGTAAAAGATGTGCAAAAATTAAATGGGCATCTCGCGGCACTGGGAAGGTTCATCTCGCGGTCATCTGATAAATGTAAACACTTCTTTTACATTTTAAAGAAGGGAGCGAAATTCGCATGGACACAAGAGTGTGAGGAAGCTTTGAAGGGCATAAAAGAACACCTAATCAAGTTATAAATCCTGCAAAAGACGGAACCAGGAGAGGAGCTGTTACTCTATCTCGCGTCCACACCAAATGCTATTAGTGCAGTCTTACTCAGGAACGACGGAGGAGTAGAAAAACCCATATTCTACGTGAGTAAAACCTTGAACTCCGCAGAAACAAATTACCCTAAGATCGAAAAATTGATATTGGCATTATTTTATGCATCACTAAAATTACGGACTTATATCCAAACCCACAAGATCAAATTCCTCACAAGGGTACCCATAGAGTCAGTCTTGAAGCATTCCCAAAGAGTTGGGAGAGTAGAGAGGTGGAACACTCACATCAACCATTTCGGGCTGAAGTACGAAGTACAGACTTCAATGAAGTGGCAAATAATAACAGAGTTTCTCGCTAAATTTCCTTCGGAAGAAGATGGGAGTGCGGAAGACATGATGGAGATAGACGAAAGCCGACCGGACCCAAGAGATCTGTTAAGCAAAGTCACAGGAGATGGGAAATCTTCGTTGATGGGGCATCTAATAGCTGTGGAGGGGGTGTAGGAATAGTATCCACTTCGCCTGCAGGTGAGCGAATAATATTTTGTTTTCGGCTGGAATACAAAGCCACGAATAATGAAACTGAGTATGAGGCAGTAATACACTGCTCTGAGAATTGCAATAACAATGGAATTGGACGAAATACGAATTACTAGTGACTCACAACTGGTATTTCGTCAGATTGAAGGAGTGTATAATGCAGTCGATTCAGTGATGAAGAAATATCAGCAGCTCGTGCAAGACTATTCGGCGAAAATACGAAGTATCATATGGAGAAACATAAATAGAGATAACAATCGACATGCAAATGCATTATCCTTCATAGCTTCCATGATTGAGAATCCGAAAAATCGGGCATATTGTGATTCAGCGGTTGATGCAGCCATCAGTAAGCAGAGAAGAAAGAGAACTTCAGGTAATGACGGTAGAAGAAAGGAACTCATTAATGAGCAAAGAGGACTGGAGAACACCAATCTACAGCTACTTGACGAAAGGAGACTTTCCACGAGATAGACAAGAGGCAAACAAAATCAAAAGTAAATCCACGAATTACGAGGTGCGAGAAGGGATCCTTTATTGGCGATCATTTTTGGGCCCATTGGTGAGGTGCTTATCGCAGGAGGAAGGGATTGAAATTATGAAGTCAATTCATTATGGAGACGCTGGAAACCACAGCGGAACCAGATCACTAGCTTACAAGACCCGATAATAGGGTTACTTTTGGCCCTACATGCATAAAGATGCGAAAGACATTTTTATAAGGTGTGAGGCGTGTCAAAGGTTCGGCAAAAGAATACATGCACCAGCCACAAGCTTGAACTCAGTATTGAGCGTCTGGCCATTCGCCATGTGGGGGATAGATATCGTGGGACCCTTTTTCACGGGGACGAAGCAAAGAAGGTACTTGATTGTAGCAACAGACTACTTCACGAAGTGGGTAGAGGCAAAGATTGTGCAGCATACAAAAGATGGGGATATATACGATTTTATCCTTGAGCACATCATTTGCAGATTTGGCATACCAGTCCTGATTGTTTCAGACAATGGAAAGCAGTTTGAAGGGGAGAATGTGAAGATGCTGTCCAACGCCTTTAAGATTCAATCCGGGAAATCTACTCCATTATATCCCAGACTAATGGGCAGGCAAAGGCTACAAATAAAACGGTGGCCTCCACGTTGAAAAAGAAGCTGGAAGGGAATCATAAAGGATGGTTTGAGCAGATCCCGAATGTGCTATGGTCATATAAAACCACAAGGCGAGAAGCAATAGGAGTATCACCGTTCTGTTTAACGCACGGAGCAGAGGAAGTGCTACCAAAAGAAGCTATCCTGCCCACAACGAGGAGAGAAGCATGGTAAAAGGGGTTAAACACGGACTTAATTCTTGCAAGATTGGACGATCTCGAGAAAAATAGAGAAATTGCGTTACAACATATGACGAACTACCACCAGAGGCTGTCGAGAGAATCTAATAAAAGTCTAAAACCAAGAAGCTTCGTCCCGGGAGAGCTGGTGCTACGAGAAATACCACCTTATCAGCGAGGACTAGAAGGAAAGCTAGAACCCACTTGGGAGGGTCCATACATCGTAAAGAGGGTTGTTGGGAACGGCGCATATGAATTAGCAGACTGCGAAGGGAAGAATACCGACGAAGAAGGGAAGATAATTTACGGCGAAGTAGAACGATAAGATAGAAGGCTAGATCATCCTTGGAATCCTATTTACATTAAGAAATATTATCCCTAAATGTAAGAAGCGAACAAAACTTATCAATAAAATACTTTTACAATTTTACATGAATGGATCCGTTTACACGGGCAGATAAGACCTCACATTAGGAGGAAAATAATGACGACGAAATAAACAGTTTCTAGGGAAACTTAAAACCTTCGCCTAGGAAGGATGGGAACCCACGGCATGCACCCTATTTCGCATGAAAATACAAGAGGCAAAGACCTAACGCATGTCGTGGACAATTCTCAAGCAGAAATCTAGGGGAAATGATAAGACCTATCCGCTGAGGGTCCCTTTTATGATGGCCTTCGGTAAGGGGTGCAGAAATAGACCAAGGCGCCGACGTATTCGGTTGAGCTGCGGGTGCCTGGGACGTCTGGAGCGTTACCGGCCATGTCCGTATGGAAAGTCTTGGCTACGATGCACTCGATCCCAAAGAAACCTCACTTAGGGTGTGACCTCGTAACCCTGAGCCTCATCGGCGAATGGGATAAGAAGTCACGAAAACAACTGAATGTCGTAATAACCGGATAATAGGAAACCAACATGCATGTTAGGGTTAACCTCCTTGAAGGGGCACTCAGGGGGAATATAAAGGGATGGCACCCTCTAGATTAGGGAGCTGTGTGACCAAAAAAAACGACAATGTCATGAGGCTACTACTCATGGGAATATTTAGGCCTGTCATATTGTCGCAAGAAAAAACTTGATCAGGATGTTAAGGCGAGGTTGATGGATTGTTATTCGCAAGGGTAACAAGTGCTTGAGACTTCGCCGAAGAAATACCCTTCATAATAGGGTGAGCCGCAATAAGACCTTCACTAGGAGGCGCATTAAGACCTCATAAATAAGAAAACAAAAGGTTAACAAAAAATAGACGTACACAATGGAATAGCGTAGTTATGAAGAGCGTAATCAGGGCAATCTCGTCTTGATCGGACAAAGTTCAATAAGAACAAGAGGCAAGTATATACTTTTTATATTTTTTGTTATTTTTTAGCATTCTCCTTTCAAGACTACGAAGTGCTTAAGGCATAATTTAAAGCTACGAGACAAGACATCAGAGAAAGGAGCACGAAGGAAAAGAGCAAAGTCGAAGGCATATTTTTACAACCAGGGCACAAGTATATACTTGGTGTGAAAACACTGAAGACGGAAACAGCAGTTCTAATTGACAAAATAACAAGATCATAATATACATATAGGATTGAAGTTTATATACATAGGCGAAGAGTACAAGGGTAAAGGACCGTGTTCTCTAATCATAATCTCCACCAGCTTCATCATCTTCATTAGACTTTGTGCCTTCGTCGGAAGAAAGAATTGATTCGTGGATAGTAGGCTCTGGTTCGGGTTCATCATCTGAAAACACCTCAAGCTCCAGGGGAACACGAGGAATATTCTCTGAGTCGCATAATTCATCAAAGAGCCTGACCTTTTCATCTTGGGCATTTCGGCGAAGCTTCTTTGCAATTAAAACTGCGTCCATCGCCATCTTGTCGAGATCCTCGTTTAAGACGCGGACATCTTCTCGGAGATAAGAGACTTGGTCCTTAAGCTTTTGTTCAGACCCTTAGATAAAGAAAGATGAGTAAGTAGGCTATCTGGAAATCTAAGGAAAATCTAAGGCAAAACCAAATGGCTAAGAAAGACAAACTTACGACGAAGAACAGACGAGATGTTTTTCTCCTCAGTGAGTTGCGATTCTAATTGAGCGATACGAGCATTCTTGCGGAAAATAAGGTCCCGACTTTCGTGAGTTCCACGAGATGGGACATGCTGTGATTATGTTCCTGAGAAGGCGAATAAGAAAGAAATGAGAAAGGTAATGCTATTAAGGTCTCATAAAAATAAAATCAGTTGTCACACTTACGAAACACAGCAGGGCAGGATTTTGTTGAGTGGAGAGATTCAAAGAAGCATTTTGGATAAACCCTTGATCGGCGTCTAGAAAGGAATCATAGTTCAAGGAGGTCAGAGATTCAGCATCCGCAGATCTCAAGGAAGGGTTCGAACGGGTTGTCATGAAGATATCCCGAAGAAAATTCATATCATGAAGATATTTTGGGTCTTTAGAATCATCAACCTGAGGGCAAGAGGAGCTAGAAGGACGGGTCAGTCCCGAAGGACGAACTTGAGACAGCCCTCCTACATCCAATGTACGAGGGCGATGTTGAGGAGGCTCCCGAGCACGAGGAATGGTTGAAGAGTCATCCTAAAATCCACAAAGTTAGTAGGTGAATCAAAGGGAGAAAGGCAAGCCGCGAGATAGGGACGAACCTGATTGGAGGAGGAGGAAACCTTTGAGCGGACACGCTTTCTTGTGTTCGCAGCAGGGCCAACTACAGCTTGAGATTCCCCCCTCTTCGAAGTAAAAGATTAGAAGCTGGAATAAGAAATTGAGAAGATATGATTCACGAGATATAAAACTGAGCTGGAGGTGGCTTCTTGGAGCGGTCCTTTATCATGACAAGAGGAGGGAAGGAATACTAAGGAAAAAAAACAAGGGTGTTAGAGGGGTGTACGGTCAATAGAGGGAAAATTGAATGAAAAGTCAAACTTACCCCATGGGGCATCTTGGGCCAATTAAACCGACACGGTTCGTATTCGGCGAGATGGGCATGCTCTGGAAGAAGACCGGAACAAGGCACACCATTCTCGTCTAAGTCCCACACGAAGGGACCTTCGATCACCAGAGGATACATCATCCAATTTTCGTCGTTGGATAAGCGAAGATACTTGTTCCTCTTTTCTCCAGTAGGATCGACATCCAAAAGCAATGCCTTGGATGGGTCATCCAAGATCTTACGGGTTAGCTTTACACCCCACTCTTGGTACGATCTTGTGGACAAGTACTGGACTAAGTAATTTTCCAGAAAAGATTCGACGTTATAATCAGCAGAAGGAAAGTCCGACCCTAATTCAGGAATCTGGTAAGGAAGGCCATTTGATCTTCGAACAAATTCGTTAGCCAAGCGAATAGCGTTCCCACTTAGCTGATAAACACCAGGGTGAAGATGAGCTAAAATCTCAAGGAACAGAGGATTTTTGGGATCATATAGGGGAAAAGAAAGCCCTGCTCTTAACTGTCCAATGGTGATGATCATCCTCGATGAAGTCCAGGTTTCAGCTTGGATCCACTGGTAGTTTAATTCCATCGAATCAGTAGCAGTGATGGGAGGAGTAACAGAGGAATCGATTGCGGGAGATAAGGTGATTCCTACCTTATCAAGATCGGCCGTAAACTCTTCATAGGTCCAGGATGTGGTTGGAGGGGGAACCTTTCTGGGATCCATTAAAAAATAGAAGAACAGAGCTTACTGGAGATAAAAGGGGAAAACGAGGGGAAGGTTAAAGTCTTAAATAGATGAGAAGAAGGAGTATTTATACTAGATGACTGGTCAAAACAACCCACGACTGAAGAATATGAACCGGTAATCGACGGTTATGAGGAAAATAAAACCATGTGGAAGACGAAGAAAGGGAGGAAAGGCGGTTATCAAATTTCAGACGGTTCTTATTCTCCTCCCTTTATGATCTAGCAGAATAAAAAAAGGCAAAATGTAGTTACCAAAGTATAAGCCGACACGTGGCCATAGGAAGGCACGAGAATCTGGTGAAAAAATATTACTTCAAGCCCCGAGATTCGTCGTCAGGGACTTGTCAAATCAAGTCAAAATTATCCTTATCTGCACGACAGCAAAGTAAAGTTTGGGACGAGGTAACTCGCCAAAGGGGATGGAAAGCGGGAAAGGAATCAGATGTCCATTACGAAATGACCACGAAATAATGTGACTTGTCTTGGAAGAAAAGCTACCCCCACGAAGTAGATGAATTATCGGGCAAGAACTAGGACAGGTGTCCCGACAAGACCACGTAAAGTCAGCGAAAGGTGGGGGAAAACTTTATGGAATATACTCTAGGCGAAGTATAAAGTAACCTCAGCGAGATAATGTGGGATGTATACCATTAGGGTTGCTGGAGGCTATAAATAGAGACCTTGGGGCAATGTAAAGGGAGAGGTATGGTGGAGAGGGAAAGGTCTAGAATAAGAGAGAGAGAATTAGGGTTTCCTTGTAATTCATAGGCTTGGAGAAGGGATTAGGGTTTCCTAGTAACTCACGAGTGTCACTTGTATTTCGCTTGAGATTAATAAAAAAAACTTAAGTTCTTGTGTCTATCATGTCGTAGATCTTACTTACTTTCCATTTGGGTGTGTTGCTGGATTTCCAGTAATCACAGTGAACATATGATTTTAACTTTTGTGATTTCATGGTTGCTTTACATACCTCTGGTCTTTGTACATAACTTTGTAATTACCCTTTTCTTTTCGATACAACCTTCCTTTCTCAAAAATAAAATAAAAATGATAGACTAAGATCCCAAGGATGTCCTTATCTTCCTCTGTGTAATTTGATTTCTTTTTTAATAAAATTAAAAATATAAAAAAAAAATGTTAATAGTGATAGATGTGACAATTTTAAGTGTGCTTCAACATTACGCCCTGGCACAACCACTACAACTCGAGTTTGTAACAAAGTCCAACCGACTCACGGACCTTATTCATTAAAGAATAAAACATCATTTGGAGCTAAAACCAATTTTTTGGAGGGAAAATCAAACACGAAAGATAACTAAACCGAAATTGTGGCTCAAACTTCGGATTTTTTTGTATTTCTACATCTAGAGAACCCTGTAGGTACACGAAATAAGATTGTCACGTGTCATACCAAGTAAGGTAAGGAAATCCTAGTCAAAGATCCGTGTCAGTGACCTGTCAAATTAGTCAACATCAGAAGGCGAAATACAAATCCCAAGCGCGAGATAACTCTCCACCCCGAATAAAGTAGAAGGACCACCAAGATACTAAGGCGAAGTCACGAAAAGATTACTTGGCGAAGTCATGAAAAGATTACTTGGCGAAGAAGATAAGCCACGAAGTAGGAGCAGTAGAGCGCAAGAAAAAGGACAGGTGTCCCGACAAAACCACGTGAAGACAGCGAAAGGTGGGGAAAAACTTTATGAAATATGCTCCGGGCGAAGCATAAAGTAACCTCGGCGAGATGATATGAGCTGTACGCCACTAAGGTTGCTTAGGCCTATAAAAAGAGACCTTTCGACAATGTAAAGGGAGAGATCCTTTGGAGGGGGAAAGGTCTAGCATAGGAGAGAGAGAGAGAGAGAGAGAGAGAGAGAGTTAGGGTTTCCTTGTAATTCATAGGCTGGGAGAAGGGATTAGGGTTTTTCTTGTAACCCACGAGTGTAACTTGTATTTCGCTTGAGATTAATAAATAAGTTTAAGTTATAGTGTTTATTATGTGTTAGATCTTGCATATTCTCCATTTGGGTGTGTTGCTGGATTTCGAGTAATCACATTTTGGCGTCCAGAAACAGGGAACTTAAATTGGGGATTTATCCTCATCTAAGAGTTAGAAAAGGAAGGAAGTTATCTTAGAGATTGTAGAGATTATAGATCAAGCGAGTTGTTTGAAGTTAGGGTTGTAAATATTGAGTTTTTACATTCGTAGACAAGGTTAGGGACATAGAATAAGAAGAGATCTTGGAATTTAGCGTGGAGAGCAGAGAAAGATCGTGGAAGTTGAAGATTGTTAGATGGCCAGGACACCAGATCGATCAAAGAATGTGATAGAAACAAGAAGAAGCAAACGTATAGAGACGAGGAGAGGAATGATGGAACGGGCCGGAACATCAGCTGTGGGAGGCAGACGGGAAGAGAACCATCGGCAGGCGGAGGAAGATGGCCTCAAGGACGGTTCGGTGCACACATCCGATATAAACACCGTTGTCGAGGAGGAGATGACTCGCGAGGAGATGTAAGAGAATATGGGAGAAGAAAACATGACGTTGGACCAGCTAAGGGAGACGCTCCATCGTGAACGGGACCGAGACTTGGCGGAACAACAGGTGCAGTTGGAAAGGCATAATGCTAGATTGAGGCAACAAAACCGGCGAATTAACGAACACGTGGATATGAATGCCATATATTCGGAAGGAGACACTGTATCTTCGGAAGAAAATGAACTACGGCGAAGGATATATGACCACGAGGAAGATGAAGGAGGACGAGGAAGAAGACAACGAATGAATGAAGACGAAGAAAGAGACTTGAGAAGAGCACTGGAGATCCCACAATGGGAAGATCATAGGTGGAGACATGAGGAGGAACAGATGCAAGAGGACGAGCTGAAACGTCGGGCGAACCTTATCCGAGACGAGGAGGAAAGGCAACGACCAGAAGAAGAGAGGCTTAGCATGATGAGGGGCCATCACCATGAGGAGGATGGAGGAAACTTGAACCAAGAAGTCCTGAACGAGTTGAGAGACATGAGAGCTTTAATTAATAACTCACGAAGAGGTGGAAGAGTACAATTAGCAGAAACAATAGAAAAAGCAGATAAATTGCCATTCACCTATGAGATCATGCATGCGGACATCCCGGAAAAATGCGTATTACCAACGCTTGCAATCATACTCAGTGTATCAGAAAGTGCAGTGCAACACTTGAAGTAATATACCCTTTCGCTAATGCAATGGGGACGAAATGACGCAGTACTTTGTCGATATTTCCCCGCGAGCTTAACAGGGGAGGCATTAGCCTGGTTTGATGGACTCCCGGAAAAGTCAATATCATCATTCAAAGATTTGCAGAGGATATTCTTGACGACGTACAGAAGCAACAACTTGTTGAGACCAGGGATAGAAACACTGTTCAACTTGAGGAGAAGGCCAACAGAATGCTTGCGGGGGTTGGTCACGAGATGGAGAACAGTGTGCAGCGAGTAAGCCGGGAGAGTTGATGAACGAAACTTCATCTTAGCCTTCATGAATGCTTTGATCCCAACAGACCTGCTGTACACACAGATATTCATTATTCGAAACTCGATAACGATGAATGCGCTGAGGGAGTACCAGGAGGAATACATAGCGTTGGAGGAAAAGCAGAGGCAGGTCAGCGAAATGACGTTGGGCCTAGAGAAATAGGGGAATTCTAGGCTATTATAAAGGACGGTGCACGCAGTAGAGGATAAACTCTGGCGAGTAAAGGGAGAGCCAGCAGTTCCCGTCCCAACGAAGCTTGTGGCCGTCTCGAGTGGAGATCAGGAGTGGATTGATCAACAGAGGTATGAGGAGTCAAAACGAAGAAATCATGAGCCACGAAGCTACAATACAGGATACCAACCTAGGAATAATCAGGGACCCAGATACGGGGAAAGGAGGCCCAATGGACCAATCTTTGAAGATGTGAAACTCCCACAACTTAATACAACTGCGGAAAAAGTGTGGGAGGCAATAGTGCTGACGGAGGAAATCCCGCCCCCACCAAATTTCGGAAGAGAGCCCCCACCAGGGTCTCGAAGTCATGAATTTTGTAAGTATCATCACTTACATGGACACCAAACAGGTGATTGCAGGAACGTTAGGCGAATTATACTTCACTTGATAGACCAAGGGAAACTCGCGCATTTCCTAGAGGGTTATGTGCCACCCCCGCCACCTCGTGAGAATCGGCCAATATACCGGATCGAGATAGACCGAGGAAAGAAACAATTAAACTGTAATTCGATAATTCACGTGGCAAGAAGTCTCCAAGACTTTCATGACAATGTGCTTAAAAGAGTACGCAAGAGGGATTTCGAGGGAAACGAAATATTCAGCGTCATGACGAAAGAGCCTCTGGAGGAATGGCAGAAGAGGCAGATAACCTTCTCGGCGAAGGATGCACCTAATGGGTACATTTCGCACACAAATCCTCTGGTCGTGACCTTGGGATTCAGAAAATATTCCAGATGGGAGGAAGAGCAAGCTGAGGAAAGGAGAATTTGGGAAATAGACAGAATCTTAGTTGATACTGGGAGTTCAGTCGATATCCTATTTTACCATACCTTTAGGACTATGGGATACAAGGACTTGGATCTTATACCTTCTAATATAACATATATGGGTTCAATGGGGTAGCGTCTAAGCCGAAGGGGGAACTGACCGTGAAGATTCTCGCTGGCGAACTAGAGACGAAGGTCACAGTCTGTGTCGTAGATGTTGATTCTCCCTACAATGCTCTCATAGGGCGGCCTTGGATACATGGAATAAAGTGAGTTGCGTCGACATATCACCAGGAAATCCGGTTCCCAATGCCAAGTGGAATCTGCGAGATAAGAGGAGATCTGAGAGACGCAAAAGAATGTATAACAAAAGACGTGCATAACTACGAGGAGAAGTTAAGAAAGAAGATGGAACAAAGGAAGAAAGTCAGCGAAGAAAGAAAAGCCGAATAGCTGATGGTATTTACGATAGAGTCTAGCAAAGAACTGAGCGGAACGCATGAGGATGAGGAGGAAACCAATAAAGGGAAAATTCGTATCGGGGAAGATAATAATGCAATTCCAGCGTAAGGAGGCCAGGTCAATTAAAACAAGGTGGAAAGGCCAAGAAGGGGAAGGTTGCTGAAGGAAATGAAATGACAAAGAATAAAAAGGAAACTACCACGACAAAGGAAAAGCAGATTCCACGAGAAGGAGGGAAGATGAACTGGTCAAGAGGCAAAAAGGCACATGGACAAGAGGCTGAGGAAAGCGTTGAAATACAAAATTCACAGAATAAATTGAAAGAAAGTCGCGAAGACGAGGAGATGTCCCGGTTAAAGGAAGAACTTTACCAAGAGAGGCGAAGGAAAAAGGATCTGGTCAGGGAACGGATAAGGTTAGAAGGGAAAAATGAGAAGTTGATCATCAGAAATAATCATTTAAAAAGGAAGTAGGCAGAAAGTAATATGCAGGAGGAGAGATATTCTATGGGAGAAGAACGAACTAAAGAAAGATGTTACACGCGAAAACGAGAAGGCCTGGGACGAGGTGAGCAAAGGGAGCGAGAATACTTGAAGAAGGGCATAGAAAGCAACAGAAAAGAATTCAGGGAAAGGGAGTGTCGAATGCAACAATCAATAGCAGTTACTCGAGGAAGAAACAATATCCCCAAGGAAAGGAGAGAAAGTGATTTGCAAATGGTAAACAAATGCTCAAGGAATGAACTGTGCAAGCCAGAAATAGCGGCGCTTTTCTCGTTAAGGAAAAAGGAGCATGAGATCTTGCGAAGTCTCGTCGCACACTACAAAAAAACTGAGCATTGGCAACCAAACTAGTTTAGTTGCCTAAGATGACTTTTTAGTTGCAAAAAAGAAAGGCAACTAATGGTAGTTGCGGAGCTTAAGTTGCCGTATGGGTTGTTTCCAAATGTAAAGGTAACTACTAAAAAAGCCTAGTTGCTATGTGTAACTTTGGCAACTTAAGTTTTAGTAGCCAAATACGTTATTTTATAAATGCTATAGTTTAGGCCCACTAGTTTTTGTAATTGTTAGTTACTTGCCAAACATTATAACAACTAAATTTTTGTAGTTGTCAGCTACTTTCCAAACATTATGGCAACTAAATTTATATCCTTTTGCGAACATTTTTGGCAATTAATTCGTAGTATCCAAATATCCATATTTCATAATTGCAATAGATTAAAGCAAGTAAGTTGTAGTTGGCAGATGCTTACCAAATTGTTCAGCAACTAAGATTTGTAGTTAGTAGTTAATTCCCAAATCATTTAACAACTAATAAGATCGGCAGCAACATATTTTTGGTTGCCTTCAAATTGAAAGTTAATATCACGTGTAGCTGCCAAACATTATATCCGGTTTCCCTACATATCCGCAATTAACTTTTTGTAGTTGCCAGACACTTCCTAAAATTTCAGCAATAATTGCTTCTATTTCCAAGTGTTGGATTAATTATTTTGGGCACCGTAAAAAGGTGCTTTTTCCAAGGTGCAAGATTAATTACTTTGGGCACTACAAAAGTTTGACCAATGAACACTGTCCAAGGTGCATGATTAATTACGTTTGACAAATAAATGTTCAGTGGTCAAACGTCTAGACCAACGCAAATTTAATTAATATTAAATAAATGTCACAGATAATGATGTTCATTCGGTCAAAAGTTTAAACCAATGCAAATTTTATAGGTTGCGGTGCCCGGAGTCTTTGGACCATAAACCAAACATTAATGCCACCAATAAAGATGAATACAAAAATGAATTAAGAAAATAATCTTTTATTCATTAATTATTTCAGTTACAACAAAGACACAAGAGAAAAAATACAACACATTACAATATGATGGTACAATGACCCTCCTTGGTCAGCTGGAACAAATGGTCATTTCTAAGAGATGCACTGCAACACAAAAGCCACATAAAAAAGAGGATCAGATGAAATGGTAGTATCCAATGAATACTTTCAAAGATTAAATTAGATTATGGTTATTGAATAAATTTTACCAAAGGTGATTACGAGACAAATTTAAATGCTAAAGGTTATCAAGTTTCGGAGCTAGAAATTTAGTGTAGGAGGGGATTTTAGGATTAACCTTTGGTAGACGCATGACTTAAGCCTATAATTTAGGCTTGTTGTATCGCCTCATCACTAAATAGGTAATGGAAAAAAGGGAACTTTGGGCTTTTAGGGGTGGCTTAAGCCAGGTCTAGCCTGGCTGTAGCTCTGCCCCCAAAAAATGGGGCAAAATGTAAAATGAACATCATAGAGCATTCAAAAATAATAATAATTCTCACTGATGTCATTATTGATAGCTACCAATAAAAGAAATCCTTCATATCAGAGTTCCAACTTACTAATTATCACAGGCTTAGCATGGATAGCACACAGCTGAGAAGCTTCAAACTGGTTCACCAGAAAAACGGCAGTTACCTACAATTGCACAAACGCACAGACTAGTTAGAGGGTTCATATAATATAACGTCGGTTTACAACATATTCTAGGTCAAAGACTCATGTCTAGTTAAAACAACAGGATAGACCTTTAGTAATAGGTCAACAAAGAACTACTAGTTTGAACCATTTTACAAGTAAACAATCAGAAGGACAACGAGCCAATTTTTTTATACATCAACACACAACTATGTGTATGACAGAATAGCACATTCGAATTTACATGACAACAAGTTCTCTATGCAGCAAGATACAAAACACAGGATAAGATACAAGCCTACAAGAAAAAGAATAGTTCAACTATATTTTAGTCAAAAACCAACAAGTGAAATTGAACGCCTTCACCTTAAAAACACTCTGGTTAGATTATTGAAGGCATGAACACCTCAACTTAAGAACATACTTAAAATGAACTTCATGAAAAATGCATGGAAGTATTACAATTAAACTTGTTCATTGCTCATTTAACTTCCTGTCAACTCAAATTTGAAAACAAGAATTAAGGCTACCAAAATCATGCAAGAACCATTTCAATTATCAAAAATCTAAACGAACCGAGGAAAAAAAACCATGAGAAAACCGACAGACACAGAATATGCGGTCCCCTGCTTACTTCAGGGGGTGGGGCCCAATGGGACCCGCAAGTGATGGAAAACTGTGAGAGGCGGGTTTTTTTCCGTTGTTTTTCCCTCGGTCAGTTAAGAATCACTCTTCAATTATTGCGAGGCTAATATGATGAATAAAAAAGCACATGAGTCTATAAAGCTTATTATGAAACTAATAATGGTGATTAAAAGAGATACTACTAGTATATGGAAACCAACACCAGCTGATACTAGTTTAAAGCAAAACGTGGAAAACACCAGCTGATACTAGTTTAAAGTAAAACGTAGAAAAATTTCAAACAAAACCTAAATGATACACACAAATAATAACAATCAAGAACAACATGAACTAAAAACAACATGAACTAAAACAATACCAAATAGTGTATTACGGGGAGGGATATTATTGGTTTCTACACATGAATAGTAATCAACACTTAAATGATATACCTAAGAAAATCAACATACACAAACTAAAGATTTTTAATAAATTTAAGATTCAATGACTAACTAGCATTACTTGGGAGTGAATAGACAAGATTCAATTTCATTTACAATAACACTATCATAATTTTGAGCTAACGGAACAAAAGAAAGTAAGCGAACAAAATTTGGAATCTACAAACAAGCTATCAGATCATACAAAGTACATATAAGTTTTTTAAAATTCACATAAATCTAATTAGAGTAAATCTTCAAAACCGTAACTCATGAAAAAATAAGGATCCTAAACATACACAGTGAAGAGATGCAAGATTTACAGGGAATCCACAACTTTACCAATTGATTCAGAGCGCTTTACCTCAGGATTCATTTTGTTATCTACATATCAAGAAATTCCAACCAAATTAAATAAGTTAGTGACACTATTTAATCAATTAGAATCAATCAAATGACAACCAGTAAATGGGACTTAACCCATCAAAATCAATCAAAAGACAACCAGTATACGGGACTTAGCTTTGGTGGAGGTGTACTATCTTGTACATCCTTAAACTCCTTCCAATTTTGTGGATTTAGGTTTTTGAAAACAAAACGAAATTGCTCCAATAATTTCAGTTTTTCGGAACAACAGGCCCTTAAATCTCCTTCGTTTTCTTCACTTGAACTAGTACCCTCAACGAATCTCAAGAGAGAGGAGTAGCAAAAATACGAAGAGAAGAGAAGAGAAGATGAAGAAGGTGAGAAAGTGGCGCAGAAATGGGATAGATAGCGAAGAAATTAGGGTTATTGGGTGATTATATATCTAAGGGGGTCATACGGTGTAGGACGTTGGATGATTACACATGCTCCGACGCCTATTTGATTGGTCGAGGAAAATTCAACGGTTATTTTACAACCACGTGTAAAACATCAAAGGATTTTTGGTATACGGTATACCTTTCCTCGCTTGGACAATTGAGGATTTTTTTCCCTTCTATTTAAAAGGTGCAGCTTTCGATGTCACAGTGGCTCACCCGTGAAATTATTGGGTAATGGTACAATAATAAATCATCCATGTTAGACCGAAAATCTCAATTGTAACCTACGATCCCATAATTGAGAATGAATTTTGGAAAAAAAAAATGAACTCGAAAATTGTTACCGATCTTCGACTCGTCGAAATTCTGAATAATGTATGGGAATGAAAATGAATTCGATGAAAAAGGAATAAAAATAAAAGAGTATCGAGACTGAATAATATAATGGTGGGTTTGGATGTAGAATTTAAAGGTGGAATTTATGGGTCCAGGAGATTTGGTGGAATTACGTTTTCCTCGGTACATTTGGTTGCTCGAATCCTTGGAATCACATTTCTTACGGGAATCAGTTTTCCAGCAATTCCTCCATATGGAGTCCGACCCCTCCCCCTAAGATTTGCTGGGAAACTTATCAAGGTATTTGTGGACACACTATTTTTTTAACTCTAAAACCCATATATATGCAATTTTAAGATTTGAGGGGTAATACCAAACGGTACAAAGACTTTAAAACAATAAAACTCTATAAATCTTTAGAATTATAACCGGGTAACCAAACACACAAGGGATTTATATGTATCCCAGAATTTGTAATCCCATGAGATTATAAATTCCAGGAAACGTGAATTCTGCAAACAAACCCACCATAAATGACTTAATTCTTATCGAGATTCATATGGAGATCCTGAAAATATCGATCTCCATCAAGTGCATCCAGTATTTTTCGACATTATTCAATTTCACCTGTTAGCTACATCCACCTATTGTATTTGCGTGTTAGCTAAATTAATAAATATATCCTATGAGATCGAACGAATTCTGGAGTTAAGTAAATATTTATACAGATTATGGAGTGAGGTAAATATCCGGATCTTATCGGTTTCACCGATTATCTATCAGACTTATACAACGTTGGTCGAGCTCACTCATTTCCACACGGATTTCAATAGTGATAGTCAACATTGAGCGAACTCACTCAGGGGGATACATATGTGAGTGCACTTTAGTGGTCTAAGCCATACACTGAATCCATTTTCTTGTCTTTCTTAGTGGTCTAAGTTTCGTTATTAGTTTGATGAGTTTAGACAGGGA
Source organism: Papaver somniferum (assembly GCF_003573695.1). Lineage (NCBI taxonomy): Eukaryota > Viridiplantae > Streptophyta > Magnoliopsida > Ranunculales > Papaveraceae > Papaver > Papaver somniferum. Next base: position 149,740,218 of record NC_039367.1, on the reverse strand, counting down.
AAAAAATAATGTTGAGTTATGCCCTTATTTCTCATTTTTAGATTTTCTGAGTGAGGTTAAGGGAGAACATATACCAGGATGAGAGGATAATAGAACAACATAAAGAAAGATAGTTTTTCTCTTTCTTTTCATATTGTATGATAGATATTTTAAATAATAAAGTTGTGTAAATATTTCTATGCACATATAGTGAGATTGAACAGATTATAGAGTCGTATAATCTTGTCTTGGAATTGATTTATATACATTCTAATCATATCCAATGAGATTAAAGGAATTCTTGAGTTGGCTGAATATTTCAACGAATTATAGAGACGCCTAACTAAATTACACTCTCATTTCATTGGTTTCTCCGGATATCCACCTATTTCACCGAGTGTCTATCGGCCACACTCATTTTACTTGTTATCCACCAAGCTTACGCAATATCTCTTGATATTACTCGTTTGATAATCCATCCATTTCCTCGACTAATTTCAACTCGGTTAATCGCTACGCGGTTTCCAAGCAATTCCACATATATCTCTCGACTTCAGATTCTCACCCGATATTATTCGTTGAAAAATTAATATCTTAAAATTATATTGTCAATGTTGCGTTACAAGTTAACACTTCCAACTCGTTTTTTGAATGGAACGATTGTTAATTTCTTATTGAGACTAGAAATTGATGATCACCTCGGATAAACCAGACGAGTTTCATTAATTTTTTGATATTAGGAATTGCTAAGTAATTTAAAGGACATAATCAATCACGGTCACACAAAGTTGTAACAAAAATGTAATATCTTTCTTGGAATCAATTGATGCAAATATCTAAATATATTTTCAAATTATGATATTGGACGAATCCGAGCATGTTAAATAAGATGGAACAAATTATGAAATTGGACGAATCTTTGTTGTAATCGCCCATGTTTTGTATTAGTTTCCAAATTTCCGCTTCCCCAAATTTCCAGTTAATCCCTTTTTTTTTGTCAATTTTCATTTTCTTCACTACATTTTCCATGGTGTGACACAAAATTCGTCTAGTGATCCAAAATTTGCATCATAAACCATAAAATCTGCAATTATGAATAAAAATCTACCATCTGCCAGACTTTTTATTGAGCTCGGAATCTCATTCGTGAGCCAAAATTTTCCATTGGTCCCGAATTGACTCTGGTATCAGTGAGATGAAACAAATATTAGAGTCGGATAATTTTTATTCTTTTTTGGAATTATCTTATTTAAATATCGAAGCATGTCCGATGAGATCGAACAATTTACGAATACAAATGAATTTGCAGAAATCAGATTAACCAATACATGCTTCAGTAATTACACGCCATAAACAACCCTTAACGGAGAAACCTTACATATCAGGAATTTAGGTAACGCTGCAAAAAAAATTTGTAAAAATGATCATAATGCATTTGGACTGAGCAATCATCATTTTGCAAAACTTTGTAATTAGATCCGTATGTTATTTTTCCGACCAATAGGAATCCATATTGTCTATCACATGGATTGCCAACTTTGGAATCCAGCTTTCCGCCATAATTTTTCATTTGGCGGTAATTTTTCCCTCTTAAGTTTGTAAACTTGCCGCCACAATTTTCCTTGGGCGGTATTTTTTTACTGCGAAAAATTGGATTTGGTAATTGGTGTGAGTTTTTCCGTACAAGCGGAACTACAAACGATGGTTTTAGCAGCTGGTTTCTAACCATAAGATCCGTGGTCTCAAACTTTGGATCTTTATGATGGTGATACGTGGCTTCGATCGATGGCAGTGAGGTAGTCCAATCTTATAGTCCAGCCACACCAAATAATACGCTGGGTGAAACATAGGTCACTCCGTACCACTATTTCTTCTCCTCCTTTTCATCTTCAAAGTTCCCCGAATCCAATTATCCAAATACCCCTAGTCACCATTTCCTGGTTTGATTCCTCTCTTCTCAACTACTACTTCCTCTGGTTCCCATATTCTTTCTCTCAATTTCCGGTGTTTTCTCTTTTACTTCGATCAGATGAAGAAGTTGTTTAAACTTGCAAATCGAAGGATTTCAACCGAAGTTAGGACAAAAGGTATCTTTCTACTGTAATTTTATCTTACAACTTTGATTTCGATTTTCGGTAATGTTTTTCTTTAATCGGTTGTTGAATAGAACCCTTTATTTGGTTGTTGATTTCTGGGTGTGGGTTGTGATTTTGGTTCAGATTTTCATGTTATTGTTGAAACAGAAGATTTGTAAACCTAATTCCCTTAACACTCTCTAAAACTATATATAAAGTGATTCAGAGTTTAGAGATAACTCTCATATCAATCTCTTCCCTTCTCTTCGATTTAGCTGAAGGAGTAATTTTGCTTTCTCAATTTTACTGATCCGTATGCTCTTTGTTTGTCTACTATCAGGTTTCCAGCGAAGCTGGAAAAGGCTTTGATGTGACAAATTTCTGGTAGCTTCATCAATGTTTGATTATATATGCCCCACAGGCCTGTGTTGGTCATGCCTTTTATGAGGTAAATCTTGATCAGTTTCTCTCATTAATTTGACTTGCATAGGTTGCTAAAATTTTGAATTTGTATACGATGGATTCATATTATCTGTTTGCTGGTTAGGGTACTATAAGCTAGCTTTCAATTTTGCACCACAGTGTGTAGGTTGAATAATTGGTTTTAAGAAACATATTGTCGCACTGATTTAGATTCAATTGTCGTAGCTTACTTACATTCCGTTTGATGGATTGATGGATCTCTTTCTTGTAAGTTCAAGGGTTTTCTTAACCTTCTTAAGATCAGGGATTAGATTGGGGGTTTTCTTTGCATTGGAATTTGTTAGGGATTTTAAGAATTTCATGGTTCTTAACTGAAAGTGCTTTTTGGTGAGAGTGTTTTCTTCTCAATTGTTGTTGAGCTAATTGTTCAGTATCTATGTTCAATTAATCTAAATGTCACTCTTACAGTTGAAGTAAGATGACTAGAGGTGAGACTGTGAGTTCAGGTTCTGCATTCACCCTATGTTTTAGTTTTTAAATTGATCTCTACTGAGACTGAAAAATTGACAATGGCTTTGTTGTAGGTCAATGGCTGCATCACTTGTAGTGTGTTCTCGTATAGTAGGTCCAATCCGAGTCCTCATGTCATACGTGATACCATATTGGGTGAGTTCACTAGTTCTTTGTTCTTGTTGAATTTGTTTATCTTGTTTAAATTTTGAATCATGTAAAATGTTCTTACTAAACGTTCAATTGCAGATGCAGATCTTTGTGATGTGGTTGGATATGGTTACCTACTTGCATCACCGCTGCCACGAGCAAAAGCTTCGTCGGTACAGAGGGGAGGTGAGAATCGGTTTCGATTAGACCCATTCTGAATTTTTTATCCTCTTAATGTTCAGGAACTAGGAAACATAATCTGATTTCTTCATACCCGGGAAAAATTAAACATGCTTAGCTGCAATTTTGTTCTCAAGCCACTATAGACCCAAACAGAAGAAACTAAATTGTTCAAATTACTGGTATGCAACAGGAATGGAGTTATCTAAGTGGAGGGCTCACAAAAGTTGATTGTGATTATGGGTGGATTAACAACATTCATCACGACATTGGAACTTACGTTATCCATTATCTATTCCACCCAGATTTCACATTATCATTTGGTAGAAACAGTGAGTACCCATCTACTTGCCCATCTTATCTTTTACATTTTTGAATGACTAAAGAAAGTGTGCTAACCCTCAAGAGGCTTTTGCTTAATGGCTGTTAAATCCGTTTTTGCAGACCAAGGCATCTAAACATGTATTTGGTAAGTATTAACATCTAGTACCAAGTAGATTTGCTGCATTGTTATTAGACACTATTATGTTTGTAGATGTCTCATAGAACATCATATGTTTTGACTTCTGCATCTTTTTAGCTCTTCTGAAGGAAGTTGTTAGAAAAAGTGGAGTGTATGGACAACCATAACATTTCTCATTTCATCACTGTTGTGTAGGTGCTTTTTAAGTTTTGTTTTGGATTTTGATTTAATTGGGTAATTGTGGTTCTGTGAAGTGGATTTTGTTAATAGAGGTGAATTAGTTTTTATGTTTGTGTGATTTATGTTCATAGCGACTCAATCAAAAATATTGACTGTCTGAACCATTCTCTAGTTTTTGTTCGCTTTTACAGTAGATTCACTCTCTGAAGTCATGGTAGTTGCCCTGGTTTTCCATCTTTATGAAAATGGATGTTCTCTTATCCTCCCTATAGATCTCAACTAAGTTTCTTTTTCGTTCTCGGCAAAATAAGATATGGGTTTTGTTAATCAGCAATTCATTTTCTTAATCTAACCCCTTTTCTTAATCTTCCGTCACCAACATATTCATTAGCAGGTACTAAGATCCCTGTCTTAATTAGTGGTACCCAATGAAATTGTTAGTCCTTGGTAACTAGAAATACTTGGTTAGATGTTGTTATGTTCAATGCTTCAGTGAATTTGAGCTGAATGAAATTGTGTTTCAGTTGATTCTAAGTGAATGGTTATCTTCAATTTGACAATGTTAATAACCGTATCCCTTTTCCTACTTAGATGCATCTCAAATGAATCATGTATCAGTGAAAGAATTTCTTTGGAAGTTCTTAATCCGTGTATAAATATGTAGGTTTGATTTACAAGTGTTTACTATTAGAATTTGCTATGTAGATTGTGATTTCTTGAAATGAATACCGATTTTTTATAATCAGAATGAAGAGTTTTAGGTTTTGAAAGCTCAGGGTCTTTATGAAATTGTTGGTTTTAGGACTGAACTTTGTCGATTCAGTGGTGCAAAGATCTACCCTGGTAGGGGTATTAGATTTATCAGGAGCGATTTTCGGGTACTCTATTGATGTGCACACAATTAATTGTTACTTTTTTTGTTTTTATGTTGCACTCTCCTGTATGGTGCTCTGGGTAATGAGTTTGTTGTGATCTTTTGCCGTAGGTGTTCCTTTTTGTCAAACTCTAAATGTAAGAGGTACTTCCGCAACAAGCTTAAGCCAGTAGGTGGTTCATTAAGAAAAGCTTTTGATGAAATTTTTTTAAGAAAAATTGCTGGATGTTAACATTCTCTTGGGTCTGACATTTGTTAATTTGAAGTTGTGTTATTTATAAAACAATTGTTAACATCTGTATGAACTCATTGTTCAGGTACCATGTATTCTTCAAGTAAGCACTAGTTAAGTTTCTTATCTATTTGAGTTTTAAGTATTCATTTTTATTGTGCATTTGTGATAGCAATTTGCACCACTTCTTCCGTAATTCATCAAGTTAAAGGTCAGTGAAAGAGTGATCTGATAGTTAAAAGGACTCCACAAAGCTTACAAATCTGGAACCTTGTTAAGGATGGTTGCTGACTTAGACTTTAAGCCGACAATGCCAGAGTTCAAGTCACCGCATACTAATCTACTTGGTTTTGTGTTTAGAAAATAATGGAAATAATAGTTGTGATTAAACTGTTGCCGGAGTATTCAGGAACTAGAAGTTCTAGCATTTGCCTTTGCTTAGTTATGAAAGCATTAGGCTACAAGCGTATTTTATGTAATTGGCCTACATTTTTTGCTAAAGATTTTGGAAACTAATGAAAACTGGAGTTGCCATTAACATGTTGCCAAAGTGTACAGGAACTAGCAGTTGTGTGTGCCTAGTTCCGGAAGCGTTAGGCTACTAGCGCATCTCATGTTGTTGGCATGTGTTCGTTGCTAAACAGTTCAGAAACTAATAAAAACAGTAGTTGCGATCAACTTGTTGCCGAAGTATATAGGAACTACTAGTTGCCTTTGACTAGTTCCGAAAGCCTTTGGCAACTAATTTTTCTGGGCAGTTGCCGGATTTTAGTAGCCTTTTCTCAGGTTTTTTGTAGTGGCAAGATGGGAAGCAGTATGCAAAGAATTGAAGGGAAGAATCTCGGAAGAGGAGTTGGTGCGATCGTTCATCTATGCTTTATCAACCGGGCAGCCGTTATTTTCTGCACTATTCAAGATAAGAAATGCAGTACGAATGAAGGAGTTGAAAAAATACCAAGCCTAGCACATTCGTATGGAGGAAGAATAGGAAAGATACAATGAGATAAGATAAATGTATTCCCTTTATTTTGATGATAAAAATGAAACGATCGATGTACTCAACTTTCAAGAGCATAGCAATAAAAATTTGATGAAATATTGATGAAATAAATATTCGTCGAGTAACCAAAGACAGTAAGACCTCAAGATTAGGAGGAAAATAATGAATATGAAATAAAAAGTTTCTAGGGAAACTTAAAACCTTCGCCTAGGAAAGCTGCGAACCCACGACATGCACTCTAGTTCGCATGAAAATGCAAGAGGCAAATACCTAACGCATGTCGTGGACAACTCTCAGGCAGAAAGCTAGGGGCAATGATAAGACCTATCCGCTGAGGGTCCCTTTTATGATGGCCTTCGGTAAGGGGTGCAGAAATATGACCAAGGCGCCGACGTATTCGGTTGAGCTGCGGGTGCCTGGGACGTCTGGAGCGTTACCGACCATGTCCGTCTGGCAAGTCTTGGCTACGATGCACTCGATCCCAAAGAAACCCCACTTAGGGTGTGACTTCGTAACTCCGAGCCTTATCGGCGAAGAGGATAAGAAGTCACAAAAACAAATGAATGTCGTCACAACCGGATGAGAGGAGACCAAAATGCATGTTAGGGTTAACCTCCTTGAAGGGGAACTCAGGGGGAATATAAAGGGATGGCACCCTCCAGATTAGGGAGCTGTGTGACCAAAAAAGACGACAATGTCATGGGGCTACTATTCATGGGAATAGATAGACCTGTCATATTGTCGCAGAAAGAAAACTCATCAAAAATGTTAAGGCGAGGTTGATGGATTGCTATTCATAAAAATAGCAAGCGCTTGAGACTTCGCCGAAGTAATACCCTTAAAAACAGGGTGAGGCGCAATATGACCTTAATTAGGAGGCGCAATAAGACCTCATAAGCAAGAAATAGACACAACTACTAAAACAACAAAGTTATAAAGAGAATTCTCAGAACCATATCGTCTCGATTGGATAATGCCAACAAGAAGAAGAGGCAAGTATATATTTTTATATTTTTTGTTCTTTTGGCATTATCCGCACAAAACTACAAAGCGCTTAAGATGCAATTTAAGGCTACATGACAGGGCAAGAAGGAACCTGAAGCAAAAAACTAAGACCGGGCGCATACTTTAGCAACCAGTGCTCCTTACTCTTCTAAATTAGCATTCTCAACCTCGCCGAAAAGCAAAAGGCAGCAGGGATGAGTGAAGAAATAAATCCGGAACTGAGGGTGATTTGAAAGGTAAAGGCATGCAGAAACGAAGATGAAAACTCAAAAAAGAATAAAAGGCAAGTATATACTTAAAGGCTTCACTATTCTTTTGAGAGTTTCCATGGTCAGTAGATACTTGAGGCAAATGGAGGAAATCAAATAAACACACGCTTGATAAAGAATCATAATATCATGAAATGTGATGATTCCCAATATAAAGCGTTTGCCCCCCAAGCTTGGGAGCGCCCATAAAAAAATTATTATTAGTTATAAAACACTAATCTGAGACGAGAGAAGACAAAACTAAAACTGCAATTGAAGAATGGCACTATCGATGATGGTTGACTCAGGGATCTCGCTGCCTGCCTCGGGAATGCTAAGTATAGGCTCCCTTGGACCCCTCGTTGTCCTTCGTGGCGTCAACTTTTGGTTCCTCGTCATCATCAAGAGACAATTCCTCGTTGGTAGGATCAACAACTTCATCTTGAGGCTTCTCATCATCAGAAAAAATCTCCAAAGAAAAAGAAGGAGGAGGAATGCCATGCTCAGCGCAATAGTCACTGAAGAGTGTAACCAAATAGCTCTGAGTATTCTTGCGGGCCGTTTTGGATACCTTCTTGGAAGAATCGATGATCTCGTCCATATTATTATTTAGAATCTCAATCTCCTCATTAAGACGAGAAACGTCACCACGAGCTTCATCTCTCTCCCTGGTAATATGAACGACCTGACTCTTATGACGCTCATCTGATTCTGCAAAGATAAGAGAAACTACATTAGAAACAAGGAAGTAAGCTGGGTCAAACAAAGATAATAATACACCTAAAAACTACCTTCCGCCTGAAGGATAGTAGTATTTAAAGTACTCTGAACATCAGAGTATAGATAATCGAGCTTGGCGACTTTGAGGTTGGAATCTTCAAGTTGAACACATAACTCATGATACATTCTATCCCAACCTTCACCATGAGAGGATTTCAAAGTACTCTTGTCAGACTGAATGGCGAGAGCGCCTTTTCCAGGGAGACTTGCAGGCTTGATCGGAGGAGAGGATTTCGCAGGTTTTGGACGAGAGGAAGTGGCTAATTTAGCTTGCAAGAGTTCCACCTTTTTCTTCAAACAATCAAACTCCTCGTTTAGACCATCCACAGTGTTCCGAGACCTACGAAGAGTAGCTGCGAGCTCGGTTTTTCTTTTGATCACTCGATCGTAATCTTCCTCCAGTTTCTTATAGTTGGGCATCGACGAAGAATGGAGGCCCCGCGAGGTAGTAAGATAATTAGAGACCCGTTGAAGCTCTGACTTAAGCCGCAGGTTTTCATTGTGGAGATGGAGGTTCAGTTCCTCATTACGTGAGCATTCAACTGATAGACGGTCCACTTGCAAGCAAAGGGTCTCGGCCTTTTCATTAAGGATGGAGTTCTCAGAAACATAAATATCATTTTGAGTTGTAAGGTTCACCATCTCATCACGAATATCTTCCAGCGAGGAGGAAGCTTCGTCGGTGCTCATTTGACGTTCCATGTATCGAGCTTGACGAAGCATAAAATAAGAAAATAGTGGAAGCAAAGGCAAGAACAATAGAGGGACGTCCAAGAAAAAAGAACTTACTCAAAAGCTTCTCTATCTTTTGGCCTTGCTTGCGGGAATGATCTTTTTCTTTCTGAAGGTCCTCCGATAAAGCTTTGATTTTAGCTTCATCTCGCGAACAAGTCGAATTTCCACGAGGGTGGACATGTGACGGTAGACTTCCTGCGAAGCAAACTTGAACTCGGAAAATAGATCTCGGAGACAAAAAGGAAAAATGGCAGAAAAGGCACACAGAAATCACCTGGTTCATCAAGGCCGAGTGTTGTTGGAGAGATAGATTCATCGAAGCACTCAAAAGCACAGGCGAGTCTTGGGAGAGGAAGTCGTCAGAAACAAAAGCGGACAAAGACTCCAAAGCACGAGATCTCATAGCCGAATCTTCTTGAGCCTTATGGTAGATACCTCGAAGGAATTTCATGTCAGGGTCGAAGAGAGGATTTGACATTACAGGCCGGACAAGTTTATTTCCCTTCTCTCCAGAGCGAGGTACCTCCGAAGAACTCTTAGGATGTTCAACTCTTGGATGAACAAGGGAATCAGCGACCTTGGGACGGGTAGCAGAATCAGCTTCTTCCGGAGGAGCAGGAGCACTAACTGAAGGGGACGGTTGCTTAGTGCGAACGGGACGACCAAGGAGAGCGGAGGGATGTATTGGAGCTAAGGAATCCACATCCAGTGTCTTTCGCGGCCTCTTGGATGCACCATACGGAGGAGCACTTGTCTGCGAAGTCAAAAGTTAAAAACCAAAAAGGCTAAAATTTACAAATAAAAGGCAATAAGGATGGTACCTGAGAAGAAGGAGGAGGAGGAGTAGGATGAGAACGTTTCTTGTGACCCTTGGGTACCTCAGAAGTGGGTAGTTCGCCCTGCGAAGAGGCATAACGTCAGGATGGATAATTATCATAAAATCGCTAACAACAGACGAAAATGATACATGTTCTTTTTTTTTAAAGAAAACTTAGGCAGAGCCTAAGGTAATAGATTGATAGCAATGCTAGTGGTGTCCTTGTTTTGAAAAACATCAGACCCACTGCTAAGGTTCTTACAAGTAATAGCCAAGTTTAGAGCTTGGAGATTTTGGGTTCTATGAAGAAGTTTAAGACCCATTAAAACAAAAGATACATGTTTTACATTTAAGACTGTTGCTTCATTCAATGTTTGTTTTTCCTTATGATAGTTCATGCTGAATCTTCCCTTTATAGCTTTGAGATAGAGAGCATTGAAGTGTTCCAGAATTTCATTGGTTTCAGCATGTATTTCAATGTTCATGTGCTGCTTTTCCTCTGCCCACTCAAACTCTAAATCTGCTCCTCTTGTGCCTCCTCCTGCTCCCCATTGACCTGTGTGTCCTCTGCTATCAACATATTTCCTGCAAAATCAGTGATAGTTAGTGCTGAGAAGAACATATAAGTGTTAGGATCCTGAATAATGCAGATTTTGATTAAGAAACCAAAAGTATGCTTTTGAGGAGGGATCCCAACATAATTTCATGTTGTTGTTATATGGGGATCAGTATCATAAGTATGCCCCTGAGTATTCAGAGCATGGTAGGGCAAAGTGTGGATTCTGTTATGATCACATAAATGTTGTTGTATACTGAGAGTTGTATTCTTAGCATTTGGAGTAATGTTTTGGAATACTAGATCACATCTAGCCTTCCATATGAACCAGCAAGTGGTTTCATAAGTGCAGGTATTGTCACTGCAGCTAGCATTTTGAAACCAACTATTGAACCAATCCATGAAAAGAGTTTGGTGATCAAAAAGACCATGATTTCCACCTAACATGTGCTTCCAAACCTCAGTGGCAGCAGGGCATTTGAGGAACATGTGTGTCATTGTCTCGTCCTCACTATTGCATATTTTGCATATAGGATCAATCTAGTGGAGAATGCTTGCAGTTTTAGCATTAGTTGGGAGGATTTCATGAGCGCATTTCCAGAGAAAGATTTTAATGGTTGGTGCCACTTCCAAGTTCCAAATAGCTCCCCAGTTTCTTGTTGTATGATCATTTCTATACAAGTTCTCTATTTTGGCTTTGTACAAAGCTTTAACAGAGAATTTTCATGTGATGTTGAGTTTCCAGTGCATGTTGTCTTCTTCTACGGAGTGAATAACAAGATCAATAATGACTTGAGTAGTACCAGGACTGAAAATTTGCTGAATGAGTTGGAAATTCCATTCCTTTTGATCTTCCATTCAATGAGCAAGCAGCTGTATATCAGTAAAGAAGTTTGCAGGCTTTGTGAGCTTGTCAGTTGAGTCAGGTATCCAAAGGTCCTCCCAGATTTTGATTTTGTTACCATTTCCTATTCTCCAGATACAATGGTGTTGTATATTCTGAGTTCCTTCAAGAACCCCTTTCCAAATCCATAAGTCTCCATCTTTGGCTTTGGTATTCATGATTAGAACATTTCTCCCCAATAAGTATTTGGCATCCATCAATTTATACCAGAGAGAGTCCTTATTAAATTATCCTGTTCCAGCCTCCATCCTATTTTTGTTATCATGACACTATTAAAGAGTTCCATATTCATGAACCCTAATCCACCAAGATCCTTTGGTTTGCATATAGTTGTCCAAGCTTTTGGGTAAAACCCAGTGGGGTGTTCCAAATTTTTTCCCCAAAAGAAATCTCTTTGTAAGTTGTTCATTTCTTGACAAGTTTGCTTAGGTATTTTGAAGCAGTTCATTTGATAAATGCTGGCTGTGGAGGTGACAGATTTTATTATAACTTCTCTTCCAGCTGGATTTAGAGGGGAATTCTTCCAACTTGACAGGTTTCTCTTCATCTTATCCACTCCTGGTTTGAAAGACTGGATTTTTCTTCTGTGAGTAAATAGAGGAGAGACTAAATATTTGTCATTTAGGGGGAGAGCTTGAACTCCTAGCAGATTGCAGATATGAGGCATTAGAGCTGGGTCAGTGTCTTTGCTGAAGAAGATACCCGATTTGCTGAAGTTGATGAGTTGACCAGAAGTATCTCCAAAGATATTGAGGATGTCCTTGAGGTTTTGGGCTTCAGTAGGATTTGCTTTGCAGAATACCATACAGTCATCAGCAAAAAGAAGATGGTTTATAGATGGAGCATTCTTGCAGATTTTTACTCCATAGATGATGCCCAAGTCTTCAGCATGAGATAGAGTTCCGGACAAAGCTTCCATGCAGAAAAGAAATAAGTATGGGGATAGAGGATCCCCTTGTCCAAGACCTCTAGAGGGATTAAAGAATTTATCAGGGGAGCCATTTATCAGGACAGCTGAAGAAGTAGTGGAGATGCACTGCATAATTTTGTTACACCATTCAGAGTCAAAGCCAATTTTAGTCATAATGGTATGAAGAAATTTCCAATCCACTCTATAAAAATCTTTGGCCATATCAATCTTGATCCCCATGGTTCCTTTATTTCCTTTGATACCTCTTCTGGTTCTCATGTAGTGAATAATTTCATGGGCTATAGCTATATTATCAGCTATTTGTCTTCCAGGTATAAAGGCAGACTGGTAGGGGGATATGATTTTGTTGAGAAGAGGTTTCATTCTTTGAGCTAGAAGTTTGAATATTATTTTGTAGGTGGTGTTGCAGAGACTAATGGGTCTGAAGTGGCTGGGGAAAGTTGGGTTTTCAATTTTTGGTATCAGGGATATAAAAGTGGAATTCATTTCTTTGAGAAGATGCCCAGACTTGAAGAAATGTTGTACCATTTTTACTAAGTCTTCTCCTACAATATCCCAGTTGGCTTGGAAGAAGTTTGGTGGAAAACCATATGGACCTGGAGCTTTATCTTTGGCCATGCTAAAAAGAATAGCTTTGACCTCATGATTTTCAGGAATTCTGTTGAGAATGTTGTTATCAACATTGGTGACAATTGTAGGGATGAGGTTAATGATTTCAGGGTTCATGTCAGGAGATTCAACAGTAGCCATCTTAGAAAAATGGTTGGTGAAATATTGTTTTATTTCTTGGTAATCCTCAATCCAATTTCCAGTACTGTCTTGTATAGAATCTATCTTGTTTCTTCTTAATCTGCATTTTGTAGTTCTATGGAAATAATTTGTATTCTTATCCCCTAATTTGATGAAGTGATCTCTGCTTTTTGTCTTCCAGAATTTTTCTTCAATGTCTTGGCATTCTCTGATAACTTGATTTGCAGTTTTTAAAGCTTCACATCTGTTGTGCTTGAAGTAGTTTTCTTGTAGCCAATGTAGATGTTGCTTACTTTCTTCAATATTTGACTTTATGTTGCCACATACTTCTTTGTTCCAAACTTTAAGTTTCAGCATAATTTCTTTGAGCTTTCTAGCAATGAGGAAAGCACTAGAACCAGACAGATTTCTTTGCCAGCATTCCAGAACAATATCCTTACAGTCCTTATGGTCAAACCAGGGACCAAAGAACTTGAAAGGAATTTTAACAGTACACCAATGAGGATTACTGTTAAGAAGAATGGGTGGTGATCAGATCCAATTGCTAGAATATTAGTGATAGTAAAGTTTGGATATAAGAGAATCCATGATTCAGTGGAAAGACCTCTATCCAATCTCTGCTCAGTGAGAGCAAGACCACTTCTCTTATTGGACCAAGTGAAAGGGCATCCTGTACTGCCTAAGTCAATTAGATCCAAGTCTACAATTTTGTTACTAAAGATATTAGCTTCTACACTGTCCAATGGTTGAGTACTGTATTTTTCATTATCATGCAAGATGAAATTGAAATCCCAAATGACCAACCAAGGGAGGGAGTGATTGGTAGCAGTTGTTTCCAAGGCTTTCCAAGAGTGAAGTTTACTTGGAGTATCATAAGGGCTTCCATAAAAACCAGTAAAAAGCCAAGAGGGGCCACTAGTAGGCTTGATGGTAGCATTGATATGGTGAATGGAATAGTCAATAATTTCAACATCAAGATTTCTCTTCCATATCATTACTAGTCCTCCAGCAGTACCACTAGCCCCTCCAGGATTGACATGCCAATAATTCTGAATATGAAGGTGTTGCATGGAATTTAAAAGTTTTCCATGTTTCTGCTTTGTTTCAGAGATGAAACAGATGTCAGGGTTGAATTTGGTCAACATATCATTTAGGTATTTCTTGGTATGTCTTTTCCCTCGCCCTTGACAGTTCCAGGCTATGGAGATAAAAAATTGCCAAAAGTAGGATACAGGAGGATATTTTGAGGTTGGTCTCCTAGCTATAGGATCATAAAAGAATATAATGCAACAATATAAGTGCACATGGTAATGGTGCAAGTGATTTAGACTAAGATAAAGAATAAATAGATGTACCTCAGAGGTTGATGTTGATGAGCCAGAAGCACCATTAGTCAATTGGGGAATGCTTGAGTCCAGAGGTTCAGCATAGTTTTCAGAATAGTACTTGAATCTTTTGATGTTATCAGCTTCACTAGTTTCAATGGGTACTGCAATATGTGTGGATTGTTTCTTCTTTGGCATGGTTTTTTGCTTGTCAGAATCTTTAAGAGAATGAGGATCAGTTGGTGAGTTTGCTTCAGCGAGGACATGAACTGTCTTTCTAGCCTTCCAGGCCTTCTTTTTAAATTGTTCAGATTCAGCATCCATCCTTTCTTTGATTTGAGAAAGGGTTGGTAAAATTTGGGTGGGGATAGATGGGAAGATACCAGTAGTTTCTTGAGCTTGATTGACATTGGTGTTTGTTGGGTTAGGGTGTTTGGTTCTAGCTGCTTCTTTGATCTTTAACTTAGCTTGATGGTTCTTGTAGTTGGTGGAGATTTTCTTAGATAGCTCAAGTTTCCTGTTCCTTATTTGGTTAGCAACTATATCTGGGTGTGGGGAGTTGGGATTATCTCTGGTAGAAGCTCCAAAACTGAGATGTTGAGAGGATGAAGGAGTAATTTTTGCTATTGTCTTTTCAAGTTCCTTCTGTCTTGCATTTCTCATTTTCATTTCAAAGACTTGGGCTGCATCAGCATCAGTATAACCTCTGTGAATGAGATTTCTACCTTCTTGGACAGATTTTTGATAAACAGTTTGGGGTGGTGGTAGAGGTTGAGGAGTTGGCAAGTTTTTGTAGTTAGAATAGTGGGATTTTGAGGGTGTAGGTGGGATGGGGCAAGGTGGGGATGGGTGATCTAGAATTCTACAAACTTTACAGAATTTGATACAATTGAGAGCATAGGCGAATTCAAGCTAGTGAGACATGGTTGGGGTTTCAAAAGCTTCAATACCAAACTTTAATGGCTTAGTAACATCAATGGTGAGCTTGACTTCTAAGTTTTTCTCAAAACTGTCCCTTCCATAAGGTTTCTTGGCTGTTTGATATTCTCCAACAGGTTGCAGAATGTTGTTGATATCTGGTATGATATGAGTTGGGATTCTTTTGATGAGAAGCCAAATCATAACCTTAGAGAATTGTTCGTCATGAATTAAGTCTGGACCTCCCAAGGGTACACCAACTAGTACCATAAGTTTATCAAATATTCCTCTAGTTCCTCCATTCCTGAGAGTAGAATAATCTTCTTTATGGGTGAGTCTGAGAATAAAGTAGTTCCTTCTCCTGTTCCATATATCCAATTCAAATCCGCCATTGAATTCCCAGTTATTGTTGATGAAATTACCGACTCTTGATGTTTCAAAACATATGTTGCTGCAGAGTTTTCCAGTAAAACACAATTTCCAGTCTAAGGCTTGCTTGGTTCTGATGTTTTCAGGGAAAACCTTGGGATATAAGTCTGTTTCGGGAATTTTGAGGGTTTTGTTCATCTGACCAACAAGGTTTTCAATGTATGGGTTGGGAGATTTTGATGAAGAGGCCATTTTTTGGGTGGAAGAGGGGGTAGTAGACAGAAAGCTACCAGTAAGTGTATTGACCAATGTGTATTGTGGTGGGATAAGACCAATAATGATGTTAAGGGGAATCAAGCCAAATTTTAATTTGAAAAAGATTCTTGACCGTGTCAGTAATGCAAGATTTTTGTAAGTAGTTGTGGGTTGTCCTCAAGCTAGGCCAATATGGTTTTGGTAGGTGCTGATCAAAGGATGAGAGCATCTCATTGTTTTTATACTTGTGATAGCTGTTGTTGATGTAGATGACTAATGGGATCTGGCTCAAGCACCTGCACACAGAAAATTTTATATTGTTATCTAAAGTGTTGAGAGTTTTACCTTGTCCTTCCCATTGGGGGTGGTAGATGTTATGTGCATAATCTTCAGAGAAGCTGAAAGTGATGTGTCTAAATTTAATTTCAAGTTTTGGCACGGGTTGATTCTGGTTTGGGTCATCTAGGAAAGTGTTGATTTTGAAGTGGTCCTTGTACTTGCAGTTGTGGCGGATAGAGAAAGAGTTGTTGACTCTTGCCGGATCATTTAGAGGTACAGTTAGCCAGGACCTGATCATAGCAATCCAAACCAGAAAGACCTTACCTTGGGCTGTTGATATGGTTTCAGCTCCCCGGTAGGCCCTTTGTATTTTATGGGATCCTATAAGGAGAAATATTGAAATCTACCATATCTTAGTTGGCCTTTTGGAGTCTGACTGTGTTTGCATCTGGGTGGTAGAAGTTATCTGAGTCAGATTGAGAAAATGAGTCAGCCCTGACAGACTGGGAGGTGTATCCGAGTCGGTTTTGGTGGGTATGTTCCATATTCGTTCATTCGTGGGTTGACCCGATGCAGCGTGGAGAAGGATCTTCTTGCCAAGTGTTGATTGCCACTTCTCATGAGCCAATGGTGTCTCATTGCTTGTACTAGGCCAAATAATGATGCTAGTAGGCTTGAATATACACATCAAGTTGCAAGACCAATCTTTAATGTTGTGAATCTGGTTGCCCCCAGAAGATTTTGACTGTTGAGATTGTGCAACTGTTACTTTTCTTTGCCCGAATAAAACCGCTGAGAGAGTAAAACTTTTCAGTTTCTCAGTCATTCTCCTTGGAGAAGATACAATTGTTACTGAAAATTCCCCCTGTCTAAAGATATTTCCGTAAGAGAGTTTTCTTTGAGAGTTCAAGTTATGGAAAAAGGTCAGAGTTCCCAAGAGCGTGTACAAGGTGAACCACATAACAAAGCCCGAGTCGGAGAATCCGTGGAACAGGTTAGTTTTTCTGTACTTCAAATTGGTGTTGAGTAAGATTTGATATTTAAAGTATGTGATCAATTTGGGGATGCTTCGAGATTTGATAATTGAAATTTGTAGGTTCCTACTGCAATTGTATCTGAAGGTTTTTCTGGGTATAATGAGAATCAACTGCACTCTCTTTCTGGTGCAATGCATGAAAGAGAAGGTTTTGGGGTTGAAAGAGCAAGCACTGGAGGTGGAATTGGATGTGCTGAGGGAATGGTTATGCATGCATCCACCAGAGTTGGGAGACCACCACAGAGGCTTGATAAAGGCCGAGTTGAGAATGGGGATCTTGTGGGTGTAAAGGATGGGTGGGTTTTGTTTGTTGTTCATCCCACACAGGGCCGACGAGTGGTAAGGGAGGGGATTGTACTGGTGGATGATGAGAGAATCGTATGTGGTGGAACTCAGCATGGATTCTTTGCAGCCCCACTCCCTGACCAAACCAAGGAGCAAATTCGAGTTAATGCTACTCGTCCTCCTACTCCTGGAAAGATATTTTTCCCAAATTTGTTTATGCTTGCACCCACTCTTAGGCTGATGGCTCAGGATGTGGTCGAAATCTCCCAGACTGGAATTGGCGAAGTTACATATCCACTTGAAGTTCTTAGAGATGATCCTTTGATCCCTGGTGTTGATTCTAGGGTTGTGGGATAGATATACAGGTCTGCAAAGGCCAATGCAATGCGAGGAGAAGAACCTTAACTCCCTGAAATGCCAGCTGAAGATACATTGCCACCAGGAGCTGATGCAATGGTTGTAGCACAGGTGTACATAAATGTAATAGCTCGAGCTATAAGGGATGCTGCTAGTGCAACTGGAGGAGGAATCTATCCAGGTAGTTTCCAAAGTGCTGCACATAGTGTAATTAGTAGTAACAAATAGACAGTAATTTTCATTTTTTGTTTGAGACCAAGCTTCAATATTGGGAACCAAAGAAAGAATAGGTCTTTGAATATGTGTAATTGTGGTTAATTCAGAATGCATGTTAATACTATTAATGCATGAGATCAAAGTGCATTGCAAATAATCTATATGAGTAGAATTGTAACCGTCTGAGTAGTTTCCCCACAATGACAATGCCTGGTAGATAACAAGGTTCAAATTATAATCATGGCTAGAAGTAATAGCAGGACTAGCAAACCTTGAGGAAAGTAAGTACAAGAAAATGAGGGAAAATGGAAATCAGATGACTAGGGTAGAAGAGATACATGCTTATAGGCCTAAAGGAGATTAGGGTTAAAGTCTTACCTTCAGGCAAAACAGCTAAATTAGAGACAAGAAAATACCAGAATTCAAGCTAGCAGGTTTCCAGCAGATGTTCAAAGCAACATAGAAAGTTGGGTACCTTATCAGTTTGAATTGAGAGAAATAGTCTAGAATTGAATCTGCACTTTTGCTTAAGATGCTTAGTTTGAGGTTTTTATTTGGTATTTTGTGGTAGCTTAGAATGTAGAAGAACTTTTTCAAATCAACAACATTACAGGGAGAAAGTTTAGGATGAGAACAGAACTCAGATAGAAAGAGAATCCCAGTGGAGGGGAATTTTTTAATTGAATGGAAAATTGTGGTGATGTTTCCATTCGCAGAACAAGATAATCCAGGTAAGATGTTATGGATTAGGGTATTACTTCCTGAGAATGTGATTTGTGTTACATGGGTGAATTTTGTGATTTGAGTGAGATGAGAGAGTCTTGAAATTTGTATGTTTTGAGTGATTCATGTGATTTGAGTAATGTAATTGCAGGTGCAGTCGTGATTCCTGTGAGTAGTATTCATGAATGGGTATTGAAATTGAAAGTAGAAATCATAAATCAGATAATGGATGAGTTAAACGGTGAGAATCAGATTCTCGGCGGCCAAAAGTAGCCGTTGCGAGAGACGTTGGGAGAAAACGACAGAGAAGAAACGGCCAGAACTAGCCGATAGGGGGAAGAGGTAAGAAATTAGGTGGAAAGGAGATAGGGGAGAGCTTCATTTTTTCTAAATGATACCTGTTCAGAGGGAGTCTTCTTAGCGACCACTTTCTTATCCTGTCGCGCCTTGACAAGACCGGCAGCAGGCATCACATACTAAAATGAATTCAGAAACATAAGTACAATTGATAGTACCAAATGATACAAGTAGGAAAAATCATACCTCGCTAGGAACAGTCCAGCGAAGTCTCCAGGGTTCACATCCCGCGAGGTAACAATGTCTAGGAAGGGGACCATTACGAGGAAAGCCCTTTTCGTCGTAACCCCAGACGAAGGGACCACCAACTACTAAAGGAAACTTCACCCAGTCATCAACAGAGAGACGAAGTTGGGAATCCACATTCAGTAGAAGCTCCTTAAGGGGGGGAGAAACCACCTTCCTAACAAGCTCAAGACCCCACTCCTGATGCTCCCTGGTGCTTGTAAACATAGTTGAATAGTTGTGCATGAAAGAGTCTATGTTGAAATCCAAGGAATTAAATTCGTCCGCTGAAGAAGGGATTTGCGAGATACCATCGCGAGAACGGACTTTGAACTCGTTGGTGATCCGAATCGCGTTACCAGTAAGCTAGAAAACCCCGCACTGCAACCTACCGAGAATCTCCAAGAAAATGGGGTTTGAAGGATCATACAAGGGGAAAGATAGTCCCGCTCTCAACTAACCTAGAGAGATTATCACCTTATCAGAAAACCAAGTGTTCGAACCAAGCCACCGGTAGTTCAATTCCATCTTTTGGGTAGCAAGAACAGCGGGATCTGGGGAAGAATCAAAAGCTGGAGTTAAGGTTAAACCTAACTCCTGGAGTTCGACTTGAAATTCCTCGAGAGTTTTAAGTGAAGCAGATGCAGAAACACCTTTCGGAGACATGGTGATGAAGAAAGTAGAGGATTTCGGGAAAATAATGTAAAAATAAGAGCAGAGATCAAACAAAAAAAGAGCAGAGATTGGAAGAGGCTGAAAAGAAACTCAAGTAAGGGTGGAGAAGTGTATTTATATCAAGAAGAAGGGACCGGTAAAACTGGGAAGCGGCATGATCGAAGTAAAGGTGACCGATGACGGACGGTTACCCAGGGAACGTGGCCAAGTGGAATTATGGGTATGGAGAACGTGACGATTAAGGAAACTGAAACGGTTCTTATTCCATCCTCGCAGCAACTTGGACAGAATAAGAAAAGGAAAAATGTAGGTACACGAAATAAGATTGTCACGTGTCATACCAAGTAAGGTAAGGAAATCCTAGTTAAAGATCCGTGTCAGTGACCTGTCAAATCAGTCAACATCAGAAGGCGAAATACAAATCCCAAGCGCGAGATAACTCTCCACCCCGAATAAAGTAGAAGGACCACCAAGATACTAAGGTGAAGTCACGAAAAGATTACTTGGCGAAGTCACGAAAAGATTACTTGGCGAAGAAGATAAGCCACGAAGTAGGAGCAGTAGGGCGCAAGAAAAAGGATAGGTGTCCCGACAAGACCACGTGAAGACAGCGAAATATGGGAAAAACTTTATGAAATATGCTCCGGGCGAAGCATAAAGTAACCTCGGCGATATGATATGAGCTGTATGCCACTAAGGTTTCTTAGGCCTATAAATAGAGATCTTTGGACAATGTAAAGGGAGAGATCCTTTGGAGGGGGAAAGGTCTAGCATATGGGAGAGAGAGAGTTAGGGTTTCTTTGTAATTATTTTTTTTACTCGGTCAACTTAAAAATAAAATAAAAAGCGAAACTGTACAGGGACTAGGCTATATTAGCGCTAAGCCGGTAGGCTGCACGCCAATAAGACCTATTTGAAATGAAAATAAACCTCTCCAGGCCATTCAACAGACTGAATGAAACCTGGCCGACCCTCATAAAACTCATAAATTTCCTCAGCCAACAAACATGCTTGTTTGGCCGAGGCATCAACTGAAAAATTAGCCTCTCTGTATCTATGAACATAGATAATATTGTTGTAGAAAATCTTCGCCATTCTCCACTTCTGCATTAGTTGCCACGGAAACTCTCCTTTCTGAAGAGCTAATATGCAACTCATTGAATCCGATCTGACGCATGGATTTTTGACATTCCACCTTTGAGCAACAACTGCGCCATAGATAACCGCACACACTTCAGCATAGTAGTTGGTCTTCCAGCCCAGTCCAACACACAAAACTCCCAGAACTGCCGAGTTAGAATCACGAAAAACTACACCAGAACCATCTTGGCCCGGGTTGCCAAGTGATGCACCATCACAACAGATCATAAGCTCTCCTGGATTAGGCGGCATCCAAGTAACTTCAATTGCAACAGAGTTCTTGCAAGATCTGTGCTTCACTCTAAAGAAATTCAAAATACGCAAATCATCTAAGGTGTTGTACATGTGGCTCTTCATTATAATTGAGTTATCACGAATTACCTGATGAACCCGTACCTTAAATTCAATCCATCGTACACGCATGTTCTCATAATAAGCCTTATTGCGCAGCTTCCATAACTCCGTAACTATTGCAAGATTTGCAACAAGCCACAAATATTTTATCATCCTACTACGCCCTTTTGCAACCTTGTAAGAGGCCACAAGATCCTCATTCGGTTTTAGTTTAAAAATATCAGCCGCCCAACCCCAAATCTTCTTAGAAATTTTGCAATGCCAAGTGATATGGCTGACATCTTCGCAATTTTCTCTGCACCGCGGAACATTGAAGGAATCTCCCTGCCAGTCTTCTTAATGATGTTATCTTCAGTAGCACAACATTGTTTATTCCATAACTTCAAATATTGCACACTCAAAGTAGGGTGCACCACACTTCTAGTGAAAAGAGCCACAGTTGGCACAACTTCTGCAGGCGTCTTAATTGCGGCTTTGGCAGACTTGACAGAAAAAACTCCCTTACTATCCAAGTCCCAAATCTTGTAATCTTCTCCGCCACCGATAATAGGAAAGTTATCAACATCAATATTACAACGTAACATCAAAGCCCTTGTCTTTGGAGGGATAACCCAAGCACCATCAACAATGATATCACTAACCTTGGCCTTAAAATAATTAGGGCCTTTGGTAGTGATGCCAAGCCTCTTCGCAGTTGAAAAATCAGCACACCAATTATCAAAGAACAAGGAAGTATTAGCCCCATTACCTATCATTGAGAGCGTATGTTTTTGCACAAAATTATGTACCAATCTGATTCCTGGAAAAACCGAAGAACCCAATTTATAATCAATCAAATTGCCATTTAGTTTGAAGTACTTTGCCTTCAAAAATATAGCCCAAGTCTTGTTTGAGTCACGAATTGAAACCCACAACTTCATAAGCATAGCTCTATTAACATCAACTAGCTTCTTAAGACCAATACCACCTTCCCGCTTGGAGCGGCACAAATCATCATATAAAACCGCTTACGTTTCTCCGCATCACCTGACCACAAAAAATTTCTAATGGCCCTTTCAACTGTCTTGATAGCCGTGCAAGGCCATTTGTACACAACCATTGAATGAAGCAAATAGCTAGAAATAACCGATTTAATCAGAACTAGTCGAGCCTGAAAAGATAAAATCTTACCCTTTCAACCTGCTAGTTTATCTAGAATCTTCTCCATTACTTGACGAACATGAATATGACGCACAATACCAGGTTTTAATTGGATTCCCAAATACTTATCTGGAAAAAGCGCCCTTTCCATGCCCATAAAGTTAGCTATGGAAATAGCACGAGATTGCGTATCACCACCATGATAAAACTTGCTTTTGGCATAGCTAACGTATTGACCAGAAGCTCGTTGATACACCCCAAGCATCTCCTTCAAATTCTGCAAGCTATGTAGGTTACCTTTGCAAAAAAATAAGAATATCGTCCGCAAAGAGTAAATGTGTTGGCGCCACTCCCTTTTTACTCACCATATGATGCATACTTCGTGGAACAAAACAACTTAAAGATATTGCGGCTTAAAACATCTTCAATAAGAACAAAAAATCAAAGGTGAAAGTGGATCACCTTGGCGCAAACCTCTAGTTATACTAAAAAAACCTTCAGGGGAACCATTAATCATGATGGAAATCCGAGCAGAGTTAAGAATACTAAGCAGCCACTTATACCATGCCTCAGAAAAACCATATTGTCGAAAAACTTCAGTTACGAACTCCCAACTAACCGTATCAAATGCTTAGGCGATATCCAATTTGAGGCCAACATTACCATGCTTCCTTTCTGCGCTAATCTAATTGATCATCTCCGACGCCAAAGCAATATTCTCATGTATATTTCTTCCCTTCATAAACGCCACTTGTTCTTCAGAAATCAATTTATTAAGCACCGTACCAAGTCTGGTAGCCATGATCTTCGTAATGATCTTGAAGAATAAGTTGCTTAAGCCAATTGGCCTATAATCTTTGATAGCATCAGATTTTTTATTCTTTGGGATTAGAACAATAAAACTTGAGTTAATGCCATTAGGGATTTTCCGCATCGCCCAACAATTTGTAATAACATTAAAGAGATCTTTTGAAATAATGTTCCAACATTGCCTATACAAAGAACCTGTAAAGCCATTAGGACCAGGTGCAGAATCAGCGCCTAAATGGAAAACAACTCCCTTAACCTCCTCCATAGATGGTATAACATCCATAAAAGCACATTCAACAGCTGAAATGCGCTCATGATCATACTCAAACAGCCTCGGATCAATATGCACGTCTCCACCATTGAATTTAGCACGGTAATAATCAACAATGTAATCCTTTGTTTCATCCTGCAAAATCAAAGTAGAGTTAGAAGAAATCTTCAGTTTAGAAATAGTGTTTTGACTCCTCCTCATGCGGATGCTGTTATGGAAAAATCGAGTATTTTGATCACCATCTTCCAACCAAGAAGTTCTCGATTTTTGTTTTAGCATGACCGCCAATTCAGTGCGCACCTCATCAACAGCATTTCTAGCATCCGCAACCTTCAAAAACTGTACCTCACTACTAACTTGTTGATCCAGAATATCACTCTCGGTTTCAAGAATCAATTCAGCTTGCCTCAAACGAAACTGAACATCTCCAAAAACAGTTCTGTTCCAAATCTTAAGCGCATCCTTAAGTCTTCTTAACTTCGAAGTAAAAACAAAAGGAGGAGCACCATCCAGCCTTATACTCCAATTCTCCTCAACAAAATTCATAAAAGATGGATGAGATAGCCACATTTTTTGGATTCTGAAAGGAGATCTATTCGGCCTAGGACTGTCAAAAGCAAAGCCAATCAAAGGGGAATGATCCGAGCATATTCTTGGCAAAGCTTTGCATCTCCAGTTTGCATATTTATCATACCAAGCATCGTTTATAACTGCCCTATCATGCTTAGAAACGATTCTATGTATTCCACTCCAACAATTAGTCCGAGTATATTTCTTCCCAATAGTATCCGCTTCCACCAAACCATTATCAGAGATCCAACTACGAAACTCATTCATATAAATTTCTTTAATCGGCCTTCCACCCTGCTTCTCATCCAAACGCAAAACGCAATTGAAATCCCCCAACACCAACCACGGAATAGATATAAAACCCAACCCTAATTGACGCCAAAGTCTTCACCTTGCAACCGCATCGGTAAAAGCATGGACATCCGTGACAAAATTACCAGAAAAATTCAAAGTAATTGCTTGTTTTCAAGAGGACAATACATCCTGCCTAGCAAGGAATTCCTCCACAAGACCCAAATGTTACCTTTTTCTCCATCAACCTCATTAGTAATAACATCTTCACAAAAATCAAATAAGTTCAAATTCCTAATAAAACGTGTATTGCATCTAACCTGCGGTTCCGCAATACATATTATGTAAGGTTTGTGCAATTGATTAAGCTCCACCAACTTGGCCCGTGCACCATCCTTAGCCAAGCCTTGAGCATTCCAATAAAAGACCCGCATTAAGAAACTGACGAATTAGAAGGGCTTGCCGAACCCTTTTCAGCATTTTTGTGTGTTCTACTTCTACCTCTTCTTCCAATGATAGCCAAGCCTTGAGACTCCTCATCATCAGCAGCATTAGACTTCTTTTTTGGCGCAATTTTAACACCTTTTTCACCTTTCTTAACCAACGCATCTAGCTTCGTTTTTGCATCTTTGTCCTTCTTCAATCTATTCGCATCATCCATTGAAGCCTGCAACTCCAATTTTTGAGCATCATCCTCCGCAACAATTGTAATATTAATGGATTGTCTTGGATCCTGAGATAACTCTGAATCCTCAACGTCCTCCTCTTTCTCAACTTCAACATCCTCAATCGCTTCGTTCCCAGTGTCAAATCTATTAAAAAGTGGTAAGTTCTCTAAAGACTTGGTTGGTGTAGATCTTCTCGATGTTATAGTAGCCGAACTAAAACTAGCATCATCTGCATCATCAATAGGCTTTATTGTATCATCAGTTGTCGAACCCATAACATTATCGCTTGCTACAGGCTCAGTACTCTCAGTGATAACAAGAACTGGCGGCAGCTCAGCTTGTTTTTTCTTCTCAATAGCTTTCTTTCGTAAATTTTGATGTTTAGTTCTAGCCATGTCTTGCTAAAGCCTTGCAACTTCAGCATCAACCAGAAGTTTTTTTGATCTTTCTTTTGTAGCTTCATAATTTTTGAAAGCCTCAATCTCCTCTAAATTAGCGGTATCAACATGAGTACTCTCCGCCTCATCTTCGTTATCATTGTGCAAACCGGGCAAATCAGATGACGCACAATCATTTCCGGTCTGCGCTGCACCATCATTGCCTATCTGGACAACACCATCATTTCCGATCAGAGTAGCACCATCATTGCCGGTCTGAATAACACCATCATTGCGCTTCTCAGACAATGACGCACCATCATTGTGTGCCTCAGACTGAGGCGCACCATCATTGTACGCCACCGATCTGATGCCTTCTTCACCAGATTTCTCACCATTACTACTATTTTCAGTGAAGTGGGTATGTTTCCCCGTAGCAATCTCAAGGATTGAAGGTTTCTTCTTTGTAGTGCAATCATCACTAGGTTTGGTTGTTTGATCATCAATGTGTTTGTTGGTATCCGGTATGGTTTGATCATCACCCACGCCATCTCCATTGCATTTACCATCATATTTTTTCTTAGGAATCTTAATCTTCTTCCAGAAATTCCTAATCTCATCCATGTCAGCTTCAAGAGATTTAATAACCTCAGGATCGATTTCAACCTCAGCTTTGTCTTGCAAATCATCTAGTTTTTTAATTCGGCAATCAGTTTTCTTATGGCCAACAGACTTACAATAATCACAAAATTCCGGCTTGTTTAAGATCTCATATTCTTGAACAAAAATCTCATCATTCTCTTCACCATCAACAAGAATTCTTCCCAATGGTTGGGAAAAATCAATATCAACTAAACATGCGGCAACATAACCATATTCATGACGCAAAGTCCGCGGATCAACTGAAACCGGTTTACCCAAACCCCTAGCCATGCAAAAAATTGTTTCCTCATCCCAGAACTCCATTGGAAGAGCATTGAATCAAACCCAAACAACAGCCCTAGTAACTTTATCCTTTTCAGGATCGAACATGGGCGTCCAAGGATGGATTTTTAGCTGTTGAACACCATTCTCCGACTTAATCTTCCACGGACCATCATAGCTAACACGCTTTCGATCATCTGCATTATCCAGTTTAATAACAAAATATCCCTTTTTCCATGGAATAAATTGTACAGAACCCACAAGCTTCCATTGATTTAATAACTCACGTTTAACATCTTCAAACTTTAGGGTTTTGAAAAAAATCAGACGCCCTACCAAGCTAAATCTCCAAACAACCTTGATCCTTGCATGAGTTTCACGCAGAATTTTAATCAAAACATCATTATTAGTTGCAGATCGAATGGGAGGATGTGAAAGTGTATCAGCATCGATCTTGGATAAAACATGTGTTCGCTTCTTTAATATAGCCGCATAAGAGCCTTCTTTATGCGAGCCATGATTGCCTTCTTCATGCGGATTCCTAAACGCGTTATTATTGCCATCTTCGAGTTGTTTCCCAAACTCGGGAGAATTAGGGTTTACAACATTAGGGTTAGCAGCGTTGTTCCTTGGAACATAGACGCGTCTTGTCCGAGATTGATTCCAATTCCTTCTAGGTTGATTATCATGTCGATTGCCTAAAACAGGCGGATTATTGCTTTGATTTTGCGCCATTGAAGCGCAAAATCAAAAGAGAACTAAGAACGCAAAGAAAGAAAGGGAAGGAGGAAAAACCGGAGCTCCTTCTCATGTAACCCTAGATTTCGCTTTTTTTTTCGGGTTTCCTTGTAATTCATAGGCTGGGAGAAGGGATTAGGGTTTCCTTGTAACCCACGAGTGTAACTTGTATTTCGCTTGAAATTAATAAATAAATTTAAGTTCTAGTGTTTATTATGTCTTAGATCTTGCATATTCTCCATTTGGGTGTGTTGCTGGATTTCCAGTAATCACAAACCCAATTCCATTTTTTCAGAAAATGACGAGATCTCTTAAAATTGAAGGAGAGTTCAGTGGTCCAAACCAAGCAGCAACTGCTGTTTCCACTGCGGAATCGAATATCGAAATCCTCAAATCCGAAATGTTGGATTACAGTTTACTCTCTGATCCCAAAATCCCCAAAACTGAAGATGTTGCAAACCCTGCGTTGCCAGAGAATATTCGGGAACGAAAACCGGATATCAAAACTCCAAGATCTAAAAGGGGGAATGATTCTCTTACTCCATTGAAAAGAAAATTTCGGGAAAGTTCTTGTCACCCTATCGAGGAGGAGCATGGTGCTACTAATGACGATGGAGAGAATAGTAGCACTGGTGACGATAAGGATCACGATAGCACTGATAATAGCGAGGACCATGGTAGTTCTGATGAGGATGAGGGCGAGGAGCATAGTAGTAGCACTGATGAGGATGAGGGCGAGGAGCATAGTAGTAGCACTGATGAGGATGGTAGTACGGACGAAGATGACGATGAAGATGAGGAACTCGTTATGACTTACATGCTGCTGCTAATGATGGCTTTTGTTCTAACCACAATGCATTTCTTTCAATTTCGTCCCTAATTCCCAGCTTTTTAGAATCTTGGAATTATAGATGGTAGTACTTGGCACAAACATGTGTAATTGATTCATTTTCTTGTTAATTTAGTTGAGTAAGAGGAGTTGGAGTTGCAGCCACCCATAGGCCTCATCAAGTAGGGTTGCATAAGGCTCATAGAGAGCGACTTCATTGAGGTTTGCTGAAGTCCCAATTGGTGAC
Source organism: Papaver somniferum (assembly GCF_003573695.1). Classification (NCBI taxonomy): domain Eukaryota; kingdom Viridiplantae; phylum Streptophyta; class Magnoliopsida; order Ranunculales; family Papaveraceae; genus Papaver; species Papaver somniferum. The sequence continues at coordinate 149,712,047 of NC_039367.1, read as the reverse complement.
TGTATTAAGCTACCAGACGTTCTGTAACGTCTGCACTATATCTTGCAGCCCCAGTCCTATGAATAATTCAATGAACGACTTAATTTTAAAGTCTAGGAATAAAATCACATACTGCAACATTAATAAACACCCAAAGAGGTACTTACAGTCTTGAAAGATATTAAAAGTATGCCAAACTAGGATTCGCAGCAGCAAACATCAAAAAGAAAAGCAAACAATAAAGCCTTCATAATCGTAATTGTTGTAGTAACAAAATGCAGTGATTGATGTATGCTACACCTACCGTAATGTTGAACTGATGATTACCTTTTCAGCTTCTACTGCACTGCAAGAAAACCCATACCAACTTCAACTAATCCAATTCAATAGCATGTCTAAAGGAATTATCTGTCGCAGTATCACTCGGAGCTTCAACAAACTAATTCTCCGAAAGTTTTAAGAGATGTGAATATTACACTTACCTGAGCCTACTGGAAACAATAATATATCATTCACAACCTTCTTCCTGTAATTTGAAGACGTTGATAAAACTGAGCGGCCTGAAACTGTTATTCTTACCCTCTCTAGAACTTTTGAATTTTTCATCAAAAATCTTACCAAGTCTTTCTCGAATTCGTTCCAGAAAAACCCACGGAATTCAATTGACTTCAGGTGTAGTAACAAACACTGAGGAAGAAAATCTGCTGACCAACTATAATTGATGTTAGATTCAGAGTGGGAGAATCCTTCAGCGAAAACAAGAGATTTCAGATTAGGTGAGATATGGAGAAAATCGAGCAGTATTCCAACAATCCAACGCGGAAGATTACCCTCATCACGACAGTTATATCCGAAATAAAGACTTGCACTAGTAACTTCCAGATGGGTCAGATAATAAAATGAAGGTAAATTCGTCAGGAAATGATTTTGATAGGAAAGAAGCTTCAAGCTGTAATCAGATATTGTTAGATGTTTCACATAAGAAAGACTGCCGAAAAGCTTTCTTGCAAGACAACCAAGTTCATCCCTTCCCCTCGAATCTGTTGGAGCTGTGTTGGAAAGGACAATTTCTGCAGCAAGCAGTGTTGAGAAATTATGCAGAACAAAATCATTTGCAAGAACTCTAGAGTATCTGAATGACTGTAAGTTTGGTGCATCTATGTGGATATTGAAATCCCAACACAATGGACCATTAAAGAACACCCGCTTCAAATTAGAACCACAAATGCTTAGATACTGTATATTACAAAAGCGCACATCCAAACTCAACTCTTCAAGAATGGGGGAGTTGGAAAGCAACTTCTGAATCAAGTGCTCATCGTACAAACTGACATTGAGTCGAAGTATCTTGAGTTTCGGAAAATTTACTGATTCCGGAAGTTCATGGAAAGACTTATATATCTCCAATACAGTCAAAGACTCACAAGTAAAAAGACATGCAGGAAACTCTATACCTTTATGATCCATGAAAGCAAGCTCTTCAACTTTATGTTGTAACACAGTAGAAATCCATCCCTTAACCCGAGAAATATCAAAATAAGTATCGAAATAGAGACAAAATTTCTGTATAGATGGTGAATGAACATCGTGACGATTAGACAACAATCTATCCACAAATCCCATAAATCTATTGACCTCTTCTTGATAGATACTCGTACAAGGATTAGTACTAGTAGACTTCCATACTCGAAGATCAATACTTGGAATGGATGTCCATATATACCTCCATTTTGTAGATAAAACACTTGTAGAGACAACAGATTTGATAGGAAGAAAGGAGAATATGTGATGAATGAGGGGTTCTGGTAACTCACTGATCCTGTCGATTTCCCTTTCTCTTTTACCATGACTTCTTGACATCATCATATGAAATGATCAGGTTTTCGATAGATAATTTCCTTAAACACCCTCCAAATTTTGCATGATCAGGTTTTAATTTCAATTTTGATAGATAATTTCTATAAAAACCCTCCAAATTTTGCAATTAAACCATAGAAAAAGGAAAATCAAACTTCGAAAACTGAGATTGGGTTGCAGTTGAGCAAATCAAAAGATCTAAGATGGAAATACATCATTCAATTATTACCTCAATTGATCAGAGTTTGACACGGATAGCAGAAGTAAACCCCTTCTTCGACCCTTATTTCTTCATCTGTATGTATTCTCTCCCCGCGGATGAAACGTAGAAAGTAGAAACTGAAAAGCAATTGTATATAGTAGGAATTACCAATAGGTACCATTACAGTGTTCTTAGTTAGTGGCAGGTCCACCCATTAAAGCCCACTAATCAGAAGTCCATAACTAAGAGAAAACATGAAAATGGACCAAATTTTTTAAGCCCAGGTCCTGTACACGTGCGGGACAAATTGTACGAAATTTCTAAATACCTAAACTACCCTTCCAATCCTACATATATTAAAGCAGTCTATTTCAAAGTTTCTAAAAAAAAATTCAGCCGATTATTCTTGGGAAAATTCTGCTCTCTTTCTTCTTCTGGATTTGGGATTAGGGTTTCTGAAGATTTCTTCTGCGATTTTTAACAGGTATGTTGCTTAATCTTTTCGTTTTCTTCTTTCTGCTACAGTTTAATGGAGATAGGTTGTATTCTCTTTTTTTTTATGATTCTTGTTCGTTTTTATTCAGTTATTTGGTTAGATTGTTAAGTTTTTAGTTTATTTTAGCTTTCAATTTGATTATCTTTCTGTTTTCTTTTAAAAATCAGTTTTGTTTTCACTTTCAGATCGTATTATCCAGCAGTACATATATGACATACTCATTATTTCTGCTACAGTTTTTGAATCATTATAAGATTTGAATTTTGGATCATGGAGATGGTTGTGTTCTGTTTGTTTTTTATGAATCTTGTTCGTATTTATTCAGTTATTTGGTTAGATTGTTAAGTTTTTAGCTTATTTTAGTTCGATTTGATTATATTTCTGTTTTCTTTTCAAAATCAGGTTTGTTTTCACTTTCAGATCGTATTATCCAGCATTACATATATGACATACTCATTGTTTATGCTCTTGGATTCTGTTTCTTGCATAGATCTTTCACTTTTTTAGTTTGACCCATCAGTACGTATGTGAAATACCGTATTACGTGCTTCGATTCTGTTGTTTCTCCTAGATCTTATTCTTTGTCATGCAGTTGATTTTGTAGTTCATGAATCTGCAGTACATATATGGCATACTCATAAAACTGCTCTTAGAATCTGTTTCTTGCATAGATCATGGAGATAGGTTGTGTTCTGTTTGTTTTTATGAATCTTATTCGTATTTATTCAGTTATTTGGTTAGATTGTTAAGTTTTTAGCTTATTTTAGTTCGATTTGATATATTTCTGTTTTCTTTTCAAAATCAGGTTTGTTTTCACTTTCAGATCGTATTATCCAGCAGTACATATATGACATACTCATTGTTTATGCTCTTGGATTCTGTTTCTTGCATAGATCTTTCATTTTTTTAGTTTGACCCATCAGTACGTATGTGAAATACCGTATTACGTGCTTCGATTCTGCTGTTTCTCCTAGATTCTTAATTATTCTTTGTCATGCAGTTGATTTGTAGTTCATGAATCTGCAGTACATATATGGCATACTCATAGAAACTGCTCTTAGAATCTGTTTCTTGCATAGATCATGGAGATCGGTTGTGTTCATTTTGTTTTTTATGAATCTTATTCGTATTTATTCAGTTATTTGGTTAGATTGTTAAGTTTTTAGCTTATTTTAGTTCGATTGATTATTTCTGTTTTCTTTCAAAATCAGGTTGTTTTCACTTTCAGATCGTATTATCCAGCAGTACATATATGACATACTCATTGTTTATGCTCTTGGATTCTGTTTCTTGCATAGATCTTTCACTTTTTTTAGTTTGACCCATCAGTACGTATGTGAAATACCGTATTACGTGCTTCGATTCTGTTGTTTCTCCTAGATTCTTAATTATTCTTTGTCATGCAGTTGATTTTGTAGTTCATGAATCTGCAGTACATATATGGCATACTCATAGAAACTGCTCTTAGAATCTGTTTCTTGCATAGATCTCTCACTTTTTTTAGTTTGACCCATCAGTACGTATGTGAAATACTGTATTTTAATACTGTTGCTTTTGTGACATTTGCAGGTTCAAAACATGTATGATGCAGAGTGTTCCAATCCAAATACCTACTGCTATGCATACATTTATTATAATCATCATCATTTTGCTGTCAAAGTGCCTGTGATTGCTGACTTTGCTGTGTTTTTGCTCCTTTTTTAGTCTTACCCTTCAGTACTTATGTGAAATACTGTAATATGTCTTTCGATTCTCTTATTTTTCATAGATCTGTCACCTGTTGTTGTCATACTGTTGATTTGTAGTTCATGAATCTTCAGTACATATATCGCATACTGATAGGAAGTGCTCCTTGTTATGTTTAAGGAGAAGTGAAGTAGATGCAGGCATACAGTGGAGCTGCAATAATGGGTGCTGTACAACAACCCAATCTTTTTACTAAAGGTTCTTCAACTTTTTTTCCCAAGTTGGGTACTACTACTGCGGATAGATTACCTTCTCAAGTTAGGCAGACCCTGAAGTACGTTCAATAATTGATAGTGAGAAGAATCGTCAGTTTAACAGCTTGGAGCTCATTGCTTCAGAGAATTTTACATCTCGCGCAGTGATGGAAGCTGTGGGTTCTTGTCTCACAAACAAGTATTCAGAAGGGCTTTCTGGTAAAAGGTAAAGATGGTGCTTAATGTTGTATTTTTTCCCTGTATTTGTATTGAAATGCATTTGATCATTTCATTCTGCAATGTAGGTATTATGGTGGCAATGAGTACATTGATGAGCTAGAGACACTTTGTCAACAAAGGGATTTGTTCATGTAACTGGCACAGGTATGGATCTTCCTCATGGAGGTCACTTGTCACATGGATTTATGACTCCTAAAAGACGGGTATCTGGGACTTCGATTTATTTTGAATCGATGCCCTACCGTCTTGATGAATCAACAGGTGCTGCTCTGCATTCTTATATTGTGTAATGACTATGTGGTCTATTGTTGTTCATTTATAATTCGTTGATAATTTGCATTCATTACCAAATTCACTTGCAGGCCTTATTGATTATGATATGCTTGAGAAAACTGCCACCCTCTTTCGACCAAAACTCATCATTGTTGGTGCTAGTGCTTATCCTCGTGATTTCGATTATCCTCGAATGAGAAAGGTATACACATATATTTTGATTGTCAACAGTTGTTATTCTTAGTGATCAGAGAATCAGACTAGTTAACCCATTACGCACACCTAATTCCCTTTCCTGCTATGTTTCTTGAATATTGCAGATTCTGTTGGGGCTTTTCTCATGATGGATATGGCTCACATAAGTGGTCTCGTTACTGCATCTGTACTTGCCGACCCATTTGAATACTGTGATGTTGTAACAACCACCACTCACAAGGTACACCTAGTCACATTCATGAAGTCTGCAAGACTGCAACTACTGACACCAACACAAGCAGCATTTGTTTTTATTGGTTTAGGTTCAAGGGTCTTGTTGTTTACTATGTCTTCTGTTTCAATTTGCAGTCATTACGAGGTCCCAGAGGTGGCATGATTTTCTTCAAGAAAGATCCTGTTCTTTGGGTTGATATGGAATCTGCGATTAACAATGCTGTTTTCCCAGGGTTACAGGTAACTAAAACTGTAGCGGTTATTTGTGATTTATCATTGGTTCAACATTATAACATTTTTTAGGTTTGTTACAGTTGTTTTTCGTGTATGAATTGACAGTACATATATGGCGTACTGATACAAAACTCTTCTAATTTTGTTTTATTTGAAGTTTTTCCAATTTTTTTGGTTCGATCCATGAGTATGTATGTATAATACTGATAGGAAGTGCTATGCTGTGTTTTTGCTCCTTTTTTAGTCTTACCCTTCAGTACTTATGTGAAATACTGTAATATGTCTTTCGATTCTCTTATTTTTCATAGATCTGTCACCTGTTGTTGTCATACTGTTGATTTGTAGTTCATGAATCTTCAGTACATATATCGCATACTGATAGGAAGTGCTCCTTGTTATGTTTGATTCAGTACGTATATGAAATACTGAAATAGATGCTCTTTGTTACGTTTGATTCAGTACTGGAATTGGATATGGAGATGATCTGGAGCTGCAATTCAGAACTTATTGCAAGAAATGACAGATTTTGAATGATAGGAACAGGAGTTGTTGTTGGTTCAGATTTGCAAGCTTGTGAAATTGGTGGTGGTCTTGATGAAGTTACAAATTGGTTGTGACGTGTGTTTCAAAGAAGGTGTGCTGCAAATGGATTTGGAGGAACATAGAAGGTTGGGTTGCTACATTGTATGATCCTACAATGTATGTGATGTAATACGTTTTCTAATTTATTTATCATTGATTCTTACAGATTTGTACTCTACCTGGAAGCAGTGCAGCAAATATGTACTCGAATTTGTAAGCATTCAGATATATAATCGAATTTGTAAGCAGTACGACAGATATGTACTCAGACAGATATGTACTCAAATTTGTAAGCAGTGTAGCAAATATGTACTAGAATTTTTAAGCAGTGTACCAGATATGTACTCAAATTTGTAAGCAGTGTAGACACACACGTTTGGTAGTAATGGGCATTATGGACATTTCCATGTTTTAATTAATTTTGGACCTCCGGATAAAAAAAAATTCCGGTTGGACCCTACTATAAATAACTATATGGGCCTAGGACCAAGCAAGAAATTTTCCTTGTATATACTCTGACTTTACTCTGGTCGGATCGGATTGGAAACGGTCATTCTACGGGCTTGGGTTGATGGTGAAGAATGGGGCCTCATACCACCGTGTGCTAGGAGGAGACCAATTTGACTCTGGTAAGACCAGATGACCATTTTGCAAGTAATAAATAAGGCGTACTGTATCTGATAGAAAAAAAGGCGTACAATGCACAACTTGCACCTGTTTTTCTTACTCTTGAACTCAAGATATATGCCAATCCGAGGCATTGCACCACTTACATTGTTTTTTTGAGCATAAAGATGAATTCATTCCACCAGAAGATAAAACAAACAGACACTGACTAAAGCAACCGGCATGCATTCAAAATGTTGTCATTGTATCACTATGGGAACAGACTCCCTATCATGATTAACTTACATTGTTAATCATGTACTATTATTGAAGCATCGTTATATAGCAAATTGTTGTTAGAGATATACAATCTGGAAAATGTTGAAGCATTGCTTAATATATTGATGTTGTTGTTTTTTGGTTCCCTTTTCTTTTTCTCTTTATATTTCTTTCACTCTATATTTTGAAGCTCACACCTAAAGTATAAAAATTTAGTCCTCAAACAACAACTACTAGTTTACCAGTAACAGACACCAATATCCCTCAGTTGTTATGTACTTGCTAATATAAACCTCTCTCTCAACTGGAACACGACCACTTAGGATTATGAATTAGGATCGAGTTAAAGGGACAGTAATACTGCTAGCTGATTCTAGACATCTTGAGTACACTCCAATATCAATATTATACAGTAAACAATATATACAATGGCGATGGCATGAACTGAGAAAGTAGCTAGAGCTCCCACAATCTGCCAGGAACACAAAAGAAAAACATAGCACACTCGGTCTCGACACGCATCAAGTGACACTTTCTACACCAATTCCAAATTCCTAATTCTATGTAAACACATACTTCTTGTGTTTCAATTTATACAATTCTTCAAAAATTAAATTCATGTCCCCTTATAGGTTTTACTCAAATCCTAGCTGGTGCAGTGGTGCTTATACAAATAATTGACCTAATTTGCCTACTTCTTTACCCATTCCCACATCCCTTCTCCGCTCTAACTCATCTCTACAATAATAAAACTTCACAGGTGTCATTGGAGTTGTCTCAAATCCAACCGACCGCTTGCCAGTACCTGAACCTGACACAACCATATCCTCAACGGAATTGGTCGTTCTCTTGTACAAACTAAGCCATTTCGCTTGCATGTATCCATTGCTTCTCCACGGAGGAATATGCATATCATTTTTCTTTAACGATTGTTTACTAGCCCCGCACATTATTCTTACTACTTGTTTTAGTTTATCCGGTTTACCCACAAAAACTTGAGGAAACACTTCGAGTAAAGAAATGTAGCGATCTGTTGGTCTAGCAATGGTGAATTCTCCACCAAGAAATACCTCCACAATGTAACGGTTTCCTGAGATGATTACGTCTATATACTCGAACGTTCCAGCTGGAAATCGACCAGTCTTTTCCCATCTTGATTTGCAGAGACCTGAATGCCAATTCATAGAATGATACACGTTATTAAGATCAGTACTACAACAGAGCTATTAAAGACATGACAGATATATGAGGATGGAAAAAAGTTCTACTTTATATTGGCTGAAACCATGAATATTAAAGGCATAATTTTGGAGATTTTGAGGATGATATAGTTACCTGCATCAAGACCTCTTTGGCGTAATCGAGTCATTAATTGTCTTTTAAATCCATCTTCAGCAGAAGAATTCATTCCAATATCTTTGAATGCGAATTCAGTCTCCACACGAATTCTTTTTATAACTTGAGAATCATCTCCAAATCCTGATAACAAGCTTTTTAACATATCTTTACTTTCAGAATCATTTACAAAACCATCCAAATCCTCGTCATTAGATCCTTTCCTTTTCTTAACTTTAACTACCTTTTCATGTTCTTGAGAATCAACTTGAACATTATCATGATGTCCTCTCTCAAGAAACGAATCAACCAAGTCAGAAAGATCATTGGGTGAAGTCTCTCCTACTGCTGAATGCTCACTTCCACTACTCTCAGCACATATTCTTGCTGCTTTAACTCCTTCGTTAAACGCTTCTGCCACTCTCATAAATCTTCCTGGATTCCTCCCCATTGTTGTTGATGTTGATTTCAAGTGCACTTGCATTTTATTTTATTTTCTTGTAAATCTTTTGATTCTTCGGCTTCTTTTTTCCTCTTTTCTTTGTGGAATTTGACTGAAACAGAGATGTTTAAGTTATATATACGGGATAAAAGAGCATAATGTTGATTGGATGAACTGGACCAAATACATTCACGAGTTAATTTGACCATAAACACGTCCATATTCATTTATGATAAATGTCGTTTGAGCTAGGGTCCAGGGACCCAACATTATGGATGCAAGAGCAAACAAAGAGTTTATTAATTATAAGGTACATTTTGGGTTTTGTAAGGTAAATGAATCTGACCTTATTTGCGACGTTATTCTTAGGATGATCATAATTAACCTGGCTCTGTTTCTGCAGACTCCCTAAACTGCAGCAGTGCCAATACCAGTTTGTGTAAGTGTGTGAGATTAAATAATTGAAACTCAAGGATGACAAATTTCTACAAGCGAAACAGCAGTGGTTCTATCCGGTTACCTGCGGGGATAGCTGGGGGTGTTCCGGCCACCCCAAATTTCTACAACTTACTAAAATCCTGTGTTTCAAGGGATCTTTTAGCGAAAAAAATTATCTCTCTAGAAAATAATTTCTAATATCCATCCTACTGTTTTTTTTTAATAAAGTCCATCCTACTGTTTTAAGCACCTAAACATTCAATTATGCTCCCCGTTGCTGATATTAACTGCCAAATTTTCTCCCGATTTCCATCCCGAAAGGGAAATAGACGCTCCTGCTGCGTTCTTAACATTGGGATGTTGAATGGGGTAAAATGAGCCCTGGATAAAATGAGCCATCTGATTTTTTGTCGAGATATTTTGACGGTCAAGTTAGCATTTCCGGATATTAACCTCACCTGTTGTTTTTATTATTATTTAATTATTATTTTTTATTTAATAATTATTAAAAATATATCTAATATTGAATTAATCATTATACAAAGCTTTTGGTTGGTAACCTAGCAACAAGCTGGGCTCCAAAATAATTATTATTTTTTATTTAATAATTGTTTTTTTTTTGACCACAAAAAACAAATATACAGAAGAAAAGAGGAATTAATCTAGTCCAGAGACAGAGATCAAATTCCTACAAGAAGGCAGAGAAGAATGAGGCCACCAATGCTACCCCTGTGAGTTTAGTCGGTGGAAAAGAGTTTGGATTTGGTCAAACTCTATGATGACTAAACTTGTGCCTAAAGTTTAGTTACTTCTAAATTAAGTTAAGAAAATTTGTGCCTAAAGTAATGATTTTTTAAGGGATAAGTTTGTTATCTATATAGATATATACTCCCTCCGTCCCTAATAAGATGACCTAGTTGTAGTTTGAACAAATTTTAAGGCAAAGAGGAAAGTGGAGTATATTTAACTATTTTTTATAATTACAATAATTAGTAAAATTTAGAAACGATTTATCTCTTAAATTATATCACGGTTTTTTATAAATTTTATACCGTTGAAAAGCATTTTAAAACACCTACGCAACGAATATAAACATGACTATCAAATTATACATATTTCTTATAGAAAAAATAATCAATTAAAAGGGTAGTTTTAGAAATATCCCTTGATTAGTAAAATAGGTCATCTATTTATGGGACAAAGTTTAAAACCAAGTAGGTCATCTTTTTAGGGACGGAGAAAGTATATGGATGTTCCTGTATATAACCCCATAAAATACTAACTATACACCCATTAGTTAGTTATATTAGTTATAATTTGGTTTACATGAAAATCCTAAAATTATTGGAAATTTTTTATATCAATACGCCTTCGGAAATATCTCTATATGTGTATGAAGTGATCTTAACAAAAGCAATTGTTTTCGGATGATTTCATGCTTAAAAAGATCATAAATCTGCTCATGATTATGAATGGATTTGTCAAGAAATATCATTTAATTTCACTTAACCCAAAAAAAGAAAAATCAGAAAACCAAACCTTTGTCAAGATATATATTTTGATTTCAATTGCCCTAAAAAAAAGAATCATATAAAGAAACCCTTTAAAGAAGAAAACAAAGAGAAGAAGATGACAGGTTCCATTTTCATAGACATAAACCCTAAGTAGCCAAGTGTCGTTGTAGTAGTTTCGTCGTATGTCGCTGCTGGTGATCTTGTTGGTGACATTAACTGAACCCTATGGGAGCAAATTCTACATGTTTGATATCTATGATCCAAATGAGGAATCAATTGAATAAACAAACCAAGTTACAACATCAAAAGGTTGAACATCCGCACTTGTATGCTGAAATCTATAAAGACTTTTTCTCAAGTAGGTTGCATGCAATATTACAGGAATATATTTTTTCCAAATATGCACAAATAGTTCACAATCAACAGTGTGATGACATTAACAATTACGATTAAATCTAATAGAGGATATAGAGATTTTAAAAGTGCATGATTGGCTCAAATCATTAACCTAACAGAAAATTCATGTTGTAAAGGAACATAAAAGTAGTTTAATCGGGGGTACATGGAAATAATATTTTTGATGGGGTAGGTAGAGAAATTCCAAGGGTACAAGGATAAAGGGGTACCAATAGTATTCTTAGGGGTATATAAAAGAAGACATATATTTACAGGACTAGAATTGTAGGTTTATAGACAATCCAACCTAGAAGAGTGGTAAAATCCTTGTGCTTAGGATTTTGGTCTCTTTGTCAGGGAGGATCGTGCGGTACCGTGAAGGTCAATATCGTTGTGAGAGAAAAACTTGTAGAGAGAGGATTTTGGTGTTCTAGTGTTTACGGTTTGGGGCTTTGTCCTAAACCTAGTTTTTAGTGTTTTCATGTTTCTACTCTGTTACTAGCAGCTGTGAAGAAGGTGTAGAAGAGAAGACATGAGGCTGGTTCGAGGAATGGTTAGAGAATTGGTTTATATGGTTACTTCGATGTCGTTTTCGGATATGTCTTGTTAACTCTTTGGGTCTTGTCTTGGATTGCGGAAAGAGCATGTAATGGTCTTTGATTTAATGGAAGTTTTTCTGGTGGTGTTCGCCGTGGATGTAGCCTGTAAAGGTGAACCACGTATATCTTGTGTTGTGGTTGTGTGTGCTTCTTTATCTTCAGTCTCTTTTATTATTTCTCATATTTAGTTCAAATCACCAATTGTCCTTTGTGATCCTGTGATTCCGCTGCGTTCAGGGTGCCAATTTCCGGACAACCCCCACCTGTTGAAACACATAATGTGTCACTAGGATGTGCAGATATCCTCCCTTGGTCGGAATTTTGATTGTAACTACTATTCATATGCGCTTTGTGAACGTTGTTTTCTTTATAATAATTTTATTACCGATCAGGAAAGAACAAAGCTAAAGGCTAAAGTAGTCACACTATTAAACGGCGAAGTCGATGAACTTATGAACAAAAAAATATATCACTGGGATTATGTGAGCTTGAACCTGAGCATGTATCATTTTAATTTTAACATGTGAACCAGGTGTGCCTCTTTTCCGGAAAAAAAAAAATTTAACATCATCGAGGAAGCCTTTACGATCACTGCAAAAAAAAAGCAAAAATGAAGTGATTAGGTATCTTTTTGGCTTCTATTACACTTTAAGAGAATCCATCTGAACTTGAGTTTTACTAATGTGTCCAAGAGATATTTGAGTTGCTGACACGATACCAATCAAATTTTTGTCAACAAAGTGAACTTTTAAATGATTTAATAGACATGAAATACGCAGTCAGCTGAGCCTCTTGGATACGATACTATTTCATCTAAAACTATCTTTTTGTAATCTGTCGTTGGTAAATAAAATGACCGATCTGAAATTGTAATTCTTACCGTCTGTAAAACTATTGCATTCTTCAGAAACAATCTTACCAAATCTTTCTCGAATAGGTTCCAGAAAAACCCGCGAAATTCGATTGTCTTGAGATGGAACAACATGCACTGAGGAATCAAATCTAGTGACCAATAGTAATATGGGCATAATTCATAATAACAAAATCCATCAGCAACTGTAAGTGACTCCAGGTTTGGCAAGACATGAAGAAAGTTGAGTAGTTTTCCAACAACCCAACACTGTAGGCTACACTCATCACCAAATTTATATGCAAATTCCAAACGTGCACTCCTTATTTCCAAATGAATCAAATTATAAAATGAAGGCAAACTCTTCAGGAAACGATCTTGATAGGTAAGAAGCTTTAAACTATAATCAGATATTGCGAGACGTTTCACATAAGAAAAATTATGGAAAAGCTTAGTTGCGAGATAACCAAGTACACCCCTTTCCCTCAGCCTATTGGCTGAACGTGAAAGGATCGCTTCTGCATCATGCAACGTTGAGAAGTTATGCTGAACAAATTCCTTCATAAGAATTGAAGAGTATTTTAAGGACTGTAAATTTGGTGCATCTATCTGGATATTGAAGTTCTGATTAATCAAGCCATTAATAAACAACCGCTTCAAATTTGGACCAAAAATACTTAGATACTGCATATCCCGAGCACACACTTGCAAATTCAACTCTTCGAGAACAGGGGATGCGGAAAGCAACTTAGGAATTAATTGATCCCAGAACTTGACCCCAAGTCGAAGGATCTTGAGCTTTAGAAAATAAACTGATGCCGGAAGTTCTAGATAGGACTTACTTATCTCCAACATAGTCAGCGACTCAGAAGTAAAAAGGCAAAGAGGATACATACTACCACTACGATCACTAAGAACAAGCTCTTCAACTTTATGCCGCATGACAGTAAATATCCATTCTCTAACTCGAGAGTTATCAAAAGTATAATCGAAATCGAGACAGAATTTCTTTATATTTGGTGAATGTAGATCTTGACGAAAAGACAACACTCTGTCCACAAATCCCATGAATGCATTGGTCTCTTTGGCACCACTATACTTCTGAGACCGCCAATTGTGAAAATCAAGAATGGGAATGGATGTCCATAAATACCTCCATTTTGTAAATAGAATACTTGTAGAAACAACAGATTTGATAGGAAGCAAGGAAAAAATGTGATGGATGAGAGGTTCAGGTAACTCACTGATCCTGTCCCTATCTCTTTCTCTTTCTCTTTGTCTTTTGGCATGGCTTCTCAGAATCATCGTTCGATGATCTTCAATTACAAAACGATCTATTTGGTGTTGTTACGACAACCTCACATAAACAACACTCTTGTATAATGGTAGAATCGGATTTTATATGTGTGTCGAGTAAACCGATTGTTGTAAGAAAAAATTCCCAATTTTTCTATATCTTTTTTTGTTAGCATCATATTATATGAGCACTTTTATAAACCGATTCCTTTTATGCAATGTCAATAATCGGTTTTTATGTGTGCCTCGTGTAAACCGATTCTGATTATACCCGAATTAAAAATGAGTATTAGTATGATTTTACACAATTCCAAAATCAAAATGAGCATGAAATTTATACGCGAACTGAGTATGAAATCATACTCATTTTCACTTCGAGTATGGTTTATGAAAAAGCGGGGTCTAACAACCACACCCAATATTTCGATTAGCAATCTGTATGGACTAACTCCAATATACTTTTAAGAGAACCAACTAGACAGTCAGACTCAATCTTAATAAAAGTAAATCAAAGAGTTATATTTCTCTTTTTTGATTCAATACTTACTCGAGCAAATAGAAATATGCGAGTCTAATTGAATACAAAAGTAATCACTTGAACGGTACAAAAGACCAATGTTCAAGTATCAATCAATTTCAATCAACAACCAAAGGTTGGATTTCCCAATTGATTGATTTAACGCACAACCTGTGATATTTCAATTATATAACAAAATATAATGCGAAAAAAGAAATAACACAGACACCAGAAGTTTTGTTAACGAGGAAACCGCAAATGCAGAAAAATCCCGGGACCTAGTTCAGATTGAACACACATTGTATTAAGCCGCTATAGACACTAGCCTACTACAAACTAACTTCGGTATGGACTGTAGTTGAACCCCAATCAATCTCCCACTGATCCAAGGTACAGTTGCGCTCCTTACGTCTCTGATCCCAGCAGGATACTACGCACTTGATTCCCTTAGATGATCTCACCCACAACTAAGAGTTTCTACGACCCAAAGTCGAAGACTTTATTAAACAAATCTATATCACACAGAAAAATCTACGGTAATAGATAAATCTTTCTCCCACATAAATACCTACGAGTTTTTGTTTCGTCTTTTGATAAATCAAGATGAACAGGAACCAATTAGATAAACCGGACTTATATTCCCGAAGAACAGCCTAGTATTATCAATCACCTTACAATAATCTTAATCGACTAGCGAAAGAAGATATTGTGGAATCACAAGCGATAAGACGAACATGTTTGTGACTTCTTTTATATCTTGCCTATCGGAGAAAACAATCTCAAGCCAATCTTTACAATTGTACTTAGTACGATAGAAACATCAAGATCAGATCACACAACTAAAAGAAAAGTACTATCGGTTTGGCTTCACAATCCCAATGAAGTCTTCAAGTCGTTAACCTACAGAGTCTCGGTAGAAACCTAAGGTTAAAGGAGAATCGACTCTAGATAATACAACTAGTATCACACAGGAGGTGTGGGGATTAGGTTTCCCAGTTGCTAGAGTTCTCCCTTATATAGTCTTTCAAACCATGGTTTGCAATCAATGTTAGCTTAGTAACAAAGCATTCAATATTCACCATTAGATGAAAATCTGATTAGATTCAAGCTAATATCTTTCAAACGTTAGATCGAAACTTAGCTTGTTACACACAAATGGAATGCACGTTTATCTAGGTTTGTGTAACCGTACCCAAAAATGTACCTCTAGTTGGTTCAACTGTAGTTAACCAAATGGTTAGCCATATGAGCACTTTCATATCAACCATATTCTTCTTTACCACAACTAGTTCAAATGACTCAAATGAACTCGTTAGTTCAATTGCTTATCTCTTTATAATACACACAATTGAAACAAAAACGATTTGATTCACTTGAATCGTTTCATGAACTTTATAGCCACGGTTTGCAAACTTGCATTTCTTAGTTTATATAAGTTTAAGTTCACGAATAATCGTTTTTAGAAAATAACCAACTTAAGTACGCGGACTGGTACGCAGACTTAAGTACCCGGAATAAATTTTTTTTCAATTCACAAACTCCGGCAGAAATACTCGGGATGAGAACCTCCGACAGTACGCGGACTCTAGTTCCGGTTTTCCTGAGCATCAAAGTACGCATACTTTGGTTCAAGGAATAAGGACTTATACATGTACGAGTTACCACACAATGCTTATATCCAACCATGGTTATATAATCTAAACTCTCATTTCAATCATTGAAACATTCTTAGAGGACGTTATATAGTTGTTGTTCACAAACCATTTTTCTTCAAAGCCATTTTCAAGCGATTGAAACTTAACATGACTTTCGTCACTAGTAAAGATGAACTTGGCCAAAGCGAAAGCTTACCAACACATACTTCGAGAAATAGATAAGCGAGATAAACTCGGCTCAAAATAGCAAATGTGTATAATCAAAGTCTATATAGCAAAACAACTTTTGTCTCAAGATAGGAGATAGAGTAAATAGACTTTTGAGTGATAGATAAGTTCAAGTCTCCACATACCTTTTAGTCGATGAAGTTCCACCAGTTCCTTGAGTAGTTCTTCATATTTGTATGATGATTGCCATGGAGTCTTGAGCACAACTACACTTTCTATCCTAGTCCGAGACTTAGCTAATAGTAGACTAGAAATCAATACTTATAGTTCAGATCACTAACATTGATAAACATGCTTGAGATAGCAACGCATGCGAGTTCGACCGAGTAGCGCTCTAACAATTTCCCCCTTTGTAAATTTTAGTGACAAAAACTATCAATACATATGGAATACAAAATTAGATAAATAAACTTTTGTAGCTTCTCTTACACATGCCTAATCTTCTTGGTTCTTCAACATTACTCAAAATCTTCGTCACTTCCAAATACTCCAATGATCCCAAAGGTTGTAAGTTTAGTATCACCGTTTTTGAAAATCCGTAGTCATAACAATGATAAAATAAGAATTCTCAATCATTGTTATACAATGTCATAGTATTATTATACAACATCAAAGCTCAATTGTATCACAACTTCGACAATAATACTATGGTGATATGTATCACTCCCCCTTAGTCAGTACTCCATCTCAAATGGAAACCACTCCCCCTTACATAATGATCTGAAACCATATGTATTTGTAGTGTGAACTACACATTAATTTTCCCCCTTTTTGTCAATAAAATTGGCAAAGGTACGAAAAGTAGTGGGATCCTAATGAAATTTCCACGCAGACATTTCATGACCAAAATAAAGTACATATCAACTTTTTAGATGCAATCATATAGCCGAAGAAAAATGCTTTCATCAAGGAGTTTATAAATATACAAGATAACCCCTAAATAATCCACAGCCATACTCCCCACAAATATTTGGAAATTAAGCACAAATTCAATTAAGAAATCTCCCCCATAAAATGCCATTCCCGAAATAACAACAAGAGCGACCTTACTTTCACAAGAAAAGAAGGATTTCTTTGGACATTACAAATCACATACGAATATGAGTTTGAATCTAAAAATACTCAATTAAATTAACCACAAGAAAAACCATGATTAATTCAATCGGAATGCACAACTAAATTACCACAAGAGTGTGATCAATTCAATTGGTCATGCTCGACATAAGATAATTTACGGAGCCGCACAGTATATACATAAAATATGGATCAGGGAAGATCAATACTGCGGAATAGACAAGGATTCATTCTATTTTCCATCGCTATTTGCACAATGACATATAATAGACATAATCCTCATAAACAAAATTTCATCCTATCTTCCATCAATACTTGGATAATGACATAATAGGCTTAAAAATTTTGTAATTTCAAAAGTTCATTCATTCTTTTATCAATACATGCATATCGACATATGAAAGACTTAACTTTTGACAAGGTATGGGACAATCATAATTCACGGATGCAAACACACATATCCCATAATAAATTTGCAATATATAAAACCATAAAGATTAATACTGCAAAAATCATCTTCCAAACAACTTTTTAGAATTTAAACAAATAAACCTAAAAACATGAAGATGAAAAAACGTTGGACATAGCTATGTGTAATCACAATAATGGCTATTCCAAACTCTAGTTATTCTTCTAAATAAAGCAAGAAAAGAAGATTTACTAGAAAAATAAAATCACAGTTCATTGAGAACCTCATACCTTTCAATGAATCCGTCAAAGAAGGTATCACTGATTTCCTTTACTCTGTTGACCGTAGACACACCATGTTCGTGAGTTAGAACACTAACTTTACTATCGACAACCCGAGCGAGCTGTCTAGCCTTGACACAATCCATGATGAGCTTCTTTTGATTCCGTATCAGAATATTCTGATTAGCAAGGATTCTGGCCTGACCATCTAAGAGTTGGTTTATTTGTAGTTGAAGATTCGCAAACTCGACCTTTGAATCATTCTGAAAACGAGTTAAATCCTTGACAGAATCATCAATCCAGGAGTTGTGATCCTTTTTTTCAAGCATCTTCTTTAGAACCAGCTCTTGGATTGACTCACGTCCTTGAGTGTCTTCCTCCATATCAAAATGCACTATGTCTTGAGATTTTGCAGAGTTTTCCATATATATTTTGATAGGGTTGGAATAACACAATAAAGAGTATATATGTGTTTGTAAACAGGAGAAGGAAACTCTTGTTTTGGAAACCCTATGAACTCACGGGAGTAGGACACAGACGTTCACGTACCGATCACAAGAGAGGGAAAGATTTGAACTAAATCCAGTAAGAGGAAGAACACAATTTTTATCAAATATTGCTCAAAAATCCTTAGAATTAGAGCATGAGCCATAAAACAGCCTTTCATAACTTTGATTGATTGACAAAAGAAAACGAAACATAAAGACGTACAACAAATCTTGAGACTCCCATAGTCATCATCCTTGTACCTCTCAAGATGGATTCAAGGATGATATTACCTAAACTTAGGTAAAGGAGTGAGAAGTGATCTCACTACCAAACATGGGAAGAGGGTTGTACAGGTTCTCTGACCTTTTTACTTGTATATTCCCCTTTTTCCATTGATTATACGTATTCCAGATGAATTAGTCATAAACCCTTTCAAAAGTCCATATGAAGGATTTTTCTGAGGACTGAGTCTAGGACCTCTAGAAATAGGTTCCAGAAAAAGGGAATTTGGAGGATTTCCATTTTCTTGATCTAGACTTACCAGACTTGTTCTTATGAACACAGGGAAGGTATTCATTAGTGGCACAAGATTTTATACCATAATGAGGAACATACAACCTATGATGATTTCTTGAAGAGAGATCATACAATTTTTGGTTTTCTGTCGGCAAGAGATTCACTGTAGATGTCCTCAGACAATGTACTCCATTGACAGTAGAAAGAAGCAAATTATGGAGATTAGAAATTTGCTTCCTCCTAGCAAAACAATGAATAGCATAGTAATTCTTTTTCCCACAGAATGAACAACATCGTGAAATTGGGACATGATTGCCTTGATCCAAACCTTCATCCTTGATATGCATATTTTGCAAGTGATTCTTAGTAGGTACTTCCTTGTAGGAATTTTTCTTTACATGAGATAAAACCTTGTGAGTATCAGGAGAAGGTGTAGATAGTGACATGATCATCAAAACAGAGTTTTCCTTTTTCAAGGCATTACACTGTTCTTGGGCAAGTTGTAGAGATGAAACAAGTTTCTCTTTTTCATCATGATAGTTGTTAATTTCTGATGAATGCGTCTTGATCAAATGTTTTTCTCTAATTGAATCTTCCTTGACAATATCCTCAAGAATACTAATCTTTTCACGCTGTAGAGAAGTTTCTTGAAGAAGTTTTTCGATATTGTTGGAGAAGGACTCAATGATATTATAGAGTTCACGTTCTCGACCAAGAGACTTTTCAAATTCATTAATGAGCTGAGCATGATTCTGAAAATCAATAGTCTCAGTCGAATTTTTTGAGATTCTGGTGAGATCCTTTTCATCCTTTGCGATAGTGTCGACTGTCTCTTTAGAGGAACACATATCAACATTTGGTAGATCCCCTTTTTTACCTCGGGATTCGGAAGAATCAGCGAAGGAGTAATCCTTTGAGGTGACCCCAAGACATTTCACATAGTTAAAAGCTTTGGGAGGCATTTTGGTATGCTATATGCCATAGATGAGGTTCTGTCCACAGACTCAGGTTGCTACAAACACAGACTTATTAGGTCTTTAGACGTGTTTGGATGCTCTGATACCAATTGAAAAAGCAGGGATCTAACAACCATACCCAATATTTCGATTAGCAATCTGTATGGACTAACTCCAATATACTTTTAAAAGAATCAACTAGACAGTCAAACTCAATATTAATAAAAGTATATCTCTCTTTCTCGATTCAATACTTACTAAAGTAAATAGAAATCTGCGAGTCTAATTGAATACAAGAGGAATCACTTGAACGGTACCAAAGACCAATCTTCAAGTATCAAACAATTTCAATCAACAACCAAAGGTTGGATTTCCAATTGATTGATTTAACGCACAACCTATCATGTTTCAATTGTATACAAAATATAATGCGGAAAAAAAATAACGCAGACACTAGAAGTTTTGTTAACGAGGAAACCGCAAATGTAGAAAAAACCCGGGACCTAGTCCAGATTGAACACACACTGTATTAAGTCGCTACAGACACTAGCCTACTACAAACTAACTTCGGTCTGGACTGTAGTTGAACCCCAATCAATCTCACACTGATCCAAGGTACAGTTATGCTCCTACGTCTCTGATCGCAGTAGGATACTATGTACTTGATTCTCTTAGCTGATCTCACCCATAACTAAGAGTTGCTACGACCCAAAGTCTGTATAACACAGAAAAGTCTACGGTAATAGATAAATCTGGCTTCCACAGAAATACCTACGAGTTTTTGTTCCGTCTTTTGAAAAATCAAGGTGAACAGGAACCAATTGATAAACCAGACTTATATTCCCGAAGAACAACCTAGTATTATCAATCACCTAACAATAATCTTAACCGAATAGCGAAAGAAGATATTGTGGAATCACAAACGATGAGACGAAGATGTTTGTGAATTATTTTATATCTTGCACATCGGAGAAATTAATCTCAAGACAATCCTTATAATTGTACTTAGTATGATAGAAACAAAAAGATCAGGTCGCACAACTACAAGAAAAGTAGTATCAGTCTGGCTTCACAATCCCAATAAAGTCTTCAAGTCGTTAACCTACAGGGTCTCGGTAGAAACCTAAGGTTAAGAGAATCGACTCTACCTAATACAACTAGTATCACACGGGAGGTGTGGGAATTAGGTTTCCAAGTTGCTAGAGTTCTCCCTTATATAGTCTTTCAAATCAGGGTTTGCAATTAATGTTAGCTTAGTAACAAAGCATTCAATATTCACCGTTAGATGAAAACCTTATTAGATTCAAGCTAATATCTTACAAACATTAGATCGAAACTTAGCTTGTTACACACACAAATGGAATGCACGTTTATCTAGGTTTGTGTAACCATACCCAAACATGTACATCTAGTTGGTTCACCAGTAGTTAACCAAATAGTTAACCATATGAGCACTTTAATATCAACCATATTCTTCTTTACTACAACTAGTTCAAATGACTCAAATAAACTAGTTAGAGAGTTGTTCAATTGCTTAGATCTTTATAATAGACACAATTGAATCAAAAATGATTTGATTCACTTGAATCGGTTCATGAACTTTATAGCCACGGTTTGCAAACTTGCATTTCTTAGTTTATATAAGTTTAAGTTCCCGAATAATCATTTTTAGAAAATAACCAACTTAAGTACGCGGACTGGTACACGGACTTAAGTACCCAAAATAAGTTTTTTTTCAATTCACAAACTCCAGCAGAAAGTCTCGGGATGAGAACCTCCGACAGTACGCATACTTTGGTTCAAGGAATAAGGACTTATACATGTATGAGTTACCACACAATGCTTATATCCAACCATGGTTATATTATCTAAACTCTCATTTCAATCATTGAAACATTCTTAGAGGACGTTATATAGTTGTTGTTCACAAACCATTTTTCGCCAAAGCCATTTTCAAGTGATTGAAACTTAACATGACTTTCGTCACTAGTAAAGATGAACTTGGCCAAAGGGAAAGCTTACCAACACATATTTCGAGAAATAGATAAGCGAGATAAATTCGGCTCGAAATAGCAAATGTGTATAAGCAAAGTCTATATAGCAAAACGAATTTTGTCTCAAGATAGGAGTTAGAGTAGATAGACTTTTGAGTGATAGATAAGTTCAAGTCTCCACATACCTTTTAGTCTATGAAGTTCCACCAGTTCCTTGAGTGGTTCTTCGTCTTTGTATGATGATCACCATGGAGTCTTGAGCACAACTATACTTTATATCCTAGTCCGAGATTTAGCTAATAGTAGACTAGAAATCAAGACTTATAGTTTTGATCACTAACACTGACAAACATGCTTGAGATAGCAACGCATGCAAGTTCGACCGAGCAGTGCTCTAACAGTTTAAATTATGTTTGATTTTTGTTTCCAATAATCAGTTTTTTGTGTACATGTTTAAAAACCGATTCTGGGTTTTTTTTTGTGGATTGAAAAAATCAACCCAAAATCGGTTTATGAGAGCATGAACATATACCGATTCTGGTTTGATTTTTTTCAAAAAACAAAAAAAAAAATTCGTGTTTTGATGATGAATCAAGATTAGTTAATTTCTAGTTTAGTTTCACTAAACATCAATTAATCACCACACTAATTATTCAGGGTAAATTAGCCTTTATGTAAAATAGTTGGATAAAGGGTTACCCCTTTCACCTTTTAATGACCTTTTTTTGTCCTGTAGTCACAGGCCCAAATTAATGTGGTCCCAACTTAGCCAGGTTTTTGATTAAAAAATGGGAAGATAATAATAAAAAACATTATACAGTACACAACATACAATAGACATATTGGCATGAACTGAGAGAGTAGAGCTCTCAGAATCTGCAAAGGATTCATAACAAAAACACAGATGTACTGAACATGCCAACATCAACTCAAATCCTAGCTGGTGCATTGGTGCTTATACAAATAACTGACCTAATTTCCCTACCTTTTTACTCATTTCCACATCTCTTCTCCGCTCCAGCTCTTCTCTACAATAATAAACCTTCATAGGTGCCGGAGTTGTGTCAAACCCAACAGATCGTTTGCCACTACGGGAATCTGACACAACCATTCCCGTAACGACATTGATTGTTCTCTTATACGAACTAAGCCATTTTGCTTCCAAATACCCATTACTTCTCCATGGAGGAATATGCATATCATTTTCCTTTAAGGATTGTTTACTTGCCTCGCACATTATTTTCACTACTTGTTTTAGTTCATCAGGTTTCCCCACAAAAATTTGAGGAAATGCTTCGAGTACAGATGTGTAATGATTAGTTGGTCTAGCAATGGTGAATTCTCCGACGAGAAATACTTCCACAATGTAGCGATTTCCTGAGACGATTACATCTACATACTCGAATGTCCCAGCTGGAAATCGATCTGTTTTTTCCCATCTTGATTTGCAAAGACCTGAATGCCAATGCATATGATGATACACAATTAAAATCAGTGGCGAAACCCGGATTGTGGAAAGGGGCAAAATTATCCCAAACATTAAGCAAATAACGAATAAACACATGAATAAATATTTGGGGAGCGGGCATTGCAATCAACATAAAATTCTAAGTATGAAAATGTAGTTTATTTTATTTTTAAATATTAGTAGTAAGTAATTACCTGCATCCAAACCTTTTTGACGTAATCTTGCCATTAATTGTCTTTTATATCCATCTTCAGAAGAACTCATTCCAATATCATTAAAAGCTAATTCAGCTTCATCGCGAATTTTTCTTATAACTTGAGAATCATCTCCAAATCCTGATAACAAGCTTTTTAACATATCTTTAGTTTCAGAATCATTTTTAAAACACTCAAAATCCTCATCAATGGATCCCTTCTTCTTTTCAACTTTAACTATCTTCTCATGAGTTTGTTCTTGATCAGCAACTACATCATCATCTGCGCTCTCTAAATACAAATGGACCAAGTCAGAAAGATCATCATCAGGTGAAGTTTCGTTTACCGCTGAATGCTCACTTCCACTACTCTCTGCGCACATTCTTGCCTTAGATCCTTCATTAAACGCTTCTGCTACTCTTCTAAATCTTCCTGGATTTGTTGATGTTGATTTCAAATACAAATGCATGTTTTATTTTTGTAAGTTATTTAATTATCGGTTTCTATTTTCCTCTTTTCTTTATTTGTCGAGATACTAGATGTTTAATTGAGTACTTATATATGGGGTAGGCTGTACTCATCATGTCCTCATGGTGTTAACACAACCTATGATTTATCTGGTTTGTGGGACCCAGCATCTATGGTAAAATCTTGAATCGACCAAAAGAAAATCTTAATCATATTTTTAAATGAATGGTCGACAGACAACTTTATAAATTGTTATGAATTTTATAATGGATCATGGGTTCATAACTTTGATATTCTAGCTGACATTGCAGAGCCCTTCTTATTACGACCCTGACGAAGTTAACTGTCATAGAGATGCTATTCTCCGTGAAATGAAAAGGGTTTAGAAACGTCCTGAGAAACTTATTTTCTGCCATTTGCACGAAACAGCCTTCCAGTGCTCTCCTTTAGGTAGAACAGTAATGTGACATGCTGATATTATCAAGAAAATCGACAGTTTATCAATCAGGAACCACATTTCAACTCACTACGCAGCTCTTAGCTAGAATGGTAAGTAATTAACTGCATTGGATACAAATATCTTCATTTTGTATGCTTGGATCTGTTACAAAACCACACTTCCTTACATTTACCATTCATCAACAACTTTGAAGATCATTTTCAATTTAAAAGGTCATTGTTGCCGCTGGAGCTGTGAAGCAAAAAGATGTCACTGAGGAGGTAAAGAAGCATTTCACAAGGCTACCAACTAATCCTACTACTGCTTCCCAGCTGGCAGCAAAAGAACCAGCAATTTTTACTGGGATTTTTTTCAAAGCAGTATTGTTGTTTCTGGTGGCTTTCCCTTATTGGTGTTTTACTTAATTCCAAATGTTTTCTCATTCATGCTATTTTACTTAATTCAACTGCTCTGTGGTCATGAAGTCCATGCTAGAGGAAAGCACATGGGTGAGTGCTTTCTTATTCTCTGCTTCTGTAACCAGTGGTTGATTTTTCGTTTGGTACATTGAGGAATTTGTGAACAGTTCAAAGCCTGCTCAGAGGGTATATCAATATTTTAACTGAATAAAGTCATTCATTACAATTTACATCTCTGCCCGGAGAATTGTTCTGAAGCACCAAAAGCTTTAAGCTCACCAGACATCAATGTCTTTTGTAACTAAGTTCCGCCCATTTAAAACAATCCTTAATAACACATTTTAAAGTTTACCATTAATATTAAATTCTAATAGTACTAATGAATTTCACCTAAATATGCCGCAGTAGTTCCTCTCAATACTTCTCGCGTAACATGTACACCAAGCCTTATTGCCCACCAACTGAGATGCATCATTGCTCCCCGAGCCTCCACGCCCCATTATCTTCTTTGATAGTCTCTCCCAAGGCGTTGCTTCCCCACTCCGCCGCATCCTTTGATATCCACACCTCTCATTGCTTCTCCCGTAACATGTACACGACTTAGCTGCATCCTCGCACCCCAAGCCTCCACGCTCCATTATCTTCTTTGATACTCTCTCCCAAGGCGTTGGTTCTCCATTGCGCTGATACCTACAATTTTCTCAAATGGATATATCTGAGCAAGTCAAATGCCGTAGTTCCAGATTAATGAAGAATCAAAGCTTATAAGCCGCAGATCTTTCCCTGCAATAACTCAAGGTATCATATGCAAACAAACCCAAGGAGAGGTGTTTCACATTTTTCTTGAGGTGTTTATTTTCTATTTCTGTGTACTACGATAATTAAGGGAATATTATACTACTGAAACCCAGCTCCAACAGATTGGATTAGATCAATTCGATTAGGGATGATATGCTTAAACAGCACTTAGCTCCGTATTTACACAGCATCCATAAAGTTATGCTGACTTGAGAGTTCCAATCATTTTTAAACATGTCTAGAATCCAGTTTTAAGAGAAATAACCTGGAATCAAGCAATGCTTCTATGCATATTCAAGCTTCTCGAAAGAGCTGGATCAAGAAGCGATCAATTTTAATAAATGGATCAACAAACGGAGAAGTATTAAACAAATGTAAGCAAGTAAATTTCTCTATAACAAAGACTGCACCTGGTACAATGAGACTCATAAGAACACATAATATCACAAATTGTGAAGATTTCTGTATAGATGGCAGGATTTTAGGAATCAGTAATCACCTTAAAATCCCAAGTTTCTTTCCAATGAGGTTCACTCTTTCTCTGAGAGTCATTTCATAAGACACGATAAATCACTAACCCAAAAATCACTAGTACCTTCCCATCTAATTGAGTTTTGGAGTGAAGGTTTTACTTGTTCACTATATGGTCAGAGGACCAAACCACCGTTTCTAGAATGAACGTGTCCTGATTAACAAAAACTGGTGCAGTAGACAGATTCCCACCCTGAGCATCTAATTTTGCATGGTCACTAACCCATACATCAACCCGAATTCTAACACCGTTTCTGGTATGCGCTTACCAAACATAATTTGGTTCTAACTCTACAAATGCTGGACCAAATCTAGGACTGTGACCTTTAAACATATGATTTTGTTCTAAGTGATTAGTTGTGGGGATGTAATCCCAGACCCCCACATAATTTCAGACAGAGCTCCAGGGTTTCAGGTATAAACCCCTTCACCTTGCATGCTATCAACTTTTTCTACAGTTTTGGGAGCTAGATATTAAACAAAGAACTTGTACAAGTTAGAACCTTATAGCAGTTAATGTGGTTAAGTCGGTTAATATCCAAAAATGCTGATGTAAGCAAATAACATGTTCAGATGCACATTGATGGAAGTAACATACCCTTTGCTTCCTCATTACCTCATTTTCCCAGGGAAATCGTGGCTACAGGGTTCGTATGCTGTGCACGTACGTATAGCCTCTTTAAATGTCATGTCGGACGACATAATAGCGCTGCGGCCACTCTTTACTTTCTCATTAAACACCTTAAAGAGTCTACTCATATTGTCTTCCGACCCCAAGTCCTTGTCTTTTACTTGAAATTTCCCTGGAAAACAACATCATTAAAAACCTAAAATCATCCACATCTCAGTTTTTTTGCACACATGCTCAGTTAAAAGATATGAAATTATTGGATTACCTGGGTGTGTTGATTCACAAAAGACACATTCTGGACTGTCCCTTCCCATACCGTTGTGGAGTAAGGTACCGCAATTGAAATTGCCTGCTGATGATGGCAGACGTGGAGTAGAAATGAGACCCTTGAGCTTGTTCATCATAGAAAAACGAATGCCTCCTCGTTCCTACTGGGATCTAAAGTCCCAAATGTGACAAATCCATTAGAATTTCAAACTACATAAATTATGAAGATCTTCATATATAAACTGGTCAAACGAGCTAAAAAAACATGAGGAGAAAAAAAAGAAAAAAGAGTTAACACTCTAAATTGGAAACAGAACTGAGACTTGTTATATCAGACCAACAATCGGCATTCAAACCTGATTATCAAAAGAATTTATTATAAAACTAAAAGTCGAAAGAGGCAAGGCACAAACCTCAACAACTGACAACCTAGTTTCCTAGTTCAAGTAAAAGACAAGGACTTGGAATCGGAAGAAAGGTAATACAAATAATATCAGTAAGAACAATCTCTTCAATTTCATGCCATAATAATGTAGAAATCCACTCATTAACCTGAGATTTACTAAAACAATAATCGTAATAGAGACGGAACATCCTTACTTATGGTGAAATGAACATTCTGATGGAAAGACAACACTCTATCTCACAAATCTAATGAATGCCTTGGTCTCTTCGCGATCAATCCGAGTGCAAGAAGACCGGCCCATTCTCCAAGATCAATAATAGGAATGGGTGTCCACAAATACCTCCAATTTGTAGACAAAACATTCATAGAAACAACAGATTTGAAGGAAGAATGAAAAAATGTAATTAACTCACTGATTCTATCCATTTATCTTTTTCTTTTGGTATGGCTTCTCAAAATCATCATTTTAATGATATTCAATTACCACAGGATCTAGTTTGTTTTTCGTTAAACACAAAATACTTTCTTAAACCCTAGAAATTATGCGATTAAGCCCTAGAAATATAGAACATGAAATTTCTAAAATTCTAATAAGACAACAAATAAATCAATACATTAATTACCTGAATTGATCAGAGTTGAGACATGGAGATGATTTCCTAAAACCCCTCTTTCGTCAATAGTTGCGTTCTGATGCTGAAACTTTGACTGCGTTTGGTATTAGCTGCTCAGGTTTTATGGGTAATGCACTTGGGCTTGGTAGAAGTTTTCTCCAGGTGGACTCTAAGAGGATCCGAACCCAATGTATAATTACAGAACAAAAAATATTATTAAGAGATGAAAGTACCAATTTACCCTCTATCAAATACTAATACTACAAATGTATCCCCATTAAATCCTAATAACAAAACTAAAAACTAAAATCAAAATCATATAACTAAAAACTAAAAACTTGAATCAAAATCAAATTTAGATTTAATTTCATCTCCATCTCCATTTCTAACCGATTCTTCTTCTCTTCTTCTCCCCTAAAATGGCACGAATCAAGTACTTTTCTAGCAAACCTAATCCTCTAAATTAGGTTATAGCAACGTGCAATCACTCAAAATTCGATTTTTTTTGAAATCAAAATTTTCTGGGATTACCAGAATCGTTTACCTTAGTGTACTTGTGAACCGATTGCATATAGAAACGGTTTATGTTCATGCCCACAAAGACCGATTATCTTGTATGTGTTTTCTATTTCGAGAAAATTGTACCAGAATCGGTCTACGTTAGTGCCCAGATATCCCGATTCTTGTACGGAAAAGATGACCGTTTGTTTTGTATGTTTTTTTTTGTTAGAATCGTATTATATGTATGTCCATATAACCCGATTGTACAACCTTTGATTCCTTAACCGCTATGCCCATAATCGGATTATTTAATAGTCCACATAAACCGATTGTTATTGATGTTCTCCAAAATCGGTGATATAGTACACCTGCATAAACCGGTTCCAGGGTTGATGTGGTGAACATCAAGCACAATCGATTTATGCTAACGCACACATCAACTGATTCATTAACCATGTTTGAATTTTTGCACAAATATTGAAATTTTTGACTTTATATTATAAAGAGCATGAAAATATGAATTGAACGCGAAAAGAATGAGATCATTCTGACATCGGACGAAGAAGTTGTGAGCAAAACAGTTTCATGAAATGCCCAGATTTACAATTGGTTTATGTGGGCATTAACATAAACCGATCATGGCGGAAAAAAATCACAGAAAAACCTTTCAATTTTACAATCGGTTTATGTTCTAGGCTGAAAAAGCGGGGGCCTAACAACACCACCCAATATTTCGCTTAGCAATCTATATGGACTAACTCCGAAATACTTTGCTAGAGAATCAACTAGACAGTCATACTCAATCGAGATTAAAGTATCTCAAAGAGTCAATATCTCTCACTTGTTTTGATTTACTCAAGCTAAAACAATAGAGAGTCTTTAATCAAACACAAGGAATAACTTGGATGGTACCAAAGACTAATATGCAAGGATCAACAACCAAAGGTTGGATTTCCAATTGATGATCTTAACGCACAATCTGTATTATTTCAATTATATAAAATATAATGCGAAAAATAAATGACACGAACACCAGAAGTTTTGTTAACGAGGAAACCGCAAATGCAGAAAAACTCCGGGACCTAGTCCATATTGAATACACACTGTATTAAGCCTCTACAGACACTAGACTACTCCAAGATAACTTCGGACTGGACTATAGTTGAACCCCAATCAGTCTCCCACCGATACAAGGTACAATTGTACTCCTATGCCTCTGATCCCAGCAGGATACTGCACACTTGATTCCCTTAGCTGATCTCACCCACAACTAAGAGGCTGCAACCCAAAATCGCAGACTTAATAAAAAACAAATCTGTCTCACACAGAAAAGTCTATCAAAGGATAAATCTGTCTCCCACAGAAAAACCCTAGGTTTTGTTCCGTCTTAAGATATAAAATCAAGGTGAACAGGAACCAATTGATAATTCGGTCTTATATTTCCGAAGAACAGTCTAGATTAATCAATCACCTCTCTACAATCCTTCTTGACTACACAAGCGATTTGTCGAGGAATCACAAACAGTAAGACGAAGATGTTTGTGACTTTTTTATCTTGCCTATCAGAGAACTCTCGATCTCAAGCCAATCAAAGATTGTACTCGTACGATAGAAGATGCAAGATCAGATCACACAACTACGATAAAAGTAGTATCGGTCTGGCTTCACAATCCCAATGAAGTCTTTAAGGCGTTAACCTGGTTTTAGAGAATAAAACTAAAGGTTAAAGGAGAATCGACTCTAGCGAGCGCACTAGTATCACACAGACATGTGGGGATTAGTTTTTCACAATGCTAGATGTCTCATTTATATAGTCTTCAAATCAGGGTTTTGCCTTAGTTACAAAGCAATCCATATTCACTGTTAGATGAAAACCTGATTTATATTCAAGCTAATATTTCTCAACCGTTAGATCGAAAACTTAGCTTGTCACACACACTTGGGTTGACGTTTACTGGGTTTGTGAAAACCATGCCCAAACGTGTACGTGTATGTTGGTTCAACATAGTAACCCAAAAGGTTAACCATATGAGCATTTCATATTAATCTAGTTCTTCTTCACCATAACTAGTTCAATTGACTCAAATGAACTAGTTAGATAGTTGGTCAATTGCTATGAGATCTTATGTAACTACACAAGACAAAATTGAAACAAAGATGATTCGTTTTGATTAATCGACTGATGAACTTTATAGCCACGGTTTGCATAAAACATTCCTTAGTAATTTAAGTTTCATGTTCAGAGCACATCTTTAGATCATAACCACTTAAGCTCACAAACAAGTTCGCGGACTTAAGGCAACCGTCAGAGTTTTCCAAACTCAACAGAAAATATCGGCAAAGAGACTTCCGCCAGTTCGCAGACTAGGTTCGCGGAATAAACACGCAAACGAGTTTCTGGAAAATCCCAGAAGAAATTCTCGGTAGGAGAACTTCCGTCAGTTCGCGGATTGAGTTCGCGGACTGGGTTCGCGGACTTGGCAAAGCCAATTCCTCCGGTTTCTCTCAATCAACAAAGTTCGAAAACTTCGTATTAAGGAATACATGGTTATGTAATTTAAACTCTCATTCCAATAATTGAGACATTCTCAGGGGACGTTATATAGATACTATTCACAGACTATTTCACGTCAGAGCAATTCTCAAAGTAATTGAAACTTGTCATGACTTTCGTCACTAGGTGAAGATAAACTTGATCAAAGCGGAATGCTTTACCAACACACGATTTCGAGAAAAAGATAAGTAGTGAATACTCAGCTCGAAATGTCAAATGTGTATGATCTAGTATATATAGCATACGACTTTTTGTCTCATTAGAAGTAGGAGATAGAATAGATAGACTTTTGAGTGATAGATAAGTTCAAGTCTCCACATACCTTTTTGTTGATGAAGTTCCACGGTTCCTTGAGTAGATCTTCGTCGTTGTATGATGAATCTCCATGAAGTCCTTGAGCTCAACTACACTTTTCTATCCTAGTCCGGGACTTAACTATGATAGAATAAAAATAAAGACTCATAGTTTTGCTCACTAACATTGGCAAACATGATCGATATAGCAACGCATGCGAGGTCGACCGAGCTATGCTCTATCAATCTCCCCCTTTGTCAATTCTAGTGACAAAACTATTAATACATATGGAATACAAAAAAGATAAACTTTAGTGGCTCCTATTCCATAGTCTAATCTTCAACGATCCTTGAAATCTTCGTCCTTCCAAGTACTCCAATGATCCCAAAGGTTGTAAGTTTAGCACCACCGTTGTTGAAGATCCGTAGCTATAACAATGAGAGAAATCGAGATTCTCGATCATTATTATATAGTGTCATAGTATCATTATGTAACATCAAAGTCCAATTGCATCACGACTTTAACAACAATACTATGGTGATATGTATCACTCCCCCTTAGTCCATACTCCATCTCGATCATGGAAACCACTCCCCCTTACACAATGATCCGAAAACCATATGTATTTGTAGTGTGAACTACATTATTTCTCCCCCTTTTTGTCAATAAAATTGGCAAAGGTAAAAGAACGGGATCATAATGAAACTTCCACAGGAGACATTTCATAGACTTAAAAGAAAAATACATACCAACTTAATTTAGATGCAATCATAAATCCGAAGCTAAATGCATTCATCAAGGAGTTTTAAGATACAATATAAACCCCTATAAAATTCCACAGCCGCACACCCCACAAGATATTACCATTAAGCACAAGTTCAAAAGAACTCTTCCCCATTTGATGTCATTCCCGAAAGAACAACAAGAGCGACCTTAATTTCGATCGAAAAGAAGGATTTTTTAATTGGACACCAAAAACCATGGAAATGATTTTCTATATCCAAAACTCAATCAAATTAATCACAAGTAATCCCATGATTAATTTAATTGGAATACACAACTAAATCAAACTACAAAAGTGATCAATTTAATTGATTGTGCTCAACACAAGAAATCTCACGGATCTACGACTAAGATAACCACACGTAGATGACTACCTTAATCGTTCAAATACTCAACATAAGGAAATCCTTACGGAATATAGACTACATCAACCAATAGAACATGATTAGTATAGCCGTTCATATACTCAACGCAAGAACTTGTGGAATATATGAAAAACTCAACTAAAGATTCACGGAGATGAGTGTCAATACCCACGAACTGTCTTGGCTGAAGAGGTCGAATTAGGGTCCTGTGAATTTCCAAAGATTTAGACACGAACGTCTTTATTTCATAAATATCCCTTCTTATTTCCTTTAACTCATCAAGAACATCGGAAAACTTCTGAGAGTTAGAAGGAACAACCCTGGGTTTTCTTGTATTCCTTCTTTTTCTTTTCAGGGACTTAGAAACAGGAGATTTCTCTTTTTCCTTGATTGAAGACTTAACAATCATGTTGACATCCTTTCCACACTACAAAAATACTGAGTTTTAGTGACGCCAAAGAGGTGTGGCAAATGATCAAAAATCAGTGGCAGAAGATAACTTGCCACGGCTGGCATGCCGTAACAAATAGTCCAGTGGCTAATTCTATTTGCCACGTATCTAGCCACGGTTTTTCACCCTGTAACTAATGATGTTAGATTATTTACCACGCGTCCCATCGTGGAAAATTATCAGTTGGATGTCACACGTATTTGGGTTTTAGCCACGGTTTTAGCCACTGCTTTAGCCATGGTTTCTCTTGCTTCAAGATCATTTGCCACAGGTTCTGCTGTAGCTGTTTAAGTGTGCATTTTTTGTTGCTAGCCACTAAGATTACTACTAGCGGAAATAAACAATATTTGTTTACACGACAACCATTCAAAATAAAACATCCATTCATTAAATAAAAACACATACTACAAGGTTATCTGATCGATTACATTCAACAAAAACAAATAAAAACTTAGTACTAAAGTATTTAGCACCAGATACAAGTTTCAAGAGAAGGTTTTTTATTGAATATGGAATAACAAAATACATCAATTATCACTGATGGATTCCTTACTTCCAAAGTTAATCAACATATATCTTTCAGTGTAGCTTGAACTCAATATCTTTCAGTGTAACCTGCAAAATGTAAAATCAAATTTGATAACATAAAAGTAAAATAAAATATATTGCAAACACTAGCAGATGCTTAATTTCTTATCTCTTTCAAATATAATGTGTGGTATAAATTAACCACATCCATTTAGGATGATATAGAATCATAGGAAAAACAATTCAACAAACTATATTATCCCATGTACACCTATGGATTCAAATAAATACGAATATCTACCTATATATTTGAGAAAATACACCTAGTTATCCATAAATACAGTCCTTGGCAGAAAAAAAAGCAAGGAAATCAGTAGTCTAAATCCTGTATACCTAGTTCAAAATTTCCTCATATAAAATATCATATATATGTCATCCATTGGTGTATGCAAATATTAAAGATCGTCGGCAACATCTCTGGCTAATGATCATGTAAATGTGTCCTGACGGCTAAAATCAAGAATGTGTCGGCAATTATCAATATAGTCTATGATGTTAACCCAGAGTCTAACTAAACAATTATGCCATCGTCTTTCTAATATGTTGCAGCAAATGGAATATGTTTAGTCTTTTATAAGCAACTGTAATCTTATTTGTTTAGTCTAATATGTTGCAGCACGTGGTGTAGAATTATGCACAATCATTTGTACAAATAAAGCAGAAAAGCATTACCTTGGATCTGTGAGGTAGGATTAAAATTCTATGACTCTGAATGTGGGAGGACACTCTACAAAACAAAATAAAAATAAGAAAAATATTTATGGATCCACAAATATTCTATGGATCTGTGAATATAGATAATACACTGACAAAAATATTTATGGATATGTATATGCGCATACATACCCAACCAGCTAGTAGTAGAAATAAGGCATCTATCTATTAATATATAATATGTCAAGATCCACATAAACATTATATATCCACAATTATTGATGTTATTTGTACCTCTATCACGTGGTTCAAGAATGACTTTTTGCTAAGTGAATCATAAGTATCAATCCTTTCTGCCCATAGCTCTTTAAGTTCTTCAATCAAAGGTCTCAAGTATACATCAATACCAACCGTTCCCTGGACTACTTGGACCTGGTATCGCTAGAGATTAGATGAAGTGAGGTTGTTTCATGCACAACAGTATGCGCCCTTCTTTACCATCCCATGTCCTTGGTAGTTTTGGAAGACATACAAATAACACAAAACTAAAGCCTAGGCTTTAACGGGAAATGGAGGAGTATCTTACGAGGAGTATTTTTCTTCTTCCCAGGTCTCATTATCTTCCACCTTGAATCCCAGCAAATGTTGCACCTGTCCAATTTTGAGACATCCTTCCAAAATAACATGCCTTAAGAAGCCTGTTAAAATTCAGAACCGACAATCCAAATTTGTCCTTGCAACATCGAAGAAAACTTGAATTAATACCAAATACCACATGACATACATAACATGTACACATTCCAAATGGGAGCAATTAGATATTCAACAAATAATGAGAATCATATAATAAATCCAACTTTAAAGCTTAGGTCATGCCTAGCATGTCTACTAGAAAGAACTTACTCATATTCATTGTTCTGCACAATCGTCAGAACATAATTACTACGAATAGCCTGGCTATCATTCCTATAAACTTGTATCTTATCTTCTAGAGTATGCAAAAGTGGGTTTCTTTATTTAATGATATTTATTATGGTTGTGTATATACAACAGTGTACGAAGTAAACAATATTGATCAAAGTAGTGCATAGGTACATTTTGTCTTCATAAACAATCTGACTTGATACATGGAATTATAGTAATAATCAAGATCAATCACTAGAAAACAACTATTTCAACCACCAAGACATTGTAACTTGCAGTCATTCCAAATGTCTTGGATATTGGAGTTTCTTCATTCCACATCCACAAAATCAAGTGAAAAGCAGAGAATTGGTATTACTTCAACGGAATTAATCAACTAGAAGCAAATAAATCCTAAATCCTAATGACCATATAATCTTGTTTCACTAATCACCACAGAAGTCCGCAATAAAACTAACACAATATCAATATGATTTCAGGAACTGCAATCTAGTATATGAATGAAAAAACTGATCCCTCAACTTTAAACATGTTCAAGAAAAAATTTTCTTAGATCTGAACTTGTGATATTAATTACCAACCAAAACTCAAAACCAAACAGAAATATATCCGGTGCTGCTGATCTTTCTATCTTTTAGGAGGACACAAAATTATGAAAAATGAACAAGACGTACAACATAGTACTAGTGCACTTTCCTTTCATAATTAAACCAACTAATTAAGGGAAAAAAATACTCTTGAACAAAAGAACTACAGGATCAGTTTATTTTAGATCTCTTTGTAGAAACATATATAGATCTAAATTTGGTGAGAAGAAGAAGATATTTTCGTGGGATTATAAGATGCGTAGATGAAGTAAAGGAAGAGTGAATACTAATACACAATAAGATATTTGGCCATGAATCTTAAAAAAAAGCCACGGTTTTTTCTTCATTTGAAGAGAGATATCAGACAGAAAAACACTTACATAAATTCTTTATGATTAAGCCAACAACCTGCCGTCAAACAACTGGATTCATAAGAATGGAGGCCCTAATACACATCCAGATACTTGCAAAATTATTCTGAAGGAATAACCAAAAGTAGTAATTGACTACCCTAGAAAGACATGGATACCAGGTTTTAACTGGAATTTTACAAATTAAAATCAAACTTTAGATCTAAAAAAACTCAAAATACATGACATTCACACCAGGAAATCGGAGGAACAAGTATGTTTGTTACCAACTTGGGGAGATATAATTTGAGACAAATCGGTGGATTCTTAGAAGAAATCGATGCATATCCTTATTCCAAATCTGACCAAATATCAGAAAATTATTCAAATTAACGAAGATAAAAACAATGAACCAGTGTATAAAATTGAAGACTGATACACAATTAGATTGATTCATACAAAATGAAATACCCTAGATTTAGAAAATCAAAACAATAAGACCTAATCCTACACAAACCCCAACTTATTTAAAAGATTGTCTTCTCTTTATAGGCAGTTCCGAAGTATTGATTATTTTTTTTCGTTTTAATAATCATCATCGAAGAAACAGGGTTACAGGGGAATTGAGGGGGGAACTGGGGAGTATTTCTGTTCGGTTAAGAACTTTGCGGATTATAATTTAGACACCATTAGCTACGTCACTATATTTTCTATCCCGAAGCAAAAGGCCACAACACCCACGACCCACACTATCGTCAGTAGTACTGGTCATTCGGCAGACTTATAACTTAGAAACCTGGACTCGTGGCAAGATGTTACCAACAGCCTACCAGTCTGGAGTGGCAAGATGTTACCAACAGCCACGAACATACAAATCCGTGGCCGTACCAACAGCCTACCAGACCCACCGGGCCGTAGCAAAAGAGTGACCTGTTTGCCACGACTACCAGTCTGGAGTGGCAAGATGTTACCAACAGCCACGAACATACAAATCCGTGGCAATATGGTCGTGGCTAAAAATCAATATTTTTGTAGTGTCATCTAACGACATAGTGCTTTGAGAACAGTTATGAACAACTGGATTTGTGATGGAATCACTTAACTCAACAAGCAGTCTTATAAAGGATTTCAAAAGGAAAAAGGAATGTAGGGTTCGAAACCTATTGACAAGTTCGTATACGCCCAACTCTAAAACCCTTTAAAGAGTAGAATTGTCGATAATAACCCTTTCTTTTATTTGATAGACAAAAAAATAACAAATCTAAGAAAAGAAGGAAAAACTTTTCTGAAGCCTGGATCAGCACTCAGTCTTGTCTCTTTTCGAACAGGCACATGAGACAAGATTTTCCCAACAACACAATAAAGTTGTGTTGCGATGAACAACGATTTGTCCATCTTTTTCCTGATGGGAGGAATCCTCTGATCTCTGTCTATCAAGACAGTTTGACCATATTTTCTTTTCAAATGGTCTTATTCTATCCTTGGAAACCAACTTCTTAGACGAAGATAAGATCCTACATACCTCGGCGGTCTTTTGAGCAAGTTTCAGCTTCCTTGCTAATCGATATGCTCTTCGTTGAAGTTTACTGGTGTGCCTTATTTGGTGCTTGTATTTGTAACACCTTGATAGTTCGTATCCCTTCATCGAACAAAACGAGCACGTCAATCTTGGATAGTATTCAGGCATCTGAGATGTGCAAGCATCTATACATACTGTTGATCCTGAAACATCACTGATAGGGTTTCCAGTATCGGATTCAGTGAATCTTCCAGCTTGATTGGGTTTCCCTCTTCTCCGAACCCATTGAGGTTGATATATGTATTGCTACAAGTATCAAAATCGATGTTTTCACAAAGATGCCCTACACTTGATTTCCTATTTTCATCGGAATCATAGGTTTCAGACATTTCATCAAGTGTTACAGCTAGACCTTTGTTCCCAGTGTATTCTCTCACTTGTTTTGATTTACTCAAGCTAAAACAATAGCGAGTCTTTAATCAAACACAAGGAATAACTTGGACGGTACCAAAGACCAATATCCAAGGATCAACAACCAAAGGTTGGATTTCCAATTGATGATCTTAACGCACAACCTGTATTATTTCAATTATATAAAATATAATGCGGAAAAGAAATAACACAGAGACCAGAAGTTTTGTTAACGAGGAAACCGCAAATGCAGAAAAACCCCGGGACCTAGTCCAGATTGAATACACACTGTATTAATCCTCTACAAACACTAGCCTACTCCAAGCTAACTTCGGAATGGACTATAGTTGAACCCCAATCAGTCTCCCACTGATCCAAGTTATAATTGTACTCCTACGCTTCTGATCCCAGCAGGATACTGCACACTTGATTCCCTTAGCTGATCTCACCCACAACTAAGAGTTGTTGCAACCCAAAATCGCAGACTTGATAATAAACAAATCTGTCTCACACATAAAAGTCTATCAAAGGATAAATATGTCTCTCATAGAAAACCCTAGGTTTTGTTCCGTTTTAAGATATAAAATCAAGGTGAACAGGAACCAATTGATAATCCGGTCTTATATTCCCGAAGAACAGCCTAGATTAATCAATCACCTCTCTACAATCCTTCTTGACTACACAAGCGGTTTGTCATTGATTCCGTCATCTGGGATACAATGTGCGCGAGCACATTCGCCCCCTTACAATAGTACCACTTCGCATGATGCCTATGGGTGCGATATTTAACCCCTATATTTTTCCTCTTCTCTTAGAAATCTTTATTATGGAAAGAGAGATGAGAGAAACTGCTCTTATAATCCTCTTCGTACCTTTTATGCGATTTTCCGCACCTTATCAACTTTTCGTATTCCTTAACTGACAATATTCCGAGATCTCGGACTTTAACTTCTCCATGTGTCGTTCTTATCGCTTTATTTTTGGACACGTTGCGATTAATCCCTGTAACTGTCACCTCATATCCTTTCACTCATTAATGCATTCTTAAAAGCAGATTTCATGGGAGGAAACGAAATCCTT
This sequence comes from Papaver somniferum, assembly GCF_003573695.1. Lineage (NCBI taxonomy): Eukaryota > Viridiplantae > Streptophyta > Magnoliopsida > Ranunculales > Papaveraceae > Papaver > Papaver somniferum. Next base: position 149,672,645 of record NC_039367.1, on the reverse strand, counting down.
TATAAGCCCCCTTCTCGTTTTCATTCCTTTCTTTTCTTACTGTAGTTATTTTTCCGTTCGACCTTGATCCTTAATTGTTCTTCATTCCAACTGTTGCTTCTGTTTCCCGTCTATTGTATTTTTTCGCCTCTTTGATCATCTTGGCTATCTTGACTACGTTGATACTTACAATCCCATTCTAGAATAACAACAATGGGTACACGCCAGGTTGGATAATGGTAGAACAGTTTGATAGGTTACAGGTCGAGCTCAGGGATAAAGGTTTCACATTATCCGCTCCTCCTTCATCAGGGCCTACTCTGACGCTTAACCCTAAATGGTTCAAGATTGATTAATGGAATGATCATAAAATCATCATCTTTGTAGGGCAGCTTCTCACTGGTCTGCCTATCCCTCTCTTGGATCCACGAAATCCTCTGTTTTACAAAATCTTATCGCACGATAAATTTAAACGTGCGATTTTTCAGTTGAGTGGGGACGCTATAAGGATTATGGTGGAGTTCGCACGTCGTGCGGGTGGATTAGGATCCCTATATCCTAGAGAATACAGGAATGAAGCGTATGCTGGCTTAGCAATTATTTCTTCTGATTATACTGTTGATAGCTTCTTTGCTAACTACGAAGTGGTGATTATGAAGTCTGAGTCATCTCGCTGGGTTGTTCGTGTGTCGAGAAAAGATGGCCTCGCAGAGAATCAACGGATCATGCGAGATGTTGATTTTAACGATAAGACAAATCGTACTGCACGGAATTCTAATGACAATCGTTAGGATGTTTATCCTGTTATTCTTGAGGGTCCATATATCATCGGTTATGGTGACAATAGGTTGGTAAATCCCCTTCCTGAGGGTTTTTCGCTCCGCTCTCCTTGGGATTTTAGTTGGATTGAGGAGGAGAAAGTGGTATGTCTTTCTAACCTTCGCTCCTTTATTAATCTTTCTTTATTTTACTTTCATTTTTTCTCCGTTTCACTAGTTTCATCATCTCCAGATTGCCAAGATGAAGAAGGATTATAGCGGTCACAAGAAACAAAGCACACTGGAAGCTCTACGTTCGATCACTGATGAAGTAAAAATACTTTTTATTTTATTTTAACAATATTGTTGCCTCTATTTTTTATCTTTATCTGTGTGTGAAGGTGGATGGGCTAGATATTGGTGGCACTGATGATGAAGATTCTTGTGAGGGTGAGAAAGAGACTTCTACTTGCACAAATCTTAAGGGAAAAACCGTTGCTTCCAAGTCCTTTGTGAAGAATGTCAGCAAGAAGACCAATTCCAAGAAGGGGAGAAATACTTCCTCTACTACCTCGTCTCCTAATCCTTCAGTTCCTCATTCTCAGGGAAATGAGCTACCGTTCCCTGATGAATCTATTTCAGCTTCCCCCATGGCCCAACTATCTCTCATCTTCAAGGATTCCTTCGCAGCTGCTGGTGATGATAACTTAGTTCTCACCTGCCAAATGATTTCTTCCATATGCGATGCTACCACTTTGAGTCATGAATCTCTGCGAGGATCTGCCTCAGCCATATCTCCAGAGTTCCTATTTCCTATGGCTTCCATGGTATGTCTTCTCCTTTTGCTGAGATGAGTTTAAGCTAATGCTTCTTCTTTATTATTATGAATTCCTTTTTCTTTTGATCCTTACAGGTGGCGCGAGCTTCTCATGTTGTTTCCTCTGACTCTCATAGGAAGAATCACTCCTTGGAGGTTGAGTGTGTGAAGCTTAAAGGAGATCTTTTGAGCAAGACGCAGGAGGCAGATACTCTTCGTCAGAGGAACAATCAGTTAATAAGTGCGTTTCTTTTCGCTCCCTCATACCTTGTGAATTTTTGTTGTGTCTTCATATTTTTTCTATTAGTTAAACCTGCAGAGCTTTATAATTTAACTGAAGAGGCGGCTAGACTTCCTGATGATAATGATTCCCTTTAAGAGCTTCTTAACGCCTCGGTGGACAATTTTCCCATGCGTGGTCTAGAGAATCTTAGCTGGAAGGAATTGAGGCTAAAATACGAAGCCCTTCTTTGTGATCATAGACCATTATTAATTTCTAATAGGACTTTTCAACGTCGCGCCCGTGAGGATAAAGAGAGAATTAGAATTTTAGAAGCCAAAAAGAATACTCTTATAACTGAAAAAGATCAGTTCAAAATTTCCTCATATAGGATATCATATATATGTCATCCATTGGTGTATGCAAATATTAAAGATTGTCGGCAACATCTCTGGCTAATGATCATGTAAATGTATCCTGACGGCTAAAATCAAGAATGTGTCGGAAATTATCAATATAGTCTATGATGTTAACCCAGAGTCTAACTAAACAATTATGCCATCGTCTTTCTAATATGTTGAAGCAAATGGAATATGTTTAGTCTTTTATAAGCAACTGTAATCTTATATGTTTAGTCTAATAAGTTGCAGCAAGTGGTGTAGAATTATGCACAATCATTTGTACAAATAAAGCAGAAAAGCATTACCTTGGATTTGTGAGGTAGGATTAAAATTCTATGGCTATGAATGTGGGAGGACACTCTACAAAACAAAATAAAAATAAGAAAAATATTTATGGATCCACAAATATTCTATGGCTCTGTGAATATACATAATACACTGCCAAAAATATTTATGGATATGTATATGCGCATACATACCCAACCAGCTAGTAGTAGAAATAAGGCATCTATCTGTTCATATATAATATGTCAAGATCCACATAAACATTATATATCCACAATTATTGATGTTATTTGTACCTCTATCATGTGGTTCACAAATGACTTTTTGCTAAGTGAATCATAAGTATCAATCCTTTCTGCCCATAGCTCTTTAAGTTCTTTAATCAAAGGTCTCAAGTATACATCAATACCACCGTTCCCTGGACTACTTGGACCAGGTATCGCTAGAGATTAGATGAAGTGAGGTTGTTTCATGCACAACCATATGCGCCCTTCTTTACCATCTCATGTCCTTGGCAGTTTTGGAAGACATACAAACAACACAAAACTGATGCCTAGGCTTTAACGGGAAATGGCGGAGTATCTTACGAGGAGTATTTTTCTTCTTCCCAGGTCTCATTATCTTCCACCTTGAAGCCCAGCAAATGTTGCACCTGTCCAATTTTGAGACATCCTTCCAAAATAACATGCCTTAAGAAGCCTGTTAAAATTCAGAACCGACAATCCAAATTTGTCCTTGCAACATCGATGAAAACTTGAATTAATACCAAATACCACATGACATACATAACATGTACACATTCCAAATGGGAGCAATTAGATATTCAACAAATAATGAGAATCATATAATAAATCCAACTTTAAAGCTTAGGTCATGCCTAACATGTCTACTAGAAACAACTTACTCATATTCATGGTTCTGCACAATCGTCAGAACATAATTAATACGAATAGCCTGGCTATCATTCCTATAAACTTGTATCTTATCTTCTAGAGTATGCAAAAGTAATTTTCTTTATTTAATGATATTTATTATGGTTGTGTATATACAACAGTGTACGAAGTAAACAATATTGATCAAAGTAGTACATAGGTACATTTTGTCTTCATAAACAATCTGACTTAATACATGGAATTATAGTACTAATCAAGATCAATTACTAGAAAACAACTATTTCAACCACCAAGACATTGTAACTTGCAGCCATTCCAAATGTCTTGGATATTGGAGTTTCTTCATTCCACATCCACAAAATCAAGTGAAAAGCAGAGAATTGGTATTACTTCAACGGAATTAATCAACTAGAAGAAAATAAATCCTAAATCCTAATGACCAGATAATCTTGTTTCACTAATCACCACAGAAGTCCGCAATAAAACTAACACAATATCAATATGATTTCAGGAACTGCAATCTAGTATACGAATGAAAAAACTGATCCCTCAACTTTAAACATGTTCAAGAAAAACCAAAATTTTCTTAGATATGAACTTGTGATATTAATTACCAACCAAAACTCAAAACCAAACAGAAATATATCCGGTGCTGCTGATCTTTCTATCTTCTTAAGAGGACACAAAATTATGAAAAATGAACAAGACGTACAACACAGTACTAGTGCACTTTCCTTTCATAATTAAACCAACTAATTAAGGGGAAAAAATACTCTTGAACAAAAGAACTACAGGATCAGTTTATTTTAGATCTCTTTGTAGAAACATATATAGATCTAAATTTGGTGAGAAGAAGAAGATATTTTCGTGGGATTATAAGATGCGTAGATGAAGTAAAGGAATAGTGGATACTAATACACAAGAAGATATTTGGCCATGACTCTTAAAAAAAGATTCATGGTTTTTTCTTCATTTGTAGAGAGATATCAGACAGAAAAACACTTACATAAACTCTTTATGATTAAGCCAACAACCTGCCGTCAAACAACTGGATTCATAAGAATGGAGGCCCTAATACACATCCAGATACTTGCAAAATTATTCTGAAGGAATAACCAAAAGTAGTAATTGACTACCCTAGAAAGACATGGATACCAGGTTTTAACTGGAATTTTACAAATTAAAATCAAACTTTAGATCTAAAAAAAACTCAAAACACATGACATTCGCACCAGGAAATCAGAGGAACAAGTATATTTCTTACCAACTTGGGGAGATATAATTTGAGCCAAATCGGTGGATTCTAAGAAGAAATCGATGCATATCCTTATTCCAAATCTGACCAAATATCAGAAAATTATTCAAATTAACGAAGATAAAAACAATGAACCAGTGTATAAAATTGAAGACTGATACACAATTAGATTGATTCATACAAAATGAAATACCCTAGATTTAGAAAATCAAAACAATAAGACCTAATCCTACACAAACCCCAACTTACTTGAAAGATTGTCTTCTCTTTATAGGCAGTTTCGAAGTATTGATTATTTTTTTTCTTTTTAATAATCATCATCGAAGAAACATGGTTATAGGGGAATTGAGGGGGGAACTGGGGAGTATTTCTGTTCGGTTAAGAACTTTGCGGATTATAATTTATACACCATCAGCTACGTCACTATATTTTATATCCCGAAGCAAAAGGGCCACAACACCCACGACCCACACTATCGTCAGTAGTACTGGTCATTCGGCAGACTTATAACTTAGAAACCTGGACTCGTGGAAACTTCCCTCCGGGACGTAGAAAAAGAGTGACCTGTTTGCCACGACTACCAGTTAGGAGTGGTAAGATGTTACCAATAGCCACGAACATACAAATCCGTGGCAATATGGTCGTGGCTAAAAATCAGTATTTTTGTAGTGTCATCTGACGACATAGTGCTTTGAGAACAGTTATGAACAACTGGATTTGTGATGGAATCACTTAACTCAACAAGCAGTCTTATAAAGGATTTCAAAGGGAAAAAGGAATGTAGGCTTCGAAACCTATTGACAGGTTCGTATACGCTCAACTCTAAAACCCTATAAAGAGTAGAATTGTCGATAATAACCCTTTCTTTTATTTGATAGACAAAAAAATAACAAATCTAAGAAAATAAGGAAAAACTTTTTTGAAGCCTGGATTAGCACTCAGTCTTGTATCTTTTCGAACAGGCACATGAGACAATATTTTCCCAACAACACAATCAAGTTGTGTTGCGATGAACAACGATTTGTCCATATTTTTCCTCATGGGAGGAATCCTCTGATCTCTGTCTATCAAGACGATTTGACCATTTTTTATTTTCAAATGGTCTTATTTTATCCTTGGAAACCAACTTCTTAGACGAAGATACGATCCTACATACCTCGGCGGTCTTTTGAGCAAGTTTCAGCTTCCTTGCTAATCTATATGCTCTTCGTTGAAGTTTGCTGGCGTGCCTTATTTGGTGCTTGTATTTGTAACACCTTGATAGTTCGTATCCCTTCATCGAACAAAAAGATCATGTCAATCTTGGATAGTATTCAGGCATCTGAGATGTGCAAGCATCTAGACATACTGTTGATCCTGAAACATCACTGATAGGGTTTCCAGTATCGGATTCAGTGAATCTTCCAGCTTGATTGGGTTTCCCTCTTCTCCGAACCCATTGAGGTTGATATATGTATTGCTACAAGTATCAAAATCGATGTTTTCACAAAGATGCCCTACACTTGATTTCCTATTTTCATCGGAATCATAGGTTTCAGACATTTCATCAAGTGTTACAGCTAGACCTTTTGTTCCCAGTGTATTCTCTCACTTGTTTTGATTTACTCAAGCTAAAACAATAGCGAGTCTTTAATCAAACACAAGGAATAACTTGGACGGTACCAAAGACCAATATCCAAGGATCAACAACCAAAGGTTGGATTTCCAATTGATGATCTTAACGCACAACCTGTATTATTTCAATTATATAAAATATAATGCGGAAAAGAAATAACACAGACACCAGAAGTTTTGTTAATGAGGAAACCGCAAATGCAGAAAAACCCCGGGACCTAGTCCAGATTGAATACACACTGTATTAAGCCGCTACAAACACTAGCCTACTCCAAGCTAACTTCGAAATGGACTATAGTTGAACCCCAATCAGTCTCCCACTGATCCAAGTTACAATTGTACTCCTACGCCTCTGATCCCAGCAGGATACTGCACACTTGATTCCCTTAGCTGATCTCACCCACAACTAAGAGTTGCTGCAACCCAAAATCGCAGACTTGATAATAAACAAATCTGTCTCACACATAAAAGTCTATCAAAGGATAAATATGTCTCTCACAGAAAACCCTAGGTTTTGTTCCGTCTTAAGATATAAAATCAAGGTGAACAGGAACCAATTGATAATCCGGTCTTATATTCCCGAAGAACATCCTAGATTAATCAATCACCTCTCTACAATCCTTCTTGACTACACAAGCGGTTTGTCGAGGAATCACAAAAAGTGAGACGAAGATGTTTGTGACTTCTTTATCTTGCCTATCGGAGAACTCTCGATCTTAAGACAATCAAAGATTGTACTCGTACGATAGAAGATGCAAGATCAGATCACACAACTACGATAAAAGTAGTATCGGTCTGGCTTCACAATCCCAATGAATTCTTTAAGTCGTTAACCTGGTTTTAGAGAAGAAAACCAAAGGTTAAAGGAGAATCGACTCTAGGGAGCGCACCACACAGACGTTTGGGGATTAGTTTTGCACAATGCTAGATGTCTCCTTTATATAGTCTTCAAATCAGGGTTTTTCCTTAGTTACAAAGAAATCCATATTCAACGTTAGATGAAAACCTGATTTCGATTCAAGTTATTTCTCAACCGTTAGATCGAAAACTTAGCTTGTCACACACACTTGGGTAGACGTTTACTGGGTTTGTGAAAACCATGCCAAAACGTGTACGTGTATGTTGGTTCAACATAGTAAACCAAAAGGTTAACCATATGAGCATTTCATATTAATCTAGTTCTTCTTAACCTTAACTAGTTCAATTGACTCAAATGAACTAGTTAGAGAGTTGTTCAATTGCTATGAGATCTTATGTAACTACACAAGACACAATTGAAACAAAGATGATTCGATGAATCGGCTCATGAAATTTATAGCCATGGTTTGCATAAAGCATTCCTTAGTAATTTAAGTTTCATTTTCAGAGCACATCTTTAGATCATAACCATTTAAGCTCACAAACAAGTTCTTGGGCTTAAGGCAACCGGCAGAGTTTTCCAAACTCAGCAGAAAATCTCGGCAAAGAGACTTCCGCCAGTTCGCGGACTAGGTTCGCGGACTAGACTCGCAAACGAGTTTTTGGAAAATCCCAACAGAAATTCTCGGTAAGAGAACTTCCGTCAGTTCGCGGACTGGGTGCGCGGACTTGGCAAAGCCAATTCCTCCTGTTTCTCTCAATCAACAAAGTTCGAAAACTTCAGATTAAGGAATACATGGTTATGTAATCTAAACTCTCATTCCAATCATTGAGACATTCTCAGAGGACGTTATATAGACGTTATTCACAGACTGTTTCACGTCAGAACAATTATCAAAGTAATTGAAACTTTTCATGACTTTCGTCACTAGGTGAAGATAAACTTGATCAAATCGAAACGCTTTACCAACACACGATTTCGAGAAAAGGATAAGTAGTGAATACTCAGCTCGAAATGTCAAATGTGTATGATCCAGTCTATATAGCATACGATTTTTTGTCTCATAAGAAGTAGGAGATAGAATAGATAGATTTTTGAGTGATAGATAATTTCAAGTCTCCACATACCTTTTTGTTGATGAAGTTCCATGGTTCCTTGAGTAGATCTTCGTCGTTGTATGATGAATCGCGATGAAGTCCTTGAGCTCAACTACACTTTTCTATCCTAGTCCGAGACTTAGCTATAATAGACTAGAAATCAAGACTCATAGTTTTGATCATGAATCAAGATTAGTTTATTTCTAGTTTAATTTGGCTAAATATCGATTAATCACCCAATTAACACTAATTAATCAGGAATAAACTAGTCATTATGTAAAATAGTAGGATAAGGGGTCACCCTTTTTAGTGACATTTTTTGTCCTGTAGTAGCCGACCCCAATTAAATGGAGTATGCCCGAATTTATCCAGGCATATATAAACCACCTTCTATTACTCGCCCTTCTCCCCATTTAAGCACTATGTCGACGTATATAAGTGGTTTTATGGGAAAAAGTTTGGTATAAGGTACGAAAGTATAGCTGTTTTGTTACATATAAAACCTTAAATAAATATGGAAGGGGTATCAGCGAAATACATGAAGAAGATAAACCGGAACAAGAAGGCAAAGATGAACGAGTACGAAAACTTGAACAAAAAGCCATTATTGCCGCATCTACCAGAAAAAATTATCATCGAAATCCATTCGAGGTTACGACTCCAATCTCTTTTAAAATTCAGGTGTGCATCAAAACCCCGGAGCGTCTTATTTAACAACCCTAAACTTATTGATATGTTGGAAATTAACTTCAGTATCATGCTTATAGGTGACAACAACGATTTGTACTCTATAGACAAAGAATCATTAATATCACCATCGCCATAACTACTTGACGGTACTAAAAAGTATTCTTGTCCTGTCCCTCTCCATGATATTGTGGGTTGTTGCAATGGCTTGTTTTGCGTACGCACCACACAGTGGCGTGATTTTAGTGTATGGAACCCATCTACAGGGGACTATAAAGACATACCAAGTCTAGCTACTCTAGTACAACTTGATAATTCTTTGCATGGCCTCGTATACGTGATAGGATGTGAGTTTGGTTATGACTCGAAGAATGATGATTACAAGTTTGTTCGAATTGCAACGTGTTCACTTGTCAAAACAGTTAAGGATATACATGTAGTTGAGATCTATTCACTTAGATCGAATTCATGGAAACCAATTGAACAATTATCCTGCCATTTAATAGTATCTGCCAGCAATAAATCATAGTACGGTGTGTTTTGTAACGGAGCTCTTCATTGGCTTTCATCCTCTTCCGCTAAAGTTTTAATTGTTTTACATATGACAAATGAGAATGTTAGAAAAATCTCACAACCAGAAAATTTGGACTTCAAGAATCCTAGCAACACACATATTGATGTGATGGATGGATGTCTTTGCATGTTGTATTCTAATTCAAACCTTGGTTTTGAAGTATGGTTGATGAAGTATGGAAAGAAAGACTCATGGGCTAATATTTATAGTATTTCAAAAACAAAATTGGTCAAAAAGACCAAAACAGAAATTTCCTGGGTGAAATAGATTCTTAGCTTTAGATACTGTTCATTTAGCCAAAATGTATATTTCACCCAGAATCTTTTTTATTTATTAACCTGAAGAGACAAATACGTCCCTATCTTTCTACAAATGTTTACTGGGTTGAGTTAGTAAAGGTTGGAAAAAAAAACAGAGTACTCTGCAATCTCAGAAAAAAAAACAGAGTACTCTGTTTCATGAGTTAGAGAAAAAAAAACACCAACTTCTACTTGAACTCGATCTCTTCAAAAAAGAAAATATGAAGTAACATAAAACAGAGTTCCAACTTCTTCTGCTTCTTCTACTCCTTCCTCTGGAAGAGCAAAAATTGAAAAAAAAAAACAGAGCAAAAACAGAGCGAAAAACAGAGCAAAAAAACAGAGCAAATTCAACCATTTGAAAAATGTCTAACAATTCTTTTATGGACGTTAGCATAAACACAAACACTAGACTTATGACAACAGATATTCTGAACAGACACCAAGCTAATATTGCTAAATGGATTTCACCCACACACCACCTCATATCCCTTCTGAAACAGACATAATATTGTTGAATGGATTCTCTTATTCACTTTAAAGTACACGGTTTGAAAACATAAATTATATTAAACTTAACGAAGCCACAGCCAAACTGGCCAACAGAAGGGATTGCATGGTTGTTGCAACAGAAGGGATTCCAAAAGGTATAGTTTCACAACGTACAATAGGATTTATTTTTGCGAGTATCAAATCATTATAGTGGCAGAAAAACAAGAAAGACAAAACCAACCTTCTTGAAAATTTGAACTTTTTTGAGGTCGGCTATCTTAGCTTCTGCTGTATCTACTCCTAGTAGATAATAGAGATAAAATACAACTTCAACTTTGTTTGCTTCCTTAACACGAATCTCCAAGCCATGTTCATCAAGTTAAGATTATTGACTTTGAAATCCAGACCATGCATGCTGGTATTCTAAATCTCTAGCGTCAATGGCATCCCTGCATAACCAGAAAAGATCACGCTCAAACAAACATATCACCCTTCTGAAACCCATATTTACACTTGACCAATCACTAACAAAGAAACTGCAACAGGGTTAAGGCATCAGTCAACCTCAATGTATGAATTATGAAGATCATCACAAAAGATATTCACCAAGTACATGCTCTTTTCTATAAGACATAAACAACAGAAATACTAAAAAAGTCAAATGAAAGAAAAAATATTCCACCAAGACTTTGAAAATGTGAAAACAACGGTTTGTTATACAACTTATACCGAGAATTAAGGAAGATAAGAGTATAGAAAGTCAGTCAATAAAACATGATGAAACTGGTTTCATCCCAGCCTAAATATCAATGAAACCAAATTTAACCAAATTTAAAACAGGATGTAACTGGTTTCATCCAAGTTTAAACATGGGTGAAAAAAAATTCAAAAAATTTTAAAACATGATGAAACCGGTTTCATCCCAGCCTAAATATCGATGAAACCAAATTCAACTAAATTTAAAACATGATGTAACTGGTTTCATCTTAGTTTAAAATGGGTGAAAGCAAATTCGACCCAATTTAGTATAAGGATGAAACCCAGTTTCATCCTTGTTTACAGTGAGTGATACCTAGTTCAAAAATCATAGTTTCATCCTACCTATAGATGAAACCGGTTTCATCCTAGTTTGATATGGGTGAAAGGAAATTCGACCCAATTTAGTATAGTATGAAACCCAGTATAGGATGAAACCCAGTTTCATCCTTGTTTACAGTGAGTGATACCTAGTTCAAAATTCATAGTTTCATCTTACCTATAGATAAAACCGGTTTCATCGTAGTTTAAAATGGGTGAAAGCAAATTCAACCCAATTTAGTATAGGATGAAACCAGTTGCATCCTAGTTTAAACTGGGTTTCATCCTTGTTTAAAGTGAGTGAAAACAGAGCAAAAATATCATACCCAAGAGATGTTGATAGTAGAGTCAACCTTTTTTCCATGCATTCCATCCTTTGGTTCTTTACATCTATCTCTGTGGTTAGTCTATACATAAGATTATGCAGTCTCTTTACCTTTTCATGTAAACAGGTTGCCATCAAACTCAAATCAGCGACAATCTATATGGCAAACAAGAACAACGAGACGAAAATTAAGTTACCCATCAAATGAAACTAACAAATAAAAAAAATCACAGGTAATGAGATTTCAATGTTGGTATTTCCAATTCAAATTTTAAATTGGATTAACACAACCAATAAAGTTCTGATTCTAGTTTTTAATTTGATTCAATATGAAACAATCAATACAGTTCCATTCCAATTTTTATATTTGATTCACATATAACAATAAAATGGAACGATCTAGCAATCCAGACTGATTGGGATTGGAAACAATACAAAAGGATATGTGAGTTTCAAATTAAGAGATGAAAAATGTTCTAGACTATGAATCCAATCAAAGTTTATACATTTTTGAGCGATTGATGAATAAATCTAAAGGAGCCGCCTTTTGGAATGTTTTGAGAGATGTAGAGAAGGATGCAAATCCAAATGGACATTAAGAAAACCAGTGATATATATCGGGGAAGATGAATTTCGATCAAAGGAGGAACCTTTATGAGGAAGGTGGTGGTGTTGGTTGTAGTTTCTGTAGATGCTGATGGCGGTGGTAGTAGTATTTTCGATGGGTGCGGTGGTGGAGGAAGTTGGTGATGTTGTTTGTAGTTTGCCGTAGATGTTGATGGTGGTGGTTGTAGTATTGTCGATGGGTGCGGTGGTGGCAGATGCGGTTATAGTTGATGATGGTGGTGGTGGAGAAAGGGAAGATCGACAGCAGCAGAAGAAAGCAATGGAAACTGGTGAAGAAATCAGATCTGGTTTCTCGAGAGCTCGTATCTATGAAGAAGACGAGGAGAAATGAGGGCAGTAACGTATTTCCTCATTAAAAGATTCTTTTTGGTCATTTGACCCAGACTGAAACCTTACCCGTCCATTTGACCCAGGAAACACTCAATTTTGGCTATATAGCCCATTTTCTGATTTCAAAATTGTCATCACCTGAAGTGAAAAGGTTTCAACACTTAAGAAGGGTCAAGTGCTTAAAAACCGGAGAGATTCTATTAGAGGTTCATTATTATCCGGCTGACGTAAATCAGGGCTATGGGGGTAAATTACCGTCAAAGTTGCGGATCAGGGGTCACACGCGTTCAAACCGTCAAAGTTGCGGATTTGGAAAATCCAACCGTGTCCGGTCCAATCACCCGCGGATTTGACATATGCGGATCCGCGGATGATACGGACCGGATGCGGATTAACCGCGGGTTTAATCAACAAAAAAAAAAAAAAAAAAGGTAAACTATCAAAGCCACACGGGCGGAACATATGGTTACTACTAAGGCTGCATATATGGGTGTTCCTGTTTTTGTATGCAGTAACGCAAACCAAGGTGGGATCATATGAGATCGAGCAATCTGTATGGTATAACGTGATTTCCCTAACCTACCTACAACATTCCGCTTAGAGCACCAGTTGCGATTAAATAATTTGCCCATTTCATACTCACACACTTTGAACTGGAACTGAATAAGCTGTATTCACATCTATTTCAATATATTTCTGCATCATACTTAGTGACAACGCCATAAACTATAGTGACATGGAACCGGTTAACCCTATCAGCATATTCTTTTCAGGTTCTTTAGTCTCTTCTGCCATTGTTGCGACCATATTAAATCCTGTGTATGGTCAAAATAGAACTGCTGCAGCTTGAAAAATACCTCCTGCTCCATATGGCGCAAAGGGAGTTACATTATAAGGACTTCCTTTCATGCAACCAGTTAATACTACAAACAATCAATGCAACACTAATAAGAGATGCAATCAAGTTCAGTTTCGAAGCTCCTCTTGTCCCGAGCATCGCAATAAAAAGTTTGGATGTACTAATTTTTCACAAAGTATTAATTCTCCTAAGTTTGGATGTACTAATTTTTCACAAAGTATTAATTCTCCTTCCCTACGGTGCGGATGAATCCGCGGATTTCAAAATCCAACCGCAACCAAATCGCTAAAAGTGCGGATTTGAAAATTTCATCCGTATCCGGCTCATAGATCTTGCGGATTGGGTTTTACCCATAATATTACGGACGGATACGGGTGAAATTCGCCGTTACGGACATTTTTCTCACCCCCACGGGTAATAGAAAAGCTTCGCTTTTATATGATCCAAAGAGTGAGGTGTCTAAGGTTTTGAAGCTTAATGAGGATATTGGGCCTTCAAACTCGTCGACATCATTATTCTACACTTATGTGAAGAGCTCGGTTTCAGTTTTCTTGGGGACCAATATTGGCTAAAATTTGGCTTTCGGTCGTACATTATAGTTACTAGGATCAACAACTGTAAGATTTTTTATTTTTTTTTAAATAAACAAGGAACTTTTTCATCAATAGAATTTGAGGTCACAATCGGTTTATGGTAATGCACACATCAACCGATTCATTAACCATATTTGAATTTTTGCACAAATCTTAAAATTTTTAACTTTATATTATAAAAAGCATGAAAATATGAATTGAACACGAAAAGAATGAAATCATTCCGACATCGGACCATGAAGTTGTGAGCAAAACAGTTTCATGAAATGCCCAGATTTACAATTGGTTTATGTGGGCATTAATATAAACCGATTATGGCGGAAAACAATCACAGAAAAACTTATCAATTTTACAATCGGTTTATGTTCTAGGCCTTATAAACCGATTCTTAGAATCGGTCTAAGAGGCATGAACATAAACCGATTCTGGTTTGATTTCTTCAACAAAAAAAGGAACTATTTTTACATGTTCTGATGATGAATCAAGATTAGCTTATTTCTAGTTTAATTTGACTAAATATCAATTAATCACCCAATTAATAATAATTAATCAGGAATAAATTAGTCATTATGTAAAAAAGTTGGATAAAGGATCAACCTTTGACCTTTTTTGTCTTCTAGTAACCGACCCCAATTAAATGGAGTAGGTCCCAATTTATCCAGACATATATAAACCACCTTCTATTACTCGCCCTTCTCCCCATTTAAGCACTACGTCGACGTATATAAGTGGTTTTATGGGAAAAAAGTTTGGTATAAGAGCAACTGCAGTGGTGCGAGTATAACCAAAGACCAAAGAGGGAAAAAAAGATCAAATTTTGGGTTTAGTATGGTGTGTGACGCTACGGTGGAAAGACTAAATTTGGTCAGACGTACATTATACGTTCGCCTGGTGTGGGGCGTAGACTATACCAATGCCTGATTGGGTAGATTCTAAAAAAAACAAAAAAAAATGAAAGAAGTGGGGCGGAGGTATAAAGCCCGCCCCACTAAAATGGTTTTGAAAACAAAGAATGGGGCGGGGGTATAATGCCCGCCCCATACAAAAATTAAAAAAAAAAAAAAATGGGGCGTAGGCTTTACGTACGCCCCATGTGGAGCGTAGACTATACCAACGCTTGATGTGGGGCGTGGAATATACGTCCGCCTGATGTGGGACGTGCACTATATGTCCGCCTGGTGGTGGGGCGTGAAGTATACCAACGCTCGACTATATTTGGGTTTAGTCTTGGTCCCAGATCAAATATACTCTGGGTCAAAAGACCAAATATTTGGGTTTACTCTCCCACCGTGGACGCTCTAAGGTACGAAAATATAGCTGTTTTGATACGTATAAAACCTTAAATTTCTATGGAAGGGGTATTAGCTAAATACATGAAGAAGATAAACCGGAACAAGAAGACAAAGATGAATGAGAACGAAAACTTGAACAAAAAGCCATTATTGATGCATCTACCGGAAGAAATTATCATCGAAATCCATTCGAGGTTACCACTTCAATTTCTTTTAAAATTCAGGTGTGTATCAAAACCCTGGAGCGTCTTATTTAACAACCCTAAACTTATTGATATGTTGGAAATTAACTTCAGTATCATGCTTATAGGTGACAACAACGATATGCACTCTATAGATAAAGAATCATTAATATCACCATTGCCATCACTACTTGATGGTACTAAAAAGTTTTCTTGTCCTATCACTCTCCATGATATTGTGGGTTGTTGCAATGGCTTGTTTTGCGTACGCACCACGCAATGGCGTGATTTTAGTGTATGGAACCCATCTACAGGGGACTACAAAGACATACCAAGTGTAGTAGTGAAAAATCTCACTACTACATTCCTTAGATAATCTATATAACGATCTAGGAAATCATCATAAAAAACACATGTAAGAATTTTATTAAGTTTAGAAATCAATACAAGAAAGAAGAAGATAAAATCCTAACTTACGGAGTAAATAACTTTCTCTCTCATATAGTTCTACCTCAACTCTCAAAAAGATCTCCTTCTCAACGCAAGGATTGTTGGTCCTATATATAGGAGTTTTACATAGTGGAGGACAGCTAATAAAGCCCCTATTTTCGGATCTGACGTACGATGTGCTCGCACGTTTACATTTGGGTCTTCTCGCACATGTTCTTGGAACTTCGCACTGGCTTCACACTTTACTCGTGATCTTATGACGTCATTGATTCCTTCATCTGGGATACAATGTGCGCGAGCACATTCACCCCCTTACAATAGTACCACTTCGCATGATGCCTATGGGTGCGATATTTAACCCCTATATTTTTCCTCTTCTCTTAGAAATCTTTATTATGGAAAGAGAGATGAGAGAAACTACTTTTATAATCCTCTTCGTACCTTTTATGCGATTTTCCGCACCTTATCAACTTTTCATATTCCTTAACTGACAATATTCCGAGATCTCGGACTTTAACTTCTCCATGTGTCGTTCTTATCGCTTTATTTTTGGACACGTTGCGATTAATCCCTGCAACTGTCACCTCATATCCTTTCACTCATTCATGCATTCTTAAAAGAAGATTTCGTGGGAGGAAACGAAATCCTTTATAAGCCCCCTTCTCGTTTTCATTCCTTTCTTTTCTTACTGTGGTTATTTTTCCGTTCGACCTTGATCCTTAATCGTTCTTCATTCCAACTGTTGCTTCTGTTTCCCGTCTATTGTATTTTTTCGCCTCTTTGATCATCTTGGCTATCTTGACTACTTTGATACTTACAATCCCATTCTAGAAGAACAACAATGGGTACACGCCAGGTTGGAGAATGGTAGAACAGTTTGATAGGTTATAGGTCGAGCTCAGGGATAAAGGTCTCACATTATCCACTCCTCCTTCATCAGGGCCTACTCTGACGCTTAACCCTAAATGGTTCAAGATTGATTAATGGAATGATCAGAAAATCATCATCTTTGTAGGGCATCTTCTCACTGGTCTTCCTATCCCTATCTTGGATCCACGAATTCCTCTGTTTTACAAAATCTTATCGCACGATAAATTTAAACGTGCGATTTTTCAGTTGAGAGGGGACGCTATAAGGATTATGGTGGATTTCGCACGTCGTGCGGCTGGATTAGGATCCCTATATCCTAGAAAATACAGGAATGAAGGGTATGCTGGCTTAGCAATTATTTCTTCTGATTATACTGTTGATAGCTTCTTTGCTAACTACAGAGTGGTGATTATGAAGTCTGAGTCATCTCGCTGGGTTGTTCTTCTGTCGAGAAAAGATGGCCTCGCAGAGAATCAACGGATCATGCGAGATGTTAATTTTAACGATAAGACAAATCGTACTGCACGGAATTCTAATGACAATCTTTAGGATGTTTATCCTGTTATTCTTGAGGGTCCATATATCATCGGTTATGGTGACAATAGGTTGGTAAATTCCATTCCTGAGGGTTTTTCGCTCTGCTCTCCTTGGGATTTTAGTTGGATTGAGGAGGAGAAAGTGGTATGTCTTTCTAACCTTCGCTCCTTTATTAATCTTTCTTTATTTTACTTTTATTTTTTCTCCGTTTCACTAGTTTCTTCATCTCCAGATTGCCAAGCTGAAGAAGGATTATAGCGGTCACAAGAAACAAAGCACACTGGAAGCTCTACGTTCAATCACTGATGAAGTAAGAAATACTTTTTATTTTATTTTAACAATATTGTTGCCTCTATTTCTTATATTTATCTGTGTGTGAAGGTGGATGGGCTAGATATTGGTGGCACTGATGATGAAGATTCTTGTGAGGGTGAGAAAGAGACTTCTACTTGCACAAATCTTAAGGGAAAAACCTTTGCTTCCAAGTCCTTTGTGAAGAATGTCAGCAAGAAGACCAATTCCAAGAAGGGGATAAAGACTTCCTCTACTACCTCGTCTCCTAATCCTTCAGTTTCTCATTCTCATGGAAATGAGCTACCGTTCCCTGATGAATCTATTTCAGCTTCCCCCATGGCCCAACTATCTCTCATCTTCAAGGATTCCTTCGCAGCTGCTGGTGATGATAACTTAGTTCGCACCTGCCAAATGATTTCTTCCATATGCGATGCTACCACTTTGAGTCATGAATCTCTGCGAGGATCTGCCTCAGCCATATCTCCAGAGTTCCTATTTCCTATGGCTTCCATGGTATGTCTTCTCCTTTTGCTGAGATGAGTTTAAGCTAATGCTTCTTCTTTATTATTATGAATTTTGTTTTTCTTTTGATCCTTACAGGTGGCGCGAGCTTCTCATGTTGTTTCCTCTGACTCTCATAGGAAGAATCACTCCTTCGAGGTTGAGTGTGCGAAGCTTAAAGGAGATCTTTTGAGCAAGACGCAGGAGGCAGATACTCTTCGTCAGAGGAACAATCAGTTAATAAGTGCGTTTCCTTTCGCTCCCTCATACCTTGTGAATTTTTGTTGTGTCTTCATATTTTTTCTATTACTTAAACCTGCAGAGCTTTATAATTTAACTGAAGAGGCGGCTAGACTTCCTGATGATAATGATGCCCTTTTAGAGCTTCTTAACGCCTCGGTGGACAATTTTCCCATGCGTGGTCTAGAGAATCTTAGCTGGAAGGAATTGAGGCTAAAATACGAAGCCCTTCTTTGTGATCATAGACCATTATTAATTTCTAATAGGACTTTTCAACGTCGCGCCCGTGAGGATAAAGAGAGAATTAGAATTTTAGAAGCCAAAAAGAATACTCTTATAACTGAAAAAGATCAAGTAACCGCTAATGGTGTGAAAGCTTTGAAGCAGTTTCATGAGGCTCAACTCAAGATTCAGATAGAAAGGGATCGTGCCATAAGTGATAGGGATGCTCTTCTCGCTCGTGAAAATAAACTTCGCTCTCGTCTTCTGATAGAGAATGATGCTGAGTTTGAATGGGCTGCTAGAGTCCTTGATAATGCTAGGTTGGATTTGGCTACAAATGTTAGTTTAGAATTTGAACATGCATCCCTGGTTAAAACCATCATTTCCGAAAAAGAAGGTTTCTCATTGTCTTTGTTCTTAATTTTACCCCTATTTTATCTCTTGAGTTGTGTACGTGCGATTTTGACTCTTATCCTTATCTCTTCGCATCTGCTGAGAAGGAATTCCTCGAAAAGTAGCAGAAGTATCAGAAAGATATTGAAAGCTTACAGGCGAAGTCTTCTGATGAGATTGAAAGATTGGAAGAAAAATTCGTAGCTCGTGATACCAAGTGTCGTCGACTCAAGAAAAAGCTCAAAACCACCGTTTCCAACTTAACCAAAGATGTCATTCGCATACGTGATAGGGCTATTAAAGAGGAAGTGGGTGATGATTCCTAAAAAGTGCATATTTCTATATCTTTTTGTTGGCATTTAACTCATCTTTTGTGCATTAATTCTACATTTTATCCCATATTCTGTATTTTCTTTGTTTTCAAGAATAAATATTTTTATTAACTAATTTTGCATTTTTAGGTAATAAATAAAGTTTGGATGAATAGCGGAGCAAAAAGAGCAGAAAAGTGGTGGAAGCCAAGAGGAATCACACAAGGAAGCCGCGAAGAATGTTGTGCGCAAGACCAAAAGGCTAGAAATGGGCTTGAAGAGGAAGAATTGTTCTTAAAGAAGATATAGGCTTGGCATACCCAAGGCCCAAAACCCTCACCCAAACCCATTTCCAATATCCATACTCGCCTTCATATTCATCCGTCGGATTGGATCATCTCAGCATCGTACGGTCGCTTCATCATAGTGCATCAAAATCTGAAGATCCTGAAAAACACTATAGCACCTAACTCCATCTTGAGCCGTCAGTTTCGTTGTACTTCCGCATCCAACGGTCGCTCCTCGCTTCCTTCCATTTCGTCGTTAGATCGATCCATCATCTCCACATCCCACGGCTCATCCTCGATGTTCATCCAATTTGCTACAACCGCCCAACACCCGAGCACCTAACACCAATACCCGTCAGCCAAACAGACCTTACCCAATTTTCCATCGACCACCTTCTTCTCCACCTTCTCCCCCATCCCTCTGCAACAGATCCACCTACTCCCTGCCACCACCTTCTCCGCCCCTACCAGCCACCACAGCCACCCTACAACCCTAACAACTAAAACCCATCATCACCACTGACCTCCCCTACTAGCTATCAGTCGAGTTCGTCGATTTCACGCCCCTCTTCTCACTGTTGGCGTGTGAAAGTGACGAACTAGGTTGATGGCTATGAAGCTAGAAACGTAGCAGGAGCAGGAGGAAGAGAAGATAAAGCATGGGTCGACATCAAAATCGCGAGAACAGTAAGGAATTTTTTCAATTAAAAATTTAGGTTTTCGAATTTTAGGGTTTCACAAAATTAGGGCTTTTTGAAAAGCTATAAAAGGCAAGTTGCAGGGAATGTAAAAGGGGTTCTTGGGTCATCCGAGATACCCCCTAATTGGGTTAATTTCATGTTTAATTTCAATTTCCATTTCAAATCAATTTAGGGTTCTTCAATTTTAATTTTTAGGGTTTACTGTTACTGTTAATTTTGTGATGTTTGATACTTTAATCATGTTATGTTAATCACCATGTTTGTTATGTTCTAATCCACCACTAGGGTGAGAATACCATTGAACCATGTTGGTTAGCCATTTGGGTTACATCCTGTTGAGCTCAAAACACTTAGGTTAGTGACATTCCAAGGGTTCACTGGCTTGTGATTAGTGGTGCTTTAAACAGACCATTAATGCTAGGAGTCAGTGATAGTCTGAGGGATTAACAAAGCCATATTAGTTAGAGACCTAGAACCTAATTGACCTGTGATTGTTTATGCTTTAATCAGATAGGCAATGCTAGGGGTTAATCCAAGGACTTTAGGTAGTTAACTAGACACATGACAAGGTTAACCTAGGTGAACTAGCTAGGTGAAGGGAATTCTCATCCATCTCCATACACTTCATTCCCATCCACAATTTCTCTCCCATGTTCTGTTTTGGTTAAGTTTTTCTTATTCATTGCCACTGATTTTTCTTTGCTCCTTTGCCACTGATTTTTCTTTGCTCCTTTGCCACTGTCATTCACTGCTTCTTTGGTTTACTGTCACTTGTTTCTTCACTTCAATACACACCCAAGTCTCTGTGGTTCGACCCGTACTTGCACATTTTCCACTTTCGACACCGTGCACTTGCGGTATTAGTTTGTAGGTCTTTTAAAAGCCTGCCAGTGGGCGAGCTTTGCTCTGAACATCACATTCCTATCCCATCTCATTATGAGTTTGAGGCTCCTTCGGAAAATGAAGAAACTTTCGAAATCTCCGATAGTGATGCTGGATATGAGGATTCTGACGAAGAAGATCAATACTCTGAGTTTGATGAAGATAATGTTGGCGAGAAGTAGTTGTTTGCTTTTATCCTTCTTTTATGTTCTTTGTATTATACCTTCTTCTTTGTACATATACGGAGTATCTTTCATCTTTTAATAGGATTCACCTTTTTTATGCTTATCCCTCCTTCTCCTGACTGTTTATCAAAAGAAAGATGCTTTCCTTTCTAATAACTTGTGTTAGTTTCAGGGTAACTTATAGAAGCAAATATAATAACATATGTGCGTGAGTTTGTCATATAGTAATACATGTGTGTATATCCATCATGTGCAAAAATACAACAATACATGAGTATGAGCTTATCACGTGTGAGAATATACAATTTCTATCATGTTTGACACGAGGCAATTATGCTAGTGCGAATAACACATGTTTATTGTGTTTATAATCCCATTCTTGCCTCTGTTATTCGCAGAAGTGCAATTGCCTCTGTTAAATCCTCAGTTATGCATGTTACCTTTGTAATTCAAAATCATACCTTTATGTTTTGATCCTACCTTTGCCTTTGCATTTGTTTCATCCTGCAAAAATAATGTTAATGCGGTCTTTTGTGTTTATGCGTGAGGTCTTGTTGAGCCTCCCTAATTAGAGGTCTTAATAGCCTCCCCTGTTAATAGGACTTATATTTACCTCAGGGTATTCATTTTCGTTGTACGACGAAATAGCAGGCGGTCTCTACGATTTCGCGCAGCGACCCATTGATCTCGTCTGATCATCTTTCGTATTATTGCCTCTGCAGGATTTTTTATGCACCAATATGACAGGTATATACTCTTGTTTTAGTTATAGTCCTATGATATTGACGTCTTTTGACACAATTTAGCTCCCTAATGGAGGGCGCCGTCCTTATATTCCCCCTGGTTGTCCCTTCAAGGAGGCGTACCCCTACCGGGTTAGGGTGGGCTCCTCCCATCCAGTGATGCAACAACCAGTTGTCTTCGCAGTCTCTTTCGAGACTGCACCCTAAGTGGGGCATCTTGAGGACCGAGTGTATCATATCCAGGACTTGCCAAGAGTGGTGAGGTACGCTCCAGACGCCCCCGACACCCTTGGCTCAACCGTGTACCGCGGCAGCCTGGTTGAGTTTGTACACTCCATGATAGAGAACTTAGTACCTTAGCCTTTCGACTAAGGAGTCTCTACCGGATAGGCTTTTATTTCGCCCCCAATATCCATGACTCAGGTTCCATGGATGGTATGGCTTTCGCCCGAGCCATGCATTACTAGGTTTTCCCCAATTATGACGCGCGTTAGGGCTTATTTATATTGCCTCTTGCACAAGTGCGAACTAGGGTGCACGCCACAATTGGATGCCTAGCCTTCCTAGTTAGAGGTTTTAAATTTTGTTTCCCCCTAGTGAGGTCTTATTTTTGCCTCGTTTCTTTGCTTGCATGTTAGAAGCATGTGTTGTAGAAGGAACAAAACTTTTCTATTAATAATCCTTGCTTGTAGAATTCTGATTTTCCTTTCTCTTCTTTGTTCGAAAAAATAGAAATGTCTTACTAATAACTTATAATAATCTATTAGTTACTTCGCCCCTTTTACTCCTCCATCCATTTCGCATATAATTAGTAATTTTGAATTGATGTTGTCGCGCGTCCTAACCGTAATACTGCTTTAGATATTTCTTGTTATAAATCCTACTCTCCATTTTCTCCATATTTCTTTCATCTCTTTCCATTAACTTGTACATCCCATCTCCAACATATTTCTTCACCATATATGTGGTGGCTCTCTAAAAGAGACACATAAATGATACCTGCAAGTGCACAGGGTCTGTTGTAGTGAGTGTGCAAGGCAGGGTCGAACCACAGAGACTTGGGTGTGAATTGAAGTAATGAAGCAAGTGACAGTTAACAAGAAAAATCAGTGGCAGTGAATAAGAAACAGTGAAACAAAGACAAACAAACCAAGGATGTTAGCCAAGGGCAGTGATAAAGAAACAAAGGAAGGTCCTCCAACTATGTTCTTGTCCCTTGTTAGTTATCAGTCAGCTTCTAGGCTTTCTGAATAACTAGATGACAGTTGCGTTTCAAAGCCGGCTGTTAATCTAAGGGTTGGTCTAGAAAGGAGGCTAAAGGCACTAAGATGAATTCTAAACCTTGTGGTAGTTGGGGCTCTCACACTGCAACTACCCGCAGAGAAGCTTTCTTAGTGTTTTAACAACCTATAAGGATATTCAATCCTAGACATTTCAAGCACAACAAGATCAGAGCATGGATAGGATAAAAACAATTGAAGTTTTCACCATCATTTAAAATAAAAACTAACCCTTGAGGCACTGGCTATTCCAGTCCTCTTGGGTGAAGCACTGGCTAGTCCAGGCATACCCCAATTACATCACCAACACATCTATTTATAGTTACAATCAATTCTCCCAAAATAGGACCAAAACAGTCCCCATTAGGGTTTGGTGAAAATCAAAATTAAATCACAATAATCCTACCTAATGTTGATAACAACCCTAACACTAGTAGAAAAATGATGATCTGTAACAGTTAAGAACTGTTACTGTATTATTTCCGTAACAGTTTTAGTTTTTTCTGCGGTGTTACTAAAGCCCCTGTTACGGAAAGTTTATAAAACCTGTTACGGAAAGGCTATTGAAAAATGACTCATAAATTCTAAAACTATTACTGTTGGTAGTTTTCAGTAACACTTTATAAAAATATATGTTACTGAATAATTTCTATTGTAACTATTTTACATAAAACCGTTACCGTTAGCAGTTTATTGTAACATGTTTGGGAACAAACTGGTGCTATTGTTTGAGTAACCGTAATAGTTTTTATTGAAACTGTCATAAAAACTGAAAGTTTTTACTGACTACCATCACCTCCACCACTAGCGCCACCACTACCTCCACCACCAGCACTGCCACAACCATCAACACTAGCATCTCCACAACCGTCACCACCATGTCCGCCGCGTCCACTACCATGAGTTGGTCTTCTTGGACATGAAATATAAATTCTATAAAAGTACACTTCACAAGATTCGACCTTGAGACCTATTGCATTAATTATAACTCTTGAACCACTCTTCCATGTTTTCCTTTTGTTTAATGTTATCCAAATAAAATATTTACTCTCATTAGACAGTAAACTATACCTCCACCACCTTCGTCGTCACACCACGCAACTACAACACAATTTATATTTTTAATATTCCTACATATTTTTACAACTTGTTTATTATTTTGTATTATATTCGATTTTTTCTGAAACCTTAGGTAACCATCAGTACGAGCCATGGCTAGCTCTCGTGCTTAGAACTAAATCAAGATGTTAAATTAATGTCAGTCCATAAGTAGTTATTTTTTTGAACCGAATACCCAAAAACTAGTTATACAAATAAATAATTTACAAAAATGTCACGATAATGTCAACTATGGTAACATATTAAACATGTTGCAGTAACATAAATATATAGTAACATTTAGTTTAAAAAACGTTACGATAATGCCAACTACGGTGACATATTAAATATGTTACGGTAACATAGGTATATAATAACAGTTGGTTTAAAGAACTGTAATGGTAATGTCGACATACGGAATATGTTATAGTAACATGGGTATATAGTAACACTTACTATAAAAACAGTTACAATATACAACCTGATAACATTATGTAACACTTCTTACGAAAAGTGTTATTGTTATTTAACTATCTAACATTTAGTAACAGGCATTTTACGAATTGTTACTTTATAAAAGTTTGAACTGTTACTAAATGTCACTTTTCTACTAGTGTAATAGACTATCCCATACCTCAATTTAACATTCAATTGATTTCCCCCAAAAATTTCCCAAATCAGAAAAATTAGGGTTTTAGAAATTAAAATTAGAAATTTACCTAATCTCTGAC
Source organism: Papaver somniferum (assembly GCF_003573695.1). Taxonomy (NCBI): domain Eukaryota; kingdom Viridiplantae; phylum Streptophyta; class Magnoliopsida; order Ranunculales; family Papaveraceae; genus Papaver; species Papaver somniferum. Next base: position 149,647,405 of record NC_039367.1, on the reverse strand, counting down.
TCCAATCAAACTTCGACCCATGCTTAGAATTAGTCTTCTCTTGCTTCCCATACCTTCAATTTGCCTCTAGATCGACCTAATTTACCTATTTCACACTTTAGGGTTTCGGTTGAAAATGTGTGGAATAAGTAAAGTAGACGGACTAGGGAGAGGGGAACAATGATGGGTTATCATTGTTTGACGCTGTGGTAATTATCGTGGTGATGGCGGAGCAGTTGGGATAGCAGGTGGAGGAGATGGTGGCGGACATAGAGGTTGCAGAGGAGGTGAGGGGAGAAAGAGAAGATGGAGTCGATGGAAAAGAGTGAGGGGGGTGTTTGGTTGGGTAGGAATAGGGTTAGGTACTAGGGTGTTGAGCGGATGTATCAGAATTCGATGTCCAGTGAGTTAAAGCGTTGGATCGACACATCTGGATCGAATCTATCGGCTGAGATGGCAATGCTTGCAGCGACCGTAGGATTGTGAGACACAACAAAACTGATGGCTCCAGATGGAGTTAGGTGCTGTAGTGTTAGACAGGATCTTCAGAGTTTGATGCACTGTGATGAAGCGACCCTTGGATGATGGAATGGATCCAATCTGACGGTTAAGAAGGGAAACGGGTTTGGGTATTGATTTTAGGCTTAGAAAATGGGTTTGGGTTTAGGAAATGTGTTTGGGCTTAACCAATCTTGAGCCACTTCTTCTTTAAGAACAATTTCTTCCTTTGTGAGCCCATTTCATCCTTCTGGTCTTGTGCACAACATTCTTCGCGGTTTCCTTATGTAATTCCTCCCGGCTTTTCACCACTTTTCTGCTCTTTTCCGATCCGCTATTCATCCAAACTTTATTTATTACCTAAAAATGCAAAATTAGTTAATAAAAATATTTATTCTTGAAAACAAAGAAAATACAGAATATGGGATAAAATGTAGAATTAATGCACAAAAGATGAGTTAAATGCCAAGAAAAATATATAGAAATATGCACTTTTTAGGACTCATCAATATGGTCCATCCCATGCTACTTTTTTCTTCTTACTTCCCTGCTTGCGGCATGGTGGTACTTGGCTCATGACTAACTCTCCTGGTTGGAATTCTTCCCTTTCAGATTTCTTCGCATATTCATGCCTTTTTGCTATGTTGACCGTCCTCACCTGAATTTGTCCTGTACTAGTTCCTTCCTTGTTCTCTTTTACAATCGCAACATCTTCTTCCTTTGATGATTCCTTATATTTATGATGATCATCGACTTCTCCTTCTTTTTCTATGTAGTTCACCATCAATCTTTCACATCTCTTACTTTCTTCTGCGTCACGCTTCCAATTTCTTCTCTTACTCGCACGCACTTCACTTTTCTCAACATCAATTTGATTGCATGTTTTCGCTTGACTCCAACGCCTCGTGGTAATGGAAACTTGATACACTGATGATATGTGTAAGCCACACCCAGAATGCTATATAACCACGGTCTTCCAATTAATGCATTGTATGGAGATTCGATGTCTACGACGCAAAAGTTTATTTCTGTAAAGATTTTCTTAAGAGGGATTCGCATGGTAACCATTGAAGCCGTATATTTTATAAGTTGAAGGAATCAAATCTTCATCTTTTCCTCATATTGTCTTATATGTATGATAAAATAAAATATCCATCGAGCTCCAGAATCAATTAGTATTTTATTTATCGCCCATGTGAGATCCTCTTCACCTTCTTTCTTATCCGGTTTTTCTTTTGGTATTATCTCTAACTTAACCACCAGGGGGCTCTCATGGAGCTCACCTCCTCCAGATACTTCTTCTGCGCTAAATGTGATTGGCTGCTTTTGTCATTCTTTGAGTTTTGGTATCTTTGCTAGGTTCAGTATTTCCTTTACTTTAGCATTCCTCGCATATACTCGGCTCAGCACATTGTCATGAAAGTCTTCTAAACTTTTTGATGAGTGTATTATTGAGTTACAGTGTAGATTCTTTGTATTTTCTCCCACTTCTATGAGAAAGGTATTTTTGCCTTTGTCTGCTCCTGATGTCTGCCAACTTATTGTTGGTTGCGATGGTGGTGGAGGAGGTAGTGGTGTAGCTAGGAAGTGGTTAAGATTTCCTTGTCCAATCATTTTCAATATGATCCGCTGTATGTTCTTGCAGTTATTCGTTGTGTGGCCGTGGAAACGATGATAAGCACAAAATTCTTTACTTCTTCTCCCGGATGGTGGTTCTTGCCATAGATTAGGTGGTGGCGTTATCTCTTCCATTAATATAACATCTTCCCATACTTTGTCCACTGTTGTGTTAAGTAGTGGCATCCTGACCTCCTCATGGACTCTGTAGTTGGCGTCTTGATTGTAATACCTCATGTTTCCTCCATATCCGTCTCCATGATTGTCGTATCTTGCAACTTTGTTGTTTCCTCGATGATTGTTGTATTGCCTCTCTCTGTACTCTCGCTCATACATTTCTTGATCTCCGCTACTCATTGCTACCTACTTTTCTTGAACTTCTATTATAATTATCTCCTTGCTTCCCTGCGAAGTGCTCGCAACAGCGTTTGCCATCCTTGGTAATAGACTCGCATTCCCTTCCCTTTCACTCGCGACTGCAACCGGGTAAGATTCCATATCCCTCTGCTTTTATTCAAGAGCAATATACTTTTCCTGGTATTCGTGTAGCTCCTCCATCGTTATCCTGTCCTTCACCCTGAATATCTGCGTGTACAACAAGTCAGTAGGAAATAGGGCATTGATGAATGCTAATATGATATTTCTTTCATCCACACGTCCTGCCATTTCGCTACACATTGTCCTCCATCTAGTAGTTATTGCTCGCAGGCTTTCATTTGTTCTTCTTCTTAGGCTGAATACTTTCTCAATTCCTGTCCTTAGCATATTATTGATAATGTATTGACTCAAGAACAAACTCTGCAGGTGCTGGAATGATATTACTGAACCTACTGGCAATCCCTCGAACCACTTCAAATCTTCTCCTGCGAGGATCGCCGGGAAATACTTGCATAAGACCGCGTCGTTATCCTCATATTGCAGCAAAGCTAAACTGCACGCCCTTATGTGATGGATTGCGCACGTAGATCCATCAAAGATGCTAGGAAATATGGGTAGTATGCATTTTGTTGGTATTGTTACTAATTGTATCCGTGGTGTGAAGGATGTCTTTGCTTCTTCTGCTATCGCCTCTTCTAGCTTCCTTCTCCCTCCATCTTTCCCTTTTGCGAGTAACTCTCTTATCTCTGTTATCTCTCTTAAAATTTCATTATTGGGGAATGGGTTCTCCTGTTGCTGCATCGGTCTTTTCAAGCGTGTTTGCCTCATCCTGTTTTTGTTCCTGTTTTGACGTATAGCCTCCCCTAGTTCTTGTTGTTCAGCTTCTTCTCTCCTCCTTTTTCGCCTTTCTTGCTCATCCCTCTTGTGCTCTTGTGCAGCTCTATCTCTCTCGTTTTGTCGCCTCAACATTTCTCTTCCGCGGGGAATCATCCTTGCTTGTTCTGGATCATTTTCTTGTTCAGAGTTGTCTTGGATGCGATTATACTCTTCATTTCGCTCCAATCTACCTTCTCTGTGACGTCCTCGCCTAGGTTCATTCTCTCCTTCCTGTATGTATCGATCTTCTATTTGATTCCGTTCGTGCTCCTCCTGCATGTTATCTCCTACCTGAATATTATTATCCAAATTATTATCTATAAATTGTCTCTGTTCATCGCTTATGTGATCAGATCTTCTTCGTCTGGAGGTACTTCTACTTTTCCTTGATCTTGAGCTCGCACATGTTGTTCTGGATCTAGTTTCTTACCTTTGTTCATGTAGCCTGTGGTTCTCTTGTCTTAGTTCATCATTCTGGCGTATCAAGTTCGCACGTGTTTCCTCCTCACTCCTTCTTTCATCGACCATCCTTTACCTCAGCTCTGCGATGGTCATGTTCTCCTCGTTTTCTCCTACCATTCCTTCATCATGTGTTCTCCCTTCGTCTTCTTCTGCAGTATTTGCATCCGTAGTGTGAACACTTACTTCATCATAATTTCTTTGATCGTTCTCCCTTGGTTCCTACTGGATTCGAGATCTGATCGGTTGAGATCTGTTGTTCCTCTCTCCCATTCTTGATGTCTCTGCGATTTCGCCTCTTCTTCTACCTGCAATTCTTCTACTCCTCCTAATCGGTGTTGGATTTTCTCCTGCAGATACTTGTCTCACCAGTTTGTGTTCCTGAAATAGTGTTTATGCAAACCAAAACTTCATTCCTTAATGAAAACTGTGTTTTGAATGAGGGAATCCAAATGTTGGAATTCCAAGAAAACAATCTAAATCTTTCACGAGAACAAAAACAACAAGAAATCTTTGAAAAATATAATCCTTACGGTTACTCCATAGGTTCGAAATCAGCGAATACTCAAGAGCAAACTTATGAACTTATTTTTTTTGTAAACCTAAACTCAACGAGAACAATCAAAAATCTTTCACAAAAACAAGAATATAAGAAATCTTCAAAGAATCAATTTAAAACTTTCACAAACAGGTGTAATCTCTTCCTCGAGTTGTATTCTAGCGCCAAAATGTAGTAGTGAAAAATCTCACTACTACACCCCTTAGATAATCTATTTAACAAACTAGGAAATCATCATGAAGAACACATATAAAAATTTTATTAAGTTTAGAAATCAATACAAGAAAGAAGAAGATAAAAGCCTAACTTGGGGAGTAAATAACTTTCTGTCTCTTATAGTTCTACCTCAACTCTCAAAAAGATCTCCTTCTCAACGCAAGGATGGTTGGTCCTATATATAGGAGTTTTACATAGTGGAGGACAGCTAATAAAACCCCTATTTTCGGATCTAACGTGCGATGTGCTCGCACGTTTACATTTAGGTCTTCTCGCACATGTTCTTGGAACTTCGCACTGGCTTCACACTTTACTCGTGACCTTATGACGTCATTGATTTCGTCATCTGGGATATAATGCGCGCGAGCACGTTCGCCCCCTTACAATAATACCACATCGCATGATACTTATGGGTGGGATATTTAACCCCTACACCAAGTCTAGCTACTCCAGTACAACTTGATAATTCTTTGCATGGCCTCGTATACATGATAGGATGTGGGTTTGGTTATGACTCGAAGAATGATGATTACAAGTTTGTTCGAATTGCAACGTGTTCACCTGTCAAAACAGTTAAGGATATACATGTAGTTGAGATCTATTCACTTAGATCGAATTCATGGAAACCAATTGAACAATTATCCTACCATCTAATAGTATCTGCCAACAATAAATCACAGTACGGTGTGTTTTGTAACGGAGCTCTTCATTGGCTTTCATCCTCTTCCGTTAAAGTTTTAATTGTTTTACATATGACAGATGAGAATGTTAGAAAAATCTCACAACCAGAAAATTTGGACTTCAAGAATCCTAGCAACACACATATTGATGTGATGGATGGATGTGTTTGAACGCTGTATTCTAATTCAAACCTTGGTTTTGAAGTATGATTGATGAAGAATTATGGAAAGAAAGAGTCATGGACTAAAATTTATAGTATTTCAAAACTGTCATCACCTGAAGTGAAAAGGTTTCAGCACTCAAGTGCTTAAAAACCGGAGAGATTCTATTAGAGGTTCATTATTATCCGGCTTACGTAAATCAGGGCTATGGGGGTAATAGAAAAGCTTCGCTTTTATATGATCCAAAGAGTGAGGTGTCTAAGGTTTTGAAGCTTAATGAGGATATTGGGCCTTCAAACTCGTCGACATCATTATTCTATACTTATGTGAAGAGCTCGGTTTCAGTTTTCTTGGGGACCAATATTGGCTAAAATTTGGCTTTCGGTCGTACATTATAGTTACTAGGATAACACCTGCAAGATTTTTTTTTTTTCTTTAATAAACAAGGAACTTTTTCATCAATAGAATTCGAGGTTACAATGAGTTAAAGATCCAAAACAAAAGAATACAAAGTAAAAAAACATACGGTAAAAGTATAATACTGAGAAATCCGACCAGTGAAAGAAAAGGATTACCGGAGATTGAAGTATTCACCAACACCCACCACTATAAAGTTACTCATCGCCATTCTTTCTTCCATCACCACTAATATTATCGCCTCCACCGCTAACTGAAACCGTCCACCGTTTCTACCGGTCATTGCTTCTTCCACTACTACCATTAATTTCTATTGATATAATAATTTTTATTAAAATTAATATATATATATATATATTCATTAGATTAATTAGGAGGACGTAAATAATTCATGATGAGCAATTAATTAGACACTAATTAATAAATCACTTACAGTGTTTTTTAGTTGAACAGACCTCCCTTTTCCGTAGATAAATTTGGACCTCGTTTTATCTTGCCTAACATGTCCAAACCTTGTTTTGTATTCTAGATTTGGTATATATGTATTCCCAAATAATTAAACTGGCACCCGCATTAACAGCATTGCAGACATGGAGTGCAGATGTACCGAGCTAGAAGTAAGTAGAAACTTGTTTATGGAGACGCAAGAGAGTTTGGGGCGCTTTATTTTAGTTAGTGTCATACCGATTTTAAAATGTTGTATCGTCCCCTTCCAAGGGATATTCTGGAGTGCAGTTTTGGAATGAATTTTTCGTGATTTTCCATTGTAAAGCCGAGTCCAGTGGATTAATTTTGTTGGATGAAAGCGACCAAAAACCATGGTCTAAACTCAAATGCCGTTCTCTTTCCTCAAAAATAGGGAACGTGGGAGATGATTTAGATTCATTGTCAGGAAAAAAGGAAAAAAATAAAATGAAAAGCCCCATATTTTTTAAAATTTTATAATAAACAAAATCTAGAAATTGACCTACTTTATATATTTGGGAATACTAAAATTTACTATTAAAAAAAAATTAAAACAGGTAAAGAAGAATATTATATATCCTAGGCCTAGTTAGCAATTCGGGATTCGGCAAACGTACGAGTATTATATGGTTTTGTAAAACTCAAATTCGGTCAAAAATTCAATCAACGGAACGTGATTCTTCAGTAATTCGGAACGACATACGTACGTGTATAATTCGATTTATAAATGTGAGTTCGGATCTGAAAATTCGATATCTATATATAATAAATAATTAGTATTTATAAGGTCATAGACTAATTTTTATGCATACATGTGAGTTATTTAAAGAAAAAATAAACTTAATATGATGATATTAATAATATATACAACATTAGTCATCAAAGACGACGTGGTATAGTGGTTTAGATCTCTCTCACCTTCACCTTCAAATCTCTTCTGTCATTTTTGTTTCATAAAAATTACAACAACGTCTAATATTGGGCCGTGTATGCTTGGGAGGCAGTAAAGCCCAAAATATAGTAGGGCTGAACATGGTTTCAGTTTTCTGCTGGAACCGAACCAAATGAGACCAATTAGAAAGAAACCAAACCGAACCATTTACTAATGGATTGGTTACGGTGTAGAAAGTGGGAAACCGATAGTGTTGGTTTTGGTTTGGTTTGACCTCTAAAACCGAACCAAAAACCATTGGAAAACCGATTAATTTTTAAGCTTAGTTTCTACCGTCGATTTACAAGTATTAGATTCTACCCATTGATTTAGAGGATAAATAGAAACCCTAAATCTAATATTTCATTATGATACTCTCCCTCTTTCTCTTTCTCCTTCTCTCAGTTGCCTCTCTTCTCCACCCCCAACTACAGCTGGTGCTACTCGACTTTTTTCTTCCCGTCTTCCTTCTTTTTTATTTGTCAATAACTAAATTAAGATATATTATATATCTTATTTTGATCTCTAGAATTAGAGTAAGCTTTAACTATTCTTGATATTTTTTTATTTATTTTTTTGTCTGTAAATTTGTGTAGACCAATACTATTGGCAACTACGATTTTTTTATCTGTAAATTTGTGTATTTTTTTTTTTGGTTTGACATAATTATTGGTTAACCAAAAACCACTGGGAAAAACCGAAACCAACTGGAACCATTTGGAAACCGAACCAATGGTTAATGGATTGGTTTGGTTTAGATTTTTAGAAACCAATAGTATTGGTTTCGATTTTGGTTTGGCTAGAAACCGAACCAAAACCGACCATGAACAGCCCTAAAATATAGGGTCTTTGAAAACATAAAAGCTAAAAAAATTCTGACGAATTAAGCGGACGTATCATTCGGGATACGTAAAGTTCGTGAACAATTTGCGAATAATCCGGAAATGCAACATAATACGCGTCTTGGGTTCGGAAGTGCAAACGTACGCGAATAAAACGGAAAAATTCGCGATACGGAAAAATGCGCGCCTATCCAGGGACCAGCCTCGTCATTTTCCCTCCTTTATCTTAAGACGAAAACGCTCCCCTTGCCTTACGTGGCAACTCTGTATAAATGGTAGGGAACTTCCCTACCACTAGACTCATCCTAAACGAAGATACGAGTGAATTCCAAATAAGCAAAGTTGTATACATTGACCAGCATTCATGTAAACTAACCAGCTGCCAATAGACACCGAAAAGGCTTATTGTCTCGTGAGTCTTGTCTAGTCTTGTCATGTCATGTCATGTCATGTCATGTCATGTCATGTCATGTCAAGCTTCTTATCACACGATGTACAACGGAGTGTTCTACTGTACCTGATTAAATAATAGATTTATGTATTATCTAAGTTTGATTCTGTATTTCATTCCTCATCTTCTGGTTCATTATATCTTGTACGCGTACGTAGGTATAACCTCTTCCACCGTTATGTCGGACAACTTATTATTGCTGCCGCTATCTTTTACGTTCTTTTTAAACACCTTAAAGCGTCCATTTTTCTCTTCGGCCACAATTCCGAAATTCTAAGTCATTGTCTTTAAATTTCCATGGAAAACAACATCATCAAAAATCCAAAACCAAAAACATGCACATCTCAGTTTTTTTGTCCATACCATCGTGGACTAAGCTACCACGATTGAAGTTGCCTGCTAACGATGGCAGACGTGGAGTAGAAATAAGAACCTTGAGCATATTATCATAAAATAATAAAAAAACACAAACCCCTTCTTTTCCCACTGGGATCGACAGTCACAACAATGCAATAAATTTAGAATTTCAGCATAAATTTATACTAACGAGCATAAATTTGAATTTCAGCATGGCGATCCTCCCATTCATACTAACGAGCTAATTTAGAACGGAAAGTCGAAAGGCACAAACTAGGTTCGACGACCCTAGTTTCGTCTGGTTTAATGGCAGACGTGGAGTATTCTAATAGTGACTGAAATAGACACGCGTCAGTCTATAATTATTTGATACTTATTCCTTTTGTGGACCATGGTGCAGATTGGTGCAGGTTTCAAGAGTCATTAAAACAATATAAATACGGAAAGATGCATGAAACCTGGCTTATATTCGAAAACGTTGAAATTTCTTTTTTTGGTAGAAGAGAAATCTCACAAGGAAGAGGAAGATCGGAGAGAGTGAATTACTGCCTAAAGAATTCGTTTTCTGCAACTAGTCGACAAGATGAGGAAACCACCGAAACACTTGAGCAGCAGCCAGACCTTGGAAAACCAAGGACAGGATCAAACGCAGCTAAGCGAAGAAGATAAACGAAAGCTGAATGATGAGATTCAAGAGATTCAACAGAAAATTTGCAGATGTCTGATAAGGAATTGGAAGAGTACTCTGCAAGAGAAATCGAAAAATATGAAGCTGAAGAAGAACGGAAACGGAAACAAGAAATAGCAAACCGTAAGAAGAGGAGTAAGGATGATAAAGTTCATCTATGAGTTTACATACTCTTAGAGCGTCCACAATGGACGACCAAACCCAAATATTAGGTCCAGTGTATAGGCGTAGTGGGACGGACTATCGATCAAAATTTGATCAAAAATTAAAAATCAGACCAAGTTTGGTCTGCGACCAAGACCAAACCCAAATATAGTCGGGCGTTTATATAATGTCCGCCTACACAACGGACGTTGATATAATGTCCGCAATTCATCGAGCGTTTGTAAAGTTAACGTCTGATGTAGGGGCGTTCGTAAAGAATTCGCCTGGAACAGGCGGAGGTTAAATGTACGCCCCACTGGGCGTTGATATACATTACGCCTGACTACCAGGCGGGGATAAACTTAACGCCTTTAGTGGGCGTTGATATACATTACGCCCCAAGCTTACAATTAAGACCACCATCACATGGGGCGGGCTTTATACCTTCGCCCCATTATTTTTTTATTTTTATTTTTTTATTTTCTGTTTGAATTCCTCCGAGCGTAATCTTTATTAACGCCTGATTTCAGGCGTAATCTTTACAAACGCCCATTTCAGGCGTTATCTTTACCAACGCCTGATTCCAGGCGTAAACTTTACCAACTCTCGATGTCCAGGCGAACTTTATATCAACGCGCGACCAAATTTACTCTTCTCCCTCTATATCACACGACGGACTAAACCCAAATTTGATCTTTTTTTTTAGTCTTTGGTTTTTGATTTTGGTCGCACCACTGCAGTTGCTCTTAATTTACATCTATGATTAACTCTCTCCAAAATGCCAACATCTATGTTCACGGGGTGAATCAAGGAATTGTCTTAATTGTTCACTGATGTAAAGTTCATCTATGAGTTTACATACTCTTAATTTACATCCACGGATGTAAAGTTCATCTATGTATAAAATCTTTCTTTGGATCAAAAAAAAAAAGAGAGAATTTGTCTAAAGAATGGCAATAAACGTGAATAAAAATAAAATAGCTAGAAGAAAGTAACATGGGGCACAAATGTAGAAAGCAAACTCAAAAAGGGGGTTTAAAGATAGAAAAAGTCTCGGCAGACAGAGATGAAAACCATACAAAAAACCGCCCCTCACAGCCAACTCCTCACACGTCTCCCGAGAGGTAGGCCTACAAAAAAAAAGATGTAAGAGACGATTTTTACCTGGTCTGTTTTCTCGATCCGTAGAGAACTACTGTTAGAGATAAGAGACATGAGGTGAAACCGTGAAACAACTAGAAGTAGAAATTTGTGTATCCAGGCTCTATAATACGTGAGAGTTGGGGCACTTTATTTTCAACGCTGCTAACAGAGGCGTCAAATTGTTTGGGGATATACCAATATCTTAACAAAATATATTTTGTTTTATGTGTAATTTGGTACACTCCCAAATAATTTGGTAAACCTATTATCAATTTTGTTTTTGGTCAGTGTAGCATTGCTATTCAAACTTCAAATGACTTGGTTGTTGTTCGAGTAGAACCATTTGTAAACGAAGGCACGAGTGAAATTCAGCGGTGAAAGCAGTATAGATAGACTAGCACACATGTAAACTAACCAGAGGTCAACAGATACAGCAACCAGGGTTTACTTTATTGTCTCTCTCTTGTCTTGTGTGGTATTGTCTTGTGTTGTGTTGTCTTGTCAAGCTTCTTATTACCCCGATGGACAAAGGAGTGTTCTAGTGTAACTTGATTAAAAAATAAATAAAGTAAAGTGGTGTGGAATGGATAATTCATATTTCATCACTCTCAACAACTCAAAGGAGATCAGTGGAGAACTGGGTTTCTTTTTCTTTGTTCTTTCAAAAGTTTATAGATCATAGCAGAAGAAAATGGAGAATGTTGGAGTTGGAGAGTCTTCAACAAAGAATATCAGGAAAGGTAATTAAATGACTTTGGAACTTTACATATTGTATTCAGTGTGATCACCAAGTAGTAGCTATCAATTTCTTGTCTTCATATGTAGAATATACATAAATTTACTTTACCTTGTATTGACTGATTTTTTTTTTTCTTTTTCTTACAATTTTAGTAAAAACAATGTAATTTTTTGATGCACCCAAGATTTTAAGTCAAATGAGCAGTGACCCATTTTTTGTAGTAGTTTGTAGATTGCATATGGAAAGATTTCAAGTGAAATAACAAGCTTTAGATTTCCTATTGATAGGTGCAACAGAAGGATATATTTAGTATGATATCTATACTTTTGCTGCACCTATCAAATTTACTGGGTAGTTTCACGGGTTCTTTGCGTAAAGAAGCTAATCTGTCGTTGTGTTGGTACAATTTTGGGGGTATTCTCTGCATTTGTATTTGTATCTTATGAACTGAAATTGGCTGGTTAATGGGAATTTCTTTTGGCTTTATTTTCAGATGGTGATAACTTTACGCGCACTAGTTTGGAACAGCAGAGAAAAACCAAAATGCCAAGAACAAATGGACATATACAAGCTTTAAATCAGCTTGATTTTAAGAAGCAGTTTTTTGATGTTAAGCTATTGCGGGAAGTAAGTTCTTGCTAACTTTGAGGATTTATCATTTTCAATAGCATGATAAGACTACCCCATACTTACTAAACATTGCAATTACCATGTTGGGTTTGATACAAACCAGTGCATTGTTAACTTAATTGTATGTCCAAATCTTATCTACAAGCCAGCCGCCTGTCGAACCTTAAGTATGTTGGGCTTGTTTGTTGAATCCTTTGTTTTACAATTCTGAAGTGATGCACTATCTTATCTTTGTAGGATGTAAAAATATAACAAAATGAAACTTAGGTAGACCTGAATTAGGACATCCAAAAATAAGTTAAAGATGAGCCATTTTAAAGCCTTATTGTGTAACACGTAACTCTGTAGTTGTTTGTATATTGAAATTACCCTGTTTTACTGAAATACTGGAGATCCTACTTGATGCAGGAACAAGTTGCATGATGTTATATCCGTGGATGCAATTAAGAGTATGGAAAATATGGAAATGTCTTCTTTTGAGCTGAAACTTTGGAAACTATTGGGGCGCAACTTTATCCAGGAAAGAGATAGAGCAAAGGTGATTGTTGTCTGTGACTTAGTTATTAGTTACATTGAGAGATTTCTTGTAAAAGTGAAAAGCGATATTTTGGCGGAAGAAAAAGATATACAGATAGAGACTTGATCTTCTTTTCTCATCTTTTTTTGGTTTAGCAGGATATCGCCTGGGATTCGGATAAAACCTTTATGTATCATTGTCATGTTGATTCAGATGGTAGTTACAAGTTCAAGGTATAATTCTTCTTTTAGAGATAAATGTGTTGTGAAGAAATTCTTCAGGGACTAAGTTTATGTTCATTTTAGCTGCTGCCACAGAACATTTTTGTTGCCAGACTTGATCTTAGCGAGTGTAAAAACTGTTAATCAAATCAACTTGATATGTACGTGACTTTTCTGTTCAGGGTCCATATTTGCAACCAGGACAAACTCATCTTCAGAGGAATATAGGGGATGAGAATGTATTGCTTGTCAAGTTTTCAGGACAAATGGTAGAGAATTCAGGAAGGAATTCAATTTTCAGATGCAATAATTCGAGTTCCACATATCAACCGAACAGAAACGAAGGTGTAGGAAACTGTGATTTAAATTTTGTGTACCATAGGATTCGTGAAGAAGGGATATTAGTTGGATCACGACGCTATCACTTCTTTGGTGAGTTAACTGCTTATGCATTCATTTTGCACTGGACAGTTTCTGAATTGATGTCTGTGATGATTGTTTCTTAGATTTTGAAATACCTAATTACGGTTTATTGGTTTCAATAATTTGATGCAAACTTTGCTTATTGACATGTTACTTTTTGCTCTATATTCGAACTTGCACTAGTTTACAAAGACAGCAAAGAGGGGAAGAACAAAGAAAAGAGATCTCCAACTTCCTCATCTGTCAAGTGTTACTTTGTCTGCATGGAATATGATGATCCATTGTCATATAATAAAGTCGACCCTTGCATTTTGTTTTATAAATCTATTTCCGAAGGACGGTCTTTTTTCATGAATATAAATAAAGTTCCAACCACTGCTAAATACATGCCGAGGTAATTCCGAAGGTTATTATGGTGTGATATCTTTACAGCAGAAATTCATTCATTATTCAGTCTTGGTTTACATGAAAAATCTGGTTGTGTCGGAGTGTGCAGGTTATCCCTCATATTATCGAAGACACTCAAACTGGATATTGATTTTGCATGTGTCCGTGTTGCAGAAATTGACGATATACCTTGACGGGTACATACACCTTGCTATTCTCTATCATTGTTTCTATTTTTTACTTTCTGAAGATAATTGTCTAATCTTTCAACTTCGCTGACCAATTGTTCCTAAACTGTAGGATCAGGATGGCTGCATTGTTTGCAATGAAGTCGGGGAACCGCAGATCCATACTGATGGTACTGGTTTTATCTCTTATGATTTAGCTCTAAAATGTCCGAGGAACATCCTGAAAGGGAAGTGCTCGAGTTAGGGTGACTTTGAGGTATGTTATGTCAGTTTTCTTATCTGCTGTTAGGAGGAAACATCTTCCGTATCATAGTCTAATTAAATCCTTTTATCCCTATAGAAAATGCTACTACGTCGAAGTATGGATGAAAAGACGTTAGGACTTGAGACGTCTATAAGATCTTATGTTGGAGATCCGGTACAAGCACCCGCTAATTGCTTCTTTGCTAATTTCCGTTAGTGTTGTTTATTTAGTCAAACTCAATTAACAAGATAGCATATTTTTCTTCTTTCGTGTATAGCCTTTGCTGATCCAGTTGCGGTTGTTTCACAACGGCGGTGCTGTCAAAGGAACCCTCCTTGTCAACAAGAAGGTATAAAAATTTGCTGTAAAAAAATCTGTCAATTTTGCAGCGCATGACTTTGATGCCAACTAAGCTGTTGTCAGTCACTGTTCAGTATCAATGTGGCTGCTGGAATTTATCTACCAACTTCTTTAATAATGTTGCATGTTCTTGATTTTTCAGCTTCCCCCTAACACAATTCAAGTACGGCCATCAATGATAAAAGTTAGGAGTGATGTAGGACATGTAAATGATGATCCCATGACCAACTCCTTTGAGGTTGTAGCAACAAGGTATGTGCATGCATAAGTTTGACATGGTTGAAACCTAAGAGGACAAATTTGTCGAAGTACTTACTTGCACTTCTTAGTTACGGGGGAGTCCCAGATGAATACTTTCTGGATCTTCTCATTAATTGTTTGGAAGAAAACAAAAAATTTCAGTGTGACCGGCGTGCAGCATTTAGAGGTAACTGTCTTTTAGTACACTAGCTTGTACCAGATTGAATAACCAATTTTCTTATAAAAGAAAAATCAAATCAACCGAGAAAGTTATCCATCAATATATACTTATGGATGTATCCGTTATAGCCTACCTTTGCTTATGGTGCTTTCGTTTTTTGGCAGATTAGGTTCTGTAGAGTCTGGTTTGTCTTGTGGGTTTCCTCTTACTATATTAATTGTAATTGCAGCGTCTCTATATTATGGTGAAATGGATGACTTTCTTTTAACGAAGATGATTCTATGTGGAATTCCCTTGGGCGAACCATATCTGAAAGAGCGTTTGTCAGTGCTCATGAGAGAAGATTTGAAGAAGTTAAAGGAAGGAAAGCTTCCTGTGAATGACTCGTATTCTCTGATGGGTACGGCAGATCCTACTGGGATCCTCCAACCAGATCAAGTTTGTGTGATTCTGTACGTGTTCTCTACAATCCACCAGTTTTACCATCTGTTTCTCTTTTTTGCACTGCGTTTCAAGTATTAATGTAACTCTCTAGTTCATTTTCAGTGAAAATGGGCAAGTTTCAGGGGATGTATTAGTTTACAAACATCCTGGCCTACACTTTGGCGACGTACATCTCCTGACTGCAACATATGTGAAAGAGTTGAAGAACTACGTTGGAGATGCAAAATATGGAATCTTTTTTCCCATTGTAGGGCCCCGATCCATTGCAGATGAAATTGCAAACAGTGATTTGGATGGAGACATGTATTGGGTGTGCAGAAATACACAGGTTTTTAGAGTCTTCAAAAATAAACCTTTTATACAGATATGAATTGTATATCACTATGCATAATATGGAATTTCTCCCCCTTTCAGTTATTGAGTTTGTTCACACCTAGCACGCCATGGACACAATCTTATTTCGCGAAAAATGTATCCCATCTTAAGCCAGCTGATTTCCATGTTGAAAATGAACTAGAACACCATCTTTTTGAGCAATACTTGACAGCTAGATTTAGTAGGTACGTGCTCGTTCTCATTCATTTATATTGTTAATATTTTCTTTTGTTTATTAATTAAAATTAATCTTGGACAAGTACTTCTTTTAATACCTCTTCATTCAGTAATCCTGTTGGTGAGGCGGCAACTTATTGGCTGCGCTTAATGGCTAGAAGGTTGACAATGGATAAGTCAGACGCTGAAAAAATAAACGAAGTGGAGGGGAAATTGCTACAGTTGACGGACATCTATTATGATGCATTGGATGCAGCAAAATCTGGGAAAAAGATTAGTCGATTAATGTTTTTCTTTTGTTAAAAACATAAAATCATTACCCTTTGCACATTTGGATTTACAACGTACATTGATTTACATCTGCATCTAAATTCTTTCTCGATCTTTCGTGTCTCTCCAAACAGGTTCAAATCCCACCCAAATTAAAGCAGCACGAAATTCCACATTTCATGCAAAAAATGCCTTCTGGTTCATCTGGATTTAGCAAGTCTCCACAGTCATCGAAAAGAGATAATTTTTATAATTCTGAGTCTGTCTCAGGGCTCCTTTATGATAAAGTTAAATATTATGAAAAGCTTGGAGACCAGCAAATAATTGGTAAGCAGCATTCCTTCTTCATTCAGGTACTAATAGAAGTTGAATGAGTTCATAAGACAAGAGTTATTAACCATCTAAACAGACTTTTATTATTGTAACTATTTGTATCATGTGGAAGTGGACAAACTCCCATCTTTCGAACAAGATGTACCAGAAAGCTGCATTGCTTTCTGGAGGGAGCAACATAATTCATACAAAACCGATATGTGCCATGCCTTGAACAATGTAGGGGCAAAAGGTCAATTTGCAGATGCAGAAAATCACAAAAAGAAAGCTGCAGCTGCTGTTTATCAAAAATATAAAGAGGTCTTTGTCGAATCCTCATTTACTAAATCATGTTTTTCGATAGGTTGTTTCTAGTTTTTCATGCTTTTAAATCCTTGGTCATATTGCTTGGACCATAGATCTTATATCAAGCACCGGAGCTTAATCAGAGTCGTAGGAAGGCAAAAGATATATTCATGGATGCTCTTGCCATATATCATATCTGCTACGATGAAGCAAAGCATTATGGGGTGAAAAAATGCTAGTTTGTTTGGACAGTTGCAGGTGAGGCTCTGTGTGAGTATTATCGCGGAATGCAAAATGACCGTACCTTTATGTGCTCAGAATCTGCTTTACGTGAAATTCTAAACATAAACAGTTGAGAATAGGGAGCTTAATATTTAAAACTTCCGGCCAGGTTGTTTGAAATCTGTATATCATTTTTACTGCCAGTCTATTTGTAAAACTCCAACTGAAGTTTGTCCAGAGCTGTAAGATGACCTCTATGGTGATATTTGCCATATCCCCACCAAGAAACTTGCAGTCGCTACTTCCGATTGGATCAGATTATAAAATGTAAGTAAATTTGTCTGGAGATGATCTTCATAATAGAGACTTTGAATGCTACATTCAGATATTTTTAGACATTTTATATTAGATAGCCTAACAGGCAAACAAGCTCACCTGCAATTAGATAACCAATGTCACAACTTCTTTTGCCTGCTGGAAGTGAAAGGACTGTCTGCATCAAGTAGTGTTGAGAAATGATGCAGAACAATATCCTTGACAAGAACTTTGGAGTAATTTGATGACTGCAACAACCTGTTAATAGCTACAGTTATTGGACAGAGAGACTCAAAATTGTATGGATTTTAAGGAACTAACTTGTGTAGCTTTACATTCCCTTTCTCTCGTCTCAAGTACTTGAGTTTTTATCAAAGTTGGGTCCATTTTATTTTGTCATGCTTGTTTGATAAGCCACTGATAGCAGCTTTTAAGCAGTGATTGGCTGATTTCAATCACTGTGAACACATAATTCAGTCATTGGTTTTTCCTTCGCGCACTGTACTGTTGAACTTATGGCTATCTTTCAGCTTCCATTGCTCGTCAGGAGGACCCGTCCAGACTTAAGTAACCCAATTCAATAACTGAGTTGCTGACTCCATGATACTCGAAGCATTAACAAACTAATTCTCAAAATGTTTCAAGAGACATGAAGTACACATTCAGGCGAACCTCTTGGAAACAATGCTATCTAGTCCGCAACTTTATTTTTTTAAACTTGTTAAATATGACCGACCTGAAAATGTAATTCTTGCCCTTTGTACAAGTGGTGCATTCTTGAGAAAAACTCTCACCAAATCGCAACAAACACCGAGGAATCAAATCTAGCGACCACCCATCATTGTCGTCAGACTCATAACAGCGAAAACCCTCAAGAAAGATAAATATGACTCATGATTAACTGAGACATGGAGAAAGTCGAGCAGTTTTCCCAACAATTTTGGGTGAACGTGAAAAATGTTGCGAAATAAAACATTTTTCTTGAAATTCATGTCTAACAGAAAATGCACTGCAAAACAAGAAATTAAGTCTATGGAGCACAAACGTTCGAAACATCCAAGTGAGCACAAATCTTGAATAAACCTTCCGACCCTAATACAATAAAAAAGGATCATGTTCCATCATACTTATAAATTAGAGAACTGGTATGGCTTTCCAGTTATTTGGTAGGTCTTGTATGTGTAAATTGTAATTATGGGTAACAGTTGGCACTGGATGAGGATAGGACTGACCCCAATACCGACGGCCTGCCTCTCCTAGCATAGTCTTACTTTTTTTTTTTTCAATGGGCGACTTAATTTTGTAAATCTAGGAACAAAAGCACAGACTACAACATTAATAAACCCAAAATAGATGTTAACAGTCTTGAAATATAACCAAAAGTATGCGAAACTAGAATTCATGGTAGGAAACATAAAACAACAGCAATGAAGTCTCTCTAGAATCACTGTTGACTGTACTAACAAAATGCAGTAATTGATTTTTCCTTCACCCACTGTAATGTTGAACTGAGTACTATCTTGTTGGCTTCTATTGCACTTCCAGAGAACCTATCCGAACTTAAATAACACTATAGTCGACATGAAACACACATTCAGGTGAGCCTCTTGGAAACAATGATATCTCATCTATGACTTCCTTCTGGTAATTTGGATTCATTGAAAAGGGTGACATACCTGAAATTGTAATTCTTACCCTCTGTAAAGCTTTTGCATGCTCCAGAAACAATCTTACGAAATCTTTCTGGAATCGGTTCCAAGAAAACCTGTGGAATTCAATTGACTTGAGGTGTAGCAACGAACACTGAGAAATCAAATCTAGCGACCGACCATCATTGTTTTTAGACTTATATTTCCAAAATTGAGCGCCAAAGACCAGTGATTCCACGTTAGGTGAGATATGGAGAAAGTCGAGCAGTAATCCAACAATCCGACAGGGAAGATTACCCTTAGCACTCGTAACTTCCAAATGATTCAAATTATAACAGGAAGGCAAATTCGCTGGGAAATGATCTTGATAGGAAAGAAGCTTTAAGAAGTAATCAGATATTCTTAAACGTTTCACATGAGAAAGACTACTGAAAAGCTTTGTTGAAAGATTACCAAGTTCACCCTTTTCCCTTGAATCTGCTGGCGATGGACGTGAAATGAAAATTTCCGCATCAAGCATTGTGGAGAAATTATGCAGAACAAAATCATTTGCAAGAAGTCCAGAGTATTCGAATGACTGTAAATATGGTGCACTTATCTGGATATATCAAATTTCCGATCTGATGAACCGAGGATGACCAACCGCTTCAAATTAGGACCACAAATACATAGATACGGAATGTCCCAGTTACTATTCACTTGCAAAACCAACTCTTCAAGAACAGGGGAGTTGAAAAGCAACTTTTGAATCAAGTGTTCATTCTCCAATGTGACATAGAGTACTAGGATCTTGAGCTTAGGAAAATTAACTAATTCCGGAAGTTCGAGGGAAGACTTGGTTATTACCAATTTAGTCAGCGACTCGCAAGTAAAAAGGCATGGAGGAAATGTTATACCTTTACGATCCAAGAGAACAATTTCTTCAACTTCATGTCGTAGCACAGTAGAAAGCCATTCGTTAACCCGAGACTTTTTAAATTGAAAATCAATACAGAACCAGAATGTCTTTATAGATGGTGAATGAACATCTTGACGAAACGACAACACTCTATCAACAAATCTCATGAAAGCATTGATCCTTTCGGGACAAATCCGCCAATTGCGAAGATCGATAAAGGGAATGGATGTCCATAAGTACCTCCATTATGTAGATAAAACACTTGTAGAAACAATACATTTTATATCAAGAAATGAGAAAATGTGATGAATGAGTGATTCAGGTAACTCACAGATCCTATCCATCTCCATCTCTCTTTTAGCTTGGATTCTCAAACTCATCATTTTTTTAGAATTATCGCAGGATGAACATATACGGATGACAATTTCTCAAAATTTCACAGCAATTAAACCTTAAAAAAAAGGGAAATGGGATTTTTGAAGTAAAGCAGCTGAACAAATCAAAAGAAATAACTAATCGTTCATATTATTACGGTATTACCTCAACTGATCGGAAGTTTGAGACAAATAGCAGATTTCTGAAGTAAACTCCCAACCTCTCTTCCGTCGAATCTATTCTTTGGAGTTCTGGAAGATGTAAAACTGTAATAGAAGAGTAATTTATGAGAGAGAGAGGAAAAGGTATAAACAAGTAATAAAATTGTGTGAATAGACAGTCTAGGTAGCGACTACAGCAGTGGGTTATATTTTTTTTGGTATAAATCCGGGGTCCTTAAGCATTTTCGTGACCAGAGAGGCTGATAACTTTACTAGCTTCTCTAGAGCAGTGGGTTTGCATGAATTGTCTTTCTTGTTTTCGGATCACTGACAAAGGTGTCAAGTATGCCATTACTTTGCTTCCCAAAAGCTAAGATTTGACAACCTACTTTTCATTAGGGAAAATGGGTCATTGTCCAAATATTTTTAAAACATAATTCTCGTGGGAGTAAAAATTAGTATGGATGAAATGGACACCAAAAGAATAGCAAGAATGAAACTGAATTCATTCTGGCTTAAACTTAAAAAAGAGTGAGGATGAAACTGGATGCATCCTGATGTAAATTAAAAATAAGAAAAATTATTTGAAAATAGTTAGGATGAAACTGTTTATATCCTGGCTAGTTTTACATTTTTGTCCATTTAAACAGTATCAAATTTTACATGTCTTTTTCACCCAAGAATTGTTGATTTTGGTCTTTTTAACCAATTTTGTGTTTTCATTATTTTATTAACTAGAGCTAGTTTGTGTTCATCTATGAGTAGAGTGTAGAGTATAAATTGGTATTTACTCTACTCGAAAATACTGAAGCTGGGATAAATCTAGGATAATAAACCTGGTTAAATTGGGGCCTATAACACTTAATATGGGCCAATCAAATTTTCATTCCCACACCACCAAATTATTCTGGGCACCCGAACTTTTAAAAAATACTAATTTACCCCCACATTAATTCCTAAAACAATCTCATATAAATACTAATCCTTACCATTTTCAGTAAATCCATAAACATAAAAATCTAAACCTAAAAAAAGTTTCTATTTTCATCATAATCTTTCCAAATTCTCAAAACCCTAATCAATTTTTTTTTGATCCTCTCCTCCAAGATCTTCGATCCTACCATGAAAAAGGTAAATCTCCATCAACCCATTCTATGATTTGCATTTTTTGATTGATTTACATGTTTAAATCTTCAGTTTTTGAAAATCAAAGTCTCTGATTACATCCAGAATCGGTTTATGTTGACATATCGAATAAACCGATTCTGGGTTTTGGTTTCCGCCATGAAGAGCATGCAAAGTAATCGGTTTATATGATGACTAACATCAATCGATTTTAGGGTTAGAAACGAAATATGAAAATACATCATCAGAATCGGTTTATAAGTGCTTTAGAATAATCCGATTCTGGAAACATTTTTTTCTTTTAATTATGCTATCCCATAATCGGGTTTTATGTGCCTGATAACATACCAATTATGTTTGACTCTTCAGGTTCCTTTTCATAATCGGGTTTTATGTGCCTAATAATTTACCGATCTTGTTTGACTCTTCGGATTCCTTTTAATAATCGGATTTTATATATGTACCACATAAACCGATTACTAATGTTTCACACGCATGTATGTTTTTGTAGTCAGAATCAGATCACATATGTTTGATTATGTACCGATTATTAACTAGTTGTTTTTTTTTTGTTTATGTAGATATGGACTTCTCACACCTAGCGCTTTACTCTCGAGAGCTCACATTGGAGGACATCCTTAGGAAACCACAACGAGTGCCAGAAAGAAGCCTCTATAAGTTTGCCTATGGGCGTGAGACCCATCTTGAACAAGCCGTCGCATTGATTGACAAGCTTGCACTGGAGGAGCTTTATGAGGTCATGAGGCTCACTAGGATGAGGAGAAACATGATTTCAGCTGAGAGGGAGCTCCATGCAGAAATGGAAGGTATGTGGAAACAAATGGCTCGAGCACAAGTTGCTGCTTTTGATGGTGGTGATGCTGGTGCTGGTGCTCCTGCTGATGGTGGTGCTGCAAATGCTCCCGGTGGTGCTTCTGCTGCTGATGCTGGTGCTCCTGCTCTTTAAGTTTTTGCATTTAAGCTTTAGATATTAAAAGTTTAGTTTATAAGACTTGTGGTTGTTTTAAGTTCTTAACACTCTTTTAAGGTTTGTATTTTGGATGATCTCTGTGTTGAACTTAATGCACTTGAAGTTTTAATTCTAATTATGTGTTTTTGCTCAATAATTCTAGCCTGACATGCAAACAATCGGGCTACTCGATATGTCAACATAAACCGATTATGCAAGCTATTTTTCCTGTATGTTTTTCAAGCCAGAATCGGGTCACATATGAATATATATAAACCGATTAGTTTCGGTGAAAATTCAATTGTTTTACATGTCTATATCGGTTTATGTAGGTCACACAAAAAACCGATTCCTGGTGGCATTAAAACATAATCGGTCTGCTCGACATGTCAACATAAACCGATTATGCAAGCTATTTTTCCTGTATGTTTTTCAAGCTAGAATCGGGTCACATATGAATATATATAAACCGATTAATTTCGGTGAAAATTCAATTTTTTTACATTTCTTTATCGGTTTATGTTGGTCACACAAAAGACTGATTTCTGGTGGCATTAAAACACTATCGGGTTATACATACCTTCTACAAGACCGATTATGCCAAATTATTTCACGTTTTTCAAAAAAATACCCGTTAGGGACTTTCTCTATAAATAAAGACCTCACCATTGGACCCCATTTGCCCCAAAATTGATCATTTTATTCCCCCTTACTCCATATACTCCACAACTACTCATTTCATACCTCCACATACAAGAAATGGCGTCATTTGATTCAAACGAAGATCTGGCATTCACCAAAGCATGGTAAGCGGAAACTCGAGTTAGACGTCAGTCCTCCGTAAGGGTGGATTTTGTAACCTTTTGGGCTAGGGTACACAACAAATTTAGGAAAGAATTTGGAAATCCTAATGGAAGAAGTGTTCAACAAGTCCATGATAGGCACCTAGTCATCGAAAATGCGATACTTGCTTATTAAGCTATCCAACCTCAGATTTTTAACACTTGTCCATTGAACAATTTATAAGTATTTTTGTGGTTTGTTTTACGGAACCCGTGTTTTTTTATCTTCCAATGAAACACCACTAACAAATGTAAGTTTGTTTTTGTGTTTTTGTAGCACGAAGTCGTGAAAGCGCGCTACTTGGAGGAAAAAGGGGAAGCATTCGCATTTGACGCAAGCTATCACTTCTTGGTAGAAAAAATCCCGGAGGATGACCAGGACTTCATGGATCGTGTATCGTCTTCGGAGGAAGATTGATGGCTTTAGAAGTTTTTGTATAGGTTTTGTGGGTATACCTCAATGTAAACCCTCACGAGACTATAACTCGTCCACTAGGGTCACCTAGGGGTTTAAAGGCTTGATGCATGTGCTACATGCATCCTATAATAATAATGGAATGAATGAAAAAAAAAATTGTATGAAAGGAAACAATCAGTTTATATATGTAATATTTAAAACCCGATTATGAAAATCGGATTATACATATGGCAACCTGAACCGATTATAGATGTCCTCTGTTAATTTGGACACACCAATCCAGAATCGGTTTACATTTACATGAACGTAAACCGATTCTGAGTACTGTTTAAGAAAAAAAATCTAAATGTTTGATGTTTTGAAGAACTCTCTGACATTAGCTAATCTCACATCCAAAATATAATTAACCCCTAATATTATTAATTAATGCTAATTAATCAGGAATAAAATAGGTATTTGGGTAATTATTTTGATTAGGGGTGGTGCGAAGATTATTTCATATAACATGTTTTTCATCTAGCTATAGGCCCAAATTAAATGCTATAGGCCCAATTTAGCCGGGATAATAAACCCAAACTTTTGACTATTCCCCTTTTCACGGTTTAGATTGTGCATGTCTTGTCCCTTTATTATCCCAACACCAATTTTCCCAGCTCTAATAAGTCATATTTTACTATGCTCAAGTGGATGGGTCTTAGTTGGCCTTAATTTTCTAGCGTGTAATGTCGTCTTCGGCTACTGCTCCGCGCACACGGTTGAATTGGTCCGACTTTACTCTCTTCCTCATCTAAACGAATAAACACAAGATAAAAGAAAAATCATCTTGTTTTATTATTTCTGAAGAACGGCTCTTTGATTATGATTTTTCTTAAATATAGTCCAAATTTTTATTAACCATAACCCATATTAGTGATAGCCTATAATTTATTTTCAATTTGTTAACCATAGCCCATATCATAACCCACGATATATATGCTGGGTTAGCAGTGATTCATAACTCATAACTGGTAGGCGAGTGGAGTTTGAGACCTAAATATATCGTAGTTTTTCCCTCTTTTTATTCCTCCAACCATGAACCCTAGATTTTATATTTCAGATTTTTAAAATTAAAGAATCACTCCACCAAATCCCTGTGAGATTGTCATTACTGCGACAATAACGATCGGCAAAGACAAACTATGACATGAACATGTCTTCCCATGAAAGGATGTTAAGCAGTTGACGAAGCCGTCATCAACCATCATCATGGAATAATTAACTTTAAAAATCCAAGATACAACTACGAACTATACTATGAGGTATCAGAAAATTTTAGGGGTATATTAGCTGATGAATATGGGAAACAATCCAAACGAATCTTAAATTTTAATGAAGTACAGCAAAACTGGTGTTGTACATTAAGTGACACAAAGCTTTATTTGGGTTTTCCATGGAACCGCTGGCAAGCCTCTAGCGTCAAGGTGCAATAGTGAGTTTCATTTTACGGTCAACCAGTAACCAGTTGCACCAAGAACAAGAACAACAGATCTGATCATTGAGTTACTGATTTACCAAACTCAGTGAACCGAAAACCTGGTTTAGGGGCTATGATTAATAACAGAGAAAGGTCAAATTAAAAATTGTAGTCAAACTGCACCGACCAAAATCAAATGGGCTATGGTTAATAAAAGCATGGATTATATTTAAGAGAAGCCTTCATTATTTTCTACTCCTTCTGTTTCTGAAAGACCGTCCTCTATTTCATTTTGGTCGGTTTCAAAATTGTGTCCAGCTTCTGTTTATAGTCATATTTTTCCAATAAACTCTCTAATATACCCTTAAAGTTTTATATTCATAAGTTCTTTCTTAATGAAGCCAATCTAAAACAGTAATGAGATTTGTATAATTAAGGAAACAAATATATTCTTCATTCCTGTTAGCTTTCTTTTTTTTATTTTCTATTTACAATCACATAACAATTTTTGGTAGTTTTATTACTAACATTTTTATCCAAATAAAATTAGACAAGTAACTAAGGGTATGCATGTAAACTACTAAGGTCTCCTTAATATTTTGACAAAGTCAAAGCGGACTGTCTTTTGGAAACGGAGGGAGTATATAAAAACAGAGTTTTTTCGAGCGTTGTGGTTAACCGGAGCTTCTGGCCCCACCATATTTGAAATTTAGCAATTATATTAACACAATATATTTTTAAATCTTATAGAATTTTATGATGTTGCCAAAAATATATTAAAAAATCTTTGTGGAGATATTGAATTCTAATTATTAGAAGTTCACTGATATAATCACATCAAATTTTTCTTTTTTCATCATGATTCCATCGAAAACTTAAATAAATCATAAGGAAAAAAATTAAAAATCAATCATAAGAAAAACAATAAAAAAATCTAGTGTACAATCTCCGATTACATTTTTTATAGCTAAAATAAACCTAAATATTACACTTTTTATAGCTAAACTAAACCAAAATATTGCGCTTCCAATTTACTGAAAATTAAATTAATGTTGATTATGACTACAATGAAATTAAATAAAACTTCGATAAAATGTACAAAATCATAATGCATGGAGTTGTGAATGCTTACAGTAGATCAAACTGCACTTCCTCCGCCACGAACAAATTAATTATTAATCCTGTACAATAATGAAATACAAAATCGTTAATAGAAAATCGTAATAAACAATCAACCCATCAAGTAAAATTTTGAAAACCAATGAACAAAAAATATTAGTAGAAATGTATAATACATATATTTCAACATAAAATAAAATAGAATATTATTATTTTTATTATTATGCCTTTAAAAAATAATAATATCGAAATAATATATATATTATTTTTTGGGTTATTATACCATAAGAAAATAATAGTAAAAAAATAATTTCTATTCTTAGCTATGGAGAAAATGCTCAATATTTTTGTACAAAAATATTTCTATTGTAAAAGGTAAACGTCTAGGAATAAATGTATTTTTCGTAAATAAATTTTAGGTAGTTTTAGGTGTATTTTTCATACTTATCCCAAGCATTTAATTAGAAAATAATCATTTTTGGGGATACAAGAGATTACTGATGAGGAGCAAATCATGTTTCGAAATCGTACGACTCTTGAACATTTTTAGAGGCTCCACCCACAACTCCGGCCAAAATCAATGGTTATTCTTGTTATTCCCATTTTTTGGGACGGAGAATGTGATCTTAGACAGTGTAGAATGTTAACTCAATTTTTCTCCAAAGTTGAAAATATTGGCATTGCAAGGCTGCTGATAATACTAATAAATCATTTCATTAATAAGAATAAGGATGGATATCCAAAGATTCCAAACTACGTACATATAAATGAATAACAATGAAAATCAATAAAATTGAAAAATCAAATAATTATAATGGCAAAAACTAAATAATAATTCCGGCCACTAGCTAGCCGGAATTTCACACACTAAACAGACAGAAAACGAAAAGAATAACTTAAGCATTCAACTAGTACTAGTGCACGATTGTGCAAGATAACTAGTGTAGCATGGGTACGCTCCAAAGCAAGGCTCCAATGAATGCTGATAATGTTGTAATTGATGCAGCCATGAGGGAGGCTCCTGATGAGTATTCAGTTGTTGGACTAGTTGGTGAAACTGAAGGCGAGTCAGAAACTGCTGGTGGAGACTGGTGATGAGTAGGAGGATGAATAGTCATAACACTGATGATTAACTTCTCCCCATTCTTGCAATAAGTTGAGTTTCCACTAATGATGTAGATTAGTCCTGGTTTAGTTAACATGAAAACAGTCTTTCCGTCATCGAATGCGGATATTGGGTTCGTTGTGTTGCAGTTCTTGTAATCCCCTTTGTTCACCACTAGTACTGAATCACCATCCTCATATTCAAACACTAATCAACAAGATAACATTAGTTTCAAACTAATCAAATTTGACACATAATTAATCAGATTTTAACAAAAAAGAAAAGACTTACATAGAGAATCGCCAACGATGAATCTGTTGCGCCTAGCCCAGTGGTTGTAGAGATTAGTATCATTGGGTTGTTGCCAGACACCATTTTCACCAACTTTGAATTCACTTGATTTAGCTTCTGACACTATAATGGGTGTGCATATTGCGAAGATGATGAAAATTGCAAGGACTGATGACGAACAAGCAGAAGAACTCATGATGTTTGTGGTGTTTTTCTGAGATCAAAAAGCAGAGGGTTTAGAGAGTGGTATAGCAGTAGTAGTAGTGGAGTGATTGTGAACAAAGAAGTGTTAATGAACCCTATATTTATAGAGGGATTTTGAGAGAGTGGGGTTTGACGTTTGACTGAGACGTGGGAGTAGAAATGGGAGGTTATGGGTTGTTTTAGTTATGGACCATGAAGGGATTATGGACGTGGGAAACTGATCTTGACTGTATAGATTATGAACGCTTGAGGGGATTTAACGTGGGTTAAGATGACCAAGCTCTGTTATTCGTACCTCTTTTGACGGTTGAGTCAAATGGAACAAGTTTTTAATTTTACCGAACGTTGATGACTGTTAAATTCCACCCGTTGGAGATGGTCTAAGAATTTCTGTTTTGCAGTTATTGATTTGAGTCATTCTAGGAGAAGAGAAAGCAAAGAGGTGCGAGTGGGAAAAATGGTGGGACTGGTTGGATTTTTATTGGGCTTGGTGCAATAAAAGACGGGCCTTAAAGTCGGGTTAAGACCGGGTAAAAAGCCCGCCTAAGAGCCAGATTGCTTAAGATTGTGAAGACGGATCAACATGACAACATCAACTAAACCCTATCACCTAAATACTGGACTCATGGAGTTATTTTCCTCCTAGTTTATTTGAAAAGGTTAACGATGCATCTATTATATTGATGATGGTAACAGTGCACGTCAAAGACTCCTAATTTTGGTACTCAGAATACCCACCATGCTTTAAGAGATTACCAACTGGTGTGAGCTGTGAAGCTTACTAAAATTACTTTCGCTTAAAGTCTTAAACACCAACATTGGGTGTACTATTGCAACTCCCAACATGGAGGGTGAGGAATACCAGAAAAGCTTCAAAAAAGGATCATGATAATTATCTATGGCTATTACTAAGTAATAGTGGAAATTTCGGAGGAATTCAAGTTTGAGTCCTCTCTCTTCCAATAACCCATCATTAAAATTGTACATATGTGTAGCCCAGAGTACAAAATTTACTGTTAAGATTAAGGGATTTAAATTGAATTTAAATTTTCCTATTTTATGTAGGACAAAATTAGCCTTTTATTTAACTAGTAATTTATTTAAAAAAAATAGTCCAATTTTTACGGTCAATATTGATGGCCATAATTATCTCCGGATATATCTCCTCATAAATAAAATATTTACCAACATTTACTGCTACCGTAGAAACTATATAAATTAATGATGCCGGGACAATCGAAATTTATTAATTATGCGTAATATTAATTAACCGAACACAACTTCAAAAATGTTGAATTGTTCTTTTTGCCACCAAATACAAATTAAAAAATTCAACCTTGTGACACAGGGATTATACGAGATCTTAAAATGCATTATCGTCGTAGATATAAAGGTCCTTGGAAGGCTATAAGTTATGGGCATCAAATCCAGAAAAAATAAATGTGTTAGATGCAATGAATCATGCTTTCATCATTGTAAACTTCGATCAACTGATAACACAAGTTTAGACAATTTGGATGAACATACTGACTATGAAATCACTCAAGACTTGTAAAATTTGATCGAGAAGTTGGGCTATCGCAATTCAATGAATGTCAAAGATGTCCTAAATTATCCGGAAGAAAATGAAGTTACATTGTTGTTGAGTGATGAAGGAATAATCGAGAGCGTTATGGGAACTGATAAAGATGTGGAAGAAGATGATGAAAGTTCTACAATAGAACCCCCTTTACGAAACAAGGATATTAGAGCGGCAATCACATTGAATAATTTCTTGCTGAGCTATGAGCAAACAATGCCAAAAACTCTTACAATGATAAGAAAAATTACAGATGAAATTCAACGCGATATTGATTTTAGCAAAAGACAGAAAACAATTAAATCATTTTTCAAAAAATCTTCCTAACTCTTTAATGTATTGAATATACATATATAATGCATTATTTATTTATATTTCATATGGGATCTACATAGGTAATCAAAAATATATTATCTTATAATTTTAGCGAATTATTAATTTGGCACGTTGTCCCTGATTCGGGACCGGCCAAAAATATAATTTAAGAGAGCTTATTAATTAAAAGAGTTTCTACTATACCATAAAAATCTTATTCTAGATCTAACAAGAAGAAAAGATCGTTTTGTTTCTCTTATTCTTTCACGGTAATTCTTCTTCTTTCTTTTTTCTCCAATTCCAGTAGCAGTTCGGTGGGTTAGGGATGATATAATGGTTTCTTTGCTGACTGCTTTCCAAACTTTTTTGATTTGGTCAATGTGTACTGCCACCATAAACCACCGTCCCTTACGACCCTTCAATCTTAGTGGATTCATAGAGTTTGTGGTTCCACATGTGGGATCACCATCTTCCTAGTACTCATACATGTTTCATTGTTTTTGAGATCAAAGGTTTATTAATGGCCTACTTTTACTCGTACCTTTTATGATAATTACCTTTTTCTTTGCTTTGTTTTGGAAGTTATGATCCATAATAAGAAACCATAAAAAAAGGGTATCACAGTATGACTCGGTACTGTCAAAACGATACCAAGTTATCTGCTTTCACAATCTAAAATAATTATGTTTATGACCTCCACAGATAGGTAGAAAAATTGCAATTATCACTTAATGTGAAAATTAGAATTTCGAGGACGCATGTGATAATTTGGATTTTAGACAGCATAATTGATTTCGTCATGTGAAAATCACAGTTATCAACGAATTGTGAAATTTACAATTTTCACTAAACGTTGATAATTGTAATTATCAACTTTTAGGAAGCTAATGATAATTTCTATTTTCACAAATGTAAAGTGTGAAAACAAAAATAATTACAATTATCAATTTTCAAAAAGCTACTGATAATTTCTATTTTCACAAAATGAAAATTGTGAAAAACAAAATTCTCACGGTTATATGGGTGGTAAAATTAAGCTACTTAAAGTTAATAGTTTTTTTCACCTTCAAAATTAGTTAGAGAAGGAGAATATAAGGAGTGATGACCAAAATTTAAAAGGGAATTAGTCATTTGTATCCCAAAATAATAGGCCGACTTAGATACATGACCCGTCACATTAAAATTTTTGGGATTTGCCTCACCGTCAGTAGAGAACGGCACAACTCAGTTACATAGTGGGACCAAGGAAAGGTGTAGTCAACTTGTACAGCCGGTCGAACAGGTGGAAAGATATTATTAGTGGAAAAGACGCATGTACCCTTCAATGAATTTTTTTTCCGGAAGGATAGAACTTGTTAGGATTTGGCGATACAATCAGGGTTTAGAGGTTAGAGTAGATGGCGGGAGAAGGGAGAGTGATAAGTGATTACAGAAGATTTCAGGCGTAAATTTAGGTTATATCCCAAATTTCTTTCGATATATATCCTTATCACGATATTTCCCGCCGGAAATTGGTTAGGTTTTTCTCGGATTTTGTTACTCTATCAGTTGTATATAAAGAACCAAGGATCTAAATTTTTTTTATCCTTTAACCAGTTGATAGTATATCTTGTGGTGAAAACTTAAGTAATTTTAGCGAGTAATTTCTGTTTTTGAAGAAATGGGGAAGAAGATAATGGTTGATGAACAATTAATGAATAAGAATACTGTTGCAACCTGTAAGAGGTATAATTCTTCTAACCCTAACCATGTTTATTTGTTTTGTTGTTATAGATGTCCAATATTTGTTCTTATTTGGTTGTTTCTTTTGCTCGATTAAAAATTAGGTTTTTTTTTAATCAATCAGTTCAGGTTATTGGGTTAAATGGTTTTATTTTCCAATTACATTTAGATTTTTTTTGATTGAGATGTTATATTCTCTGAGTCGACTGAATTTTGTTTTTAGATTAATGGGTTCCTGAAATTGAATTTTCTCTCGTACTGTTAGTTTTGCTCTTGACACTAAAATCTGGGTAGAGCTTTTGAGTGCCATGTACATAGCATGTTTATTTTATGTCTGCTGTGATTTTGGTACTTTCTTCGAAAATAGTTTTTAACAATGTCTTAGTTTCGGAAAGGTTCAAACAAATGATTTTGATTAAGAAGTAATTATATTCTCATATTGTGTGGTTACAGTGGAAGGGATTTTGTTCTGGATTAATGAGTTCCTGAAATCAAATCTTTTTTTTCTTATGGGTATCGTCTCTTGATTTACGGGTGATTCTGAGATTACATTTCTTTTTCCATAGCATTACACTTTAGTTTTTGATAATGTAGAGATGTTTATTTTGATGGTATTGGTATGTCTCGTCATGCTTAATAATGGGGTTCTTTATGATATGTTGAAATGTTTGATAGCGATTAAAATGACTTGAGTTTCTGATGATCTCTATGCAACTACTGTTGTTAAATTAATGGAATCCTGTCATGTAGCATATGCCTTTCTTATGAAATTTTCTTAATTCCTTGTATTTGTGTATTGCTCTGTACTTTTTGTGTCTACAAATCTTTCTTATGCATATCTATGATAACTTATTTTGAATGTTAATGACTTGTTTTTGTTGTTGTTCTCTTGTAGTAACATGGAACCTGGACATTTGGTTACAAATAGTTGGAGGAAACACGCCCAAGAAAATCAGAGATAATTTATCTTTTTGGTCATAATATGTTAGTAAAGATGATATTTTTCTGTTAGCTTATCGGTAGCACCTGTTGATACGGGGATCATATTTTCTTGTGCTAAACCATGCTTTAGCTGATTGTTCTTAGCGACGGGGATAATATTTTTTTGTGCATCTTTGTTGTGCTTCGTC
Source organism: Papaver somniferum (assembly GCF_003573695.1). NCBI lineage: Eukaryota > Viridiplantae > Streptophyta > Magnoliopsida > Ranunculales > Papaveraceae > Papaver > Papaver somniferum. The sequence continues at coordinate 149,614,636 of NC_039367.1, read as the reverse complement.
TGTCCTTGTCCTTAGATGATCGGTAGCACCATTTTGATGTTCATTCACTTATTTATTATTTTATCATCAATCATCAGTGTCATGACATTCTTAGGAGTGCATTAGTTGGGTGCAGTTTGATATGGATGTTTCTGTTTGACCATGTGATCGTGTTCTCATGTATGAAGGTCATCCTCATATTTCGTTTTCCTATTTCTTGCTTTGGATAATTTTTCAATCCTAACTTAGGATGATACAAAAGTTATGGCGTAAACGGTAATCCTTTTTATTGCTTACAGTTTGATTGTTTGTCTGCAAGTGTGATAGTATGATGTATGTTGGTGATAATGTTTTTTTTTAGCATATGATGAATATCTTGTAGTGATAATGCTCTTTTGTTATGTAACAGGGATTCAACACCTCAGAAAGGGCCAAGGGCAACTTTATCTCCCAGGAAAAGCCCATGGCTGATTGAAAAATCTAAAAAGACAGTTGGTGTTAATTTAGCTAAGATGGTTCTGGATTTTGAGAACCATGTTGAGGAGACGACACAGGCTAGCATTCAGGACATTGTGAATCTAGATGATGATTCATTAGGTACTGAATTCTGGAAATCAGTCGCGGATAAAGTAGATATTGTTGAAGAAGCTGTCAATGCGACTAAGGAATCAGTGTTGCACCTTCAGAATGTTAATGCAGATGATTGTCACCCGGAAGACCAACCATGGAGCCAACCACTCATATACAGTGAGGGTGAAGATGATGCAGATAGGAAGGAGTTTTTACACAATTTTAGTATGAAAAACAGTGCTGGTAAGGATAGTGAGGAAGACAATGAAGGTAATGTTCATATTTTGAAATTTTAGAAATCATCGATTATGTTATGTTTGCAATTTGATATTAATGTGTATTTTTATATGCTTCTGAACATGTAGATGATCATTCTGACCAGTTGTTGGAGACGGGTGATGAAGTTGAAGGTAGTGTTGGTTTCTCTTGTAAATTTTGATTTTTATAATGATATAATGATACCCGATGTGTTAATTACTTTTTCCTTGTTGATTGTCATGACATGCAGTTGTCAAAGAAGTTAAGGAACCACTGATTGATTTTGAGATTGCAGAGGGTAAAGGGAAGGAAATTTCTAATAGCTCGGAAGATGATTATGGTCCTGAAATGGTTGGTAGACCATTACCTAATCATGAAGTTAGAGTGGTTGATAATGAGCAACAGTGGTTCGATAACAGTGATTTTGAAGATTTCCTTACTGCTGCTGATTCAGTGGATCATGAGTTATTCCCTGAACCATAAAATCATGTACAAGTTGTAGTTGATGACAGAATTGATGAGGGGATGGAATTTCCTGAAGAGGATGTTTAAGAAAACAGGGTAATATAAGGTGCAAGGAGCGGTTGCTGGAAGGCTTTATGAAGTGACAAGCATACATAATACGATGTTCACTGTTAACCTTGAGAAACATACTTGCAGTTGTATGCAGTGGCAGTTAAGGTGTTTCCCCTGCCAACACTCAGTCTGTGCTTTACTGCAAATCAGACCCAATTGGGTTGAGTAAGTGTTCCGAGCCCATATGTAGTTTGATTAATGATTCTTTATTTATTGGCAATATATTAAGTCTGTTTGTTTTTCTTTTGCATATTTTTACAGGTATTGTGCTAGATACTATTCAGTGGATAACTACAGGACCACGTATGCCCATGATATGGTACCATTGGAAGGGCCTGAAGACTGGGAGGATGTTCTTTTCTAACTCTCAACTATACATATTTACTTGGTTTTAATTGAATCTAATCTATTTCTGGAGTATGAACTTAGAAAACCTTCTATATTACATTATTAGGTTTGCCTTACATATATGTGTGTATCTAATATTGTACAATTGTGACACAACGTACTGTGTGAAATATCTGAACTTATTTCTTGTATGAATCTTATACCTACAGGATGTATTTTAGTTCTTGGAAGCAGATTTCAGACCCTGCAATAACATATATAGTAGATATCTAGGATGTTCAATTTTTACAACGGCTAAGTAATCGTTTTTCGTATATTTTTCATATTTTTGTTCATTCTTTGTTTTCCTGGATGTGTCTATTACTTGGGAAGATCGTTGTACACATATTACTAGTTTGTTCATCTCTTATGCAATATTAACTTGCTTTTTTCTTGTCTTATGCATCCAAGAACAACTATTGTTCCTCCGTTGCTCATTAAGAAACCAGGCAGGCCTAGGAAGAACAAAAGAAAGGCCTATAATGAGACTATATCCGAGAAGAAAGTCAGGTGCTGCAGCAAATGCAAGCTGTCTGGACACAACAAAACAACTTTTCTTGGTGGTGCAATTGGTTCTAATCCAAAGAAAAATAGGTCTGGATCTGAAGAAGGGGGACTGACGTTTCAAGCCCAATCATCATCACAAGATGGAAGTGTTGGTGGTTCTATGCCTGCAACGAAGAAGCCAAGAAAAGCTTCGACTCAGCAGTAGTGTTCTCTGAAGATTTACTTGAAACTAGTTTTGGTTAGGATGTCTTTTGTTTGCTTTCAAGTGAGACCTATGAGACTTCCTGCATTTGCTCTGTTTATTTGGTTCTGTTTTAGTTTAGCTTTTATTTTGTTTGGATATTATCCATCTCCCAGAGATATTGTTTTTGGATGCTTTGAGTATTGGATCTTTGATTCAATGTTATCAATAAATGGTAGCGTTAGTGTCATTAGCTTGCCTTGCTCTGTTTTTACGATTTTATGGTTCTTCTGTCTGGTTTCTAACAGGTGAACAAGACAAAGTTTTTCGATGACATCTCCTGAAGAAACGAGGAAACAAGTTTAACTGAAGGGTATATTGGGCATCTCAGGTCACCCTAAATGTGCCACATGTCAGTTAACAACAGTTATCTTGTTACTGGATGGAAATCTTTATAACGGGACTACTTTGTAAATTTTCAAAAAAACGGGATTATTTTGTAAACAACTTAACAACATGGGACATATCTGTAAATGACCCAATTTTAAACGGATTTATTAGGAAGATTTTGTGGGGATAATCTTTATCCATAACCGTTTTTAAAAGAAGAATTTAAGTTTTTTTGGAACGCGAAATTTGGGGATAGAGGAAAAAGACAAAAACTTGATTCAAATATCAAATCAGGGTCACCCCTTATCTAAGTATTTTTTTAAATCCTAATCTACCCCTCACTATTCAAGTTTAGTGGTTAATAATAATTAGTAAAAATCTTAAGTATTTGTTAAATGATTAGTGTGTATTTGTATTTGTATTTGGGTGAATGAAATGAGAGTAGAAATATTTTTTGAGAGGGAACTTTTTTTGGTGAAAGTGGAGGACGATTGTTAAGAGAGAATTGCTGCTAAGAGGTTGAAATTTTTTTTTTCTTTGAACCCACCATTGTTGCAGCTGAAATAGCTCGGTGCCGGTATTGTATTCAACCGAAAAAACCATGCCGGCATTTGTTGGAAATTTTCATAAATGTTTGATCTTCAAAATCTAAATTTTGTGGTTTTAATCAGTCCACTTCCGGTACAGTCAGTTAATTCTCGAGCATGCCGTTATCTATGCCGGCATATAGTATGTTGCTTAAATTTCTATGCCGGCATATGATGAAAAGTATCCAGGAAACTTCAAATTTTTTTCATTTGACTACCGGCATTGACAGATTTCTATCGAGCATGCCGGCACTCAGTTCCGGTATTGAATGTTAGTTACCAAGTATGTCGGCACCATTTTCCGACATGGTCTTCATCAATTCCGGCATGATATTCATCACTTCCGGCGATGTAATTTTTTTTTATTTCCGACATGGTCTTCATCACTACCAGCATGCTCTTCATCTATGCCGGCATGGTCTTCATCACTACCGGCATGGTCTTCATCTATGCCGGCATTGGTCTTCATCACTTCCGGCATGGTCTTCATCAATACCGGCATGGTATTCATCACCCGGCATGATCCTCATCGCTTCTGAATGATAAAAAAAAAATCGTTTTCAAGGGAGTGGGGAAATGGAGAAAATTTAAAAGAGAAGAGAATTTGAAAGGGAGTGGGGAAAATTTAGAGTTTGAACGGGAGTGGAAAAACTCTAATTTGAAAGGGAATGGGATAAATGGGGGATATGATTTTGTTTTTTGATTTTTATTTTGAGCAAGGGTATTTTAATATTTTCATACCCAAAAATCACCCCTTAGCACACACCAAACCCCCTGTTAGACCCAACCCCGCCAAACCCCTCTATACAACTAATTTAAATACAAACCTCTAATACGTTGGGGATCGAATCCCTGACTTCCTCCTTACTGGAGTTGATAGGATATCACTGAGCTATGTTCTTGGACCCATATATGTAATCTTAATGGTAGGTTTGTAATAAACAAAAAAAATAGAAATGGGCTAGACATATTTTTTTGCCGCCTAAGAGCCAGATTGCTTAAGATTGTGAAGACGGATGGACATCAACTAAACCCTATCACTTAAATATTGGACTTATGGAGTTATTTTCCTCCTAGTTTATTCGAAAAGGTTAATGATGCATCTATCATATTGATGATGATAACAGTGCACGTCAAAGACTCCTAATTTTGGTACTCAGAATACCCACCATGCTTTAAGAGATTACCAACTGGTGTGAGCTGTGAAGCTTACTAAAATTACTTTCACTTAAAGTCTTAAACACCAACATTGGGTGTACTATTGCAACTCCCAACATCGAGGAGGAGGAATACCAGAAAAGCTTCAAAAAGGATCCTGATAATTATCTATGGTCTATTAATAAGTAATATATCATTATTAGATTTTGTGGATAATGTAAAGTCAGTCTCAACTAACCAAATATATTTATTTATACCGTTGTATTTTGTGATCTAAACCAATTTTTGAAAATCAAAATCAAAATTTTTATTCAAGTGCTGGTCCATCTATGACCTAAAGTCCTAGCTTACCATCGTTGGATTTGGGAGAACATGGAAGATTGGATTTGGGAGAACATCGAAGATTATATAGTCGTTCAAGAATAAGAAAAAAAACAAAAAAAAAGGAAATGAACATTGTGAAAATCAACTTTTTTAGGAAATTAAAATTTTGAATCTACTGGTTACGCAAACGACGTTGTGAATCGGAGAGGTGAATATCATTTCCTTTTAAAACATAATTTTTTTTTAAAAAAAATTACCCCATTTGTTTAGTGGTGAAGTGGCCGAAATCAATGATCCACGTACGCCCATAAAATATCCCATAATCTCGTATTTGTAGGAAATACCATAGGGTCCTAGAAATAATATATTAGAGAGAGTCTAGTCCAATCGACCTTGTCAATTATCTGTTTGGTCCTATTTGGTAATAAAAATTATAATTTGGTCCTAAAAATTATAGTTTGGTCCTACAGTGATGTCGTGGATGATGTAAATGTCATCTTGTAGTGGCAGAAATACCCTTATATTATTGTTTGGTCCTACAAAATAATGGTTTGGTCCTAAGGTCACCATATATATACAAAAATTTAATAGAAAATATCTTATTCTCAAATTTACTTTCTCTCTCCTATATTTTGAAATCTAGAATTTCTCTTTCTTTTTTTGTTTTTTATTTTCCTCCTGCTAGTGATAAAGAAGATGAAGATGATGATGAACGATTCTCTCTTCTCTCTATTTTTTTCTCTGCTAGTGATGAAGAAGATGAACGATGATGATGATGATGATGAATACGATGAAGTTTTGCGTTTTTTTTTTTTTGATGTTTGCTTCTGTTTTGATGATGAAGACGGTGAGGTTGAAGATTCTGCTGCTATTTATGATGATGATGAACCTTTATCATCTTCACATGCTTGGGTAAGTTTCGGATCTACAAAAGAATATGAAGATGACGAAGTTCATTTCTGGAATGAACTCTGGTTTGTGATGAAAATTTTGATGTTTTTTCGTCTGTTGTTGCTGCTGATGATGGAGAGGATGAAGATGATGAAGATGAGTTGTTGCTGCTGATGAATAAGATGAAGATGACGGAGTTCATTTCAGGAATGAACTCTGGTTTTTTGATGAAGATTTTGATGTTTTTTCTTGATGGAACGAACTCATCTTCTACTACTGTTGTTGCTGTCAAAGATAGATTTGCTGTTGTTGAAGATTTAATTAGGGTTTTGTTTTTCTTGATGTTTGCTGCAATTGGTGATGATGATGAAGATGAAGACGAACTCAAGATAGATCTGTTGTTGTTGAAGATTTAATTAGGTTTTTTGGTTTTCTTGATGTTGCTGCGATTGGAGATGATGATGAAGATGAACTCGTCAAACCCTATAAATCTGCTGCTGCTGTTGAAGATGAAGATTTATGCGTTTTGTTGTTGTTGTTGCTGCTGCTTAAGATGAACTTCATTCCTGGAATGAACTTCATTACTGAAATGAACTTCATTTTTGGAATGAACTCTGCTATTGATGAACATAATCGTTTATATAGGTTTTTATCAAGAGTTCATTCCAGAAATAAACTCTGATTTATATAGCTTTTTATCAGGAGTTCATTCCAGAAATGAACTCTGGTTTATATAGGTTTTATGAGGAGTTCATTCCAGAAATGAACTCTGGTTTATGTAGGTTTTATGAGGAGTTCATTCCAGAAATGAACTCTGGTTTATGTAGGTTTTTGTTCTTAATAATGAATTTTTTGTAGAATTTTAATGAAATAATGAAGTTCGTTCACATGTGATTTAATTTGGTTTTTATTAGGTTTTCATTTGTAAGAATGAACTTTGATGGTTCATCACACAGAATGAGCTGCTACAAGAAAATAAGTAAAAATTAACACGGAAGGATATTTTTGTTTGTTTTATATTTTTAAATAATTATGGACCAAACAGTAAAGGCGTTTTCCAAAAGGACCAAAGATATGGGCTACCTAAAAAGGACCAAACGATATTTTTCGCCTCGTATTTTTACTAACTTCCCTTCTCTCCTCTCATATATAACACATCATCCCTAATCCATAATCTCAAAATCAAAGAACAAAGTGATCATAAGTGATTTTCTTGCAACCACACAATGGCAATCACTTCATCATCATCATGTGCAATGACCAAAGATTTGGTTGTGATAAAGAAAAAAGTAAGTATACTATCACCTGTTCTTTTTTTTCTTATTTTTAATCAATGAGTTGATCTGTTCTGTACATATAATAAGGTATTTGGTTGTATAGATTTGTTGTACTAATATAGCCAAGTGGATCGTATATGATTGTATTTGATTCTTCTATTGGGTTCTATTTTTGTTGTATTTAATTACGACTGACAGACTGCATCTCTCTAACGTTGTTTTTTTACTGATCAATGTTCTTCGGTAATATATGTTGTGTTCCTTAATTTTGTTTGATTGGTAACTTTATTAGTTCAAATTTGTGGTTTTGAGTTTTAAGACATGATTACTTGTATTGTTGCTCGAGATTGTGGCATATGTGTGAATCGATTTAATCCGATTAATATAATTATTGTGCAGGTAAATTTTGCTGGTCTTAAGATCAAGAAAAAGAATGCAAAGTAAGTCCGTATATCATTTTGTATGTCTTTGATATCATTATTTCAAGTCAAAAATAATTATTGATTGTGTTATTTACCCGAAATTGCAGAAAACCAAGATCACTGACTGAATGCAAGAAGCTTGTGTCTCCAGTCCAAGCAAAAGCACCTGATGTTGCTTCTGTACAAGAGAGTGACGATAATGAAGAGGAGGAATGCCAAGAGGTTCTTGTCAGGAAGAGAAATGCCCGTTTGAAGATAATGATCCAAGAACAGGAACTTTTCAAGCTGAGAAATGACTCCATAAGACGAGACAGAGAAATGATGATGAGAAAATTTGCTTCTCAGAATGATCACGTCAAATCCGATTTAGCAGCAGCAGCTAGTAGCATTAATGCTTAGAGTTTGGAATAATCTCTTTAATTCCTCTGGATATTTGCATTTGGCGCTCCCTGATTTTCATAACTTTGGTGCACATTCAATTGTTGTTTTTGACTCGCACACTGTGTTTTCTCGTGATTGATCAACACGTATTGTGCTCTTTATTTTTTGTTTCCTGGTTTGCCAAGAACATAAGCACTTACTTAATGGTGGATTACAATTTTTTCATCCATGTGCCGCGAATGTAGATTGCTTAACGCATCAGATGGACAGCCGTTTTGGTGAATGCTTGGCACCAACAACGATGTTATCGCTTGTGCACACTTGGTTAAAAGCAGAACTTAGTCCATATGAATACACACAAATGTAGACTTTAATCTACATAGCTACCCATGAATTTTGTTTTCCTCTCAAAGAAGCTAGAAGACATGCAGATGATCTAAACTCTCAACTGTTGTGGTGTGATAATTGAGGTGCTCACACGCATGATGAAACTGACAAACATGCATTCTGCAAGAGCCAAAAAAAAGTTGGAAAAGTTTCCAACAGACAACCCCATTTTATAACGTTCATGCATGGCTAGATTCTTCTTTTCCTTCATCAGCATCTATAAATTGAGCATAACCCTCATCCCCATTCCTTCATCAACAAAACCATATTTCAGAAATTCAATAATTTTCCATCCTACCATAAATTTCAACAAACTCAAACCCTAATAAAAAAACTCTCAGAATAATAGGAAAAGTATTCACCAACTTGCGACACAAGTTCTAAAAAATTCTAAAAGCAAAGCTTAGCTAGGGCTTAGGGTCTGTGCAATAGTCGGATAGCAAAGGAAAGCAAAGCTACTCCTTCGAAGGTTTTAAGTTGCATACGTTGTCGATCACCAAAAGCACTGGCAATTCAAGTATGAACTCGTTAAACACTTGTGGTAATAAAGCAGATATTAAAACAGATACTGTATTAGGGTTTCTCAACTCTAAAAGCCTCTACCATCTGAATTCTGTCAATTCTAAGCTCATTGAATCATTATGCCAACCGCGAACCGAACCCAAACTTTCTTTCACTGGTGGTGTTTGGCTCACTTTTTTGGTGCAAATATTTTTTGTGCCTTTGTGCTTATTGTCATGGTTTATAAGTTTGGTCCTATGGTTTAAAATATTTCATTTTCATAGGAGTAAAATGCACTAATTGGCAGTGCCATGTTGACCATTAATGTTCTCATGTAGACCGACTGCTGAGTCTTTTTCTCAAGTGATTGAAACTGATCCATTCTATGTTTCTTTTCTAAATGGTATATCTCATTCTAGATTTCTTTTTTGTACTTACTGTAACCGTAACTAATGTAGATGGAAACTGTGATATCTTCATGTTTTGACATACACTGATTTCCTAGCGTTTTGAAAGTGAGATGTCAGAGTTTCAAAGTTTGCAACAAATCCTTTCAAGTGATAAGCCAAGTTTTTTGTAAATAAGTCAATATCACAAGGAACTAGTTGACATATTCTCGGTTTCAAATAAAATTTATTTCCTTTTAGTACTGAAGACAGTGGATCAACTCACAAGCCAACCAAAACAAAACACCAATGTAAACCTTATCAACTATGCAGACAATGGGATTAATGCTCGATCCATGGAGATATTTTTCTCCTAGGAGGATTACAGATGCAGATATTATACTGAGGATAATAATAATGTAGGTCAAAGCCTTTCAATTTTGGTACTCAGAATACCCACAATGCTTTACGAGATTACCCAATGATGTGAAGCTTACTAAAATTACTTCCAAGTAAACACTAACATTGTGTGCACTGTTGCAACTCCCATAAAACAGAGGATAATTAAAAAAACTTCAAATTGGATCCATCAAGTATCAACATACTTTGAATATTGCCTTAAAATATTCAAAGTTTTCCCAGGTCGAAGATGGTGAGTAAAATACTTTGATAGTGCATTCATCGTAACGTAAAACGATTTCGAATTCCTCCATACATGCAAACGGTTCACTTTGCTCAAGACTAGTCACTTTACTCCAACCCCACGACTGGTGTTCTTCCTGTTCTTTCATTTCAAGATCATTACTATTCTTCACTAACAACCATACATCATCAAAGTCACCCCATTCAAAGGTTTGAAAAACAGCATAATATAAAATCCCACCGGAAACCCCAAACACAATATATTCATCACTATCATCATCGGTCTCCATAATCATAGGAGGTGGTGGTATATGTTCACGAAACTTTTCTTGGGCCAAATCAAACACCAGAACTATTTTTCCTACGCAATTCATCCAACGAAGACATTGGCATAGGACTGACAATGTTTATTCATACAGGGCAATGCAGAGGAGCTCAATCAATCTCAGGTCTAGCACAAGATGAGGAGAAAGCTGAGGCTTTAGCGGCACTGGCAGCAATCAAGTGCGCAAAAGCTTCTGCTGTGGAAAAACTGCATTTGGAGGGCGACTGTCTAAATGTAGTTGATGCAATAAATGGAAGTGTGGGCAAGTCAGATGGACTAATAATAATATTATTCAAGATTGCAGAAGTTTATTAGTAGGTTTTAAAGATTGAAAATGTTCTTTTGTACACCGAGAATCAAATGAGGTAGCAAATAGCTTACAAAGAGAGCTAGGACTTCTAGAATTGATCAACATTGGAGTGAACATTTCTCTTCTTGGTTAAAATCTCTAATTAGAGAAGAGATAAATGTAATCATACATTAAAGTTTATTAATTAAATTTCTTTCTTATTGAAAAAAATGATAAATCTTCTTCAAACCCTAAAACTCATTTCTTTACAAAACCCTTCAAAAAAAAGGGGTCTGGATTGATGAAGAAGAACATCAACAAGATTTTTCCAACAGAGATAATTTCAGAAATCTTAACTCGTGTACCCATTGAATCATATTAGAATGTTAGTCAGTCTGCAAAACGTGGAAGAATCTCATTCAACATCCATCGTTTCCCCAAATGCACTTAGCTCGTCTCAATCATCCAGATTCGATCAAATCAGGTAAGTTGAGATACGTTTACTTGAAAACAGATTATGATAATGGTGATCGTTATAAGCCTAAGAAATATCTTTCTTATTTTGAATTTGACGATAACAAGGATTGGAATTACGCAAAACCCATTTATAAAAAGATCAATATCAAAACCAATTGTGAAGCTTACATTATTATTGGCTCGTTCAATGGTTTGATTTGTTTGTATGAAACCAATTGTGAAGCCATTTGTTAAAGCATTAGTGCTTTGAAACCAGCTAGTAATCCACTCTTGCAGATTAGTAGCTATATCTCCTACAATATTAGCATCTAGAGCAAACCACAATCTTTTAGTAACTTCACACTCCATAAACAGATGATTAGCAGTTTCAATATCATGCTGGCAAAAGGGACATTCACTAGGAACAGATGGCATGTACCTGCCAATCTTACTTCTCACTGGGACACAGTCATTAAGACATTTCCATTAAAAGTGTCTTACTTTTTGTGGAAGATTAAGCCTCCAAAGGGATTTCAAATGGAAAATACTATTACCGTATACATTCATATCATGTAAAATACAGTTATAAGCCGATTTGACAGTAAACTGTCCATGCTGAGTTGGTTTCCACCCGAGGGTGTCTTTACCAAATTGTGAGACTCTTATTTTACAGATATCAGCTACAGTTTCATTATCAAAAAGACAATTCAAGGTGTCTACCTTCCATTCCCCTGTTCCCTGCACAAGTAATTGGTTAACAGTTTTCATGCCATTAAAAGCTAAGTCGCTAGCAGTAAATTTTCCCTATATGGCACCCATTTGTCCTTCCAAATTTCAATATGAGTACCATCCCCTATTTCCCAACAGTAGTTTCTCCTAATCAGATCAAGACCCCTACAAATACCTTTCCACACCCAAGAGACAGACTCAGTTCTAACAACATGGAGAGGATTAGAATCATGAAAATACTTATGACACAAAATTTGGACCCATAAAGCATCTGGTTCAGTTAACATCCTCCAAGCCAATTTAGCTAACAAGGCAGTGTTAAGGTATTCTGTTTTCCTAATATTGAGGCCCCCAAGTTCAATGGGCTTAGCAACATTATCCCAACCTAACAAATTTCCTCCCTTAGCAGAACCCTTCTTGTTCCAAAAGAATTTTCTTTGTATAAAATCTAACTTATTGGTCATCTTTTTTGGCATGGGAAAAACAAATAAGTGGTGTGAAGCTAAAGTACCTAGTGTAGACTTTAGAAGAACAATTCTCCCTGGTTGATTTATGTACTTACCCTTCCATGTGTCCAATCTTTTTCACAAGAATCTCCTAAATGCTTGAAAGATTCCATTTTGTTTTTCTGCAAAAGGAAGGGAACTCCTAGATACTTATCAGCTAATCCTAAGTTTTTAATCTTAAGGATAGAAAATCTGATTTTTGTTTCTAGGTTCAGTTTTAGGACTAAAAGTTATTCCTGACTTGTCAAAGTTTAAAACATGACCAGAAAACTTACTGAATTTATCAAGCATAGCTTTTAAGTTCCTAGCTCCATTAACATTGGCCCTGGTAAACACAAGACAATCATCAGCAAAAAACAAATGGCTAACTGAAGGGTTGGAAGTAGTGACTTTTATACCTTGGATGTCATTTTTCCTCTATGCATCAATAAGCATTTTAGATAAAACATCCATACATATTATGAACAAATAATGAGACAAAGGGTCCCCCTGTCTGAGACCCCTTGTTGGGTAATACACTTCACCAGGACAGCCATTTAACAATCTAGAAGTTGAAACTATAGAAACACATTGTTCAATGAGATTACACCAGTGATCATGGAAACCAAGTTTTTTCAGAATATCAATCAAGAATTTTCACTCTATTCTATCAAAAGCCTTAGACATGTCTAATTTGATAGCTATAAGACCTGATTTAGTTCTATTCTTCCTCATAGTGTCAACTAGCTCATGAGCAATAACAATGTTATCTGTTATTTGTCTTGAGGACATAAAAGCTGCTTGATATGGGATGATGAATTTGTCCATGACAGTTTTGAGTCTACTAGCTAAAAGTTTAGAGATTATCTTATAGCTAACATTACTTAAGCTGATGGGCCTAAAATGTGCAGCAGTCTTAGGAGCATCATTCTTAGGTATAAGGGAAACAAAATTATGGTTCATTTGCGTAAGAATGTGCCCAGAATGAAAGAAACTTTTAACCATAGCAACTGTATCAGGTCCAACTGTCTCCCACATTTGTTGATAGAAACCAGGTGGATAACCATCTGCCCAGGACTAGCCCATGGTTGCATTTGTCAAACAATGGACTTAATCTCCTCATCAGTAGGAGGATGAATTAGGAATTCATTTACCTCAGCAGTAATGCATGGCATAAGAACATCAAGAAAACTATTATCAAATGGAGGATTAGAAGTTTTACTCATCTTACTAAATTGGTCTCTAAGTTCAGTAGCTATCATGCCTTTATCCGTTAACCATATTCCAATGTTGCTTTTCAGACAATCTATTTGTGTTCTTCTTTTCCTATATTTTACTTTATCATGAAAATACTTAGTATTTTTATCAGCCCTTGCTTTTCTCACTTCCCGAAAGCATGATCAGAAGTCTAGTGAACCAGGATGAAGGGTTGTCCTTTGAGTGTCCCGCATCAAGTGATTGTGCCCCTTTAGTTCGATTCTTTGGGATCCTTCCTTTCTTCAAACGGAACGAACAGAGAGAAAATCAGACCGATTCCAGAAATGCCTTTCTGGATATTCCTCAATGTCCCGGCTATTCACGGAACGTGAGAAGCAGATGAATAATCATCTGCTTCCGGAAGAAATCGAAGCAATTCTTGGGAATTCCAAACTTCAGAGTATTCTCCCTAGCCCTTTGCATATAATAATCTTGTCTCACATTGTACCAATATTTCAAAGACTCTTCAAGTCTATCTTTCAACAATGAATTATCAAAATCATGCATATTATTGGATATGTCATCTAATTTCCTCTGAATATCATTTATATGGGTTTGAAAATTCCCAAAAGAGTTCATGTTCCATTTCCTTAAAGCTACTTTAACATTATGCAAGCATTTAGAATGTTTATAAGCCTTGGACCCATTTTCACTAGTTTTCCAGTTATCAGATATTAACTCCTTACAGCTAGAGTCATTAAACCAGCATCTATTAAACCTTAAAGATCTCCTAGAATTATTTTCTTCCATAGAAGTGACAAGGAGTATAGGAACATGATCACTAGCTAGGCTAATCAGATGATAGATATAGCATTAGGAAAAAAGTCAAACCAAGTTTGGTTAACAAGGGCTCTATCAAGTCTTTCAAGAATTAGGGAATCACCATACCTATGATTATTCCATGTAAAAGGTTTTCCTATGAAAGATAGGTCAAAAAGTCCTAGATTATCTTGATGATTTTTAACATTATCCAACTGACTTTGAGGACCTAAATTGCCACCAAATTTTGCCTCTTGTCTCATAATAAAATTCAAGTCCCCAAGGACTATCCAGGGACAATCATATCTACTTGCTAGATTGTCCAAATAATCCCATTGTCTATCCCATCCTATATCATCTAAGACACCATACATGAAATTTAGTAAACTGTAACCACTTATGGGATCCATATTCACTAACACAATAATGAAATTAGTGTTCATATCTACCAAATCAATATGAATCCCATCTTTCCACAAAACAAACAAACCCCCTGAAGCACCTACATGATTGACATAAATATAGTTCATATAATTATAGGATTTAGTGAATTTTTCCATTTTCAGGTTCATGGTTTTTGTTTCACTCAAAAAGACAATGTCAGGATCATTAGACCTAATCAATTCTCTAAGATGATTTCTTGTGTGTTTGTTACCAAAACCCTGGACATTGCAGGACAAAACTTTCATTTTTTGACTCTCTAGGTTAAAATCAGGACAAACCCTAAAATTTAAAACCAAATTAAACACACAATTTTGATCAACCCAAAAATTCCAGCGACAAACAAGAGAAACAAGCAATTGGATTTGGGAGATAGACAGAAAGCTGAAATTGTTAAAAGAAAGGATATTAGTGCAAACCTGTTTTGCAGCGCTCAATCGCATTTCAGTATTGGATGGGTGATAGGTTTTTTCACTCCTTCCTCCATTTTCAGCATCTGCCATATTCAGGTCTTCCCCATTTTAAGTGGCCGCTTGATTGTCCATATGATAAACTCCATCACTCTGATCAGCTAGATTTCCTTCGTTCATCTTTTGGTTTCCATCTAGAAGAACATAATTATCTTCTATCGAGTCATCTCTTGACCTTTTATTCTTCCTCGGGTTGGACTCATCATCCATACTTCCACCCGATCCACTGGAGGATCCATGAGACCCATCTGCCTCACTTTGTTCTTTTTGCTGCTGTATCGTGGCTTCAACCTTGTGAGCATGTTTAGCCCAATACTCCTCAAACTCTTTCTCAGTCAGTCAATAGATAAAAATATCCCACGCAGTCTCCTCACATCTCCCCTCATCATGATCAATAACAAAGCAATGAGGGCAGATTTTCTTTGGTTGTTTCTCAAAATGGTATTTCACCTAAACTTTCTGTTTAGCAGCATTGAAAATACATACTCCTCTTTTTAGCGGTTTAGTCAAATCAATCAGCACTTTGACCTTAGCTACTCTCCCTCTGATTGTCACACATTTCTTCCCATCCACCTCCACTTTTTGACCAATGTCCTGGATAATATTCTCAATAATACCATCATCTATGTGTTCTAGCGCAAGATTTCGAAGAACCACATAAAATATTTGGTGAGTAAATTTATACTCTTCCACCGGTATAGAGTTATCATAATCCTGTAGCACAACAAGCATGAAGTTAATAACCCATGGAATTCTCTTCGGGACTTCCTTCTTGTACTCATTATTTTTGAACTTAAAAACAAACAAGTTGTGTCCCATAGTGCTGACTTCGACTTTCTTATAACTCCTCCAAACTATGTTCACCTCCTTAAGAATATCATCATACTTAATTTCATCTTTGTAGACGACTTTTCCAATCAAACACTTATTCCAGTTTGTAGCCACTGCATCGATTTCAGTTTCAGAAATCAAACTGCTTCTTGAGATCCTTAGCTGATTGATGCTAAGATTAGTTTCCTGCATCCTTCTAGATAGAGCTGCCAATTGCAGGTTGTTGGGTTGTGTCAGTTTTTTGAGAAGATGTTTACTTTGATTTCTATTGTGAGCGTTGTTGTGTATGTGATAAGAGAGGTGCTTCTTCTTGATCTTTATATCACCCCAGTTAGGTTTAGGGTGTCTCTGAAAGCATGACCGCCTTCCTAAATTACTCCATATCCCCGATTCTTCGTTCCAGTCTGTTCCAGAGAATATCGGAGAAAATATTGACTCAAAATAAGGTAACTTCAAATTCAAAATTTTAAACTCCAGAGATTGCGCTCTTTTATGCTGGATAATTCCAATTTTTCCCTTCTATTATTTGACTCTGCAATGGTGAAACTTGGATGTTCTTTCTGTATCTTGATCCATTTTCGTGCTGCTACAATGAGTGATAGCAAATCCCACTGATTTGTGTACCATAACAACGAACAATATGAAGATAAACGACACTACTGTTATTTTGCGAATACCCTTACATGAAGACATGAAATTCTTCATGGAAGATGCTAAAAAACCACTAATCCGAGAAAGATTGAAATTTCCCTACACCACTGTTTACAACCACCACTGCAAAACCACTGAAATATAACTTTGAGCCTGAAAAATCAGGAAAAGAGATTAGAAACTCATATCCAATGTAAAGAAACTACTTTCTCTACACATTTAAAACAAAAGATTGAAAACTTTACTGATATAAAAGAAACCAGAAATCAGGACAGAAAATTATCAGATTTCATGAAGAGACAAGTAACCATAGAACTATAAAAGCTATTTGAGAAGAAGGATTAACATCATTGAACTAATTTTTCATGAGGATTTGAAAACCGATTTTCAAAAATGAGTTGACTCAAAATTCGCCCGATTCACAGAGCTTCTGATTTCACGGCATAATGTTTGTTCTGATTTATCGGTTTTTCGTAGGGCTTTTAATAGCCCGTTTGGAAACTAATAAGTAAACTTTCTGTGAAGCTAATTTGGCTGCGGATCCTCTGTTACCAAAATCCCGTGTTCCTCTATTCCACCCAATCCTTAATGGACACGTTTCTCCTTTAATATCTACCACAGTTAACAAATTTGGGCGCGACTTAGTTGACTAACTTAACGGAGATTTTTTAACTGAAAAATTTCAATGGAGATTTTCTACCAGAAAAATTAGGAAATATTTGATCTACCTTATATTTTTTTCATCCTTTTTGCACCAATAGCATATACTCGCTAAAATCATCTACTTCTTTACAACCCTATAATTAGTTCTGTTTCGTTTTTGAGTTGTGTTTCGTTTTCTTTCATGGAGCATCAGCAGGTAATATTTATTTTCTCCAATTTTATTTTCTTAACTTCTTGCTTATATAGAATATTGGTAGTTTTCGTAATCCATTTGTGTTAGACCAAAAATTTTTTTGTAGACCACAATATTCGAAGATGAATGCGTGGACGTTGGATCTCAGACACGTCGTAGATTGGATTTTAACAATGGTATGGATTTAAATTTTTCTACAGACCAAGAAACATGTGATGAGATGACTAATCTTGTAAATTCTAATGATCGTGTTAATCTGGTGCACTCTAAAATTCGGAAGGAACAAATACCAATAATTGGGATGGAATTTGAGAGTGAAGGCGAAGCATTTAAGTTTTACAACACATATGCTTACAATGTTGGTTTCAGCATTAAAAGAAGTACATTACATTGTTTCAATGATGGAAGATTAAAAGATAGACTTTATGTTTGTTCGACCCAAGGTACTCGTGGGAAAGATAAACGTGATGTTAATGTCAAAAAACATCGTGCCGAGACAAGATTTGATTGCCTAGCAAGGATGAAAATTAGTTTGAAAAAAATAATAAGTATGAAATTGTCGATTTTTTTGCTCATATTACTACTTCTCCTAGTAAGTCTCACTTATTTAGATCGCAGAGGAGCATGAGTATTTCCAACACCACACAAGCAGATATGGCCGACACATCAGGAATTGCTCCTAGAGAAACTATGGAACTTTTAAGTAGACAAGTTGGTGGTCGTCAAAACGTTGGATTTACAAATGTGGATTATAAAAACTATTTGCGTTCTAAGCGAACTATTAGAATGAAAACAGGGGATACAAGTGGTGTGTTAGAGTATCTGCAGAGAATGCAATCAAATGATCCTAATTTCTTTTATGCTATTCAAGTAGATGAAGATGATTTGATAACAAATATTTTTTGGGATGACGCAAGAATGATGGTAGACTGTGATTACTTCGGCGATGTGGTAAGTTTCGACACCACCCATAGAAAAAACAAAGATGGAAGACCTTTTGCCATGTTTGTCGGAGTAAATAATCATAGGAAAACCGTTATATTTGGTGCTTCTTTATTATATGATGAAACATCAGAGACTTACATGTGGTTATTTGATACCTTTGCTGAAACTATGTCTGGGAAGAAGCCAAAGTGTATTTTTACTGACCAAGATGAAGCAATGGCTAAAGCACTGACTTCACAATGGCCAGAATCATGTCATCGATTATGTATTTGGCACATGTTTCAAAATGCTGCAAAACACTTAAGCCATGAGTTTCATAAATTTAATGATTTCACGAAATTTTTTAATAAGTGTGTATATAATTATGAAGACGAGGAAGAATTTACAGATGCTTGGAAGAAGATGCTCGCAAAATATGACCTCAACAACAATGTTTCGTTAAATACATTATTCAGTTTAAGAGAAAAATGGGCGTTGGTTTATGGGCGAGATAATTTTTGCGCAGAAATGACCACGACTCAACGTAGTGAAAATTTGAATAGTGTTATAAAAAAATACATAAGCTACAAGTATGATTTAGTGCTATTTTTTGAGCATTTTCAAAGAATGGTTGAAGCTCGTCGTTACAATGAATTGGCGATGGAATTTAAAGCAAGTCAAAGTTATCCTGCAATGACGTTTCCGGTGAAAATTATTTCAGAAGGAATTATCTAGAGCTCATGATTGTGTCTTGAACATTATAAGGAATTATGTAGAGCTCATGGAAATAAGTATCATTGTACAATCATTTTTGATTCACTTAATAATGATGTTTCATGTAGTTGTAGGAAATTCGAGTTTGTCGGTTACTTATGTTCACATTCCCTAAAGGTTCTCTCTGTAAAGAATATCAGGGTTATTCCTACTCAATGAATATTGAATAGATGGACAAAAGACATCAAATCTCGGACGCAAACAATACATATCCCATAAAAATATTGCAATATAACAAACCAAGAAAATACTGCAATGATATCATCCTCCAAATATTTTTAGAATTTAAAAAACAATAAACCTAATAACATAAGAAGATGAAAATAAAAATAGCTATGTGTAGTCACAATCATCGCTATTCAAAGCACTAGTTATTCTTCCAACTAATCCAAGAAGACATCCTAGGAAACAAACATCTTTTCCAAATCATCTTCAGAAAACTCCTTCTCGTTGTTGAAGAATTTATTGACAAAGGGATCATTCATCTCCTCCAAATCTTTTGAAAACACCGTCAACTTACTAAGTTCTTTTTCTAGTTTTTGTACAGTGTTTGTAGATTGGGATATCATATGTTCGTAGCTGCAAGGGAGGAGATTCCAGTGCATCCACGAACATTAGCTGCAAGGACTGCATTCCTGCTTGTACTGTATCTAGTAACAGGTGCCATAGAAAGGATGACTTGAGACGTACCGTTCGCGGACGACAGAAACCCTGGACGAAAAAAAGCTTTTGTATTTTTAGACATTTATATAGAAAGAAACAAAAAATAACCAAAAATACACTTCTTGAGCCAAAAGACGCAAATCCCCATTTTCTCAAGACAAACATGGGGACGTGAACGCCTAGGGTTAGGAAGACATGATGGGATCAAAAAGCTCCCCTTGTTTATTACATAGTGACTTTCTAAGGTAAGTCACATGTGCAAAGATTCTTCTTCTTTTGTTCCCTGAAGCACTTGTTATGTAGGTCCTGTGACAAGTATAAGTAGGTCGAAAAGCTACAAGGCATTCCATACGAACAATCGTTTCCTTAAACTCAAATTCTTCAACACGAGAGTGTCCTTGAGAAATGAGTCTGAGATTATTCCTGAAGGTGTTTAAACAATCTCCCTCAGTCCTGGATACCCATTTAGAACCTTCATTATAGACATTGTACTTGCATGATACAAGGTTCCACATAACTTGTCTATGAAGTTGATCTAACTCATCATTCATTGATTTATTCCAAGAGAAGTTGCTCAGAGTTACATCAATGTTTCCTGGTTCTGAATGAGACGAATATCAACCAATTGACAGAGGTCCTTCTGTCTTGGTTGTAGAGTCTTTTTCACGTTTGGAGACGATAGAAGATACACACAAGGAGGAATCGCCTAACACATGTAGAAAAGTCCCACAACGACTGCGACTACACCATCGAAGAGAGGAAGTAGGACAAGAAGTAATATTTCCTATACCATTGGTACTTTTCTGTACAAAAATTCCTGATAGTATCGTACTTCCCTTCTGAGTAACACAAAGTTGCACAGTATTCTTACAAGAATTACTTGCAGCCTCCAGACTCCTTAAAGATGACGTACATGGTCGAGGATGATCGGATGAGCATCCATAAAAACCGAACCCTTGGCATTTTTCTAAATGGTTCCTAGTAAATAGTCACATCATCTTTCTCAACAAATAATCGTTGAGCATTATCTGAAAGATGAAAATTCTTTAGAAAGGAACAACTGGATTCTCTCAGATTCAATGAGAGATTCTTACTAGATTTCAAATCCTTCAGAGTTGCGATTTCTGCAACAAGACCAGAATAGATCCGGATTTGTTCTTCCAATCTCTTTTGAGGATTAACCAGTTTATCAGACCTTTTCCTGCGGTTGTTTTTTATACCTGGTGAAGCGTCGATTGAGACATTAAGTTCCATATAGTCAGATTGCTACAAACACGGACTGATGAGATCTTTAACGTGTTTTCCTGCTCTGATACCAATTGAAAAAGCGGGGGTCTAACAACAACACCCAATATTTCGCTTAGCAATCTGCATGGACTAACTCCGAAATACTTTGCTAGAGAATCAACTAGACAGTCAGACTCAATCTAGACAAAAAGTATCTCAAAGAGTTATTATCTCAATCTCTCGATTTGATTTCTACTCAAGCTAAAATTTAGCGAGTCTTTATCAAAGAGAGATAACTTGGACGGTACCAAAGACCAATGTCCAAGGATCAATCAACTACAATCAACAACCAAAAGTTGGATTAGAGAAGTTGATGATCACGAATGCACAACCTGTATTATTTTTATTATATAAAATATAATGCGGAAAAGAAATAACACAGACACTAAAAGTTTTGCTAACGAGGAAACGGCAACTACAGAAAAACCCGGGACCTATTCCAGATTGATTACACACTGTATTAAGCCGCTACAGACACTAGCCTACTCCAAGCTAACTTCAGACTGATCTATAGTTGAACCCCTACCAATCTCCCACTGATACAAGGTACAGTTGCACTCCTACGCCTCTGATCCCATCAGGACACTGCGTACTTTATTCCCTTTGCTGATCTCACCCACAACAAAGAGTTGTTGCAACCCAAAATCACAGACTTGATAATATACGAATCTGTCTCACACAGAAAATTCTATCAAAAGGATAAATTTGTCTCCCACAGATAAACTCTAGGTTTTGTTCCGTCTTTAGATATAAAATCAAGGTAACAAGAACCAATTGATAATCCGGACTTATATTCCCGAAGAACAGCCTAGATTAATCAATCACCTCTCTACAATCCTTCCTGACTACACAAGCGGATTTTCGAGGAATCACAAACATTGATACGAAGTTGTTTGTGACTTCTTTATCTTGCCTATCAGAGAACTCTCACGATCTCAAGCCAATCAATCGATTGTACTCGTATGATAGAAGATGCAAGATCAGATCACAGAACTACGATAAAAGTAATATCGGTCTGGCTTCATGATTAATATTTTTGATTGTGGTTGTAGTAATGAGGTTCAAACTCTCGGACTTGTGAAGATTAAATTTACAGATTTAATAAAATTATATACAAAATTAGTAACAATGGGTGCGAGAGGTAACCAAGACACTAGATTCCACTATTATGCAAAATTGAATGATAAATATTTCAAAACTCTATTCAATTCTTAAGTCCTGTTTTATCTTTAATTCACTATCAATCATACAGATTCTCAAACATTATTTGTAAACCTTAAGCATAGATTATCAAGAGATTAAACCAAGCATAACCTATCAAACTGAATAACAAATAATTAAGACAATCATTCAAACAATTTAAAACTCTGCAAAAGCAGCGATTAGGTGAATTATATAATTAAATGAAATAGTTACCCATTTATGTTGCGTGAATAGCTTCCTCCATTGCATTGGTTACGAGGGAATTAGCTCATCATAGTATAAATGCTCTCAAAATAATTTATTATGGCTCAAAAATGGTTTACAAATGATGAGAAGAAGAGAAAATGGTGTAAACAGCTAATGTGCGACCCACAGGAAGCGTCACACAAGAACGATAAAAGAGAAGTGCTATTGTCTCTGTGGTTCTAAGACCCACACCTATGACCCTCGAAGACTTTTCGTTGTCACTGTTGAAGAACGACGGTTCCTGGACGTCCGTTCTTCATGTTCTTGAGTTGCAGCAGCAGAAAACTTTTTCTGCAACTCGTGATTTCTTCGTTCTCTTGTCTCTGCTAACTCCCCAAACTCTCGACACCCCCTCTAGGACTCCCAGGGAACCTATTTAAACCAAAAACACGCGTTGAATCTCCTCCATTAATCCCAAATAATCTTCTTTTACTCGGGATATTTTCTTTCCTTTTTCAAAGAAATACGGGATTTTCTTTCCTTTAATTCCTCTTTCGCGCTTCTGTTGATGTGGAACACACTCCAAACAAGTTTCTACAGCATCCCAACTCCATCCAAACACGTACAAACACGCTGAATCCCATGAACAACTCTTCCCTGCACGTATTCCTCTTTTCCATCTCGTGGATTGCCTAGCCAATTCAAGCCAATTATGGTCAAACCAAACACCCATACCATCTTTATTATGATATATCACATCTTTCCACAAAGTTTCAGCGATTGAATCACACAAAATCACGTCCAAATGAAATCGAGAAAATCTGCCAGTGAAGAGCAAATATTTTCCCGCCAAAATATTTTTTTGAATTTGTGAAGAAGGTCACCCCTTATCCAGTGGTCGCCCCCTTATCCGTTGCTGGAGTCCGAATAACACATGTCCCTTGGGGTGCCTTTAGTAATTTTTCTGGGTTCCTCCGGTGTATTTCTGGGGTGTCTTTAGTACTCTATCCTAGGGTGTAAAACACCACTTTTCGAGCCAATTTCGCCGCAAGAGCTTATTTTTCCAAAAACATCTACAAAAACATAAAATAACACAATAAGTATTTAATCGATTCTAACAATATAGAACATTGAGAAAAAAATAGACACATAAATGCGTCTATCAAATACCCCCAAACTTATTATTTGCTAGTCCTCGAGCAAAACTAATAAAAATAAATAAAACCGAGTTAATCTCGGGAGGGTTTACCAGAGGTGTGCCCACAAAACCATTACTCCAGACCCTAGCTATCTATGCAGAACCTTGGAAGGCACTAAAGAATCTCCTTGGTTGGCATACTTATTGATTACATGAGGAAGTACCCTGATGCGAAATTCCAATTGCTGTACACGAGTTTGCACTCAAGCATACTAAAATTCATATAAAGTGACAGAGGTCTACTCAGTTTCTGGACATCATAAACCGGAGTCAACCAATCACATGGATAGATTAAGAAGATGGATGTAGAGAAAAATTTGGATGATGTTGAATAAGGTGAACCTATCCTAATGGACTGAGATACTGGTATGGACTAATATCAACACACTGGAAAATACAAGGGAACCAGTGGTCGATAATCCTAACTCTAGGTCAACTCAGCTGGCATATACAAGGGTACCAGTGGTCGACTTTATTTTATTTATTCCGGTTGGTCTGGTCTCATTTTTTTTTTTCATCTCAGTCACTCTATTTCACCCTAGTAATGGTAAAAAGAAAAAAAAAAGTAATCAGGATTCATTCGATGTTTCCATCACGAGGATATGACGAAACTACCATGTTTTTTTTTCTAACACCTGAGCTCTGTGATTTTATGAATAGACTCTTTAGATCTTTCCATCTAATCAGATTGGTTCCTCAAATCCTACAACCAAAATGCTTCCATCCACTTAGATTAGTTAGTGCCGACCTTAATAAGCATAAATTTCTAGTCTCTTGAGCTTATTTATTGCAACTAAGAACTTTCTCCCATACCCCCAAACTTAAATCTAACATTGTCCTCAATGTTCTAAAGATAAAATTAAAAGCATGAACAAGGAGAAACTGTTACCAATGAAGCAAAAGAGATAAGGAAAGATATTACCGTGTCGCATGAATATTGGGTTACCTCCCAAGAAGTGCTAAGTTTAAAGTCTTCATCTAGACTAAGCAAGGATTAGTCACCACGTAGAATCATATAGTAGTAGCCGGAATAACTGTGGGTCATCTGGATCAAAAAGTGTTACCCACAAGAAGAGGAAACTGCAACAAAACAAGAAGATACCGAACATACCCTTGCTTAAGACAACTACATCTAGTTGTGGTTCAGGTTCAGGCTCTATAAAAGGGTCTAAATAAAAGTTTTTCATCAGTTGGATTTCCTCAAATCTAAGATCCGGTTCAGGTATTAGAGTCTGGAAAAACTCAACTAAGAACTTAGAAGGACATAACAACAACCTGAGTAATTGGGGATCCTCTAAGTCAATTAGATTTGACTCACAAATTTGACCATAATAATGGTCATCCTTAAGAAAATGTGTCGACCCTAATATCCTAAAGTAATTAGGTTTAGTCTCAAAACTTAATATCCGACACATCTGAAAATCATATGTTCCCACAATTGGAAGAAAAGTTTTTGGTGGGAAAACAAAGTCAATCTTGGTATCATAGCCTAGGTTAACCACATCAACCAGAGGATGGGTTTCTAATAACTGAGCTCTCCTATGGACAAAACTAGGTTCAGGAAAAAGTGTATGAAGATAATCTTGTAAGATGGCTGAGGCATAAATTTCAAGTCCCGACTGAGGGATCTTTGTAAGAGCTAAAGGTATGGCACACGGGGAATAATAATCACCCCCAAACTTAGATTTTTGGGTATCTCTAGATAGACTAGCTACAATTTCATTAATTTCTAGATCGTTGGAATCCTGAAAATAGTCAATTTCTTTTTCTAGGTTATACTCAAGTGACGCATCCTCACTCATATTTAATAGCTCTACGAGTTCATTTTCTTCGTCTAAGATCATTGTTTCTAAATCGCTAGACTCTAAAACAGTATTCTCAAAATAAACTCGTTCCTCTAAACCATTATCGACTTCTTAATCAAAAGGAAATACTACATCATCTAAAGAGGTGGTATCTCTAATCAATCCTCGTCCTTTTGAATAGGTGAATAATCATTAAAATTATCGGGATTTGAACCAGAAATAACATTATCATCATAAAGTTCATTTAGAGTAACAAATTCCTGATCACTATGCCTACAAATTTCAAATTCTTCATCAGCACTATCCACATCATAATAAAAGCCTATTTCTGGTTGATCTCTGTCCCTATGTTGCTATTTCCTTGTGTCGACAGAACTCATTTCGTGCTCTATTCAGTAGTTGATTGACATTTGACTCTATTCTACGATATTAGATGTTTGTTGGCCAATGAAGATGCATGAAAAATATCGAACCTCATCAAAACAAGTAGTGCTACCAATTCTAACCTTGTTATCTTGATTATGTAAATAACTATCTTCATTCTCAAGGGTATTATTGGATACACTATATTGGCAATTCAAGTAATTTCGAGCAATTCTTTCGTTCGTCTCAGCTATCCTCTTGAGGTGGTCTTCTAAAGAAGGTTCACTCATTATTGTAGTTCTTTCGTCTATAATTATACTATTCATCTCAGCTAACTTACGCATCGACTCAGCTAACTTCCTGAGGGACTCTTCTAAGGGAGGAATAGGAATAGAAGGATCATAAAAAGGACTACTTTTCAATAGTTTGATTGTATCCTCTAGAGACAAAAAACTAGTACTATAATCTTCCTGCTCGTAAGACTGATGCATGTGTGGATAGTAATTGGGCTCACCAGGGTATGACCCATATCCTTCCAAAGGATGGCGTTCCCAACCACTATTCCCAACATGGTCATAAAAAGGATGATGTCCATATTCAAATTCAGGTTGATAATCATTGTATTGGCTTATATCATACCAGTTCGATATTCTTAATTGCAAGGGAATTCTACACAATCACAAACAAGGCTGACTCGACCAAATCAAACCTATAGAGTCTAGCAAACAAAAAGCATGATGGCTCCACTTAGATTGTTTTCTAGACCAGCTTCTAATCCTTCGAAAAGGAATTCGTTACAATTTCAGCACACCCTTCTGGAATCAATCCGAGCTAATGTAAATTGAATCGAGGCGAGGGAAGCTCAGTGGAGATTTGATACCCAAAGCCTCACCGGTATTACAAGGCGGCGCAGTCACGCATTCAACTGACAGAAACCATCAAGAACTTTGAAGTATGCTTAAAAGAGTAACCAATATTTTTCGAAAGATTTTCCTACCAAGCTCGTTACCCTATCAGTCTCGTTCTAATCAAATTTTAAGCTTGGGTTCGCGTTAGGTTTCGTTTACCTAAGGCGGGCAAGAAGGGAGCAGTGATGAAATACGAACCCTTATCTTGTATTGGCCAGGCCTTTCCCTTTACTAGGAATGTAAAAACAGTCCAAATTCGTCCTCAATCAATGAATCACCTTAAGAAATACAGTAACTCGCTTACAGGAGATTCGCAAGTGTTTTGATGGACTTACCTCCCGTACCAGAAGGGGGATGAACCGTTGAAGTCGAATCGGGCCACGACTCCTATGTCATGTACGAACCCGAGGGGCCGAGACGATATAGTAATCGTCGTCCTTCCCTGCACACATTTTATATATAATATATTTTTATATAACCCTTCCGTAGGGTTTAAAATTAAAATAAATTGTCCAAAGTTCAGTCCAATGAAAAGAAATACAAAAAATAATAATAATAATTACAAAAAAAAAGAAAGAAAGTCTCTTAAAAAAATAAAATAATAATTCTCTCTCCTTTTTTATTTTTTTTCCTCTCTTTTTTTCTTTATTTTTTTGCTTTGTCTTTTTTCCTTCTCTTTTCGCTTTAAGCTTTGATTCCAAGGTCTTTAGTATCCAACTTTAAACCTGTAATACAAAGACACAACCAAAGAGACGTAAAGAGAACAAATGGAATAATAATAAAAACCTAAAAATTCTACCTAAGCACAAATCCGCGTCGGCGGCGCCAAAATGTTTAATATTTTTGATTGTGGTTGTAGTAATGAGGTTCAAACTCTCGGACTTGTGAAGATTAAATTTACAAATTTAATAAAATTATATACAAAATTATTAACAATGGGTGCGAGAGGTAACCAAGACACTAGATTCCACTATTATGCAAAATTGAATGATAAATATTTCAAAAATCTATTCAATTCTTAAGTCCTTTTTTATCTTTAATTCACTATCAATCATACAGATTCTCAAACATTATTTGTAAACCTTAAGCATAGATTATCAAGAGATTAAACCAAGCATAACCTATCAAACTGAATAACAAATAATTAAGACAATCATTGAAACAATTTAAAACTCTGCAAAAGCAGCGATTAGGTGAATTATATAATTAAATGAAATAGTTACCCATTTATGTTGCGTGAATAGCTTCCTCCATTGCATTGGTTACGAGGGAATTAGCTCATCATAGTATAAATGCTTTCAAAATAATTTATTATGGCTCAAAAATGGTTTACAAATGATGAGAAGAAGATAAAATTGTGTAAACAGCTAATGTGCGACCCACAGGAAGCGTCACACAAGAACGATAAAAGAGAAGTTCTATTGTCGTTGTGGTTCTAAGACCCACACCTATGACCCTCGAAGACTTGTCGTTGTCACTGTTGAAGAACGACGGTTCCTGGACGTCCGTTCTTCATGTTCTTGAGTTGCAGCAGCAGAAAACTTTTTTTGCAACTCGTGATTTCTTCGTTCTCTTGTCTCTGCTAACTCCCCAAACTCTCAACACCCCCTCTAGGACTCCCAGGAACCTATTTAAACCAAAAACACGCGTTGAATCTCCTCCATTAATCCCAAATAATCTTCTTTTACTCGGGATATTTTCTTTCCTTTTTCAAAGAAATACGGGATTTTCTTTAATTTAATTCCTCTTTCGCGCTTCTGTTGATGTGGAACACACTCCAAACAAGTTTCTACAGCATCCCAACTCCATCCAAACACGTACAAAAACGCTGAATCCCGTGAAAAACTCTTCCCTGCACGTGTTCCCCTTTTTCCAGCTCGTGGATTGCCTAGCCAATTCAAGCCAATTATGGTCGAACCAAACACCCATACCATCTTTATTATGATATATCACATCTTTCCACAAAGTTTCAGCGATTGAATCGCACAAAATCACGTCCAAATGCAATCGAGAAAATCTGCCAGTGAAGAGCAAATATTTTCCCGCCAAAATATTTTTTGAATTTGTGAAGAAGGTCACCCCTTATCCAGTGGTCGCCCCCTTATCCGTTGCTGGAGTCCGAATAACACATGTCCCTTGGGGTGCCTTTAGTAATTTTTCTGGGTTCCTCCGGTGCATTTCTGGGGTGTCTTTAGTACTCTATCCTAGGGTGTAAAACACCACTTTTCGAGCCAATTTCGCCGCAAGAGCTTATTTTTCCAAAAACATCTACAAAAACATAAAATAACACAATAAGTATTTAATCGAGTCTAACAATACAGAACATTGAGAACAAAATAGACACATAAATGTGTCTATCACTTCACAATCCCAATGAAGTCTTTAAGTTTTTAACTCGAGTTTAGAGAAGAAACTAAGAGTTAATGGAGATCGACTATAGCGAGAGCACTAGTAGCACACAGACGTGTGGGGATTAGGTTTGCTCAATGCTAGAAGTCTCCTTTATATAGCCTTCAAATCATGGTTTTACCTTAGGTACAAAGCAATCCTTATTCACCGTTAGATGAAAAACTGATTTAGATTCAAGCCAATATCCCTCAACTGTTAGATCGAAATACATAGCTTGTCACACACACTCGGGTACACGTTTACTGGGTTTGAGAAAAACCATGCCCAAACGAGTACACGTATGTTGGTTCAACATGATAACCCAAAAGGTCAACCATGTGAGCATCTCATATTAATCATGTTCTTCTTCACCATAACTAGTTCAATTGACTCAAATGAACTAGTTAAGAGTTGTTCAATTTCTACGAGATCTTATGTAACTACACAAGACACAATTGAAACAAAGATGATTCGTTCGATTAGAATCAGCTCATGAACATTATAGCCACGGTTTGCATAAAGCATTCCTTAATAATTAATGTTTCATGTTCAGAGCACATCTTTAGATCATAACCTCTTAAGCTCTCAAACAAGTTCGTGGACTTAAGTTAATCGGTTGAGTTTTCCAAACTCAGCAGAAATTCTCTGGTCGAGAACTTCCGCCAGTTCGCGGACTTAACACACAAACAAGTTTTGGAAATCCCAGCAAAAATTCTCGGTCGAGAACTTCCGTCAGTTCGCGGACTGGGTTCGCGGACTTAGCACACAAACGAGTTTTGGAAATCCCAGCAGAAATTCTCGGTCGAGAACTTCCGTCAGTTCGCGGACTGAGTCTGCGGACTCGGTTCGCGGACTTGGCAAGCCAATTCCACAATCCTACCGATTTCTCTTGATCAACAAGTTCGAAAAATTCGGTCAAGGAATACATGGTTATATAATCTAAACTCTCATTTCAATCATTGAAACATTCTCAGAGGGCGATATTCAGTCGTGAAGAACAACAGACCTTTCTCGTCATAGCAATTTCCAAAGTGATTGAAATTTTCATGACTTTCGTCACTAGTTGAAGATAAACCTGATCAAAGCGAAACGCTTTACCAACACATGACTTCGAGTAAAAGATAAGCAATGAATACTCAGCTCGAAATATCAAGTGTATATGATCTAGTCTATATAGCATACGATTTTTGTCTCATAAGAAGT
The DNA here is from genome assembly GCF_003573695.1 of Papaver somniferum. Taxonomy (NCBI): domain Eukaryota; kingdom Viridiplantae; phylum Streptophyta; class Magnoliopsida; order Ranunculales; family Papaveraceae; genus Papaver; species Papaver somniferum. Next base: position 149,584,381 of record NC_039367.1, on the reverse strand, counting down.
AGGAGAAGAATAGAGAGACTTTCGAGTGATAGATAAGTTCAAGTCTTCACATACCTTTTTGTTGATGAAGTTCAACTGTTCCTTGGTGTATATCTTCGTCGTTGTCGTTGAATCACCATGAAGTTCTTGAGCTCAACTACACTTTTCCTATCCTAGTCCGAGACTTAGCTAGTAGGCTAGAAATCAAGACTTTATAGTTTTGATCACTAACATTGACAAACATGCTTGATATAGCAACGCATGCGAGGTTGACCGAGCTATGCTCTAACAAAAACATCCCGCCAGCAATTGACGAAGAATCCAATCTCAATGCACCTGATAATGATAATAACTGCAATGTTAAAGGAATTAAAATCCGAAAGAAAACTGCAATTGATATGTGCTCCGAAAGACCTAAGAATGTTTTGGAAATTGTTGTTTCAAAGAAAAGGACGAGCAAAACGGTGGAACCTCCGAGCAATATTGAGACTGTACCAGCTTCTGTTGTCCAACGACAAACAAAGAAAAGGACTACCAAAGCGGTGGAACCTTCGAGCAATATCGAGGCAGTACCAGTTTCCGTTGTCCCACGACAAAGAAAGAAAAGGACTAGCAAAACGGTGGAACCTCCAAGTAATATTGAGACTGTATCAGCATCAATTGTCCAACAACAAATGTTGAATGCGCCGCAAGTCGTTCAGGTATTTATAATATTCCTAATTATCGAAAGTTATTTATAAACACGGAAAATGCATAAGATATTTGAGATATTTGTTTAATCTTTCACCTGTTCAAATACTAGGATCCTAGAACTTTATTAGGAACCATGGAGGTATGAGCAGTAGTGAAGTAGTACCAGCACCAGTACCTATACACGCTATGCCGGTAATTTACTTCTTCCAACTATTAATTACTGGTTATTAAATTCTCACGTTATGGGTTTAGTTTTCTTATTGCTAGCAATGACTTGCCACCTGATTGCTTGTGATTAACTATACCAGCAATACTATATGCGTGGCTATGTTCCGTTGAGCAATTATCAACAACATCCAGTTTTTAGCGGTAATCGACAACATCCAACTGGCTTGGTTGGACTCTTGCAGGTAGATTATCTTGGTTCCTCTGCTAATGTGTTTGTAATTGAGTCAAATAATCACTTTGGTTATATTTACATAATGTAGGAACAAGCACAATTACCAGGAACACAACATTTTGATCAGTCACGTCCTCAAGAGAATCCATGATTCGTTGCAGCGTATGTGCAAAAGTTGCAGGGCAAATGTAACTAGTCTTTTTTTTTTCCGAAGTAAAACTTTATATTATAAGGAAAAAAAAAGTTGGTCTAGCCAACAGAACAACAAAAGATAACAGCACTCAACAAACTGAGACTGCAAACCAATACCCAGTTCTGCACTTGCACTACCGAGTACTATTTAATTAACAAGAAAAACCCTCCTGAACATCACTTCCAGGCTCTAAACCAAGACCCGTTATTGCAATCCCAGGTTAAACTATGTCTGCTGCACAATAATCCGAAGTCGTATAACTGCAGCACAAAACAACGAAGTGCAATTACGAACTCACAAGATAGGGACCACGACTTACGAGTATGTTGTTGGGTAAAGACTAAGGGGCCGTATTTTATTGACGAAAGAGATAATTAAGGGATGAATATTTATTTCCTAATTTTTCAGTTAAAAAATCTCCGTTAAATTAGTCAACTAAATCGCGCCCAAATTTGTTAATTGTGGTAGATATTAAAGAAGACACGTGTCCATTAAGGATTGGGTGGAATAGAGGAACAGGGGATTTTGGTAACAGAGGATCCGCAGCCAGCTAGTTTTGCTTCTGACTTCTGGTATCCGCCTATACCGTGTTTGTTTGCAAATATTCCCATACCCGAATGGTAAGAGTGGGATATAGTGAAGTTCGTGATTTTGGATATGACTAAAATATTTGCTTGATTGAGATGAAGAGAATAGCTTTTCTACGCTTGACTTATGCCTGGTTACCTATTAGACTTGACATTCCATATAATTCTAATCTCACTAAGAAAAATGGTCTTATAATACACTTACCTCACCCCTTGCCTGGTTACTCCCCTTTTTTGCCATCTTGTCAGCATAACAGTTCACCTCTCTAAAACTGAGAGCAAACTAAGAGGCATACTGATTCTGGGTTTCCTGAAACTAAAGTAAACCCAAAAAAACCCTACTTATGTTAACAAGAACAAAGAAAAAAAAACAACAATCGACAGTGGATCAACTCACAAGCCAACCAAAACAAAACACCAATGTAAACCTTATCGCCTATGAAGAAAATGGGATTAATGCTGGATCAATGGAGATACTTTTCTCCTAGGAGATTGCGGATGCAGATATTATACCGATGATAATAATTATGCAGGTCAAAGCCTTTCAATTTTGGTACTCAGAATACCTATCATGCTTTACTTCCAAACACTAACATTGCGTGCACTATTGCAACTCCCATAATTGAAACAGAGAAAAATTAAAAAAAAAAAACCTCAAATTGGATCCTGATAGTTATCTATCAAGTACATACTAAAAAGTAAGAACGGAAACAGAATAACTTGTACTAATGCGGAAGCTCTCACTTTCACCATTTGCCTGCATATGCTTATTTGAATCCGACCAATGAACACACATACTCGCAGGGTATTGATACGACTTTGTATTCATTAGTCGAAGCAAGGTAACCAAATCCACAAGCCTCATGAAAATGTCTAATCGGTTTTGTCTTATATTCTGGAAATGTAACAAAATCTGGAAGAACAAGGTATTCTTTCGTCACTGGGTTAAAAATAATAGCAGGTCCTCTAGCATCATGCATATCAGGTTGAGTTGCATACATACAAATCAAACCATTGAACGAGCCTATAATAATGTAAGCTTCATAGTTATTTTCGAAATTGATCTTTCTATAAATGGGTTTTGCATGATTCCAATCCTCGTTATCATTAAATTCAAAATAAGAAAGGTGTTTCTTACGATCATCATCATCATAATCTGTTTTCAAGTAAACATATCTTAACTTACCCGATTCGATTGAATCGGGATGATTGAGACGAGCTAAGTGCAGTTGGGGAAATGATGGATGTCGAATGATATTCTTCCATGTTTTGCAGACTAACTTACATTCTAATACAGATTCGGTGGGTAAACGACTTAAGATTTCTGAAATTATCTCTGTTGGAAAAATCTTGTTTATAGTCTTCTTCATCAATCGAGACCCCATTTTTTTTTCTTATTAACGAAGGATTTTGCAGAGAAATGAGTTTTAGGGTTTAAAGAAGACTAGATTTGTGCCCATGCTATGCATCGGGCATTTTATTTCTTTTAATTTGGTGTGGGTGGGGCTTCGCCCCGTCCAACCCCGTGCGGATGCATTTTTGATTTGGTCTGAGCAAGACTTCGCCCCGCCCCGTGGAGATGCATTTTTGATTTGGTGTGCGCGGGGCTTTGCCGCTTCCGTGGGGATGGATATTTTATTCAGTGTGTGCGGGGTTCGTCCCGCCCCATGAAGATGCATTTTTGATTTGGTGTGTGTGCGGCTTCGCCCCGCCCCGTGGGGATGCATTTTTGATTTGGTGTGCGCGAGGCTTCGCCTCGCCCCGGGGCGATGTATTTTTGATTTGGTGTGGTAGGAAAACACATTAAATAGGTGGAGAATATGTGTATATTTTATTTATTTTTTCATTTTATTTTCCCATAAAATATGTGGATTTTTTCTCCTTTATATATTAATTTGGAAAAAAAAAGTCCCTATGCGGTAGATACATGATTCCCAAATTGAATTTGGACTTCCATAAAATTCCAAACGGTAGGTTAGGTTTTCCGTTTGAGTTTGTAATTTTTAAACCAATCATACGTTGCCAAATGTCCTCAAATTCCAAATTGAATTTGGTTTCCTTTTTTTTATCTTTTCCTTAAACCAATCATACGTTGCCAAGTGTCCTCGCAAATTCCAAATTGAATTTGGTTTCCTTTTTTTATCCTTTCCTATTCTCTTTAAACCAATCATACGTTGCCAAGTGTCCTCACCAAACCGCTCATTTCACAAAACTCAAAAAAGACCTATTTCGGCCAATTGAAAGCGAGGGTTTCCTTACCATTCAACCTGAGAGCTTTATTTGTCTAGGCCCTTAAGTCTTTAGATTTGGAAAAAAGAGTCCGTGTACGGTAGATACTCCATTTCCAAATTAAATTTGAACTTCCATAAAATTCCAAACACGGTAGATTAGGTTTTCCTTTTGAGTTTGTAATTTATAAATCAATCATACATTGCCAAGTGTCCTCGCGAATTCCAAATTGAATTTGGTTTCCTTTTTTTTTCTTTTCCTATTCTTTTTAAACACCATACGCTTCCAAATGTCCTTCGCGAATTCCATATTGAATTTGGTTTCCTTTTTTTATCTTTTCCTATTCTTTTTAAACCAATCATACGTTGCCAAGTGTCCTCACCAAAAGGTTCGTTTCACAAAACTCAAAAAAGGCTTTTTTCGGTCAATAAAATGCGAGGATTTCCTCACCATTCAACATGGGAGCCTTATTTGTCTAGGCCTTTAAATATTTAGATTTATGGGCTTTTTAGAACTCGTTTTGGATACGTACTCTGAGTTAATTTTTGATTTCTAGAAGTCAGTTTGGGTATAGAATTTTAAAATAACTTCTAAAACCTGGCTTGATTTGGGTATACCCATATTAATTGGGATATATCCAGATTTATATGGACATAGTGCCCTTACTAAGGGGAGGTTAAAACTGGGTGAAGTTACTGTATTATCCCTGCACTAATTAACCTAAAAACTAAAAACCGTTTAATATTCTTCTAATCTATCTTCTCTAATCCCTCTGCTCTTCTCCTTCCTTCATCTTATTCCATCAACCAAAAATTTCAATTTTGATTTTCTACAAAAAGTAGTTGATTCTAAACGATCAAGTAGCAATAGAGATTCAAAAGGTAACATCAAAAGATCCAAATCAGAGGGAAAAGGTACGGAAAAAGTTGGAACTAGTGAAATCAGTAAACCCGAAAATCAAATCCCTGCGAATGTTGAAAAGAACCCTCCACCGGAGAAAAGAAGACTGTAAGTGATTTTTAAGCTCAAACCCATTATTGTTTTGTGTTTTTTGATTGTTATATTAGGTTAGAAATCGAAAACTATGATTTTCAGGATTTTTAGTCGGCAGGGTTTTTCAAAAATGATGTCGGCCTTAGGATTTCAGTGTTCGTCGGCAAGGTCGGAACATGAAAATCATGCCGACTTTCTGATTGATTTCAAAAGTTGTTGTAGTTGTAGTGGTAAAAAGGTTCTTTAGGACTTGTGAAGGTAACTTTTTTTTTAGATTTAATAAAAATAAAGCAAATTAATTTTCAAAGAGTGATGTCAAGATTTAAAATGAACTAAGGCTCCGGATTCACTATTACTTCAAGTTGATTGGTTACAAAAATATTTCATAATTATTATCTAGCTCTTTTTCCTTTAAATCACTTCTTAATCTATAAGGTGTCCAAATATTAAATTGTAATCCTTAAGCATGATTTATCAAAGAATTAATTCTAAGCATAAAACATCAAACTGATTCACAGCTAATTAAGAAAACCATTTTTATCTCTTTTTTATTGATCCAAGTGAATTAAATAAAATAAATAATTAAGAAATTATAAAAAGAATTTACCAATCAAACATGAGTGAATAGATCCTCCATTGCCTCAATCACCAAGAATTTAGCTGCTCATAATGTTGGAAAACCTCTCAAAATATTTCATTGATGCTCAAAAGTGTTTTACAATGAAGAGAAAGACAAGAAAATGATGTAAAACAGAATTTTGCGACCCACAGAAGGCGTCCAGAATCAACGACAAAGCTGAAGTGCTGTTGTCGTCGAAGAACTACGACCCACAGGTGACAGTCGATGTCACTGTTGATAAACGACGGTCTTGGAGAGTCTGTTCTTCACGTTCTTCCTCCTTGCAGCAGCAGCAGCAACAATCAATGGTATCTTCCTCGTTTCGGCTCTGAACTCTCTCCTCTTTCTCTCTAAACTTTTCTAAACTTTTTATGACTTGAAACCACTCTTATATATCCCACAGACCCCAAATATCTCGTATAAATTCCGACTTTTTCTTTTCTTTTTCTTCTCTGCGCTGTTGAGAGAATAATCGCTTCTGTTGAGCTTCTTCACGTGCTGTTAGCTATAAAATAGCTACCAAACTCTTCCCTAGACTTGAATAAGACCATGTACATGTTAATCCAGCGTCAAAGTCCTCCATAAATCTCTCAAAAATCTTTGAAAGTGCACAACAGGACACGTCTCTCTGTTTTAACTTTGATTGCTTCTCCCGGATATTCTAGCCCAATTAAGCCCATGAAATCATCCATACTAGAATTCTATATCCATATCATGTCCAGCCCAATCAATTTCCGGTGTTTAATCTCCCTAAAACAGCTCCAACAATCGGATCAAAATTCAACAGCGATATGCATGGCCTTTCCCGCCAAAAACCAATATTTGAAATTTGAAGAAGACCTCCCCCTATCCAGTTCTGGTGTCCCTTTAGCAGCTGCCTGGAAATGGGTCACCCCTTAGTAATTAGGTTACCCCTTATCCAAAGTGAGAGTCCGTATAGTAATTTTCTCCCACGAGCGCAAAAACCACTTTTTTAGCCAATTTCGCCGCAAAAGCTTATTTCTCCGGAAATACCTACAGGGACATAAAAAGCCATAATAAGTACAAAAAAATGGGTACTAACACAATATACAATTGGGCTATATTAGACACATAAATGCGTCTATCAAATACCTCCAAACTTATTATTTGCTAGTCCCGAGCAAATCAAATAGAAAATAAAATCCTAACTCACTGTCGCAGGCATCGTCGATTGCATTTAGCGTATGCAATAAGCCTTTAAACCCCTAGGTGGCCCTAGTGGCCGAGTTATAGTCTCGGGAGGGCTTACCAGAGATATACCCACAAAACCTTAATACTCCAGACCTTAGCTATCTACGCAAAACCTTGGAAGGCACTAAAGAATCTCCTTGGTTGGCATACTTATTGACTACAGGAAGAAGTACCCTGATGCGAAATTCCAATTATTGTACACGAGTTTGCACTCAAGCATACTAAAATTCATATAAAGTGACAGAGCTCTACTCAGATAGTTGCACTATGGACATCATATTCGGAGTCAAAACTAATCACATGGATAGATCAAGAAGATGGATATAGAGAACATAGATGGTTTTGATGTTTACTAAGTGAACGACGTTTCCCATATCTGTCTGAAGGCCTCCGCCAAAATGAACCTATCCTAATGGATTGAGATACTAGTCTGACTAACATCAACACACTGGCATATACAAGGGTACCAGTGGTCGATAACCTAACTCTAGGTCAACACAACTGGCATATACAAGGGTACCAGTGGTCGACTTTATTGAATTTATTCCTTTTGGTCAAATGGTATGGTCTCAATTTCTTTTTTTCTTTTTTCTTTTTCTTTTTTTTTTTTTTTTTTTTTTTTTTTGGTAACTACCATTTTTTTTTCATCTTTTATTTTTTTTCATCTCTTTTTCTTTTTCAACTTTTTTTTTTTTTTTCATGGTATCTCAATCACTCTAATTCACCCTAGCATTGGTAACAACTTGAATCGTGGGCCCCACCTATCACTTAGAGAAACATAGTTTAAAAACAAAATAAAATAAAAATAAAAGTGAAAAGGACTCAACGAGATATGGTGAAACTATCATGTTATTTCTAACACCTGAGCTCTGTGCTTTTATGAATAGACTCTTTTAGATGTTTCCATCTAATCAGATTGGTTCCTCAAACTCCTACAATCAAAATGCTTCCATCCACTTAGATTAGTTAGTGCAATCCTCAATAGGCATAAATTTCTAGGCTCTGGAGTTTATTTATTTATTGCAACTAAAAGCTAACAAAAAGTTTCTTCCCCACCCCCAAACTTAAATCTAACATTGTCCTCAATGTTTCTCATGAAAGTGAGAGTCCAAAAAAATGGGTCACCCCTTAGTAATTAGGTTACCCCTTATCCAAAGTGAGAGTCCGTATAGTAATTTTCTCCCACGAGCGCAAAAACCACTTTTTTAGCCAATTTCGCCGCAAAAGCTTATTTCTCCGGAAATACCTACAGGGACATAAAAAGCCATAATAAGTACAAAAAAATGGGTACTAACACAATATACAATTGGGCTATATTAGACACATAAATGCGTCTATCACTTTCCATAACAGCCATGGCGACTGTGGAACATTAACCAGGGACGGCATGGTAATCAATTACCAACCCTTCTGACTTACCTTTAGTCGGCATATTCTTAAAATTGTACCGTTCCGACTTTAGGTCATAGAAACCTCATTTTGCTGAGTTAACAGTCGGCATCTTTCTTTAATGCGACCCTACCAGCTGTGTTTTAGTCAGATTGGTAGATGATTACGACGCCGCCGACCAAGTATTAGTCGACAATATTTAGATTATCGACTGTGCCGACTGGTGATTAGAACCATGTTTCAATTGTAGAATTTTCATATCTTTTATTCGTGTAGTGTTTAGGTTCCCAGAGGAAAACCTAGAAGATATCCCTTGTGTTGTTAGCAATGCAGCAGAGTTACTGGAATTTTTTGACAAGATTTATCCTACTTTAGAAAATCTTAAAGATGAAACTAAAAAGAATTGCCCTGTAAGAAAGTTACTTCTGATGGGTAAGAAAGATCTGAAGAATTTCTAAGGATTATGGAGAGTCCTAGCAATCCTCTCAACTATCAAGAATGCACATCATCAGAGGAGGAATAATAGGAGGTTGATCCAAGAACTTTTTTCAAGGAATCTAACTTTTCTGGAGTGAACCCCTATTACAATGAGGCTGTGACTACATAGGTCTAGATAATGGAAAAGAAAAAGATGATGCCGGTAAAAAGCTAGTGATGGTGAAAAAGCTAGTGATGTGGAGGAAGATATCAACAATGAGAAGGATCCATGAAATTCTTAAACTTTATTATGTTTCATTTGCTTTAGAAACTTAGATTGTGGTTTGAACTATTACATTATGTTTTCAACTATTAGTTTCTGGTTTTAGACTTGTTAAACTTATGTTAATTTTCAGTTTCAGTTGCTTTAGAACTTAATCTTTTTTATGCAGTTTTAGAAAATATTAGAGTTTTATTAAGTCGGCATGGTTTGTAAGCTCGACCTTGCCGACCATCCCAGGCTATATGTTATTGTGCTGTGAGGGATAGGTAGTCGGCATGGTTTGAAATCTCGACCTTGCCGACTTAAATGTTAGTAGTATTAAAATATTACCTTTTAGGTACAAAGTACAACCCATTGAATGCTCAACGGCTAGAAATTTCAAAATCAAGACATTTAGTGTGTTGTTATTATAAAAGCATTCTCAACTTCATCTTCAACCTTTCATAAAGAATGGAAGTTTCAAGTGCAACACACCCAAATATTTGTAGTCTTTGTACACTAAGTGGTCAATTTGCAAATGATTGTCCCTTTGAAGGAAGCAAATGCACTATTGATGGTTGTAAGGGATTCTTATTTCTCATGAAAGCTGCAATAGGAGATGTATATCTTTTGTATGCTTCAAAATACACTTGTTGTGGGTTTTTCTATTGGATAGATGAGCGCCTAGCTCCATATGAAGATGAAACTGCTAAAATCAACATTCTATGAATCAAAACTCATTTAAAGAGTCGCTTGATTATGTACTAGAGTCAACTTAGTATAGGTTAGCTTAAAAGTATTAGGATATTAGTATTGCGAAGACTTGAAGAAGTAAGAATCTACAACGACAACATCATCCTTCTACTTGAGGTTAGTGATATTTGACTTGAACTGTTTCATTCCCTATCGTATCTTTCAAGTCGTTCATATTGAAAACAAAACTGCGAAGCATGAATGAAACTCTAGTTATACATAGTACTAAGGAATACAATACGAGTTTTATTGCTTAACCATTAAACTTTGTATATAATACATCGACATAATCGTTCAAATGCTATTGTGATTATGTATGGGTATGAGGTGAGGATTTCATCCTAGGAAACAATGTTCTACATGTGTTTTAAGGAAGTAAATTCATGAAATTATTTTGTTAATCGAAATGGAAATCGCCAGGCATTATTGTTATTGTTATGCACTGCATATCTTGTGAACAACCAATATGTGTGATTAGTGTAACCGCTCATGACTTGCTTACGTTCTTGGTAAAACTATTCACAAAGGCCTGACTTTTGTATTGGTATGACTTTTATTAGTGAAACCGATCTTAAGTAATCACATGAGATGGTATGATCGAGTTTGTGATTTTGTGTATGACCGACTCTGGGTAAAGGGGAACCGATCCTAGTAATAGGTGCAACACATCACAAAGGGGAATCGATCCTTGTACGAGGTGCAGCAAGTTTTAGCAGAAATGGGAACCGATCCTATGGACATGTGCAACACGTTTTTAGGCAAAGTGGAACCGATCCTATGGATATGAGCAACACATACAAGTTAGATACCATATATATATGTGGGGAACCGATCCTAGTACCTAGTCAACTAAATTTCGGAAAGCTAATATGACTATGCACAGTACTCACATGGAGGTAGAACTGAAACTTGATTTGGTGGAACCTTTAAACCCATGATTTGTGATTGAGTGTTCTTGATCAATCTCATAGTTCTTGAAAGTCCGATGAACCAATTGTAAACTTGTTTGGAAGTGTGGAAAATAAATTTCAAGGTTGTAAGTATGAAAGAAGACTTACAGAGTAAGGATGTCGACATACTTTGAACATGTGGAATAATGTTTATCTTTTATTTTTCAAAGTTATTCCTTAATAGCTAAAGGAAGAAAATCCCAGATTGAATAAATAAGTCAAGAATCTTTTATTTAAGGATTTTAATTTTATTTTAGGAAAATGAAAATTAGTAATCTGCATTTACTAGTTGGAGATTTTCCAAGAGATTTTCGGTCAATATTTTGGACAGAGCATTTCCAGGAATTATGGAAACCGAATTTGGAATATATTGCATATCTTGAGAATATTTTCAGTTTTGGAAATTCCTTGGTGTCCAAACTTCCTTGGTCTATAAATATGAAAGTTTGCATTTCAAGCAAACTAATCCTTCGTGACAGCAAACTTCCTCAGTTGTGCTGTTACTGGTGAAGCCGCCTATTCGGAGAGGAGAGTAACCTATACTTAGGCGAAATCTCTTACGGCCGCTCAGTTTAAAGTCTTCTTTGAGATTGAGAAGATCTATTAGATAATTGCGGTTTATCTTTTGTTTTCGATTGGTTTGATTGACTAACGGTGGTTGAACTTTGATTGCACCTAGTTTGTTTATGCTTGAGAATCTTCTCTTCTGATATAAGATTCACTCAAACTAGATCGAAGTTTCGACGGGGATCTTTAGACTGTTTGTAGATCTAAAGACGTCTTTTGATAATCCATTGTTAACAGACTTCGTTTTGTGCGTGATTGATCACAAGAGATTCAAGTTGATTGTGTGCAAGTGTTTATTGAAGATCTAAGAAGATTTGAAGACAAAGAAGATATTGAAGATTTCTGATTTGGGGTTCATATCTTTGGTGTGCACAATACTTGTTTCGGTATAGAGGATCCAACTATAATAGGTTTATCCTTATGGTAGATTAGATTGATTAGTTGTGTAGATCGGCATCAATACGATTCATTGTGATTAAAAGTATGGATTGCAAAATCTTAACAATTACTTCGGTAGTTGATAATAATATAGATTTAAGAACCTGACGAAGGAGTTTATTGAGATAAACATAAGAGACTTTGTCGAACTCACATCACTTGGTTGAAGAGATTTGCTACCAAACAGATTTGTTGTTCCTTTACTGTTTGGAATACGAACCAAAGTAATTGTTTCGAGTACGTGACTTATTCATAAGTTGGAGGCGTGGGAATACAGACGGAACTAGGTGAACTATAGGTTTAGTTGCTTGGTCTCAACTATATGAAGTTGGTTTGATTTTGTATAGCGGCTTAATCCTTAGAGCATTCAATTATGGACAAGGTCCCGGGGTTTTTCTGAATTTGCGGTTTTCTCGTTAACAAAATCTTGTTGTGTCTTATACTTTTCTATTTCCATAATTATAATTGTTTTTATTATAATTAGAAGTAAAATACACAAACGCTAATTCCTATTTACTTGATAAGTAATCCTATTGTGTTTGGTTAATTCTGAACCTTTTATCAAGTAAACATACTTCGTTGTTGTATTGTCTCGATCTCGTATCCATAGACGATCACACGAAGTGTGAACCGATTAGTTGCATTGTCTCGACTCAGTCCATAGACAATCACATTTGGAGAAAGGACTTATAGGTAGGAAAAGTTTTAGATATAGGTATAATTGGGTACCCTCGTCTTTTCAATTGGTATCAGACCAAGAAAACACGAAAAGATCTAACAATCTGTGTTTGGTGCGGTTCAACCTATAAGAATGAATCTAATGAGTGATTCAGTTAACGTAAGTCAAGATGAAAAATATGCACTTGAAGATAACATCTTCTGTGAATCTACTGAACAAGATGACTCCTATAATGTAGACTTTGGTGATTGGCAAACTTGCCTACAAAAGCAACTTGATGAGATTTCTGAAGATGGTGACTCAGAAATTGATCAAGATGTTAAAGATGATCTATCTGAATTTTTCTCAGTACTAGGAGCAGTCTCCACAAAAAAACTTTCTTCCTCAGATGTAATTGGACTCCTTGCTCCTCTCAGCAGAGAAAATAGGAAACTGAGAAAAATATTTTCTGGTTTATTCTATGGATATCAGAATTCCAGATATCTACTTAAAGACTACAAAAAGATTCTACACTCAAAAACTCTTGAGTTTTCAACAGGAAACATTACTTGTTGAATAAGAAACTTGTTGAGTTAGAAGCAAAAATTAATTCAACAATCAACAAGTAACGAACAATATGAGTCGGATTCCTTCATAAGAAATCCTCTTGAGGATCAACTAGCTGAAGCTCTTAATAGAATCAAGGTCTTAGAAGAGGAAGCTGAAAGGCTAAGAAGACTCAATGATAGCACAAACAATTTATCTTCCTTGTTGGATGCAGGAAGAAGTCATGGCGATAAACGTGGATTATGATATGATTGAATTGATATGTTGTCAATTAACAAGGAAGTAAAATTCGTAAAGGCTGTTATCTCATCCACTCCAGAAAATCCACCTGAACAAGCTAGTACGCCTGAGACACCTAAGTGCTCAACTGAGATTCCAACGGAAACAGTCAGAAGAAGACTCCAACCAAGGATCAACATAGTAACCGAACGTCTCATAAAGGTAAAACTAAAAACTTTATTCCTTTCAATAAGCATTTCTATTATTGTAGAGATAAAGGTCATACGCAAAGGGATTATAAAATCCGAAAGATACAAAATGCTCTATCATTTGTATCTCAAAAATTGAACAGTGTCATCTCCAAAAACCTCTCAAATCATCACTGTCCTGTGAGACAAACGAATTTTTACAAAAATTCAAAATCATATCCTAAAAGAAACTTTTCTAAAAGGAAAAATAATAGAAAAGGTGATATTTTTATTAAAGGGGATATGAGATCTGATGTTTCAAGATGGAAAGATGCAACGTCACTAGAAATGAAGAACCTTCATTCAAAATCCACCTACAATTTGATACCAAAATACGAGAAGGTATACAAAAGGAAGTTGTCTAAAACGGATTCTAAGAAAAACAATCCGGTTTTAATCTTAGACAAAGATGACTATGAATGTATAGTACTTAGGCTCAAAAAGGATTTAGAGATACCCAGTGATATCAATATGAAAGCATCTTTCGATGATTTGCTAAACTGTAGAAAAACAAAAGGGGGAGTTGACCTTAACTCTATGACCTCTCAAAACTTGCGATAGCCTCTTTGTAAGTCTAGGCTAGGTTTTTGTAGAAAAACTCTCTTATTTGAGATGCTGCCCTTTTCTTTTTTTTTAAAAAAAAAGGGGGGGGGGGACAAAGGATTATAAATAGGCCCGATTATGCTCCTATGATATCACAAAACTGTGATACAATGCTTTCATCTTATGAAGGTAGTGAGGAAAATTTAACTGAAGAACAGAGAACCAATCTCATTATGGCCGTTTAGCATCGAGACTGGCTCAAAGAAAGAATTGTTGAAACAAGAGGTGTTCTTGCTGAACTCAAGGTTCTAGTTGAAGAGCTTGAGAAACAAGAAGTGGTTGCTGACAAGTCTCTTGAGACATGCTTCAAAAGTTTGAACACTGAAGAAACCTCAGTGAACATCAAGATCACCACTAAAGATTAAGTTATATGCTGTAATACTTAATCCAGAAAATTAATAGACATCAATTTTTGATTTCTTTCAACGATTGTATTAGGTCTATTATGAATAAAACTATTATTATGAATAAAATTATTTGATTTATAATTTTTCTTGTGATAGTTTTTGATTTACATAGCCTGTGCTTGAATACTTTGTTATTGCTATGTATGTTTATGGGATGTTTATTTTCGGTTTTACTACCTTGATATTCGATCTCATAATGTTGTGAACCCTTATGGTTTGGGTGACTTTTTGATTTAGCAGCATTAAGTTCTAGCTCATATTGGTAGGCTTTATCAAAGGATCATGAGGGGTTCTGATAGAAATAATATGCACAGATCCATGTTGTGACGGTAAGATGAAGCTAATTACCTCTTCTAAAAAATTGTGTACCGGAAAAAGATATTATCTATGTCCCAAATGTGTTAGGGTTAAGTTTGTATCGTTTGTATGCTCTAATTAAGGTTTGTATGCTCTAATTAAGTATTTAAGGTTTGTATGCTCTAATTAAGTTTCTAAAGTTTTTAAGTTTTTAATAATCATTGCATTAAATTTTAGTCGGCATTATACAAAATTCAAAGCGTGTCGGCTGCTTAACAGTTTATTAACCTTTCCGACAAAAGTATAGTCGGCAGGGTTGTCCTCATAAACCCTGCCGACTATAAAGTGTGAAGAACATCCAGGAACAACAATTTTTTACTTTTTTGGTCGGCATGGTTGTCCGCATAAACCCTCCCGACCACATAAATCCGGCAACCTGACGAAATCAAAACCTTGCCGGCCCTGGTACAGTCGGCACTGTTTGAGGGTAACAACCTTGCCGACTATTCCAGTCCTTTTTTTCCTTTGTTGTCCTGCATGTACAGTCGACAACCTGACGAAATCAAAACCTGCCGACCCTGGGACAGTCGACAAAGTCGTATGATAAATACAATGTCGACCAAAGGAGTATACACCAAAAAAAAAACACATCCATTTCATTCATTTGTAGTACTCCACAGTACATTACACAAAACACGAATGCGATTAAAAAAGTACTCCAAAAAGAGTTCTTATTTCCTAATCATATTCACTTATCACTCAAATCTGTTGGAGAGAGTTCATTCAAATCTATTGAACCTCCTTTAGTCAAATCTATGGGACATTCCTTAGACTCATCTAAAACATTCCAAAGGTCCATATTGTCCTCATAAAGTTTCATCCATTTCCTTCTCTTGTTGAGTATGAACTTTTCCCAAAAACTAAACCTACAAAGAGGAGGTAATGGACATTCCTTGTTGAGTTGTAGACCAATAGAATGATTATTATCCACCAATGCGATAAGAATTCTTATATGCTTGAGCTGATCCACACAAACTGCATGTTTCGGTGCAAATGCTACACTTAGTCCTTTACTAAAAAAATGTACCACGCATGACCACGTATCCCCGAATAGATGGCCACACTCCGGCATTCTCAACCAATGCTCTGCATTTCCCTTCGGGCCTTTAACACTAGTAAGCAATTCTTTAAAAGACGCTTCTTTGTCTTCCATGGAACCTTCTAGCATCATTGAGATATAAAACTCCTTGTCTTTTTCTAGTTGGGCAGCCATCTTCTTTCTTATGTATTGACATTGGGTGAAATTCTCCTCAACTGCTCCACTTAAGTGTCCCAATTCTTGGGAGGCAACGTGAAACCCACAATTTCCATCCTTTGGGACGTCATCGGTACCAATAACCACTATACCAAATTCAAGGATTAGTAACCAGATTTCGCAACAGCTTAGCCACTGTTGCTAACTTGAGTTGCAAAAAGTTCGCAACAGGTGAGAACGTTGCAAAACTAGCAACTGTATTTTTCTGTTGCGATTCGCAACATAATTGAGTTGTACGTGTGCGACTTGTGTGTGTGGCCACCCACACTTTCAAGCTGACTCGTTTCAGCTCATTTAAATGCTCGTAATCAGCTTCACAGCTGACTCAGTCCTTATCTTTATCGAGAAACACCTCTCGTTCTCTTATCTTATCTTCTCTATGTCTAACTCTACCTCTCATTCTCTTCTCTTCCTCTCTCGTTCTCTTCTTTAATTCATTTTCTTGCTCTTTCGAAAAATAAAATCATTCGATCAATATTTTCAAATCGTTCAAATGAAAACTTAGGTTCTTCATGTACGTTTCCTGCATCTTTGGCTATCTATAAAATTGAAAACCAAAACCTAACCCTAGATTTACTTAAAACATATTTGATGTTTCAGATGAACAGGTAGATCTGGCTTGGATAATAATATTTTTTATTATTGTTTCAGATTTTGGGTTGTCGCTGCTGATATTTATGAAAGGTGGTAATCTTATTGATGTATGGTATCCCTAGAACTTCGATCGATGATCTGCAATCACTTGTGGTGGTTAGTATTATGTGATTTTTTTGAGTTATAACTTGTGATTTGTGAACATATAAGCAATTGCTAATGTTATTGGTGTTGATAATTTCTTTGTAGGGAGGAAAGAAAATTTTCTGCATCATTGTAATCCTAATTTGAAATGATTATACACGATTTTGTAAAACAGGGAAATTAGGTTTATATCAATTTAGGGTTTTTATATAATTTGATGGTTAAGCATCAAATTCTGATAATTTAGAGTTCTTGAATGAATGAAATTATTAGGTTTTGTATCTAATTCGAGATTGCAGGGGTTTAGAATAATAATTGGAGCTATAAAAAGGATGAGACTAGGGAAACAGAAAGACACAATCGATTACACCCCTTGCATGCTTGAGAAAGTCTCCACAGATGCATGAGATGCACCATCTTTTCCATCACCTAAATAAGTATACTATCCACTATTCGCCACCACCAGCTTGTTCTCACACATCCCCATCTTCAGAACCATTTATCCCAGACAGTTCAGGTCCACCACTACTTCAATTATGGGTTTACAACTGTGTTCCTTGGTTTATGTTCCTTGGTTTAGATAATTGATAACAACTCTTGCTAGTGTTGTTTTGTAGGGTGCAAGTAGGAGAAAACTGATGGTGCACTGTGTGAGGAGATGTTATGAGCTTGTGTATGGACTGTTGGTGTGGACGCGAGCAGGTGATATAGGAGGTAGCTGGTGATGGTGGTAAAGGTCGGCGAGAGAAGTTTTTCTGTTGGTAGAGTTCAGGTCGTGTATTTGGTAATAGAAAGTGATACTAGGTGGCATTGGACGTACAAATGATGTATGAAGGAACTTCAGGGTAGTGTAAATGTCTTATTTGATAGCATGATAACCAAAGGTAAAGTTTCTTGCTGACGCTGTTTTATAAGTAACCTACATCTTGTAAACCTTGAACATGCATGATATAGTTTAACATATGAAACTCATATTATTTCAGCATGTTCCTAAATTTGGAAATCTGTTAAACACAAATGTGACTTTTTGTGGTGCTCCATCGGTTTATTCTTCTAAATGATTGTTCAGCTGTAGGATAGCTCAGGTTCTTGATTCCACTTTTGAATTGCAGCTACGTTCAGGACATAAGCAAATGAGGAAATAAATAGGTATTGCAGCTGGATTGTCCATTTACTTGTGATTTGTTTTGTTTAGTTTTTATGTATAATGACATGTTACCCTCAGTAGTTTGAGTAATACCATCTCCCAATTTCAAGCTATAGTTGATTTTAACCATGCTGCGAAAACATTAAAGAAATACAAGCAGTCTTGATGGGGAGATAGAGTTAGAACAACCACTGTCAGAAAGGATCATACTTCATCTGGTTTAAGGTAGCAATATGTTTCTTCTGTTGATTCATATTCGTTACCGCTAGTAATTTCTGGTATAACACTCTAACTCATCCAGGAAAAAAAAGAAAGAGTATATGCTATGAAAGATTGTGAAACAAGTCCTTGTGCATCATTCTCGAGTATAACTGCACTTTCGGAATATGCAACCGGGCTTCTTAGTTATTGTGCTTGGCATTAGTTACGGTTGTTAACACTGTATACATTCTTGTGTTAACTCTTTTATTGTATCTTGAGATCTAGCATTCCGTGACTTGTTTTTGTGTAGGTTGCAGAATAAGGGTTTGTGGATTGATATTATCAAGTTGGAGACAATAAGTTTTCTTTTTATCAACTGGCGCAGAGGTCGAATGTTTTTATGTAGAAAATTTTATAAGTACGACATTTGATACATCCTATTATAACTTCAAGTGTAGAACTTGAGTATGATATTTGATTTTGCTGGTGACTACTTGTTAGTGATAATGGTAAAACTTCTGCTTGCAGTTCCGATGAGAAGTCAAAAGAGCAACAGAATTGTTAGTGAATGTTGCTGGTCATGGTGAAGACAACAGGTTTTGAGGTGCCTTGCCTCATCGTTTTGGCTAAGGATGATCTTGATCCTTTTGTACTGTCCATACAAAATTCAACCAGGGTGCAATATTTATCTCTCTTGCTCTCTTTAAACTTTGTTTTCCATTGAAATATACTAACTACTTTTGCACTGTTTTGGCTCTTGTAGATATGCGTTAGTGAGATATGGCCATCTTGTCTATACCAAAATCATGTGTTGATTAACCACTTTGTTGATGTTAAGGGATTTGTCCCAAGATCCAGTAAGTTCAGTTCAAACAATGTTGTTTTCACATACTGGCATTCAATTGGTTTCTGAGCCATCATTGTTCAGTTGGATGAGTAATATATCCTGATCATCCCTTTTGTGCACTTATTACAGGTTTCTGTTATTCAACTAGTTTCCGGGTATGGACTTGCCATACTTATATCTCTTCCCAATTTTATCTAGCAGGTGTTGGAATTAGAGGTAATGTAAGTCTCCCGTATTAAATTTGCATTGAGAACTAGGATTGACATACATAACAGTAATATGATTCACTTGTTATCTAGGAGTGAATCATTGAGTTTATTGCAGATTAGGCTTTATGCATTTTTCATGAAGGCATAGCTTTGTATTTTTCAGGTGTAGGTGTTGGAGGAGATGATCAAAAGGCGTCAAGCATAAATGCTTTAACTGATGATTACCATGATCACCTCGGCAAAGTTCAAGGTTCTTCATTTTATTGTATCTGAAAAACCAATAGTATACTTGTCATTTTTTTTGATACT
Organism: Papaver somniferum; assembly: GCF_003573695.1. Taxonomy (NCBI): domain Eukaryota; kingdom Viridiplantae; phylum Streptophyta; class Magnoliopsida; order Ranunculales; family Papaveraceae; genus Papaver; species Papaver somniferum. The sequence continues at coordinate 149,564,935 of NC_039367.1, read as the reverse complement.
ACCCAAAAACTTGTATGTCCTTGGAACTTTTGTGATGTGTGTCTTACTTTTTGTGTATATGGAGTTAATCATTAAATGTTATGGTGAATTAAATTGAAAGAAATATTTTATTGATACTTTTGGTGGATTAAGAACCTGATTTTGCCTTAATTTGGCTGGTTTTGATAGTGAGGGAAGCTTGGTTTTGTTACAGGGAACTGTAATGTTGACCTGGTTTTGAACGGTCAAAACCACTATTTTTTTGATGTTGCAAAAATTCGCAACTGTGATAACCTATTGCGAGATTTCGCAACTCCTATGTCGCAACTGTTGAGAACTATTGCGACCATATAATTTCGCAACTGTTTGACAGTTGCAAGTTTTTCACGTTGCAACAGTGGGAAACTGTTGCGACCGAATATTTGCAACAGAAAGGCGACCGTTGCGAAAGATTGCAACATCGACTTTCGTAACAGAGTGGAACCGTTGCGACCCCACTTTGCAACCGCCGCATACCATTGCTAATCACTAAATTTGGTGCAGTGAACGAACTCTTGAATAATTTGAGGGAGTTGTACGCGATACTCTTCCAATACCGGTTTTACTACCTTCCTCGGACGACCTCTTTTCTTCACAACATCTCCTTGACTTGCTTGACTCTCAAGAGGTGGAGTGTCATTTAGATTCAAGTTTGAAACGGTTGGTCTAGTTGTATCCTTCCTTGTCTGACCCCTTTTCTTTCCAACTAATTCCACACTTGCTTGACTCTTAAGAGGTGGAGTGCTATTTGGATTCAAGTTTGACACCGTTGGTGTACTTGTTTCTTTCCTCAGACGACTTCTTTTCTTTTTAGCCGGCTCCTCTTTGTATTGCGCCTCGGTATAATCATGTCCGGATGGATCGCATTTTGTACTCAAACACTCTTTAATTTGTTACCTTTCTTTCGCCCTTGTCTTTGTGGTAGGTGGTCTACCCGTTGGATCTTGTTTCTCCGGTTTTTGAAGTTTTTCCATAAAGGGTAAACAATCGACATCAACTTGTGCTTCATAGTTTCTTTGTACAACCTATTCAACCTGGGGTACTTGTCGAGGATTATTCTCCCAAGTTCCATGTCACCAAACTCTTCACCGGTATCTTCTCTTGGAGCCGGTGTGAAAGATAGTTGCTTCCAATAAGGATCAATATCTTCAATCAGAATGGGAGTTTTATCCTACCAAGCATATGACGACATGGAAGTCCGATAACCTTCATTGTCCTACGCTTACAAGGAGTGCTCGGGTCATCATACTTTTGATACAACTTGATATGTTTCATCATAAAATGCATTGCCCAATGCGAGACGTCGCAATGTATACCAACAAGCAACCAATTATCCTCCTCAAACTCCTTCAACTTCCGGTAGCTACTTTCTTGGAATTGCTTTTTTATCTTGTTGATATTATTATTAGTGTACTCATGGATAGCATGTTGCACCGTCACAATCCCATTTTGACTTGTGAAAAGTAGACCTTTTAGTCTCCCATGAGCTTGCTCTACCAAACTTGTGGATTCAAGTTTCAAATGTTTATAGTCGTAAGTAAAAGCATACACAAACCTCTCTTTGTGTGGCCTCAACCATTGTATCTTGCAATATTCCACTACTTTGGGGTAATTAGTCCCCCAATCATCCTCGAACTCCTACAAGTTTATCTCAATCTTGCCACACTCATCGACTAAACCAACTTATCCCACGGTTTCATGAATAACCCAAACTTTATATCACCTTCTTTCCATTCTCCATCTTCTTTCTTCTTATCTTCCTCTCTCTCCTCTTTAGTTAGTTTACTAAGAGGTTCATCTTCCTCCTTTTCACGTTTAGTGCCTTTCTTTGCCTTTGGCTTTTGGATATGATTCCTACAATTTTTTCTAAGATTGCATTGTATATGCCAAGTGCAAAGCAAATTTTTTTCATTGGGAAAAACTATCCTCACGTTGTTCATTATTGCTTGCTCATTGTCAGTCACTATAACCCCGGGAATCTCGTCTTCGTGGTAGAGAAGCTTCAAAGTTTCCAATGCCCAAATATAGCTATCATCCTTCTCACGATCCATAAAACATCATGCCACCGTGAACAATTGTTTATTCGAGGTTTGTTCTACAATGTTCAACAAAGGCATGTTGTACCTATTCGTCTTATAAGTACAATCCATGAACAAAACTTGTTAAAAGCACCGGGCCAATTGAATCATATCGGGATGCGAAGAAAAATACGATCCATCTTCCCTTCCGATGACTCATGGTCTCTCACCGTATAGTTGTATTTGTGTGCCAACCTTTGTGATTCTTCCATTACCTGTCTTCCATCTCATTCAATTCTTTTGATAGTTTCCTTGGCCGCATAAATTGTAGACAATGAAGAAAGGTTATCCGGGTCGTCCCTCTTAAACTTACTAAGGATCTTGCTTGGTTTAATTCCCCAACTTGTTCTTACTTGTTCGAACTCGTGCGGTTTCAACTTGGCAACTTGGCAGTGCCCAACAAGACTTTCCGGATCTTTATGGTTATGCCAACCAAGATCAACTCTATTCATTCTCCACATGTTATCGGTTTCTTTGTTCCTCCAAAAAATAATCTTGAATGGGCGTCCACACTTCTTTGACTTGGTCTTGTACACCCTGTCTTCTTATCATACACATAACCCTTTCTCTTGTGACTTGCGTCTGGTGACCCACTACACTCGCATACCATTTCAAACCGCGTTCCTCTTTGTTGGGTGTTTTTCACTAGAACGCACATCTTCTTTTTTTGCTTTCTCAACGACCCACTTGACCGCGTCGTCTTTTTCCTTCCACTCCAAATCATTAGCATAATGTGCGGAAGTATCAGGACCCCCAACATTTTGAGCTTGAGGCTGATCCGCCATCGGTACCAATGCAATCTATAAAACATCACAAGTTAGTTGATATGTATAACAAAAGTTGGCAGGGTCGATATATAAAACAACATTGTCTTAAATACAGCCGGCATGGTAGAAAAATAAGACAATGCCGACCAAAGTATAGTCGGAAGGGTCGACATATCCACTACAATGCCGGCTTAAATATTTTCAAATAACGTCTCCTGCGTTGCAAAAGATCTGGTAGTCGGCAGGGTTCAAATTTTCGACCTTTCCGACTTAACACTGCTCATGAAACGTCGGGGCATTATTTAAATGAAGACCACGCCGGCTCTTACAGTCGACCTTGCCGATACTGAGCAGCAAAAGTGAAGAGAAAAAAATCCGATCATTTGCATGGAAAAATCACAATCTTCACCACGTAAGTTGTCTACCTGATTACTTGCAACTCCATTTTCTTCTTCTGGGTCATTGGATTCTACGTTTGGCTCCAGACATTCATCACTTCCATACCCATCTTGAGTTTGAGGAAAATAAAAGTGAGGATCATGCATATAATCCGTTTGAATTATTTGGTAGATCATTATACAAGTACTCATCTGTAGGAGGAAAGTTAGAAAACTCCCCCACTTCAAAATCAGGATTAGAATCACTCATCTCACTTATATCACAAATTTCTCAAAAACCCTAACTTCCCCCCCCCCCCCCCCCCCCAAAAAAACTTCCTATACTACTTCATACTCTTTCTTACTCTCAATTATTTCCAAATCCACTCATATAAATAAACTAACTAATTTAACTAATCTAATCATTTCAATTAAATTAGTGTTAATCATTGCAGGGACAATTTAGCCATTTTGAAAATACAAGGTTAAGGGGTGGCTTCTTTTACTTCAAAACGACCTAGCTTTTGTCTCATTAGGTATACCCCAATTAATCTGGATATATCCCAATCAAGCCATGTTCTAAAAGTAAAAAGAAAAAAAAAAAAGTAAATGTAAACTTTTTCTGAGGCAAAATAGTTTTTGCTTCCGACTTCTACTTCGTATCCAAATGTGTATACTTAGTAAAGAATCCCATACCCAGAATGGTAAGAATGGGATACAGTGAAGCTCATGATGATTTTGGATGTGTTCCAGTATCAGGTTCTTACACTCAGCATAAACTCCTGCTGGTATCTGTGTTTCACCGCGACACTGTGGTGGTGGCGCCAGGGGTGGTGAGTCTAACAATGCCCTGAGGTAGAATTTATGTTTTGCAGTTACTGATTTAACTCATTCTCGGAGAAGAGAGAGCAAAGTTGTGAGCGGGATTGTGGGAAAATTTGTGAGACTGGTTGGGAATCGAATTTATATCGGATTTGGTCCAATAAAGGATGGGCCTTAAGGTTGATTGCATCGGGTTACGACTGGGTAAAAGCCCGTCCAAGAGCCAGATAGCTTAAGATCATGAAGAGAGTCAAAGAGACGGATTCATGCAACCATGAGCTGAAACAGTGATGCACCATGCATGGTATAGACAACTTGACAGATTTCCATCCCAGCAGTATTGCAATTTAAGAACAATGGTAGTCTCTAACAGTACGAACACTAGAGCTTCAGTTTTGCAAAAAATAAAGATAATTCTTTCCTTGACAACCAGCATCTGTATAACCAAGAATTTGCTTAATTGATTTTTGCATTAACAGTCGGAATGGCAAATCATTCCAAGAAAGCACAACAGTGCAACTTACAGAAAAAGAAAATACACACCAACAAACAACTGAAACCCCAAAGAAGGCACCCACAAAAAAAACAGCCCTTAAACAAAGGCAGCAGAGGCGGAGCCAGATAATAAAATTGGGGGACGAAAATAAAAAAATTGTATAAAATGTGGACATTAGTGGGCTAGATATAAAAAACAGGGGGACTAAGTGCAAAATATATGATAAAACTAAAGGCTTTTTAATGGTTTTATAGATTTTAGGGGGCTAGAGCCAGGGTTAGTCAACCCTTGGCTCCGCCCCTGAAAGGCAGGACACAGCTAAAACGGAAATCAAAAGGGCAACAAGCTATACAGACTCCACAAAACCTGTAATGATCTCACTAAGAAAGCAGGTCTCATATTGCGTACACTTACCCCCTTGCCAGATTACTCCCCTTTTTTGCTATCTTGTTAGTGCAAAAGTTCACCTCTCTAATACTGTGAACAAACTACGAGTGTTCAGAGGCATACTGATTCTGGGACCTGGGTCTCCTGAAACAAAAGTAAACACTGAAGAACCCTACTTCTGTTCACAAGAAGAAAGAAAAACAACAACAAACGACAGTGGATCAACTCAAAAGCCAACCAAAACAAAACACCACTGTAAGACCTGTCACCTATGAACACAGTAGGGTTAATGCTGGATTCATGGAGTTATTTTTATCCTAGTATACTAACTAGTGCAGGTCGAAGTCCTGGACACTGTGTAAGCTGGTTCAATCATTACAACAGATCTTCTTACACAGTGCTGAACATTAGAGCTTCAGTTCTGTGAAAAACCAAGATATTTCTTTCCTTGACAAGTAAACTAGCATCTGTATAACTTTTTCAAGAATATTGTTTAGAGGCTCTTTTTTTTTTTTTTTGCTTAATCATTTTACATTAACAGCCAAAATCGCAAAACATTACAAGAAAGCACAACAGTGCAACTTATAGAAAAAGCACGTACCAACTAAACAAGGGAAACCTCGAAGATGGGCACCCACAAACAAACAGCTCTCAAATAAAGGACACAGCTAAAACAAAGAAATTTGAAGGGAAACAAGCTATACAGATACAGACTCTGAGAGTGTTGACGGGGAGATTCTAATCTCACTAAGAAAGCAGGCCCCATATTATATACACTTACCTCAGCCTTGCCAGACTACTCCCCTTTTTTGCTACATTGTCAGCAGAAAACTTCACCACTCTAAAACTGTGAATAAACTATGAGTATTCAGAGGCATACTGATTCTGGGTCTCCTGATACTAAAGTAAACACTAAGCTACCCTACTTCTGTTCACAAGAAGAAAGAAAAACTACAACAAAAGACAATGGGAACAACTGACAAGCCAAGCAAAACAAAACACCAATGTAAACCCTATCACCTACGAAGACAGTAGGATTAATGCTCGGTTCATGGAGTTATTTTCCTCCTAGTTTATCTAAAAAGATTACCAACGCAGCTATTATACTGATGATAATAATAGAGCAGGTCGAAGTCCTTCAATTTCGGTACTAAGAATACCCACCATGCTTTATGAGATTCCCTATTGCTTACTAAAATTACTTCCACTTAAACACTACCACTATTGCAACTCCCAATATCGAAACAGAGGCAAATTAGAAAAGCTTCAAATTGGATCCTGATAATTATCTACCAAGTACCAACATACTATACTAAGAAGTAAGAATCAAACAGAATAACTTGTACTGATGCGAATGCTCTCACTTTCGCCGTTCGCCTGCATATGCTTACTCGAATCTGATCAATGAATGAAACAAAGTACTAAAGCATGCATCACATTCTCTCATTGAAATTAGGTCAAGCGACTAACAAATGCAATTAGCAAAGCAATAAAGAGTGACTGCTTATGAAAGAACACTCACATAAAGTTGGGATTAAAGATACAAACACATACTCGCAGGTATTGATACATAACTGTCGATAGTTTTAGGTTAATAAAGAGGTCCCTTGTTAACCAATTTCAAAATAAAACCCATTTAAATATCTAAGCATAAGATTATGACTTCCAAAAGCTAAATGAAACTTACCAGTTTTTAACAGTTGATTTGTCCGCTAGTTCTCTGTGATTTCGTTGCACCTTCTTCGCCCATATCTTTCAATGAAACTAAGGTATGCTTGTGTGGAAATACTTGACAAGATATTGCATTAACATATACAAGCTTTTCCCAAGTTGTTGAGCGAAATACTTTATTAGTGTCTTCATCATAACGTAAAACGGTGCTGCTATCATCAAAAAAGGCAAACGGTTCACTTTGCTCAAGACTAGTCACTTTACTCCAACCCCATGACTGGTGTCCTTCTTGTTCATCATTACTCTTTTTCATTAGCAGCCACACATCATCAAAGTCACGTTGCCGAAAGGATTGACAAAAAGCATAATACAAAATCCCACCACCAAAGAAAGGTATTCTTTTGTCACTGGGTTGAAAATAATAGCAGGTCCTTGAGTACTATCAGGTATATCAGGTTGAGCTCCATAAACACAAATCAGACCATTAAACGACCCAATAATGATGTAAGCTTCACATCTAGTTGTAAAATTGATTTTTCTATAAATGGGTTTTGCATAACTCCAATCCTCATTATCATTAAATTCAAAATAGGAAAGATATTTATCAGGATCAAAACTATCATCATTTTCATCTGATTTCAAGTAAACATATCTTAACTTACCTGAATCGATCGAATCTGGATGATTGAGACGAGCTAAGTGCAGTTGGGGAAAGGATGGATATTGAATGAGATTCTTCCATGTTTGGCAGACTAACTTGCATTCTAATACTTATTCGGTGGGTAAACGAGTTAAGATGTCTGAAATTATATCTGTTGGAAAACTTTCGTTGAAATTCTTTGTTAATCGAGACCCCATTTTTTTGGTTTTTCTTATTTCCCATCCCATAATTTCTATCCCCAATTATCCTAAGTACCACCCATTTCAAATATCATATATGCTGAATCCTATTTCTTGACTTTTTATTTACACCCAAAAATAAAATCACCCTAAAACTAACCAGAAAAAAAAAGGTGATAGACCGAGTATCCATCTTCATCTCCACCATCGACCACTATCTGTTCATCTCCATGATTATCACCACCTTCGGTGAAAATAGAGAAGGAAAAAAATTTGGTGTGCGATATTGTTAAAAATGGTGGACAACGAGACTATGGCATCATATTACTTAATGAGTAGTTTGAACATATATTGTGATTTATAAAGGGACCGATTGAATCATACACTGATTTGGAAGCATATGATATTAACGGTAGCATATGTTAGTATCTTTTAGGATTATCTTTTAGCATCTGGTACTATCTTTTAGGATTATTTGAAGTAAACCCTAAACGGCGTGATTTGCTTAGCATATTCTGGCACAAACACGACTAGTTCAAGAGCAATTGGCACTGTTACTGCCATTAGATGATCATATTCTTAAGACTATGTTGTTTATGTGATTAATTAAGTTAATTAATCAACTCTAAACCTTGCTCATAAAATGGGATCCAATCAAATTAACATAGCCCGGTTGAAATACTTTCTCTAGATTAATGGATATTCCATAATAATGGTTACTGATTAATTGCCTATAAAATTATAATAATTAATTGGAATCTAAATTAGGATTTAGTTGATCCTTTTTAGTTTTGTTTAATGGAAAAGAGGGATTCATGGACAAGAAGACGAGCAAAAGACATGGCCATAGCTAATTTGACTTTTAATGAGTTGTACATAGGAAAAATCTGAATTGGAAAGTAAATTGATTTTAACAATTGTGAAGGGATGGGAAATAGGAAAAAGGGATGGGAAATAAGGAAAATCTTTTTTTTTTTATCAAGCAAGGATTTTGTAGAGAAAATGAATTTTTAGGGTTTAAACTTTAAAGAAGATGTAGGGGGTTTTCTAAGAATTTTTAGGGTTTACTTTATACAGAAACAAATTCGAGATATGCGCTTGTTTGCAGTTGCAAAGATCCCCATACAAGAAATGGGAAGAATAAGAATAAGGATGTGTTTCAGCTAATCAGGTTCTTACACTCAGCGTACACTCTTTACAGTGAGCTACCATGTTCAAGTTGCAACGGCTAGGCACTGCGGTGGAGGCACCAATGGTGGTGAGTCTAAGAATGCTTGAGATTGATTAAAGTTATGTCAGCACTGTGGCGGTAGCGCCAACGGTGGTGAGTCTAAAAATTGCAGCCTTGTGACAGTCCGGGTATCAGAGCCAGCAAGCCGGACTACAAAATTTAGCAAAACCATTCTAGGATTATTAAACTGTGGATAACTGATGTTAGCTTCTTTATAGATATATGGACTGATGTTAACTCATATTGGTAAGGTAGACTGACGCCTAAATACAAAATTTAGCACAACTATTCTAGGATGATGAAGCAAAGGTGTGTGGGTGGGAAAAATCAAAAATGGGAGAACCGGTTGGATTTGTATTGGGTTTGATGCAATAAAGGACAGGCCTTAGAGTTGACTGCATCGGGTTATGACCGCATAAAAGCCCATCTATGAGCCAGATAGCTTAAGATCATGAAGGGACCAAAACAGAAATCAAAAGGGCAACGATTATACAGACTCCACAAAACCTGTAATAATCTCACAAAGAAAGCAGGCCTCATATTACATACACTTACATAACCCCTTGCCAGATTACTCCTCTTTTTTGCTATCCTGACAGCAGAAAAGTTCACCTCTCTAAAACTAGGCATACCGATTCTGGGGCTCCTGAAACTAAATAAAGTACACGCTAAACAACCCTACTTCTGTTCACAAGAAGAAAGATAAACAGCAACAAAAGATAGTGGAACAACTGACAAGCCAACCAAAACAAAACACCAATGTAAACCCTGTCACCAATTGGCATAGGGTTAATGCTGGAATCATGGAGATATTTTCCTCCTAGTTTATTGAAAAAGGTTAACAAAGCAGCTATTACACTGATGATGATGATGATAATACTGCAGGTCAAAGACTTTTAATTTTGGTACTCAGAATACCTACCATGCTTTATGAATCAAATTACCTACTGGTGTGACCTGTGAAGCTTACCAAAATTAGTTTTAGTTAAACACTAACATTGGGCGCAGTATTGCAACTCCCAACATCGAAAAGGAGGAAAATCAGAAAAACTTCAAACTGATAATTATCTATGATCTATCAACATGCTAAGAAGTAAGAACCAAACAGAATAACTTGCATAGATACTCCGCTAATATCTCTAACCATATGCCCTAGCCACCTGGTTATCTATCATTACAACAGAACTTCTTACACATAGTGATAAACAAAGGCAAAACTAGTTGTTCAGAGGGTCTTTTTATTTGGCTTAATCGATTTTTGCTTTAACAGACAAGGGGCAAAACATTATAAGAAAGCACAACAGTGCGACTTACAGAAAAAAAGCAAGTACCAACTAAATAAGGAAACCCCAAAGAAGGGAACCCGCAAACAAACAGCCCTTAAACAAAGGCAGTACACAGCTAAAACAGAAATCAAGAAAGCAACAGGTTACACAGACTCCACAAAACCTGTAATAGTGTTGATGAGGAGATTCTAAATCTCGCTAAGAAAGCAGGCATCATATTGTTATACACTTATACCTCACCCTTGCCAGATTATTCTTCTTTTTTGCTTGTCAGCAGAAAAGTTCACCTCTCAAAAACTGTGAACAAACTATGACTCTACGAGTGTTCAGTGGCATACCGATTCTGGGTCTCCTGAAACTAAAGGAAACACCAAAATGATAACATGGTGTAAATGATGAATTCATTTGGAGAAACTGATATAAAACTCGTTATAGAATAGAGATACAGGCGAGCATTAATATACTCTGACAAGAGTTCTAACATGACAGGACAAATAGCAGAAACAGATCCTACACCACTTCAGTGTTAACCTGCTCTGTGTCATCAGTACTGTCAGTATAAACAGCCCTACATCTGTTCGCAAGAAAAAAGAAAAACAACAACAGAAGACAGCGGATCCAGTCACAAGCCTTATCACCTATGAAGACAATTGGATTAATGCTGAATCCTTGGAGATATTTTTCTCCTAGGAGATTACCGATGCAGATATTATACTGATGATGATAATAATAATGCAGGTCAAAGCCTTACAATTTTGGTACTCAGAATACCCACCATGCTTTATGAGATTCCCTAATGATGTGAAGCTTACTAAAATTACTTCCAGTTAAACACTAACATTGTGTGCACTACTGCAACTCCCATAATCGGAAGGTAAATTATCTAAAAAGCTTCAAATTGGATCCTGATAGTTATTTATCAAGTATCAACATACTAAGAAGTAAGAACGAAAACAGAATAACTTGTACTAATGCGAAAGCTCTCACATTCGAATCCGATCAATGAATGAAACAAATTACTAAAGCATGCATCACGTTCTCCCGTTGAGATTAGGTGAAGCAACTAACAAACGCAATTAGCAAAGTAATAAAGTGTGACTGCATACAAAAAAAAGTTGGGATTAATGATACGAACTATTCGCAGGTACTACACATAACTGTTAATAGTTTTAGGTTAATAATTAGGTCCCTTGTTAACCAATCTCAACATAAACCCCAATTAAACATTTAAGCTAAATGAAACTTACCAGTTTCTAACAGTTGATTGGTCCACTAATTCCCTGTGACTTCGTTGCACCTTCTTCACCCAATTCTTTCAATGATACTAAGGTATGCTTGTGTGGAAATACTTGATGAGATATTACACGGTATTTTACAAGGTTTCTCCAGGTTGAAGTTGATGAGCGAAATACTTTGATAGTGCCTTCATCGTAATGTAAAACGACGCTGCCATTCTTCATAAATGCGAACGGTTTGCTTTGCCCAAGACTAGTCACCTTACTCCAACCCCATGACTGGTGTTCTTCATGTTCTTTCATTACAAGATCATTACTCTTCTTCATTAACAGCCATACATCATCAAAGTTACGTCCTCCAAAGAATTGACAAACAGCATAATATAAAATCCCACCACCAGATACCCCTAACACCTTACAATCATAATTTTTCCAATCATCATGTGTCTCCATTAGATAGGAGGTGGTGAAATATGCTGAAGAAACTTTTCATGAGCCAAATCAAATACCAGAACCATTCCTCCTACTTAATTCCTCCAATGAAGACATTCATTCAGAAATACACCATGTGTTTGCTCAAAATCTGTGGAAAATTTAAAACCAAAATCAAACTTCCCAACGTGTCTCCATCCTTTACCACTCCCAACAGTGTACACCTCGACCTCTACAGAATTAAGTGCTCCCCGTACCGTGTAAATCCTAACAACCTTCTATTCATTAGTCGAAAAAACCTTTTGTCTTAAATTGTGGAAAAGTATCAAATTCTGGAAGAACAACGTATTCATTTGTCACTGGGTTATAAATAATAGCAGGTCCTCTAGTATCAGGTATATCAGGTTGAGTTCCATAAATACAAATCAAACCATTAAACGAACCAATAACGATGTAAGCTTCGCATCCAGTTCTAAGATTGATTTTTCTGTAAATGGGTTTTGCATAATTCCAATCCTTATTATCATTAAACTCAAAATACGAAAGATGTTGACTACGATTAAACCAATCATCATCATCTGATTTCAAATAAACATATCTTAACTTACCTGATTCGGCTGAATCTGGATGATTTAGACGAGCTAAATGCATTTGGGGAAATGATGAATGTTGAATGAGATTCATCCATGTTTTGCAGACCAACTTACATTCTAATGCTGATTCTGTGGGTAAACGAGTTGAGATATCTGAAATTATCTCTGTTGGAAGAATCTTGTTGAAACTCTTCTTCGATCGGGACCCAGTTTTCTTTTTTTTTTTTAATACAGCAAGGATTAGGATTTTGCAGTGTAAATGAATTTTAGGGTTCAAATAAAATTTAGGTGTTTTGGTTTCTGCGGTCTATCCTTTATACAGAACAATCTCGAGATGTGTTCCAGCTTATCAGGTTCTTACACTCAGCATACACTCTTTTTTTTACTGGTTGTCGGCGGGTGTTTTTGCTTCACCCTACAGTGGCTGGTGGCGCCGATGGTGCGTTGAGGTGGATTTTGTAAAAAATGAGTCCAGAGTCGATTAAGGATAACTTAGTAATCGGATTGTATTACTTTTGAGAGGCTCTGGCGATTTTCTTGCGATGTTGACTAAGTCAATATAGCCTTCATCTTCATCAGTCTCAGTACTATTCAGGAATTCTCTTCTGGATTTTTCCAATTTCATGGTTTGTTAGCTTTCTTATACTTTAATCCTGTCTATTATATACTAATTTTAACTCAATCGGTTTTGTTTTTGCTGCTGAAGTTTTTGACCTAACTTCGACAGTTTTTTCGTTTTCTTTCTGCAATTGAAGTTTTATATTTTGTTTTAATGATGATAAGCTAGGTTTGATTTTGTAAAATATCTAATCTCTTATTGATTTGTTTCCTTTCTGTCTTCTCTTTCTTTCTTTCTGCTAATTTTTATTTTAGGTCATGAGCTAATGGAGGTAAAGTCATAGAGTTCAATGTTCTACATCATGAGATTCTATAATCAATTGGGATATAAGACAAGATGGGTTAGTCTGGTTCTCAGTATGATACTCCGAATACTGTCTTTTTAAAATCACTCGTCAGACCATTGTTACTCTTTATTTAAAGAAGACAGTTGAGTCGCTCTGAGGTTTCTAGGTTCTTTGTGAGATCCTACTATGTGTTTGGATTTGATGATACATAGGGATTTTATGCTTTTCAAGTTAAGATTCCACTTCCTTGATAATATACTTCTGAATTGTTTTGTATTGAAGATTTTAAATCTGCTTTATCTCAGTGAAGTCATTCCTTAATGATGATTATATTGGGACTGTTAGATAGCTTCATAGGCTTTAATTCTGTATTAATCCACAGGGAGTTTCTTGTTGGAATTAAAAGTATGTTTCCTCTACATGAAAAGTTGTGTTAATATTCTTATCTTCCCACTATGCTGCTAATTTTATATTAAGAGAGATAAAATCTTTTTAATCAGTTCACTAATGCTCTTTATTAAGGGTGGCTGCTTCAGAAGTATTGATACACTTGGCAGTTTTATTTCTTTGTTCAGCTGCTCTTTGATCTTCTGTGTATTGAGAATAAGCATATTTGAGTTGTCAGTTGCATGCTAATAATGGTTAATTCACTCAAGCGTGAAGTTTTTGTCAGTGGTGCAGTTTCAATCATATGTCACTTCCAAGAACTGTGTTAATGTATTGTCTATCTAATTACTTACTGTTCTATAAATGCAATGTTTGTTCTTCAGTTTTTTCACACTGCAAACCTTAGTTCTTCTTTACCTTTCTGAGTTTCATTAGTTGTTGTTATCATATGGCTTATTCTGCTGATCAAGTTAGAGTGTTATACCTAGATGAAGATGTTGAAGAATTTTCACATACCTTTGATGCTTTACTCTGTGATAACTCTCGTAGTTAATACAAAACTTCAGTGAAGCATCACCTTAACAGAATCGGGCCCATTAACTCTTCAGACTTCAAGCTTGCAAAACCGTATATTCGAGGGATGGGTATTCAAAATTTATTTGTGGTCATGTTTAAGAAGTCTCAAGATGGAGATATTGCTTTTACTTGTAGGCCTTTACTTTTGTTTGGTCAGTTGTTTGCAGTGCAACCGTTGAACAAACTGGAATCGGTTTTTGATCTGGTCTGGGAAACTACACTAATGCCGGTTCAAGTTGATATCCCTACTGATCTTGCAGAGTTCGGGAGGTGTTTGATCAGATATGTACTTTTGTTGCGGGTGAAACCCCAGCCGGGAATAGTTATGAAGCCAAACACATGGTTCCCCTTAACACTCCATTAACAAGAAAGATAGTTTTTAACACTAATAGTAAGACTTACTATATGACTGCATTTTATCCAAAATTGCCTTTCCGTGCTTGCAAGTGATGTTTTTGTTCTCCTCCATGATGAGGAAAAGTGTAAGGAAATTCAGTCAAGAATCTATGTCATAGCACTTCCAGCTCCTACTCCAAGAGCTGCTCATGTAGATGTACCTAATCGGGGAATGAACATTGCTGCTGAGGGAGATTCTAGGGAGAAAATCTAGGGCTTTTGGTTTCTTCGGTTTATACTTTATACAGAACAATCTCGAGATGCGTTCCAGCTTATCAAGTTCTTACACTCAGCATACACTTTTTATACTGATTGCGGAGGGTATTTTTGCTTCACCGTGGCACTGTGGCGGTGATTTTGAAAAAATGAGTCCAAGACTACAATTTCTGTTTTCTTTGGATTTTATTTCTCTTCTTTTTTGATTTCTCCGATGTCACCGGCTTTCAGTTCTCGCCGTTCAGCGAACTGTACAAGATTACAAGAAAACAATGTACTGACAAAACAACAACTGAAATGCCTACATACAAAATTCAGTACAACCCTGGTTCTGATGTTTATTGATGGTGCTCGATGTCTGGTTTGAACCTGTTAGTCTATGTGAAGCTTCATCCTAGCGGACTGGATGCCTTTTTGGTGATCTTTGATTTCTACGGTCTCAAATGCTGCTCTGTTGTGATACTTCCATCTGGTGCATCATCTTTTCTTGTAACTTCTTGCGGTTAGCAACTCTGATGTCAAGGATAGTGGGTTGGATTGGTTCGAGCGAACCATGTAGGTCCACCAGGCGAAAAAACTCTTGTTTAGTAAGAGTTTTCTTTTGAACGAGTTCATCAACCATGACATTCACGAGTGTTTGATTTCGCTTCAGGATCTGTGATGCATTTATTTAAACAAAGACGGGGATCATTATTGTTAAAGAAATTTAAGCAGGAATACTATAGGGAAAACGTAGCCAACAGAACCGAGGTTTACCTCTTTAACGCGTTGATAACAAGTGTTAAGAATCTGCAAGGCCTCCAAATCGATGTCCTGAATTGATATATAAATTTGGTAATATGTTATGCAATATGGGATTTAACCAACTAACAGCGTTATACAACAGAATAATACAGTATATGGAGAAGAGATGAGTGCAGCATACATCAAGCCGGTCTGCAACCCAAAAATCAGACAGCCCATAATGTTTATCTGTAAGACCACCAAGGACTAAGCTTCGGGCAGCGGACCTGGCATTGTCTCCCGTTTCTGCCCAAATTGTGCTCAACTGAAATATTTCATCATGTTAAATCTTACAAGTGCATCATATTAACACTGGGCAGCTGCATTAGCATTATCAAAACAGCGCAAGCCTTGCAATACAATTTAGTGTAATCTAGCACAAGAGACCAAGAAAGAAGTTATCATACCTGATCTTTGCCATACCAAATCTCGTCTGCCGCTCGAGGTGCTAGTTGAACAGTAATATGATCCAGCAAAGACTGTCGACTACATGGAGACATTTTGCAAAAATGGCATCTGATGATTAGCAACTACTTGAGACGAAAAAGTAGCATAAATAGCCCAAGAAATGTGGCGACTACCCAAATGAAGGGCATGTGCTTCTGGCACACCCCTTCCTGAGGCTGAGAAATCCTCCAGCTACAGCTCTCATTTATTCGATACTACGATTACAATGTTCTCCCCTTATAGCAGAAAGGCAATGGAAGTGCAGTAGTTGGGTCAAAAATGAAATCATACCTAAGCATTCCTTCACTAAATTTCAAATGATCCATCTTCACCCGGACATAACCCATTTCTCTGCCTGCTCTAGGTGAAATAGTGACCTATTAAAATAAAGGATATCAGTTCCTTACACGAATAGAGAGTTCAGTTTTTCAATTCAAGGAGAAAAGGAAAATATGAATTGAGTTCAGCGCAGTACAAACTCAACGTTCTTCAGATCTGGAAAGTTCACAGACGCCACAGCCATGGCAACTTCATTGAGAGCTAGTTGCTTCCACATTTCTAGGCTTCTATCCTTTCTATCAAGTGTTCCTCGTTCTTCTATTTGCACAGCTTGTAACAAATCATCAGTTGTAATCTGCGCAAGTACTAGATATGCTTAACAAAATCTTAGGTAGGAAAATTGGAAGTGTGCAAATTAGGTTAGCTATCAGATACGTAACTAAGATGAGTCAAATGTAAAAGCCAAGTGAGCAGGACAAGTGCGTACAGTTGGATAACATTGATATATATTCTCTAAAATGACTAAATCGTCTGTTGGCTAAGGTACACTAAACGATAGCTTGATTAGTTAATCAAAATTAAGAAACTTCTGAAACTCATGCTTGAGAAATATAGGCCTACGGCTATTTTTCAGTCAGAGAAGAATAAAAAGAGATGAGCAGATACAAGATAACTTGGTGTTTTAAGGAAATGCAAGTAACTGGCTCTATTTTAGAATATCAACATTCATGGGGGTTTCATTGATGTCTACCTCAGACACTTGAAACCTATGACAACATCCACTAAAAAAAAATGCTAAATTATCTGCCGTTCATCAACTTGCATGGCCTAGACAAAATAAGAATGCTAAATTTTCTCTCAGGACATTTATGAGATCGTCAATTCAATATCCTCAAACAGATAAATCAAAATCAAAAAGCAGGTTATATATACCTCAGTTCGTTCGTCACGCATCATATTAATGGCAGCAACCTCAATAATATTTGCTAGCTCAGCTCCTACCATTCCCTCTGCCATACTAGCGACGGCCATATAATCAACATCTTCAGCAATTGGCTTCTTACGAGCATGCACCTGTTAGCAGAAAATTAGGAGTAACCTTAGCATGGTGAAAAATTATACAGGAACTGGGATTACTTATAGTCTTGTACTCTAAAGCTTTCTGTTCGCAGAATTGGTGAGGAGTTGGTACCTTCAGAATCTCAATTCGACCAATTTGGCCAGGTTTGGGGATGTAAATTTTTCGATCAAACCTTCCCGGTCTAACTAGTGCTGGATCAAGGATATCAGGTCTATTTGTGGCGGCGATGGTGATGACATTACCTCTCCCTTCAAACCCATCCAAGCATACAAGGAGCTAAGGTTTCCAAATAAACCAATAAATGTTAACATACTCTTTAGATTTAAAGAAACCAATAGAAGTAGTGTTTCAATATCCTTCTGCTGACCTGATTAAGAGTGGCATCACGCTCTTGTCCACCAGAACCTTTAATTAGACCACGTTCTCTACCAACGGCATCAATTTCATCAATGAAGACAACAGATGGTGCCTAAATAATGGTGCATCAACATCATTTCTACCCAAAATAAGCAATAACATGACAAGAAGCACAATGAAAAGATTCCAAACAAAAGTGAAGCAAAGACAAATTCAGATAAATGGGGATGGCATACATTTTCCCTTGCTTCTTGATATAATGCCCGCACACGAGAAGCACCCACACCAACATATATTTCCACAAACTGAGAAGCGGAAATCGAAAAGAAATTCACCCCAGCCTCACCAGCTACAGCTTTTGCTAACAAAGTTTTCCCTACTCCAGGAGGTCCACAAAGAAGTATACCACCTGAATAAGCAACAGATAAATTATCAACATTCCAACTAAAACTAAATGCAGAAGCGACACCAGACTAAATTACCAGCAGCTAACCTGCTAGATGCTACTTTGGTGTACGAATCCTCATGATAAAGAAATGAAAAAAGATTTGACAAATTGTTAATTTTCTATGTCAAAATGGGTTCTGAAAACATTTCCAGTTCTATTAAGAAAAAAAAACATGGTTCTCACTCAATTACGAGCAATGTAATCTGACCTGGTATCTTTACTCCTCTCCTTCTGTACATTTCTCCATGTGTGAAGAACTTCACAACCTCTTCAAGTTCAAGTCGTATTTTTCCAAGCCCGGCAACATCTGTAAACTTCACATCCACACCTCGGTCCTGAAACTGGGGCAATCGTTTATGGCGCGCTCGACGAACACGAGCACCAGATTTCATAAACTGATTTGCCATTTTCATGTAAGGATTTTTATCACCATCCTTCCCTTCAACCTCATCCTCTTCACCCTCTGTACCTTCCATCTCCTTCTCTAATCGCCTCATCTTCTGCCTCTCCTCCCTGTCGGCTTTCTCAATTTTTAACCTATCCTCGTAATCCTTCTGTTGTTGCCGATAATTCAACACAACAACCCTATAAAACAAGTAAAAGAAGAAAACCCCAAGAAATCCTGCTATAGTCTGATCATGAGCCATATTTGCCCAAACTAAAGCCATCCGTTCATAACTCTCCTTAGACCGACGCAACGATTCCTCTTGCTCTATCCTTCTAATCTCCTTCCTCCTCTCCCTCTCTTCCGTCTTCTTCTGCATTCTAAGAGCCTTCTCCATCATCTCCCGCTCATTCTTCACTCTCGCCAACTCAAACTTCTTCCTCATTTGCAACTCTTTCCTCGCCATCTGAATTTCCAAAGCTCGTTTCGATAGTGGCTTTGTCTTCATAAATGACATCAGAAACTCCGAAAACTTGTTCACAAATCCTAAATAAGGCGACGGATACTCGGGTTTTTTAACAGGAGGAGTATAAGCATTAACACAAACAGTATCCAATTTTAACTCATCCCATGAATCCCAAAACTTCACATCTCTTTCCAATGTTGGTAAAACAGTCCTTAAAACCCTAGAATCCTCTAAGACAACTAGAACCGAATCCGGTTTCTGCCTCAAATTCCCCGAAGGCAGCTTAATCAAATGTTTAAGTTTCCCCTCTTGTTTCAAATCCAATATCTCCGTATATGGAATTCTATTACTAACAACAGGCAACCCTTTAGACCATAATTTCAACTCTTCAGGTGATAAGGCTTCTACCTTCTTAGCTGCCCGTTTCGCTGATTTCGTAGTTTTTGCAGCTGCATTTGCAGCTTGTGGTGATATTAATGATGCAGAGATTACAGATAAGGTTACTGAAAATTGAAGTAATTCTAATCCATTTCTCTTTTTTTCTTCATTTTCTGAGTTTTTAAAATTACATGAAATTGATGAAGGAATGTAAATGGGTTTTCTATTTCTATGAGTTTTAGGGTTCAGAGTCTTCAATTGATGGAATTGGAATCTTGATGAACTAAGAAAACTGTAACTATCCATGAAAAAAATTTCAAGAGGAATAATAAAGAGGTGGAAATGTGATAGATAATGTTACTTACTTCATTTATTCGCAACTGAAAAGTTGCAGAAATTGCTTCCTCAGTTTCATCAAGTCTGTTTAAATGGAAGAATTGAGATTAGGGGTTTTATGTGTAATGCCCTAATTTATTTATTTTTTGAATGTGGTGATGGTTTGGGAATTTCAGTGAATTTCGAGAGTATAGTGTAGATATGGGAGGGGACGGAGTCTTTCTTTTCGAAGAGATGAAAAAACTTGTCCCGAACCTAGTTAGCAATTTGGGATTCGGAAAACGTTCGGGACGGCATAAAACGTGTATTATTTGTTTCAATGGAAAGTAAATTCGATCCACTATTCGGTTAACCATTTTCAATTTAGTGATAATTCGAAACGGCATACGTACGTGTATATAATTCATTTTAGATAATTGAATTTGGACGGAAAATTGGGCTTGTTAATATAATTAAATTAATATGTATCTGTGAATTTAATAGCCTAATTTTATCGTATAGACATGTTGCGGCGAAAAAATATAGGTTTTAAACTGTTATCTATAATGTATATGCTGAATTAAACAAAACCGAGCTTGTGGATCTGTGGTTGAAGAGTTAGCCTAGGAGTAAGGCTTCTCGAGTTCAATTCCCTTCACTTTCCATTTTTTCTACGAAACATTAGTGAAGGCCGAATTTCCTACCCCAACTAACCGCGAATCCGTATTATTCCCCAAATGTAAAACGAAGCCATTTCTTATCTCTGATTTCTGGAAATGCTAATATGTCCTCTCATAATCGGTAGGCAATCAGTAGTTAAAAGAAATAATCGGTAGGAAAATATAGAATCGGTACATAACGACGATTTGGGGATTTTGTTGAATGATCCTAACTTTTGTGGAGGAGAAAAAGCCCTAGAAGAACATGAAGAATCAAGAATCGCACGAGATCAGAGTGAATAATGGATCAAACATACAAGCATGTTGTTAAGAAACTCAAATACCCATTTTGTGTGCGTTTGTATGCATTTGTAAACAACAAAATTCGATTTCTACATACATCGAATGTCATGAACTACACAGAACCGGTAGATAATGGAGTGCCATATCAACCGGTTACAAGATACTGTATCCAAAATATCTACAATCGGTAGTATTGTGTATGTATAAAACTACTGATTATAAAAAACCCCAAATTGAAAGTTTTAATTTTTTAAAATCGGGAGTTTTACAAATTTACTTTTCTACTGATTTTCAAAGTCGCCCCAAATACGAATTTCTCAAAACTTATAATATTTGGTTTGGTTCATCTTTTACAATCGGTAGGTTATTAAAAACCATTACCTCTGATTATGGTAGTCGTCCCAAAAACAAATTTCTCAAGAAATAAATTTTTTATAATTCTTCATATTTCATAATCGGTAGGTTATAAATTCATTTATCTCCGATTATGGTTGTCGCCCCCGAGAAAAATAACTTAAGAATTTCGAATTTGACAACCTATAATCGGTTCTACCGTATTCACATTTATCTACCGATTTGATCGTAATCGGGTGTTGTTGAATGAATAATACCTCCGATTATTAAAGTTTTTTATCCAGTAGCCATGAACTTTTTTATATAAAAATCGGTAGTCTAGGGTCGTACATTACTACCGATTACTTGGTAATCGGTTGTATTGGGCCGTATATTATTTCTGATTATATTATAATCGGTAGTAAACATTGTATATGGTGCTTCCGATTATTATTTCCTAACTTGTTGTTATCATATGTAGGCTATTGCAGCGGTTAATGACGATTATTATTTGAGGCCTGATACTTCCCTACACTATACAAACGATTTGGTATGCTCATGAATACTCTTTTTTTTTCCCTTCAAATAATGTATGTTAAATGCTTATGCTTATGCTTATGAGGTTTGTTTTGTTATATGCACATTTAGTCATTTGGAAGTAAGGAGGAGGGAAAAGAATGACTTATCAACAAGAAAAAAAAAAGATGTGCGTGGTAGTTCAGAACAGTTGTGTGAGGGGTATTCGGTTTGAAATGATTTGTGAGTGAGGTGGGAAGAAAAAGAGTCACGAGGGAAAGTCTAGTAAGTACGTAAGGAAGACGGAAAGGAAATACCGGAGCCATACAAAGAAGATTGGATGTCCATTTAAGATTGTCTTTTATAAGCCCAACGACAGGGAAGGTAAAGAGTGGAAAATGTTTAAAGTTGCTAATGGTTGTCACAACCACGATGATCCGGATACTCTTATTGGACATGTAATGGTTGCGAATCTAAAACCAAATGAAATGCAGACTGTAAGGTCTATGCGGATCCAAAAAGTGGTAGGCCGGTAGACTGACTTTGTTTTACCGCAAGCGCACGGTGTCAAAATAGCACACAATAGCAAGCACGGTTTGTTCCCTCAAGAAGTACGAAAACTACTTCTAGTTAATATCAAGACCTAACTAACCAAAATTCATTGTTTCAGAGATTGTTGTACTAATAAAATAAGTTAACGGGTAAATAGAGAAAACTTATAAAGATTGTAAATCAAGGATGTGGAAATATTAGGGTTACGGAATCCGTTGTAGGCTAAAGCTTCACTTATGTATTTCACGAAGGTCTCATTTGACTCATGCATAATAGCAAACCTAGCTAACACATGTAAGATGTGACAATTAGGATTTATCGAAGAATTATCAAAGAATATGTTTGTTCTCAACCTTGAAGGTAGAAATCCTCAGCACTAATCATACAAGGCATAGATAGTCATAGGATAATCTTAAATCATAGATCACAAAGGTTATCAATGGAGTATTGTTCTAAAACTCAACTATGAAATATACATGGCATAAGACATGAAAAACTCATAAAACAATCAACCCACTTTTGAGAAACACAAACATTACATTAAGCTTTTATTTTTGAAACCATTGTTTGAGAACATAAGTAAATTAAACCTACGAGATCATCCTTCACCTTAATGTGAAGTTTAGCTAGACATAGATTTCTTAAAAGTCATTGAAAACGATTAAGAAAAAACAAATGCAAAACCTAGTTTCTTCCCTGATTACGGCGTATCTCCTAAATTCCATCTCGCTTGCTATTTAAAATATTTTATATGCATTGGCATTCTCTTCTCGTGACCGGTACAAGCACCTCCAAAGCCCATTCCAATTTCAAACACTCATTTCTAATTCAAGCCCTTCTCAAAGTCCGACTACCTGACAACAATTCCTTTCTGCCTCATCTTAATTCAGGCCACTACAACTTTCTCAATCAACTGTAATCATCTTAGCGAACTCATATTTCTGGTAACAAATTCAAATCGAGTACTTGGTCGCTGTAAAATCTTCAGTCACGTCCAAACTATACAACCACTGTTAGCCCACTGAATTGCATTTAATATTTATCTTCTTCCCTCTGTCTTTGTAAACTGAACAACACCCATTTCAGAGCTGAGATCTATACAACCAACAACACACCCTTTATTTGTTTGTTGCCATCTTCGCAGACTTACCATGAGGTGCAATTTCCATTCTCTGACCCTCTTCATATCTTGAGAACCACCACCAGAAACCATGGCTACAGCACAACTTTACTTCAGTTGTTTTGTGACTCCAGCAATCACCTAAAATACCACCATTAGACGCCACAGAAAACCAATTATTCTCGCTGCCAGTACCATCTTCTCATTGTTGCTGTTAATTGACCTCCAAAGCCAGAAACCCATCGATGTTATTGTGTAATCCTTGTTCTTCATTTAATGTCAAAATCCCCACAACAGCTCCATTATAGCCTCGGCATCGTCAAATATAAACCACCAAACACCACCAACAACTTCCCATATCCTCTCACAACACCTATCTCTAGTTTCGATCCAATCTCAGACGTGAATAAACTCCTCCAAATTCTACTGATGTTGTTGTATTGGTTCTCAATTGAAAACTTTCGTTCAAACCCAATCTCGAATTCCATCTAAACCACTCAGTCTCAACTGTTGTTGCTAGATTGAAATGATTAAAAATCCATTCAACCCCTGTGTTCACAGCCGAGAATCAATGGCAACACCCGTAGCAGTAACATCGATTTACCTAATTTTACTCAAGATATTTATCCATTTTGGAAGCAATTAACTTTCATTCCAAGCACCCCGGTAGTTAATGGTCCATCGTTCTTGGAGTCGGAATTGTGTGCACGAATAGTTGAGCATTATGCTACATCAAATGGCGCCAAGAATCCCTTCACCCTTGTTTAAGGGAGGTTGATGAACCTATTAAGCAAAAGGTGGCAGGTAGGCCGAGCACCAAAATGTCGATGACCATCCAAAGAAAAGAGTTGAAGGAGTATTTGTCTAATAAAAGAATATTGTCTAGGCACGAGCATTCGGAAGCCGAATTTCAAGATGAGCCGGAACCTAAGAAAAGAGGTCATCCAAGAAAGGATCAAATTGGACCAACCACATCACAAGTGAAACCAAAGTTATCTACGAAGCCTTCTCAAGTAAGTCAAACCGAAACGGTGGAAGCAAATGGTGGAGACCCAAACTATCTTAGAAGTTGTTGGGAAAATGGGCAACAAACCCAACCAATGGAAATTATGACTATAAAAGAGAAGAATTGTACTCTTCGTTTCCCTAGGTATCTTCAAGGAAAACCAAATACAACCACATATACAATATACGAATAGTATTTTGAACAACTCCCTCCAGTCATTGCTCCATTTGTTTTTTCCACTGATGAGGTTGATGGGGATGGCAACTTAACTGCTTTGCGTACTCATACTTAATAATTGTGCCATGGTCTGCGAGTCTAAGAATCTACACAACCTCATCTGGGGTAATCGTCATCTCCCCAAATAGCATATGGAAGGTGTCGGTCTCAAGATATATGAAAATGCGGGGGTACACCAACCACACCCAATAATTCTTTTGGCAATATGAGAGTACTTACTCCAATATACTTTCTAGAGAATCAACTAGACAGTCAGACTCAATCTAGAGAAAAGTATATCAAAGAGTTTATATCTCTAACTCTTAATTCAATCTGCAATCAGTAAATAGAAATCTGCGAGCCCGATTGAATACAAGAGGAGTAACTTGAACGGTATCAAAGACCAATATTCAATCAACAACCAAAGGTTGGATTTCCCAATTGATCGGTTCAACGCACAACCTATGATATTTCAATTATATAACAAAATATATTGCGGAAAAGAAATAACACAGACACCATAATTTTGTTAACGAGGAAAACCGTAAATGCAGAAAAACCCCGAGACCTAGTCCAGCTTTGAACACCATACTGTATTAATCCGCTACAGACACTAGCCTACTACCAATGAACTTCGGACTGGAATGTAGTTGAACCCTAATCAATCTCACACTGATTCAAGGTACAGTTGCGTTCCTTACGTCTTGGATCCCAGCAAGATACTGCGCACTTGATTCCCTTAGTTGATATCACCCATCACTAAGAGTTGCTACGACCCAAAGTCGAAGACTTGAGAAACAAATCTGTCTCACATAGAAAAGTCTATTGGAATAGATAAATCTGTCTCCCACAGAAATACCTATGAGTTTTGTTCCGTCTTTTGATAAATTAAGGTGAACAGGAACCAATTGATAAACCGAACTTATATTCCCGAAGAACAACCAAGTATTATCAATCATCTCACAATAATCTAAATCGTATGGAAGCGAAACTAGATATTATGGAATAACAAACGACGAGACGAAGGTGTTTGTGATTACTTTTTATCTTGCCTGTCGGAGATTAAATCTCAAGCAAATCTTAGAGAACATAGTACTCAAATGATAGAATCGGGAAGTATCAGAACATGCAAGAAAATAGTTAGGTCTGGCTTCACAATCTCAATGAAGTCTTTAAGTCGTTAACCTACATGGTCTCGTGAGAAACCTAAGGTTAAAGGAGAATCGACTCTAGATATACGATTAGTAACACACAGAAGTGTGAGGATTAGGTTTCCCAGTTGTTAGAGTTCTCCTTTATATAGTTTTCAAATCAGGGTTCGCAATCTAAGTTACATTGGTAAAAAAGCATTCAATATTCATCGTTAGATGAAAACCTGATTAAACCCAAGATAATATGTTTCAACCGTTAGATCGAACTTAGCTTGTTACACACGAATGAAATGTACCCTCATTTAGGTTTATGTAACCGTGCTAAACATGTACACTATGTTGACTCAACAATAGTTAACCGAGGTTAGCCATATGAGCACTCTCATATCAACCTTATTCATCTTAACCATAACTAGTTCAAATGACTCAAATGAAACTAGTTAAAGAGTTGTTCAATTGATATATTCTCATAGAAGTAGACAAGAATCCAATTGAAGCAAATCGGCTTGATTCACTCGAATCAATTCATGAACATTATAGCCAGGGTTTGCAAAGATTGCATTCCTTATTATATAAATGGCTAAGTTCATGTACACAACCGATTTTAGAACTTTAAACTTCAAGTATGCAAACGAGTACGCATACTTGAAATACCCTGACCAATATTGGGTTTCTCCAGTACGCAAACGGGTACGCGTACTTCCAATCCCAGCAGAAATTCATGGACATGAACCTCACGCCAGTACGCGAACGGGTATGCATACTTAGGTTCCCGGATTTCTCAAACTAACAGGTACGCATACTATAATTCCCGGATATAGATTACATATGTGCAAGAGTACACAACATGTCATATCCAATAATAGTTAAGTGTTCTAAACAATTATTTCAATCATTGAAACTTTCTTAGAGGATGACAATAGCCGTTTTCACACACTATCAGCATGAAAGCAATTTTCAAGTTATTGAAATCATCATAACAAAACATTCCAAGTATACACCAAATGATTGTATCACACAAACCATGTAAGATGTTACTCGGTAATTTTCACATGATCATCTTTTGACTTGCGTCAAGAATATAAGATGAACTTGGTCGAAGCGAAAGCTTACCAACACATATTTTAAGAAATATGTAAGCGAGTTAATCTCATCTCGAAATCTCAAATATGTATAACAGAAAACTATATCATAACACGACTTATGTCTCAATATAGAAGATAGAGTAGAAATAGACTTTCCAAGTGATAGATGAGTTTCAGTGTCCACATACCTTTTGTTGATGAAGTTCCACAAGCTCTCCTTAGTGGTTATTCGTCTTCAAATGATGAACGTCGTGAAGTCTAATGCTCAACTACAAAATCTATGTCCTAGTCCGAGACATCTATAAGTAGGCTAGAAATCAAGACTTATAGTTTTGATCACTAACATTTAAAAACATGCTTGAGATAGCAACGCATGAGAGTTCGACTGAGCAGTGCTCTAACAATATAATCTCTCCACAAACACCGATACAGCCACCCGGTCATGTTCCAACATTGAACTCTCAGCAGCAGTAGACAACCACGAATTTGCAATAATTTTCTTGAACCTTTCATATTCACCATCTAAAGGCCAATCCAGCATGTTGGTTGGTGTGGCGCTGGTTTTGAGTAGACGAACCGCATCGGAATGATACTATTAAACACAAGATAAATTAAAAAAAATATTAAAATAACCTAAACCTAAAACCCTTAACACTATTACGAAGAAAAAGACAATACGTTAATAAAATGGATACGATTATTAAATCGGTTTCATAGATTTATTTGGCCCAAGAGCCTTTGTATCCAAATAAAAATGCTCTTTTGTCCAGCGGTAGCCCCAGGATTTTACCTTGTAAGTTATTTTACACCTTTAAATGTTGTGGGACAAGGTGTTTTGCTTTCTTAACGATTATCTTCTTTCCAATTTCTCCTTCTCCTTGTGTACCGCTAGGTTGTCCTTCTTCTTGTACTCTAGATTTTGGTTGAACACTTGGTTCAATTTCATTTTGTACATATGAAGCACTTGGTTTAATACCTTCGTGACCTTGTGGAGCACTAGTTTCAATACCTGCTAAAACTTGTGGAATAGTTGGTTCTACACCTTCTTGAGTGCCTTGTTGACTTCCATCTTGAGCACTTGAATTTGCTTTAGCACTCCTTTCTCTCGTTGCACTAGCTGTCACTTTCTTACGCCCTTATCTCCTTGCACTAGGTGAAACAATTGTATCTTGGGCTTTCTTACCTCGCCTATCCCTAAACAACAAAATAAAGGAAAATAGGTTAGTAATAATAGGTTAACAAACTATAAAATCGGAAGTTAAACCAATAACAAACAACCTGAACTATCATAATCGGAAGACAGATCTCAACATTATCCTCCGAATAAACATAATCGGAAGAAAAAGTAGAGTCTTTTCAACCGAATATAAAATAACCGGAAGACATACAAAATTATTTTCTACCGAATATGCATCAGTTTGAGTTCAAAAATTCTTAAGTTGTTGAGCCTAAACAATCGGAATCAAAGGGGGAGTATTTCTACCGAATATAAAACAATCGGAATATGTACTATTTTCTGCCGAATATGCATCAGTTTTAGTTCAGATAATTCTTAAGTTGTTGAGCCTAAACAATCGGAAGCAAATAAGCAAACATATTAACCGATTACTGTGTCTCTATAACTTCTAATTCTCTAGTATAATCAGAAGTCAAAAAAAACATTTAATTTCCGATTATGGTCAATTAAGGTTCCAGTAAAATACAACGTTATATAATCGGTATCAAACCTATAACTCTACCACCCGAATATGGCCAATGTTCTTGAGGAACGAAGAACACGACCGTATTCGGGAGCTAAAAAAATAATCTAAACTGCCGATTCTGGGTAATAACCGAAAACCCTAATAGAAAAATTCATGGATTCGTCGAATTGAAGCAATATAAACTAAAAATAATGGTAGAATCTTACCAAATCGGGGCTATTTGAAGTTGCTAGAGAGTTTGGGTATAAAGATTACTTAAATGATCAGGGACTTCATCTTCTTCCTGTTCTTTGGGTTCTTCGTCATTTTTAGTTACAATCTATTTATTACGAGAATGTTATCCAATTTTTGGATCTTCATCATGATATATGTTTTTCACTCGAGCTCTCGTGGGTTCCTTAGTTTTCATTTTTACAGAGAATAATCGACGATTAACGATAACGATGTATTGAAGTGGAGTTGAACGAGGGAAAATTTTTTCCTCTCTGAGATCGGAGGGGAAGAGGAGAAAAAGAGTTGAAAAAGAAAAGAAAAGAAATGAAATTAGGTTTAGATTGGTTTTATCAGTCAAAGGGTATAATCGGTAGTTGACTCACCATCTCATTATCTACCGATTTTTACTGTAGCCCCAAATTTCAATTTAGCAAAATTCTTAATAATTTCGAATCTCTCGACTTTGACAATCCATAGTCTTGTGATGTCCATTTTCCTACCGATTGTGATAGTATCCCCAAATACTCATTTAGCAAAAATTCATATTAATCGGTTGGTTTGTGTGTTTTGCTACCGAATACAATACCAAGAATCGGTTTCTAAAAACAATTATTTAACTTCTGATTATTGAAGGGCATTAAGGTATTCTACTAACCTTTAGGACATCCCATAACCTTATCTATGGGTTGAGAATAAAAAATGGCTCCTAATTCTTTCGGGGTCGCCCCTAAAAATGCAAGGATTTCTTGTTCCTGCTGCACAATAGGGTGGCTGGTTGGATACACTGAGAAGTAATAGTTTTTTTACTCTTAGGAGTCAGTGTGGCGATATTATTTCAAAACGACTTCTAAAAGTAAAATAATTAAATTTTTTGAAGTAAATTTTTGTTTCTGATTCTTAGATTGACTTCTGCTTCTACTTTAGAAGTTATTCCAGAAGTCATAAGCAAAAAGATTTTTCTTAATATAAACGCGTTTGGATATCAGAAGAAGAATTCAATCTCAAATATCAGAAGCAAAAATATTATGTTTACAAAAAGTTAAACTTTTTTGTTTGCGGGAATCGTTTTACAATGACATCATCAAACTAATTTACTGCTATTTCATCTCTAGAAGTTAAAAAGATACATCTCAGTGTAATTTTTTTCTTTGAAGCATGAAATTTATTAAAATTACGACGAAATTACATGGGGGTATGTTCTACCCATAGAGCCGGACATTACAATAAGACTAATACTTTGGGGCGTCAAACTACGTCTCAGTGTACATCCAAATACCCTATAATAACACGTTTGGATATCAGATGAAGACCAATTCTAGGGTTCAAAAATCGTCACTACCAATTCCATAATTGTTATTTACGTGCTTGAAATTTTTGAATATAGCCAAAATTGTTGTGATCTTATTGTTGAATTATCACTACGATTAAATCTGCAGTATTACTTAATGGTAGTCCGAATATTTCTTTCAATTCTTAAGGGGGCCTTTGTCAAGGAGACCCAATGTCGCCCTATTTATCACGATAAGAGTGTGATGAATGTCTCTAGAAATGCTAGGATTAGTAGAGACACATGAAGAAAAAAATCACATAAACGTCTCTGGTGAAGTACCTGGCGAAAAATAAGATTTGAAGAGTCATAGGGACAACTAGAAACTCAAATGGAAACAATTAATGGAAACCAAGAAGACTATGGAGAAAATAATACACAATAAGCTTAAAGGAAAAGACTAATTTTCTTGTTCGTGATGTTGAGGGTTTGGGGAGGTTTGAGGAAAGTGTGGAGTTAGAGGAGGGAAGAAAAATGAGGGGTTTAAGGATGGAAGCAGAAGAAGAAGCCATTGTTTCTGAATTAGTGTAAAGAGATTCCATTTGCAATTTAATGACTACACAAGAAAATCAAAGGCCTAAGTTGAAAAGTGGATTTATCAGGTACACCAGGTACAATGTCTCGTCATACAGGGATGAAAGTACTCGAAAGAGCTTTGCTACATCAGGTACACTACACTTGCTCTCGATGGTTCCACCAAAGAGACATCCACCTATAAATAATAAAGGGTTTTGTTATCTTGTGCACCCATGCACAAAGATAACACCCAATCGTTGCATTGGAAAAGTGTAAAACCAATTTAAAAAATAAAAGAGATGGTGTAACTTGCATTAAAGAATGCAAAAATTTGCTTTAAATAAATGCATACTTGGTAAATCTATGTTAATTTTGTATTCTTTAATGCAAGTTACACCATCTCTCTTATTTTTAAATTGGTTTTTCACTTTCCCAATGCATGCACAAGATAACAAAACCCAATGATAAATGTTATATCATTTAGTTGTTTGTCGTAAGTTATACGAGATTTTTAGATAAATGATACATCCACTCATAAATTGAAGGTGGGTGGATAATGAATGATGTATCATTACTCATTTATCATTGATGATGATGATGGATGATTTAGAGTTCCAACAAAATCTTATTGGTTGAATAAGTGTCTGGGTATTTGGGTATCTGGGGAACCGAACCATAGAAGTTGTAACACATACATTATTCATGAGGCTTTACTTACAAAAGAGGATTTATTGTTTCTCTATGGTGTTGTCTGGTGGGGAGATTCTACCATATATAAGTTATGTTAAGTCAGTTAAGTTTGGACTTTATGTTATCCGTAAGGACGTCTAGCGTTGATCTTAATGTGTGTGTACATATGGAATGGATTTGAGAATCGTTACTTCAATAAATCAAATAACGTTTTCTATATATATTACTTTCATAATAATAACAATGTTCCTATATTTTTTTTCTCCATATTTTGGTGCACAAAAGCAAATCCCCCAAGGATAACCCTTACAATGGATTCTTAAAGGTATATTTGAATAAAACACCAACACTAGGATATTAGAAAGGTATAGGTAATTCATATTGTTGGCTTGCAAATTGTTATGTCAACTTTTAGAGCATAGCTCGGTTGAACCCACCAAGCGTTGGTCCGTCAAGTTTGATTGTCATATTTTAGTGAATCAAAACTCATTTTAAGAGTCGCTTGATTATGTACTAGAGTCAACTTCGTATAGGTTAGCTTGAAAGTATTATGATATGAGACATTACAAGTATTGCGAAGACGTGAAGAAGTGAAGAAGTAAGAAGCTACAACGACAACATCATCCTTCCACTTGAGGTTAGTGATATTTGACTTGAACTGTTTCATTCCCTAACGTATCTTTCAAGTCGTGCATATTGAAAACAGAACTGCGAAGCATGAACACTCTAGATAGACATAGTATTAAGGAATACAATACGAGGTTTAATTATTGCTTAACCATTAAAATTTGTAGATAAGACGACATAATCGTTTAAATGCTATTGTGATTATGTATGGGTATGAGGATTTCATCCTAGGAAACAATGTTTTACATGTGTTTTAAGGAAGTAAGTTCATAAACTTGTTTATGAATCAAAAACGAAATCGCCAGGCGTTATTGGTATTGTTATTCATTGCATATCTTGTGAACAACCAATATGTGTGATTTAGTATAACCGCTCATGACTTGTTTGTGTTCTTGGTAAAACCATTCACAAAGGCCTGACTTATGTAATTGGTACGACTTTGATTAGTGAAACTGATCTTAAGTAATCACCTGAGATGGTATGATCGAGTTTGTGATTTGTGTATGACTGAATCTGGGTAATGGGGAACCGATCCTAGTAAGAGGTGCAACACATCACAAAGGGGAATCGATCCTTGTATGAGGTGCAACAAGTTTGTAGCAGAAAGGGGAACCAATCCTATGGACATGTGCAACACGCTTTTAGGAAAAGGGGAAACGATCCTATGGACATGTGCAAAAAATATAAGTTAGATACCATATATATGTGGGGAACCGATCCTAATACCTAGTCAACCGAATTTTGGAAAGCTAGTGTGACTATGCACAGTACTCACGTGGAGGTAGAACCGAAACTTGTTTTGGTAGAACCGTTAAACCCATGATTTGTGATTGAGTGTTCTTGATCAATCACATAGTTCTTGAAAGTCAGATGAACCAATTCTAAATTTGTTTGGAAGTGTGGCAAATCGGTTTCAAGGTTGTAAGTATGAAAGAGGACTTACAAAGTAAGGATGTCGACACATTTTGAACACATGCAGTAATGTTTATCTTTAATTGTTCAAAGTTATTCCTTAATAGCTACAGGAAGAAAATCCCGGGATCGATACATAAATAAGTTAAAAATCTTTTAATTAAGGTCTTAATTTTTTTTTAGGAAAATAAGAATTATTAATGTGCATTTACTAGTTAAAGATTTTCCAAAGAGATTTTCGGTCATTATTTTGGACAGAGCATTTCCAGGAATTATGGAAACCGAATTTGTGCTATAATGAATATCTTGAGAATATTTTTGGTTTTGGAAATTCCTTGGTGTCCAAACTTCCTTGTCTATAAATACTTGAAGTTTGCATTTCTAGCAAACTAATCCTTCGTGGCAACAAACTTCCTCGGTTGTGTTGTTACTGGTGAAGCCACCTATTCGGAGAGTAGAGTAACTTAATTAGGCGAAATCTCTTACGACCGCTCAGTTTAAAGTCTTCATTGGGATTGAGAAGCTCTATTAGTATCGTTGGTGGGAAACTAGATAATTGCAGTTTATCTTGTGTTTTCGATTGATTTGATTGACTAACGGTGGTTGAACTTTGATTGCACCTAGTTTGTTTATGCGTGAGAATCTTCTCTTCTGATATAAGATTCACTCAAACTAGATCGAAGTTTCGACAGGGATCTTTAGACTGTTGTTAGTGCTAAAGACGATCTTGTGATAATCCATTTTTAACAGACTCTGTTCTGTGCGTGATTGATCACAAGAGATTCAAGTTGTTGTGCGCAGGTGTTTATTGAAGATCTAAGAAGATTTGAAGACAAAGAAGATATTGAAGATTTCTGATTTGGGGTTCATAATCTTTGGTGTGCACCATACTTGTTTCGGTATAAGATGATCCAACTATAATCGGTTTATCCTTGTGTTAGATTGGATTGATTAGTTGTGTAGATCCGCATCAATACAATTCTTTGTGATTAAAAGTATTGATTGGAAAATCTTAACAATTACCTTTGGTAGTTGAACATAAGATAGATCTAAGAACCTGAAGAAGGATTTTATTTGAGATAAACAGAAGAGCCTTTGCCGAACTCACGTCACTTGGTTGAAGAGAGTTGATACCAAACATATTTGTTGTTCCTCTGTTGTTTGGAATACGAACCAAAGGAATTGTTCCAAGTACGTGACTTATTCATAGGTTGGAGGCGTGGGAATACAGACAGAACTAGGTGAACTATATGTTTAGTTGCTTGGTCTCAACTATACGAAGTTGGTTTAATTTTGTGTAGCGGCTTAATCCTGAGAGTATTCAATTTTGGACAATGTCCCGGGGTTTTTCTGCATTTGCGGTTTCCTCGTTAACAAAATCTTGCTGTGTCATTTACTTTATATTTCCGCATTATAATTGTTTTATTATAATTAAAGTAAATTGCACAATCGTTAATTTCCTACTTACTTGATAAGCAATCCTATTGTGTTTGGTTAAGTCCGAACCTTTTTATCAAGTAAACATATTTCGTTGTTGTATTGTCTTGATATCGTATCCATAGACGATCACACGAAGTGTAAACCGATTAGTTGCATTGTCTCGACTCAAGCCATAGACAATCACTTTCGAAGAAATGACTTATAGGTAGGAAAAGTTTTAGATTGAGGTATATTTGGGAACCATCGCCTTTTCAATTAGTATCAGAGCAGGCAAACACGAAAGATCTAACAATCTGTGTTTGGTGCGATCCAACCTATAAGACATGAGTCAAAATAAAGTTAAGCGAGAGCGAAAACTTAAGAAGGACTCAGTTAACGTATCGCAAGAATTTGGAAGTTTTAATTTCAAAAAATTCTTAGAAGGTACATCCTCATCGAGTTCTACGAGATCAGTTGAAGATACTTCTGAATATTCTCAAGATAAAATCAAGTTAAGTCTTGTACTGATGATCAAGGACCTCGAGTCTTCTGTAGGAGATGAAAAGGTTGATCATGTGAGTGTAAAAACTTTCGATCTACAAGAGTTAAAAGAATCTTTTGACTCTTGTGCAACTTAGGTTGTTTGCAAGATGAAAATGAACAACCTTTTCATGATCTTTCCTCCTTGACAGCGGAATTAGATTTTCTCAAGAATACATCTTCCTTGGAGATTCAATCCTTGGAAGAGAAACTTGCTAAATCTAAAGCAATGATTAACTCTCAACAAAAGAGTTTTGAAGAGAAGCAAGGTACATATCTCTCACGAGAAAAATGCCTTGAGGATGAGCTAGATGCTGCTCTTGATAAAATAAAGACATTGGAAGAAGAAAATTTGTACTTGAAAAAGTTCAATGATAGCACAAACAGTTTAACCTCAATATTAGAAGCAAGTA
Organism: Papaver somniferum; assembly: GCF_003573695.1. Taxonomy (NCBI): domain Eukaryota; kingdom Viridiplantae; phylum Streptophyta; class Magnoliopsida; order Ranunculales; family Papaveraceae; genus Papaver; species Papaver somniferum. Next base: position 149,529,982 of record NC_039367.1, on the reverse strand, counting down.
GAAATCATCGTGATACACGAGGATTGGGATATAAGGGAATATATGCTTCAAATATTAGCAAAGAGGTAAAATTCGTTAAAGCTGCAAATTATTCTAAACCAGAGGCTTCCACCGATGTAAAAGATGCTCGTATTTCTTGTAAAGAAGTAAAACCAGTTGTTAGAGCATAGCTCGGTCGATCTCGCATGCGTTGCTATCTCAAGCATGTTTGTCAAAGTTAGTGATCAAAACTATGAGTCTTGATTTCTAGCCTACATAGCTAAGTCTCAGACTAGGATAGAAAAGTGTAGTTGAGATCAAGGACTTCATGGAGATTCATCATACAACGACGAAGATCTACTCAAGTAACCGTGTAACTTCATCAACAAAAAGGTATGTGGAGACTTGAACTTATCTATCACTCAAAAGTCAATCTCTTCTATCTCCTACTTCTTATGAGACAAAAGTCGTATGCTATATAGACTAGATCATACACATTTGATATTTCGAGCCGAGTATATCTCGCCTTTCTATATCTCGAAATCATGTGTTGGTAAAGCATTTCGCTTTGCTCAAGTTTATCTTCACCTAGTGACGAAAGTCATGAAAAGTTTCAATTACTTTGAGAATTGCTCTGACGCGAAACGGTCTGTGAATAACGGCTATATAATGTCCTCTGAGAATGTCTCAATGATTGGAATGAGAGTTTAGATTACATAACCATGTATTCCTTATTCCGAAGTTTTCGAAATTTGTTGATTGAGAGAAACCGGAGGAATTGGCTTTGCCAAGTCCGCGAACTCAGTCCACGAACTGACGAAAGTTCTCATACCGGGAATTTCTGCTAGGATTTTCCAAAAACTCGTTTGCGTATAAGTCCGCGAACTCAGTCCGCGAATTAGTCCGCGAACTGGCGAAAGTCTCTTTGCCGATATTTTCTGCTGAGTTTGGAAAACTCCACCGATTGTCTTAAGTCCGCGAACTTGCTTGTGATCTTAAGTGGTTATGATCTAAAGATATGCTCTGAACATGAAATTTAAATTACTAAGGAACGCTTTATGCAAACCGTGGCTATAAAGTTCATGAGTCGATTCAATCGAATCGAATCATCTTTATTTCAATTGTGTCTTGTGTAGTTACATAAGATCTCATAGCAATTGAACAACTCTCTAACTAGTTCATTTGATTCAATTGAACTAGTTATGGTGAAGAAGAACTAGGTTAATATGAAATGCTCATATGGTTAACCTTTTGGGTTACTATGTTTAACCAACATACACGTACACGTTTGGGAACGGTTTTCACAAACCCAGTAAACGTTCTACCCAAGTGTGTGTCACAAGCTAAGTTTTCGATCTAACGGTTGAGAAATATTAGCTTGAATCTAAATCAGGTTTTCATCTAACGGTGAATATGGATTGCTTTGTAACTAAGGCAAAACCCTGATTTGAAGGATATATAAAGGAGACATCTAGCATTGTGCAAAACTAATCCCCACACGTCTATGTGATACTAGTGCGCTCGCTAGAGTCGATTCTCCTTATATGATTACTCACATATCAACCTTATTCATCTTAACCATAACTAGTTTAACTTACTCAAATGAAACTAGTTAAAGAGTTGTACAATTGTATAGAAAACACAATCGAAACAAAATCGGTTTGATTCACTTGAATAAATCATGAACATTATAGCCACGGTTTGCATAGATTGCATTCCTTATGATTTAAATGTTTAAGTCCATGAACTGACTGATTTGACAAAGTAACCAGCTTAAGTATGCGTACGGGTATGCGTACTTAAGCAACCGGATTTTGAGTTTGTTAAGTTTCCAAACTCAACAAAAATTTTCGGTACGAAAACTTCCGCCAGTATGCGTACGGGTACGCATACTTAAGGTGACTAGTTTAGGAGTTTGTAATTCCCAAACTCAGCAGATATTTTCGGTTCGAAAACTTCCGCCAGTATGCGTACCCGTACACATACTTATCATGTCTCCTTTACCAATTTAGTATACATACATATGTATACTCTTGGTTCCTGGTTTATGGATTTATATACTAATATGCGAACACACTATATATTCTTATGTCCAAAGATGGTTACATCTTCAACTCTTTATTTCGATCATGGAAACATTCTTCTATAATGACAATAGCCGTTTTCACACACTATTAGCATCAAAGCAATTTTCAAGATATTGAAATAATCATTATCGAAACATTCCAAGCCTACATCAAATGATTGTATCACACAAACCATGTAAGATGTTACTCGGAAATTTTCTCATGATATAAGATGAACTTGGTCGAAGAGAAAGCTTACCAACATATATTTTGAGAAATATGTAAGCGAGATATACTTAGCTCGAAATCTCAAATGTGTATAGAGAAAACTATATCGTAACACGACTTATGTCTCAATATAGGAGATAGTAGAAATAGACTTTTCAAGTGATAGATGAGTTCAAGTATCTACATACCTTTTTTCTAAAAAGTTCCATAAGCTCCCCTTAGTAGTTTTTCATCTTCAAGAGATGAACGACGAGAGATCTAAGCTCAACTACAGAATCTATATCCTAGTCTGAGACATCTATAAATAGGCTAAAAATCAAGACTTATAGTTTTGATCACTAATATTGACAAACATGCTTGAGATATCAACGCATGCGAGTTCGATTGAGCAATGCTCTAACAATCTCCCCCTTTGTCAATTTTAGTGACAAAACTATCAATACATATGGATTACAAAATAGATAAAGATTGTAGCTTCCCATCCACAAGCTTGATCTCCTTGGCATCTTCAACGCGACTCGAAATCTTCATCACTTCCAAGTACTCCGTGATTCTAAAGGTTGTAAGTTCAGCATCATAGTTGTAGAAGATCCGTAGCTATAACAATGAGAAAACAAAATGCTCTCAATCATTGTTATACAGTGTCATAGTATTATTATACAACATCAAAATCCAATTGTATCACAACTTTGACAACAATACTATGGTGATATTCATCACTCCCCCTTAGTCAATACTTTATCTTAACATGAAAACCACTCCTCCTTACATAATGATACGTAAACCATATATATTTGTAGTATCACATTACACATTAATTCTCCCCCTTTATGTCAATATAAATTGGCAAAGGTAAGAAAACTAGTGGGATCCTCATGAAATTTCCACGGAGATACTTCATGACTAAAAGAGAATATCATACCAACTTATTTAGATGCAATCATAAATCTGAAGCTAAATGCATTCATAAAGGAGTTAATAAAGATACAAGATAACCCCTAATATTCCACAACCGCACTCCCCACAAAGATTTGGCAATTAAGCACAAGTTCAATATGAACTCTCTCCCATAAAATGTCATCCCCGAAGGAACAACAAAGGCGACCTTACTTTCATAAGAAAAAAAGGATTTCTTACAAACACTAGGATGCTTGACAGAAACAAATGCAAACAAGACTTAACACTATTCTGGAGTTCTAAACTCAATTGCCCAAAAGATCGAGATAAAAGAAGGGGAAAGAGTTATGAGGATCTAATGAACTAGAACAACACCAGTAGACTGCCGCAATTGCTGAAACGTGGCAGTGTCTAATGGTTTGGTGAGAATATCAGCCAATTGTTTTTCGGAAGGCACAAACTCCATAGTGATAATACTATCTTCATAAAGATCTCGAATAAAATGGTACCTTATGTCTATGTGCTTAGTTCTTGAGTGCTCAACAAGATTCTCAGTGATGCGAATCGCACTTGAGTTATCACAAAAGATCTTCATTATTCCAGAATCAATTCCATAATCGGAAAGCATTTGTTTCATCCATAGAAGTTGAGTACAACATGACCCAGCAGCAATGTATTCTGCTTCACATGTTGAAAGAGATTGTGAATTTTGTTTCTTGCTATGCCAAGTTACAAGATTCATACCTACATAGTAGAATCCCCTTGATGTACTCTTTATGTCTTCCACACATCCTGCCTAATCGGCATCTGAATAGGCAGTAAGATCAGTGTTAGTATCAAAAGTGTAAGAAAGACCATACCCGGCAGTTTGACTGATGTAACGTATGATCCTCTTTGTGGCGGCAAGATGAGATTCCTTTGGATTTGCTTGAAACCTAGCACAACAACCCACACTAAAAGAAATATCAGGTCTTGTAGCAGTGAGATAAAAAAGACTTCCAATAATAGATCGATAAAGTTTTTTATCCACATTTACACCTTTCTCATCTCTATGTAGTTTACCCGTGATAGGCATAGGAGTGAGTTTTGGAGTTGACTTATCAAGACCAATATTGAAACAATATTTTTTGCATATTTTTTTTGAGATAAGTAAATTACATCCTTTTGTTGTTGAATTTGTAAACCCAAAAAGAATTTTAATTCACCAACATTGATCATCTCAAACTCCTTACCAAGAGAAACTTGAAAATCTTTTGCAAGTTTCTCCGATGTTGATCCATAGATGATATCATATACATAAACATGAGAAATAACAACATCTTTTCCACTCCATTTGGTAAACAAAGTTTTATCAGCTCCACCTCTTGAAAAACCTTTCCTAAGAAGAGAAGTAGTTAGTTTTTCAAACCATGCACGAGGTACTTGTTTTAACCCGTATAATGCCTTAATTATTGAGTTTAAGAACACGATCAGGGAAATCAGGGTTTTCAAAACCTTTAGGTTGAGCGACATAGACTTCTTACTTTAAGTTTCCATTTAGGAAGGCGGATTTAATGTCCATCTGAAACAACTTAACCTTATGGAAACAAGCATGAGCTAATAACAAACGATTGGACTCAAGGCGTGCCACAGGAGCAAAGGTTTCGTCAAAGTCGATTCCTTCAATCTTTGAATAACCCTGAGCGACAAGTCTATCTTTGTTTCTGACAGTGCTACCAAATTCATCAGACTTGTTCTTAATATCCATTTGGTACTAACAATATTTATATTGGGGGGACAAGGTACGAGACTCCATACGTCTTGTTTTTGAAATTTATTTAACTCTTCATGCATTGCGTTTACCCAAAAGGATCACCAAAAGCTTCATCAATGTTCCTAGGTTCCACTTGCGATAGATAACAACCAAAATTGCAAATATTTTGAAGTTAACCTCTCGTCTTAGCAGTAGAGTCCTTACCACCAATAATATTGTTAGTATCATGATTCCTTTGAACCCAAAGGTGTCGTGTGGAGACACGCTCTTGTTCAAAAGGAACAACTTGACTAGAGCTTTTCTCCTAGTCACTAGAGACATCAGGATCAGCAACCGTTGGAACAACTTCTTCTGATTCTGACGTTTCCTTGACATTCTCAATTGTCTCGGTTGGAGGCAATTCAGTAGGAGAGTCATCATGATGAAAGTTACTTAGATCATCAATGATAACATTAGATGATTCCATCATGACTTGGGTTTTGAGATTAAAGACTCGGAAACCACGACTGTCAGATGCATAGCCGAGAAAAATACCCTCATCGCTTTTTGAATCAAACTTCACTTTCTGTTCTCGTTCCTTTAGAATGTAGCACTTACTGTCGAACACTCTGAGATAGTGTAAGTTGGGTTTCCTACCGTACCACAACTCATGGGGAGTGTTTAAGGTCTTTGACCGTAAGTAAACACGATTGATCAAATAGCAAGCCGTAAAAACAGCCTCACCCCAAAACCTCAATGGTAGGTTTTTGTTATGGAGCATTACCCTGGACATTTCCTGAATATTTATATTCTTCCTTTCTGCAACTCCATTTTCTTGTGGAGTGATAGTTGGTGAGTATTGTTGAATAATTCCCAGAGAGTCACAATATTCAAATACCTCTTTGGATTCTGTGCCACGATCGCTTCTAATTTTTTTTAGTTTGCGACCTTGCTCATTCTGGATTCTATTAACAATAATCTTGAATTCACTGAGAGTTACATTCTTGTGAGCCAAAAATGATACCCAGGTGAATCTAGTATAATCATCTAGCATAACCAAAGCATACTTCTTTCCATCCACTGTAGATTGTTGAATTGGGCCAAAAAGATCCATACGAATTAAATCAAGTGGAGATTTGGTGAGAATATTTCAGGATGATTTGTGTGGAACTTTCGTTTGTTTACCCTTTTGATAGGCACCACATACACCTTCAACCATAACATTGATTTTGGGAACGCCTCTAACAAGTTCTTTGTTAATGATCCTAGTTAGAAGACGATAATTGATATGACCAAAACGTTCATGCCAAAGGTGTGTAGATTCTACCTTAGTCAAATTGCAACAGTTACTGAACTGAGTATCTAGAAGATAACGGTTATTTTTGCCACGTGATCCTTGAAAAATCACTTTTCCAGATTTGTCGACAATGTCACATCCTTTATCATTGAAGAAAACCTTATGGCCCTTGTCACAGATTTGACTTATAGAAAGAAGATTAGCAGTCACACCTTTAACGTATATGAAATTACTTAGGAATGTCAGGTAATTTGATCGTCCCTTTCTTGATTATGTAACAACAGCTTCCATCTCCAAAAGTTACGGGTCCACCATCAAAATCGCTTGAGTTGATGAACCATGAGAGATCTCCAGTCATGTGCCTGCTACATCCACTATCAAGAAACCATTGAAAGGGTGATGTTGACTTCAAAGTAAAATCTCTCATACTAGCACTACTAACCATTTTGGGCTTTCTTGTTATTACTGAATGTCTTTTAAGAGATGACACAAGTTGAATAGCATTTTTATGAAAAATACTAGCAAATTTTAGTCTTCTCTTGAAGGACAAGCACACATGATGAAAGTGATTGTGAGAACCACAAAACAAACATATACCAACATCATCAACCTTTTTTGAAGAATTCTGAGTACTGTCAGATTTCACAAAGCCTAGACCTTGCTTATCACCTGACATACTGCAATTCTTCAAGGAAGAATTAGAGTTGTCATTTAAAACCTTTGAAAAAGACTTTACGTACTTCAAATCCTTAAGCTTTGAAATTTTTGCAGCAAGATAAAAATTGATCTGGATTTGTTTATCTAACATTTTCTGGAGCTCAACAACATCTTCAGAGCAATCTTGAGAATTAGGTTTTTTGATATAACCATCGCAATGAGATCCATCAATTTCCTTTATCCATCTAAATTTTTCGAGACACAAGAACATGATGTGTTTTTTTAAATCAGGATTCTCAACCTTTTCGATGGTTTCTAGAACACACTCGATGTTGAGTTTATCCATTTCCGGTGAAGCGTTTTCAGAGACAATATCGTCTATATCATATCGCTACAAACACAGACTTATGAGTTCTTTAATGTGTTTGCCTGCTCTGATACCAATTGAAAATACGGGGATCTAACAACCACAGCCAATAATTCGTTTGGAAATATGAGAGGACTTACTCCAATACACTTTCTAGAGAATCAACTAGACAGTCATACTCAATCTATAATAAAGTATATCAAAGAATTTAATATCTCTAACTCTTAATTCAATCCGCAATCAGCAAATAGAAATTTGCGAGCCCGATTGATTAAGAGGAGTAACTTGAATGGTACCAAAGACCAATATTCAAGTGTCAATCAATGTAAATCAACAACGCAAGGTTGGATATTCTAATTGATTGATCTTAACGCACAACCTGTGATATTTCAATTAGATAACAAAATATAATGCGGAAAAGAAATAACACAGACACCAGAATTTTGTTAACGAGGAAACCGCAAATGCAGAAATACCCCGGGACCTAGTCCAGATTGAACACCACATTGTATTAAGCCGCTACAGATACTAGCTACTACCAATTAATTTCGGACTAGACCTAATCAATCTCACACTGATTCAAGGTACAGTTGCACTCCTTACGTCTCTGATCCCAGCAGGATACTACGCACTTGATTACCTTAGCTGATCTCACCCACAACTAAGAGTTGCTACGACCCAAAGTCGAAAACTTGATAGACAAATCTTTCTCACACAGAAAAGTCTATAAGATTGAATAAATCTGTCTCCTACAGAAATACCCAAGAGTTTTTGTTCTGTCTTTTGATAAATCAAAGTGAACAGGAACCAATTGATAACCCGGACTTATATTCCCGAAGAACAGCCTAGAATTACCTATCACCTCACAATAAACTTAATCGACTAGCAAAACAAGTTATTGTGGAATCACAAACGATGATACGAAGTTTGTTTGTGATTAATTTTCTATCTTGCCTATCGGAGATATTAAATCTCGAGCCAATTATTTCAATTGCGCGCACTCAACACGATAGAAACAGCAAGATCAGATCACGCAACTACAAAGATAATAGTTGGGTCTGGCTTCACAATCCCAATGAAGTCTTCAAGTCGTTAACCTACAGAGTATCGAGAAGAAACCTAAGGTTAAAGGAGAATCGACTCTAGTTATGCAACTAGTAACACACAAGAGGTGTGGGTATTAGGTTTCCCAGTTGCCAGAGTTCTCCTTTATATAGTTTTCAAATTAGGGTTTGTAATCTAAGTTACCTTGGTAACAATGCATTCAATATTCACCGTTAGATGAAAAACCTGATTCAACCAAGCTAATATCTTTCAACCGTTAGATCGAACTTAACTTGTTACACAAAAATGAAATGTACCATCATGTAGGTTTATGTAACTGTACTTAAACGTGTACACCAGGTTGGTTCACAAATAGTTAACCGAGGTTGGCCATATGATTACTCACATATCAACCTTATTCATCTTAATCATAACTAGTTTAAATGACTCAAATGAATCTAGTTAAATATTTGTTCAATTGTATAGAAAATACAATCGAAACCAAATCGGTTTGATTCACTTGAATCAACCATGAACATTATAGCCACGGTTTGCAAAGATTGCAATCCTTATGATTTAAATGTTTAAGTCCATGAATTGACCGATTTGACGAAGTAACCAACTTAAGTATGCGTACGGGTATGATATAAATGTAGCATTATCTATCACATTTCCACCTCTTTACGCATACTTAAGGCGACTAGTTTAGGAGTTTGTATTTCCCAAACTCAGCAAATATTTTCGGTTCGAAAACTTTCGTCAGTATGTGTACGGGTACGGATACTTATCTTGTCTCCTTCACCAATTTCGTATACACACATATGCATACTCTTGGTTCCCGGTTTATGGATTTATACACTAATGTGCGAACACACTATATATGCTTATATCCAAAGATGGTTACATCTTCAACTCTTTATTTCAATCATTGAAACATTCTTCTATGATGACAATAGTCGTTTTCACACACTATTAGCATCAAACCAATTTTCAAGATATTGAAATAATCATTATCGAAACATTCCAAGCCTACATCAAATGATTGTATCACACAAACCATGTAAGATGTTACTCGGAAATTTTCTCATGATATAAGATGAACTTGGTCAAAGCGAAAGCTTACGAACACATATTTCGAGAAATATGTAACCGAGATATACTCAGCTCGAAATCTCAAATGTGTATAGAGAAAACTATATCGTAACGCGACTTATGTCTCAATATAGGAGATAATAAAAATAGACTTTTCAAGTGATAAATGAGTTCAAGTCTCCACATACCTTTGTCGAAGAAGTTTCACAAGCTCCCCTTAGTAGTTCTTCGTCTTCAAGAGATGAACGCCAGAGATCTAAGATCAACTACACTATCTATATCCTAGTCCGAGACATCTATAAATAGGTTAGAAATCAAGACTTATAGTTTTGATCACTAACATTGACAAACATTCTTGAGATAGCAACGCATGCGAGTTCGACTAAGAAATGCTCTAACACTAACAATATTGTTGTAGACGCCATCCTAAATTCGCTGCCAAAGATAACAACACCCGAATAGTATTGATTTTCATAACTGAAGCAAATGTCACTTGATAATCAATATTGTAAGTATGGGTTTAGCCACAAGTTCTGTTTTGTGCATGTCAATGGAGCCATCGAGATTTTGTTTGATAGTGTACACCCATCTGCAACCAACTGGATTCTTCCCTATGGTAATGAAAATATATCCCATGTACCATTTTCCTTATGTGATAGCATCCCCTCTTTCATAGGGACATCCTATTTTGGGTTAGATAATGCTTCTTGTACGTTTTTAGGAATGATAACATCTCTCATCAGCTTCTGACAATCTATGAGTAGACATGTAGTTCGCAATGACATATTTCACCTTCTTTATTTGTTCAGGTGAAAAACGTTCTGGTGGCACCCCACGATTATTCCTTTGTGGCAATTGATGCTTCCAGTAACAGATTAGGAAATGTACTCATGCAAGAGGGTAATCCCATTGCTTATCATAGCAAGGCTTTGTCAGGGAAAAATTTGAGTCTTTCTGTGTATGACAAAGATATGTTATCTATAATTTATGTTGTTCAAAAATGGCGCGCATACTTGATGGGTCGACACTTTAAGATATATACGCACCGCCGCAGCCTTAAATATTTTTTGGAGCAAAGATTTTCGTCTGTCGAACAACAAATAAGGGTAACTAAGTTATTGGGTTTTGACTACGAGATTATGATTACAGAAAATTGAAGTAATTCTAATCCATTTCTCTTTTCTTTTTTTATGATTTTTTAAAATTACATGAAATTGACGAAGGAATGTAAATTGGTTTTCTATTTCGATGAGTTTTAGGGTTCAGAGTCTTCAATTGATGGAATTGGAATTTTGAAAAACAAAGAAAACTGTAACTACCAAGAAAAAAAGACTTCAAGAAGAACAATAAAGAGGTGGAAATGTGATAGATAATGTTACTTACTTCATTTATTTGCAACTAAAAAGTTACAGAAATTGCTTCCTCAGTTTATCAATTCTGTTGTAATTGAAGAATTGAGATTAGGGGTTTTATGTGTTATGCCCCTTTTTATTTTTTTTGAATGTACTGATGGTTTGGGAATTTCAGTGAAGTTTGAGAGTATAGTGTAATCTGTGTAGATATGGGGGAGGGCACAAAGTCTTTTCTTATTCTTTGAAGAGAAGAAAAAACTTGGTCTGGAACCAAAATTTACAAAAGAACTTCTCGAAAGGCATAAATCAGTCTCGGAAGCGAGAAACAAAAAATTTTTCGCAAATAGTTAAGGTCCTGTTTGGTATAGTTTTCAAAAACAGTTTTCTGTTTTTAAAAACAGAGAAAACAGAAAACAGGAGAAAACGCGTTTGGAAAGGACATTTTCAGAAAATGTTTTCTATCTGTTTTCTGTTTTTAAAAACAAAAAAATGAAAACAACAAATTATTGTTTTCTGTGTTTTCTCTTTTTTTTTCTTTTCTTTATTCTTTTCTTCTTTTCAGAACAAAGTAAGAGATGGGGAATGACTGCAAGTGAGTCATGGCTAATATCACTATCTCTTAGACGAATCTTTACATTTGATCCGATTTAGTTGGTTTTCCTTGTTTTCAAAAACAGTTTACCAAACAATTTTTAGAAAATGAAAACAAGGAAAAAAGGGTATGTTTTTAAAACAGTGAAAAACTATTTTTGAAAACTATTTTTGAAAACTGTTTTTCAAAACTGTACCAAACAGGTCCTAAATTTTTTGTTTTTGGAAGTCATTCTGTGAATGTGTACCCAAACTAATTTCTAAGTTTTTGGCTTTTTAAAAATCGAAAATTAACTTCTTCAGTGATATCTAAACAGGTTGATAACTTTTTTTGTTTCTAAAATTCATTCTCAAATTGTATCGTCAACCTAATTTCTGGAAGGGAATCCAGATACCCTCAAACTATTTTGTCTATCACAGTTAATGCAGGTGTTTTAACACGTATTTATGTGCAACCTTATAAAAGTTTTTCATGTCCGCTTTTGAAGCATTGTTTGAAACTAAGATTATCATAGAAATCATTTCAGGTAAGTACAAATTGTTTGACAAGAGAAAATTCAGACAAAGATAAGAGTTTCAGTTATATAACAAAGATTAGTTACCATGTAATTTGTAAACTCTAATAGTCGTGTACAACAAAACACAAGCAAAGACGGGGAAGTGAACGACCTCGTATAAAAGGAAACAGTAAGTGATTCATACAAAATCGAAGCGTTACTAATTCCTATAAAGTCGAAATATGCATTATTTTATTTTATTTAAAAAAGAGATGATTTAGGACAATTTTGTTAGAGGAAAAATACGCAAATTTAGTTAAAGTATTATGTAAGAAAGCGTCAAATGCAACTTTTTGAAGAGCTACACATTTATACTGTAGCTCGAACATTGAAGAGATAGAAATAAAAGGTCCTGAAAACATGTAGGCCACTTGCTTTACCAGTTCAACATTCGATACACTGAACATCTACTATGAGACTATCAAAACATTTGAATTCTTGAGTAAACATTTGGAACAACTTGAAAAAAAGGTGAGTATCCAATCCATTACCGCAAGTTAAATAAAATTTGGTATCATTATAATACATCTGAATGGATGTTTATTAGATATATGTAACTTGATTGGTTGAATATTTAAAGATACTCCAAAAATATCTTTTGTAAGATTTTTTATTGTCCACTGTACCAACGCTGCAATGTTGTGTTCGCAAATTAACTTGGAGTGTTGTTTGATATATATTATTGTAGTTTATGTGCATTCGATTAAAGAATTTGTTGTTTTGAAATGAAATTCTTATCTCTCATTCTCTTCTAGCTCTAAACATTCCCCTACATTGTCTACCATCCTTGTGAGCTTTTTTTAATTAAAAAGTTATTTTAAAAAATTATTGTCTACCAACCAAAGTTGTGTACCAATCATGATTGTCTTGATTTTATCAGTAATCAATTAGCATATATTTTAAATTGTAAATTATTTTATTTTCCGGATCTATTTTCATCGATCTTTCACCTCCCTCTTTGTTTTCCAACGAGATTTTACTCTTCTCTTTTTTTTTCTCAAGCAGTCGTTCAAAAAGAAGATACAAAATCAAAATCACACAATCATGTTGGTGATAATGGGTTTGTGGAGTACCAAAGACAACACTCGGATCAGGAGAGGTTGTGCGAACACGAACTTCTTCATTCTCCTTGTTTTGTTCCTTGTTTGCTTGCTGAAACTGGATTGAGTTATCGTCCGACATAGTTGAACAACAACTGCAAATATGAAAACGTAAGTTCCCTAAAGTACAAAGGTGCATCATACAAATGACAATCATAGCAGAGAACTTATTGACACAAACTTAATGTTACAACATGTTTTACAAGTTTGATATCATGAATCAACCAATCATAACAAAATACTGTAATTTCTTTAGCATTTATTCAAACAATTACGGAAAATACTCATATAATATAGGTTGATTATAGATCATCCTAGACAAAAATTGGATGATAAGTAAATATACCATGACTATCTATTGAACCAAATCGTACGAGTAAAGAAATGTTATCTTACTAATATAAAGAAAAGAGGTATTTTTGGTGAAGCCTTCCATTTGGTGAAGCTTTTTCACGTCACAGAAATACCCCCTCCAATCTTAATTAATCTTGGGGATTTTAATAAAGTGTCACACTTCCAATTTGCAGTTTAAGAAAATGCCACCGTTTTTTTTCAGAGTTTATTTAATGCCACACGTTTGACCTTTTCCATCCAAAAAAATTGTTGCCATCAGTTAGTGCATAGGTGGCATTTATCCAGCTTAGTAAAAGACATATACACCCTCAAATCTGTCACCAACTCACCAAACCCATTCCTTATTTTGAACAGTGTAAGTCATTGCCGGTCTGAGTTGGCTGGTTGGATCGGTCATCGTGCTAACCAGAATAAGCCATCGCCGGTACCGAGTTGATTCAACATAACAAAGATTAGATCGAGTTTCAGCTGTTTTCTGCGCTTTTCTCAAGCAAATTTCAGCCATTTTCCCTGCAAATTGCTAACATTCATCTATACTTCCATCGCTGCTTCATTCTTTTCAGTTCTCTAACATCCAATAAACTTATCGTGTCCCTGCAATGATTCAATCTAACACAAACACAATCAATTTCTATCTTGAGCCCTAAATTCTTCTCTGCAACCCATAACTCAAACTCAAACACATTCACAGCACAATCATCTCACAACACTACTAGGACCATGCCTATGAATCACTACCTCAACTCAAAACCCCTCTTTATCACAGACTCATTCATTCCATGGCAGTGAGCTTAATGTCCATTCGATCAGTCAACAACAACAGGAGCTTCAAATTTGTCTTTCCTTCTGTTAAATCTCAATTCCACCAGTGCTTCCATCTGCATAGACAACACCAACAACATACATTCAAACCCTAAATTCTATATGCGAACTTCACCATCAACGGCGTCTTATTTATCTTCACTATTCATCTGTGTTCCTAATCCATCAACTCCAATTCATCTCTTCTCAGTCTATTTCTCTGTACAACTTCCCAATCTGATCTCTCTCTACTGGAAACACGGCTATATATCCCCTTCTTCACCACCAGCAGCGACAACCCTTCTCTATAAAATTAATCATAAGAAATCGGAAAAAAATGAAAAACAAATTAAACCATAATTTAAGAACCACACCAGTTGTGTGAATTAAACCTAATTTTGGTAAACCCCAAAAAATTTCCCAAAATGAAAAACAAATTAAACCATAATTTAAGAACCACATCAGTTGTGTGAATTAAACCTAATTTTGGTAAACCCCAAAAAAATTCCCCAATTTCAGAAGTTAAGAAAGCATGATTAACCAGAAACACTTGATTGATAAGAAGAACAAAAGAAGATAAAGATATTTACAGGTGGTGGTGATGCACGAGAAGATAAAGCAGTTGCGTTGTGCTGAGTCGATCCAAGAAGAATGATATTGCGGCGTCTAATAGGGTTTGTGAGGATAGTTTAATAATTGTCGAGTTTGGACCAACACGAATTCAAGGGTAGTTGGGTAATGTTGACACGTTGTATTGACTTTTTCAATGATTATAAACCGAGTTAGTGGGTCCTGACGGAATATCTAACGGTTGTGGCATTTAATAAACTCTAAAAAAAACGGTGACATTTTCTTGAATCGGGATTTGCAAGTGTGTCAGTTTGTTAAAAATCCCATTAATCTTCATATCCCCTTCAAATCCTCGATCTAAATTACTGTTCCGTGTTCTCACTCACCTACCACTATCATCCATCAGGGAAACCGCTACTATAGCAACACCACTTCTGCCACCACCAATTCAACACCACCAGCATAATACCACCACCTTCACCGGCAGCGCCACCGTCGTCACCAAAAATGGCGCCGCCACCTTAGTTGTTACAGAACATAGTCTGTTAAAATTACTAATACAAGTTAAAAAATAAAATAGGCCTTTAGATTTGATTTTAGAGATAAAAATGTTAATGAGATCGAAGTAAAATTTCAGAGATCATTCGGGATTTTGTGATTATATCAAAATAAAAAATAAAAATCAGAAAAAGAAACTGGACCCTTTAGAGAGAGCTGGTGAAACCCAAATGCCAATTCTTTATAGAGAGAATTATAGTAAATAAATCAAATTGATTTGGCTCGACGAAAATCAACCAAGTTACAGTAACTACACATTTTCATGAATTCTAATTACAAATGATTTATTAATAGATAAGTAGTTGCTAGATAGACTGGGGAATGAATAAGAGAGGTCGTGGTGGTGCCGTTTTGAGTTGGAAATGGTGGTGGTGGGATGTAGATGTGTTTTCTGTAGTAGTAATGATTTAGTTGTGTGGCTGATGGTGGTGATTCAGAGAGGGAGGCGACGAAAAGGCGATAAGTCATATGGGAAGAGATCTTGAATTTGTGCATCTAATAAGTGACACGTGTAGGTAAAGCATATGATCAGGTGTAACGTGAGAAATTCAGTGTAGCTTTAAGCATCATACTAGATGCTTAGACGCTTAAGCTTCGACACGTGTGTTATTTTTAAATTGGAAAAAACGAGTGTATCCCTCTGGATTGCATGGAGACTAATGATGGGTTCAAGCGGTATCGAATAAAGAAATTTATAGGTGGAATTGAGCGGGCACTTGCATAGAGCGTGCGTCTTTGCTAGCACAGATAGGTTCAATAATGCATTCTCATCAAGCAGCTGAAGCCATTTCTCAGGAAAAAACTTTACCAAAGCTAACGTCGGGAGGATTACCAAGTATCAGTGGTACAACATTTTACAAAAAGTCAAATTTTTTGAGAACAGGACGGCAAGCGAATCACCCTTTGTAACAGAACAACAAATCCGCAGACGCATCGCGGATGCACGCTATACTAGTATTGATAAGAAAAAGAAAAACAATTACTGAAAACCTAACTCACCGATTTTATTTTTTAATTTTGCTATTTATAGAATTCAGAATAACATATCAAAGTTTGTGTGAAGGTAGACATAGTATCCGCCTTTTACAGACAAAACCTAAAGCTCAATTTTGGAGGGAGTTTTGACTATCAAATTAATTTTTCCGCCATAATAATGGTTGGAGGGAAATTCAGTTCCGAAGAATTTTTTTAAAATCCAAAAATAAAACTTTAAATTTATTGAAGATAAAATTGACACCTAAGAAAGAAGTCAAAACAATAGGATTGGAGATGGATATTTTTTCTCCCAAATTTAAATGAAAAATTAAACTAAAATGGGAAAGAGAATTCTTGATTATGTTACTACTTGGGAACACACACAATGATCATTGGAGAAGCTCTTAAAGCATCTTCGTTGGGAGGATGTTAAATTCCTAAATTCTTGGCCACCTAGAATTTATTGAAAATTTAATAAAAATTAGTCCCCAACGGGAATGTGAACAAAGAATGTGAGGATTAGGTGTCAAACAGTTAGAGCATCTCCAATGAAACATCTGTGTCCTTTTATTGCAGATGGGTGAATTTGTGCACTTTTATTGAAAATTTCCTTAGTTTTAGGAAGTTTAAGATAATGATCTCCAACCATTAACAATGTGTAGAAGCAATATTACAGTCGTCATATATTGATAGGCACAAAATATTCTTTTTCCTAAATATTAGGCAACTGGATTGTTTAAATCCTCTAAAACCAGAGGATGGGTTAACGGATGTAAATCCAACCGCCTGCCACATAAGCTTCACATCCTCTTTTTAATTTTCCGTTGGAGATTCTTTTTAAGAAAAGTAACTTATTACGTTAAAACAGGAACATCACAACCTCCCGTTGGAGATGCTCTTAGCTTGGAAGATCTCTTAGAGGATGCGAAGATCCTAGTCATACTTTATCCAAACTAATTGAGTAGTTTCAAGTTTACTTTTTACAAATTTATAGTTCTAAAACTGCCTAAACAATTATAGTCTTACAAATAGGCAAACGATTTACTAATTCATATCCCCGTTGGAAATGTTTTTTTTTTTTTGATTGACAAAAAATTTGATGTTATCGAGATTCGAACTCAGGTCACTGGTCACTGTACTACAGTGACACCGGCAGAAATGATTTTCTTAAATTCGCTAAAATTAAGGAAAATTTCATCAAACATCAACAACAGAATGTCTTTCCAAATGCCCATCTATGAAATACACTGAGGATCCTGGAGATGCTCTTAGAGTCTGACCGTCCAATTACACTTTTATTATATTGCACAATTTTCTGCAAATAAGGAGATAATTTTCATTAATTGAACAATTTTATGACAATTTTTAATCTAGAGATCATCTTACTCCCAAGTTTCGCATTAAATGTCTAATGATAACCGTCATATTCTCGAATAAATTTCCTAAGACTTCAAATTTAAATAACCTAACATAAATAAAACAAATTAATACCACCTTGTAGTTTGATTAACCAACATACCTACGAACGAGAACATATAAAATTAACCATTAGGAGTTAGCCAAGTTGGCTAGGAACCTGACTACCAAGTAGGAGGTCAGCGGATCGAGTCTCCGCTCACGAGTTTGGAAATGTTATGTAAAATTTAGTTTAAGTTCTTAATATAATGTATCTTATTTTCTATTAAAAGAAAAAAAAACACAAAATTGGTCAATTAACCCAATAATGACAATTTCTGGGTGAAAAAGACATGTAAAGTTTGATATTGTTTAAATGAACGAAAATGTAAAAATAGCCAGGATGTAAACAATATCATCCTGGCCATTTTCAAATATTTTTTCTTATTTTTAATTTACATTAGGATGCATCCAATTTCATCCTCGTACTTTTTTTAAGTTTAAGTCAGGATGAATCCAATTTCATTATTGTTATTTTCTTCGTGTCCATTTCACCCATACTAATTTTTACTCGTCCATTAGAACCATGTTTTAAAAATATTTGAACAAATGACCAATTTTCCGAAAAAAAAATACATAAAATTGTTAAAATTATGAGCTTCTTATCACAAAGTATACTGCTTGCTACAGAAAAAATAAAATAACATAAAGTAGAGTATATTGCTTTGTGTTGATACCCAATAATCCCGTCTATCAAAATAAACAAACTCAAGCAAGCCACGCTCCAAGAATTAAGTCAATTTGTTATTAATTAATCTTTTTATGATTTTTGAAGAGTGAACTTCATTAAAGTAATAGAGGAACAAAAATAAGGGAAACAAAACTCTAGTTAGAAATGAAAAACAACCACTGGGGAATTTTTATTTCCCCGTGAGTCTGTAGCATACGAGATATATTTTTAAAACGGTAGAAAATTAAATTCCGAGAGAATAAATTAGCTTAAGGCTTAGTCTTACGGGCTAGATATTTAGCTGTTAGATTGGCCATCCACGTCAGTCTGGGAAACCTCCTAAGTCCTATAAGATTGATAATCTAGCAGCGAAACGCTGAATAAAACAACACTAAACGTCGAATGATTCGGCGCTACATAATTTTATTTTTTTAAAAACTAATCATTATCACTCTCTCTCCAATTTTTTCCCTTCTCTCCTTTTTTTTCTCCCTCCACCACGTTCTCTCTCTTTTTCCCCTCTCTCTCTCCCTCTTTTTCTTCTCTCTCCATCACATTCTCCCTCAAAAATTAGTAAAATATATAGAGCGCCGAATGGTTCGACGTTTATGTCACTTTTTGAGCGCCGAACGGTTCAGCGTTTCAATCTCGCTGATAGTTGGACTGCGAGCACTTGCTAGGTGAGAGAACTATCACTGTTAACTTTTTTCCAACACTTTTTTTCTTGATTTGCAACACTTTTTGGCCAATCTAGCACTCCAATCTAGCCCATAGGAGTTAGCCTAAGGAAACAAATTATATCAGATGACACATGCAACAACTCAAATCAATTGAAAACCAATTTTGGAAGAAAAGCCGTTATGTTGCTTTGCGTACACGGATTTCAAACGAGGCTTAATTGGGGGCCCTGAAAAATAATTGGGGACCCCTAGCTACAGGATAAAAAAAAGGTCATGAAATAGTAATTGGGGGTTATCCCTTATCCCCATTTTTTTGAAATGGCTAAGCTACCCCTAATCATTAGTGTTAATTAGTGATTAAGTTAAGTTAATTAATTGGTAATGATTTAGTTGGATTAAAATCAGATGGTGGGATTAAATTTTGTTATATGAAAAATTGTGTTTTTTGTGTTGGAGAGAGGAAGAAAGTGAGTTTTGGGGGAAAATTTAGGGTTATTTAAAATGAGTGATTCTAGTGGAGGAAATGATGCAGGTGAAGATTCAAACAACATACATGATTGTATTGGTGGTGAGATTGTCTCAACTAATCCTATGGATTGGATGTTTGATGAAAAGATGTTAATAGAGGAAGCCTCAAATAATGGTGGAAATGAAGATCATATTGCTCAAAATGAAGGAACCATTTCTCCATATGAAGAACCCGGAGCTCAAAACAATCAGGTAAACTTCCTATACTCTTCAAATCGCATGAATGGTGCTCCAAGTGGTCGATTCATGGTCAATATGCAACAACTCAGTGTGAGGGTCGTTAGGTCGGGAGTATAATTAACTAACGACTCTTCTGACTCGTCCGTGACTTAGCACCCTAAAAACGACTCCAATGTGCAGGTTATGAAAAATCGTCAACCAACTTTGAAATAATTGACGACTCCAATCTGCAGTTATGAAAAATCGTTAATATAGTTTGAAAAAGATGACGACTCCATCTTTTAGGTCATCTAGAGTCGTTAACTCAATATATTTAGAACCCAACGACTAAATTACCTTTTACTCTATGTAACTAAGGGTCGTTAGTTTAGCATTACTCTAAACGGACGAACCTTTCATATTAACTAAGAGTCATTGTTCCGTACGTCTGAAAAAATTGACCACTAAAACTTTTTTTTTTTTAATAATTTCTTAATTCATAGCAACATTTCATTGAATCCTGAAAGTCATACATCGTTCATAGGTTTAAATACAATACATGATAGTTCATAAGGTTAAATAAAATACATGATAACGATGCACTTCTAGACTCAATCAAAAAGCATGTAATTATACATGGTTCCATGTAAGATAAAATAGTAATCGTGTAACTCAAACTTTTTCCCACGAAGCAGCTCGTAGTATGCATACGCCTTCTTCATCTGAAAACGCAGACATATTTGGTTAGTATCGATCAAAGTTCTGGATAAGTTTTACCTCTTGTTTAAATACTTACTCTTAGAGTACCCAACATATCCGAAAAGGCTTCCCTTACGGCCGTAAATTCTCTTTTCAAAACATCACACTTGAATTTTATCTCCTTGAAGAGTTCCTTGACTTGTTTCAAAGACCTTGAGTTGCGATTTCCGTCCAACACCACAAAAATGATGAATACGCGGTTCCACCAAGCATCCGATGTTTCATCAATGCCTTTGTATAGACTTTCAAAGTGGTTTGTGACTGTGAACCAAGCTCTCGTAATGGCACAATTCTCTTCAGGAGTGTAGGGAGTCATGGTGTTTCTCTTTTTTTCCTCTTGGATGATGAATAAATGAGAAGGAGAAGAGAAGGTTGATAATTATGGTTTTGGTAAGGAAGAGGTGAGATATGGGTCTGTATTTATAGAATTGAACGAGCCAACTGCCTCAACCACATTTGGTAGAGTTCAATTCCCCAATAAATGCTAGCAGTGTCTTGAGTCGTTAAAAGTTCACGTTTACAACTAAACGACTTTTAGAGTCTCTATATTACGTCGTCAGGTTGGACATATAGAACTGAACGACTTTAAAAGAAAACTTAGCAGAATGGTGCATATAATCTCGCACCGGAGTCGTTACTTTATGTTGGGAGTCGTCAAATGAGCTTAAAGTGTCGACAATTCTCGTTTTAGCAGATTGACAACACTTTTATAATGCTCATATTTCTATCACAAAAGTCGTTAATCTTCAAAAGATTGGTTGACGACACTTGGGATCAAAAAGATGATTTGTGAAGGGTCGTCATTTTTTATTTATGTCCATGACGACCCTTGGTTGGAATATTTATGGTTGAACTAGTATTATTGAATTGAAAAGAAACATACATGTACTATGAAATAAAATATAAGGAAAAGACATAAAATAGTTCAATACATTGCGCTAGAAAATGTATACGAGATTAATTATATTGGGCGAATTGCCATTCAACTTCCTCCAAGAGAGTGTAGCAGTCCTCGTGCAAAAATTCATGGTCGTACCTTAATTCGTATTGGTTCCGACCCAACGAACACTGGAAAAACAATTATTTTAATAAGTTAGTGTTGTTGTTGAATAATCATAACCAAATAAATAATTTTTCATGAACGGCCTATTGATTCACAAACTTACTCTACTCATGCGGTCTTCGTATTGCATAGCGTCCTTACGAGCTTTCAATTCGTTTCTCAGCAATACACATTCATTGTATAAATAAGCGTACCTTTCCCTTATCTGCGGGAGCGTCCTCCTATAAAGATTTCCGTTTAGTGCTTTAAAAACCTTAAACACACGTTTCCACCAAGCATTGGTGTTTTGATCATGCCCAAGGTAAGGCCCTCTTGTTGGGTCTTCGTTACTGGTCACCCATTGCGCTTCCTCAACGGAGTGCTTTGTGAGAGTGGTGTGTGCTCTAACAATAGCAACATCTTCTAGATTATTGAACGGAGTTGGAGTCATTTTTAGTGTTTGAAAGTGATGGGTGACTAATTTAGGATGATTGAAAGTGATGGGTGAATAAGTTTGGAAGAGATGGGTCTCTATTTATAGCAAAAATGTACTCAACGACTACTTTTTTTTGAATAAAACCGTTTCCTTTTTTCAATAAATAGCAATAACTGCTCCTAGGAATCAAACATATCTTTGATTTTGAAATTCTGCATTAACTGCATGAAGAGTCGGCATTGGTTATATATATAACCCAACGACTCCTTAGTATGTTTAGAGTCGTTAATATATTTGTGAGGAGTCGTTAATCTGTTAAGAGTCGTTAATATTGTTCGTGAATAGTCTTCATTTGGGCATATAAGATCTGGACGACCCTCTGTTGATGGTTTTATGTTTTTTTATTAGTTGGTAGTACGACAAAGCATTCAACCAGTACCCGTATCCACATTGGGTCCGGATACCTCCCAACACTATATGACTGATTTGGTACGTTTACCTTAACTGAATCGATATATTTATATATTCAAACAATTTTATTAGTGATCTCATGGTTGTCATATGCAATCACAGAATTTTGAACGACAACATACAAACCTGAGTTTTCAATAATGGATCTCACTCTTGGACATTCACCTTCTGGGGGCCATTTTTTCATTTTTGCATAAGAAGATTGGTGTTTAAATAGACGTGTGACATTCTTATGATCCTACAAAAGACAAACAAATATAATTAAAACATAAGAAATTAAATATCAAAAAATCATATAAAAAGCAAAGGTGAGATTGTTACAATTGTCTCGTTGATGGTACGGGCCCACGAGCTATCATATCCGAATAGAACTTTGCCGCCATCTTTAGGTTCACCTTTGGATTTCCCACCGGGTAGACGAGTAAGCTGCAAACGCATGGGTGAAATGTGTCGCGCGCTTGGTTTAATTGAGACTTTCTCCTTCGGCTTAGGATGTTGCTGTGGTTGCGCAACATCCTCCTCATCCTCTTGAATCTCCTCCTCCTCCTCCTCCTCATCATCATCATCATCATCATCACCGCCACTACCATCATTTTTTTCCTTACCATTTCCATCATTACCATCATCCTCTTCATCACTGCTACCACCACCATTTCCATCCTCATCCTCATCATAACCTTGATCCCCCTCTTCCTCAATCTCTGCCACCTCTTTACCACCATTCAATCCATCACCACCATTCCCACCATTCCCACCATTACCTTGATCACCATCCTCCTCATCATCATAAGCATCATATTCACCTACTTCTAATTCTTCA
This sequence comes from Papaver somniferum, assembly GCF_003573695.1. Classification (NCBI taxonomy): domain Eukaryota; kingdom Viridiplantae; phylum Streptophyta; class Magnoliopsida; order Ranunculales; family Papaveraceae; genus Papaver; species Papaver somniferum. The sequence goes on along the minus strand of NC_039367.1, from coordinate 149,506,745 downwards.
TGTTCCGCGACTTCTAATTCTTCATCGCTTGGGGTTGTAGATACAATAGCAGATGATGAAGACGACGATACAGAGGAATCAACACATGGTTCTCTAGGTTTGCGGATAATTAAGGCTACTTCACTCGGTGTTTTTCCTCGTAATAGACCCGCATTTAGGTATTTTTGGTTGCGGGAAGGTCTGGATGGAGGAGTAACCAAGACATTCTTATCATTTTTATTCTTGTTACTGAAAGGCCAACAACAAATATATTTAAGAGTCGTCAAAAAAAAATCATAAAACAAACGACTCTTACAAAAACAAACGACTCCATGCATATCATCAACGATTCTCATTTGTAGACTTAACGATTCAAGCATTTTTTTTTTCTTAACGATTCTTCCTATTTTTTAGGCAGAAGATCAAATATGTGTGCTACAGAGTCGTTCACTTCTAAAATTGGTCGTCCATAAGAGTCGTTGGCTGATTCCAATTAAGTGGACGACTTTTCATTATTTGGGACAGAATGGTGGTTTGGAAAATCATGGAGTCGTTGATTAATAAAAACGGTCGTCAGAAAAAAACCACGCAGGGTCGTTTTCACCTAAACAATTGGCTAACGATTTCCAGATTATTTCAACATGGATGTCAAAAATCGTTAAGAAATCAAAACTGGTTAACTATCCTAACCTAAAAAACAAATTACTACAACAGGAATCGTTTTCTCCTAAACCCTAATGGTTGACGATTTCTACGAAGCACAACATGCATATGAAAAATCGTTAGACATTCAAACTTCGTGATTAACGACTCACATTCTGAGAAATCAATTTCTCGGATTCAAACCCTAATTTTCAGTAGAACATCAAATTAAACTAAAACCCAAGTTAGAGTAGGAGGTTTTAAAGGACATACCATCTAATTTGAGCCATTTTTTTGTCCGGAGGTTTTGATTTCTTGCTTGTTCTCGAACACTTCTTCGCCGCTTTAACATTATCAACGAGATTGATAATTTCATTGGCTAGTCTCGCAGTCTGCTTAGTACGTGCCATGTTTGTAGAAGAAGTTAATCGTCGATTAAAGTTTTCGCATCGACGATTTCGACGATGAATCAGATGGAATTTTTTTTCTCCACGGTCGTTATTGGAGGATGAGGAGGAACTGATAAAGAGGGAGAGGAGAAGAAGAAAGGTTTTGTGGGTTTTGTGTTAGATTGAAATGGGGGCCTAGATTAAGTCTTAATAGGATTTTAGGGTTATTTTTTTTGAGAAGGATAAAATGGTATTTTCACCATCATTTTGGAAGCCACTTATTTTTTCTGGTGTGGATATAAATTTGTTGATGCCTCCAATTATTTTTCGGGGGCCCAATTAAGCCTTGATTTCAAATGGTTAAAAGAATAATTCTTGATAGTTGATATTTTAGTTCCCACGGATACCTCACTCTGTCATAATCTTGTTCACGATTCCGCATATTAAAGTTACAGTACAGATGAAATTTTGGTACAATTGTTTCTTCCACTTATCAATCTTTTCCCTCCGTTGTAGACTCACAAAGCCAGGCATGCATGAAACGGAAATGCTTGTTAGTTCATTTTGGTTCATTATGATCCATTTATCTGACATAAAAACTTCATGTCCAGAGGCAAATAAGTATGAGATTTCTCACCGACTGTTGAGGTGTTTGTGGGAGCACCTCCATGCGATCCTAGCCATGGGTTAGCCTAGGCCCTAGCTAGCTATCATTGTTCCCACGTTGGCAAGGTCGGTACACGGAATACATTATTTGCCTAGATCCTACCCATGCTAGAATTTCCATGTTCCACCGACACTAACACCTGCAAGGCTATTTACGCTTCAACCAGACATATAGCTAGGCAGAGAATGACTGAGTGACATGTACCGTTCAATAAAAGCTCCAGTCATCCTTTTTCCAAGAGAGAATGACATCAATCAAGAACTAGGAGCATGTGCAGTGAGTAGCTAAGCATCTTCAATGCTTAGGGTCAATGTCATCCTATGTGGATGTCTTAGAGCAGTTCCTATGGCAATGAACAAAAATAAAAATTTGTTCAGCCTCGTGGATAAACAAACTGCATTTTCCACTATGGAAAATAAGGCAAAATGAACAAATCTGATATTTTAGGGTCCCACTGTTGATTTTAGTAACATAAATTAATAAGAGTTGGGTCCCACTGATCATTTTATTTATATAAACTAATAAGAGTTTGGTCCCACATATTATTTAACTAATAAAATAAATAATAAAAAATAAACCATAATTATAATAATCAGGTTTTGGAGAGAAAATATGTGAGAGGGGACATCCATTCTATCTCCAGCGACATCCATTTCTATCTCCGCGTCATGATGGTTGTCGCCCGAGTTGTTGGTGATGGCGCGCATCCTTGCAACAGACGCGCGTCTGATGGTGCGACTCGATGTTCAAATGAACAGATCTGTTCATTTGAACATCCATTTTCAAAATTATGGATGATTCAAAATTGCGACTAAAACAATAACTTGTGTGAATCATCGGATTCACAAAAACAATAGCAAAACTAGAGGATAACAATGTGAAAGTTAGCGAAGTTTCATCGTCTTCTATAACCAATTTCGAACAAGCTTTGCAGAGAGTTTCCCATTTGCCATTACAGTAACACCTCTTTTTCAGACCCCAATTTTGGGTGACAAACAGAGAAACTTCTTCAGAAGGGCAGTAGAGATAGAAAGGATAAACCTTGTACTTCTTCGCAAGTTTTATCCCTAAAGCAACCCCTTCCAACTCTAGATTAAATGATGAGACACACTTCCCTTTAGAAATAGCCTTAGACCCTGCAACTATTCGTCTATGACAAGAATCTCTTATAATAGCCCCACAACCAGAAACACCATCCTCGCTACAAATAAACATACCATCATAATTTTCCCATAGAAGACTGCCCGAAGCCGCTCATCTCTGTCACTGAAAGCTGGGAGGATGGGTGACAGAGTCATTACTCTGTCTATGACCAAAGAAGCAACATAGCTTCCCACTGTCCTGCAGAAGGGCTCTCCTGATATTTGGGGTCTGCTTTGGATCCATTACCAGTTCTGCAACAACCTCCACTGTGCACTTAGCTGTACAAGTTGGGTATTGTTGCTCTCCTTCGGCCGAGCCGATATCTGCCTCTGTCTGACTTAACGACTGCATAGAAAATCCGCAAGCTGTCAAAGCAAGTTTTGAAACATTACTTGCATAACAAATCTGCTCACTTTTCTTCGGGAGCATAAATAGCATTTGAAGAATATACTCAGGGTCAGGGAAAATTATCGGAAGGGATCGAGCCATCGAGGTTCAGGTTGGAGGAAACCATTCAGATATAAAGGTAAACACATTGTTCATCGTTTTGTGTTTAGCAAATCCGCGCTCAGATATAAGTTTAAACTTCATCGCAAGTTGGAGCATATATAAACGGATAATTAAACTGAGGTCCAGACAGTAATATTTTTGTCTGCTTTTATCCAGGTTTCACAAAATAAAGCCTCCTGTGATCCTCTACATATGTGAAAAAGTTAAACCTATATTTAGTCTTTCTAAAGCTAATACCATTACTAAAATAACTACAGATCAAAAACAGATGTTATAAAACTGTTCCCCAAACATCACAATCAACCAACAGGAGTGATAAAACAAATAATGATAATGTGAATAGCATGACTAACCTCTGGACCAACACAGCATCTCCTCCGCCCACCAGTGTCAAGCAAAAAAAAAAAAGAAATCATGGGGTTCAACTGACAGAAAGTACTACTGCGGATGGAACGTCAAGGCCTAGAATACTTGACTCGTTCTTTCCAGAAGTTATATTTAACACTAACTTCAACTGACTCTTACCAGACAGTATCCTACCCAAAGACATTGATGCATGGACAGGAGAGTTCAAGAGCTGAGAAAAGAGACTTGATGACTGGAGACCAAAGGGCCAACAAATTATTCGAACAGTTTTTCACGTTGACTTATCGTTATCTCAACAGGTTCTGCAACTCAGAGAAGAGGATACTACCCAAACGAACCCAAACCTATTGACGCGATACTTATGGACACAAACCATTGAGGCCATTTTCATGTGAACACTGAGCTCGGAGTTTTACACTGGGATCTCTCTTGCCGTTGATAATAGAGAAAATGACAAGGTTTCAAAGGATAAGCAACGAGACATCAATGATGGTTTATGAAAATGTTTCTGTTACTAGTGTGTATCATAGAAAGCAGGATAGACTATACTGCTAATACTCAGCTTAAGTACCAATGTTACCAGTTATTGTAACTTCACTGTCATCATAGACAACAGGCACCTCATAATATGACTGGTCTTCGCTATTCAAGATTTTCTTAAGTGGTGGCTACTGATGCAATTTTGGAACTAACTGAATCGAAGTTAAACAATTTATAAAACTTAGGAAGTGGGCGTCAAATGTGTAAAGTGCAGCTACTATTGGTTAAGTCACTGACAAAGTTGCAGAGTTAACAAAGCAATATATATAAGAAAGTGATAGCCATTCCCATAAAACCGGATTGATGATATAAAGACAGAATAATAATGGTCTACATATATCACCCACTAAGACATTTTGAATAGCATTTAGGTTCACATAAGTGTTACTCGTTACCTAATTTCAAAATAAAATTCAACGAAGACTAGCCTTACCACGTCATGTGCTCCAAATCTCAAAGAGTTTGTCTGCACATGTTTAATGACACAAGAATACTACAGAGAAGAACAATGTAGTATTTTTAAGGGTATTAATACGCTAAAAAAGAGTTAAGAGAGCAAACTTGTACATTACCTATAGGCAGCAGGCAGACAGGAAAAGCATGGGCACAGAGACAAACAACACTTGCCAAGTTATAACGGCCAGTACCTCAAGATTAGCATATGCCCTAGAGGTTGAAGTGACAGAAACTACTATTGCGAATGGAACATCAAGGTCTAGAATACGTGGCTCGTTCTTGACAGAAGTTTATGTTAGACATTTTATGGTTTAGGAGTAAATCATAGTTTAATAAAACCGGATTAGCCTAATCTTAATCAAGTGTGTGTTTAAAGTCTAGATCCTGTATTAAAGGCAAGACTTTCTGTCTTGTAGGGATGTGTACATAAGGCCAAGTACATCAAGTTAATCCATAAAGTGGCATATTAATTTATTCTATTCAGTTAAGGGATGTGTCTCCACCTCATGATGGCTGAGTGGGTGAACATGTCTATGCAGTCGGAGGTGGACTCCCTTCTAGCCTTATTTAAAGTATGTTTCTGCCATTAGAAAGATAAGAGAATAGAAGTGGATGAAGAACTTCCAGCATAATAGGTTTAACGTAGAGTATCATTGCTAGTGACTGTCTAAAACAAAGATAGGAGGAATCTGAGTTGAACAGATACTTAGTCTAAGGTATCAGCAAGCTATATTTTCTACTGTTTTTAAGGGTAACCGAAGGTATCTGCTGTTAACTATTGTCTGGTCCTCAATAAGGTAAAGACAGGTATACCTAAATTCTATTGTTTCCTTGTTTATCATGTATTAGTTGTAGTATACGTAATACTATGTATGCAGCATGTATGAGCATCAAGTAGTTGACATAAACAAGATGAAGTTAAAGCATAAAGCATGTTTTCCATGTTCATATTCATGTTGATGTTTTCAGATGTATACCATGTGGTACTAAGCATAGAGTAATGTAGTATGTATCTGCATATGTCGTAACTTGTCATCCGATTTAGTTAAGCATGCTAGTAGCTAATAAAGAATATCTTAATCATGATTAGAGGCTGATATGCTAACAGTTTATACTTAACTCCAACTTCAATTGACTCTTACCAGACACAGTATCCTTTCCAAAGACATGGAGTCATAGAAAGACATTGATGCATGGACAAGAGAGTTCAATAGCTTAGAAAAGAGACTCGACGACTGGAGACCCAAAGGTCAAAGCAACCGTTGAGAAAAGAGTAAAACTACTATTGTGCTACATCCTATAAGTAGGCAAACAGGGATCAGTCATAATTTGGTCACATGTGGGTTCTGATCATTGGCGGGCATCCAAGAGTTTTGTAGTATTTTGGACACCCACAAACACGACGTGAGCAAGATTCACTATAAAGATGTAGATGACACCTTTATTCTGAGTCAAAAATAAAATCCCATGCAGGTTCTTAAAGTCAAACAGATATTTGACTTTTAAGAATATGCCGTGTATACCATTTTCATCCGTATAGATGCTAATTTGCTAGATAAGATCAACTAAGCCAGTATTTTTTTTGGAAGAAATAGCAAATGCAACTAAGTGGTGGCAAATGACGCGACTTGGTCTCTAACTGAATCGAAGTTAAACAACTAGAAATCTAAGCAGATGTGGTCATGAAATGTGTAAGCCTGTAAAGTATTTTTGCTAATAGTCTGCAACCAAATCGTTGTTTTACATCCTGGTAGTAATCTGCAGGGTACCTTTAACATCACAGAGAACTCTGCCTAGTTAACTCTATTAATCTTGTAAAAAAATTTAATGAATTAAGACAAATTTTAGCGCAGGTACTATTCGTTAAGTCGCTGATGAAATTGCAGAGTTGACAAATTAATATAGCTTAACCTAATATAAGAAAGCAAAAAACATTCCCATGAAGTTGGATCGATGATATAACGACAGAATAACAATGGTCTACATATATAACTCACTAAGACAATGTCAATAGCATTAGGTTCATGTAAATGTTACTTTTATCTAATTCCAAAAGCTCGGAAGCTACAAATACTACGCATAAAATGCTGTCCAGAGCAGTTATGAGATAAAATTCTTGGTTTAGAGAGAAGTGTATGTTTTTGTGCACTAGTCAATCCTAGTCCGCAGTTCTATGGGCCTAAAAGTTGTTTAAGTTGCTTGAACATCATGTACTTTAAAGAAACAAAAATAAATTATAAATGTAGAATGCAAAATACTGTAATTAAGCAAGGGCTATGTTTAAAATAAGTACCTTTTCAAAATTATTGACTATCTGTGAGCATGGTAACTTCTTATCTAAGCAGCATTGTGATTCAAGGGACTGGGATGCAAACAACTTATAAACAAGTTTGTGCATCAAGCTGATCCCACGTGTAGTTTTGGCGAGGATCATGAGGAGTCACTGGACACTGTCCCAGGTCTAGAGCCATACTTTTTGCTTCACACCTGCTCTTCAGAGGAAGCACGTAGTATAACTAAGATCCAATAGCTGGCTCCCTCAATATGGTATACTGTACCAAAATTTTCTGCTCTAGTTCTAATCTTCTATGAGCTATGCGAAAATCCAGAAATTTATGGGTTTTTGAAAAGCAAGCTACTCCTATTTAGCAAATTATTCTTGATGCAAATTCTCTAGTCAGAGATTACTATCAAGTGAAGGAAGTACTCAATGAACTAGTCTTGATCTCAGCTGAAGGCCCGCCTTTTTGGTAGCCTCCTGAAGAGTTTGTCAAGCTCAACCTCAGTGACTTCTCATCAGCTTCATAGTGTTCTGTGTATGGGGTGAAAATTTGTGTACTCCATTACAACTGTGAATCTTAAGAGAAACAAATGAAAGCATACTGACTCAGAAAAGAACAATAAATAAATCTAGTTCCAGCCTTTACTGGTTCTTCCTTAAAAACCCAATGTAAATCTGATTTCCTTTTCTATAGGAAGGACCAAGATTATTCTCATTTCATGCTACTAAGTACTAGACCATGCTATTCTAGCAAGTAAAACTGCTATTGTGCTACATCCTATAGAAATCGGTCAGAATGGTCTTATGGTACATAAACTCAACACAATTTTCATTGTTCATGTGCGCGCGGATTACCTGGCCCGTTATAAGCATGTGCGCGCGGATTCTCAAAGGCTGGTCAAGACTTTCTGTCTCCGCATGTTTCTGCCAGCTTGCCTTGGCAGATTCTCCGCATTTGGTACAACACTCAAACTCTTACAGGGCTTCATTGCTATAGAGAGACTAATCGCACAGCTGACCTTTCACGTAGCTATATCCCCACTGCTTAAGGAATTTGCTTAAGTTTTCTTTGCTTTTCATGTTTCCAAAAAAAAAAAAAAAAAAAAAAAAAACTTTCTGTCTCAACTTCAAATGACTCCATTAACTTCAGATTTTCTTCCTCAGATTCGTTCAAAGAAACTAAGGTGTTGAAAGCCTATTTAAAACCCCCACTTTATATAAGACACCAATTACTGTCTGATGGCAAATGTGGTAGTGAAAGATGTTTATAAAAAATTTCCTCCGCCAAATCGAAGGTCACCATCATTTCCAAATTACGGCCGATCCAATAAAGAGCTCAATCAATCGGCAAAGGTACCTTGTTCCCAAGATACAGAATACAGAAGAAGTCTCCAAAATTTCTTCATCCATTGATTGAAGAAACGTAACCAAATCTTCTAATCCCATAAACATAATTATTCATCGGTGATCGGGTTACAACTATAAAATTCGGAAGCTAATCGAGCAAAACAGATCAACAAAGCTAAACAGTTATACGGAGGTGTAAAATTAATCCTTCTAATTCTCTGAAATGGATGATTTTAGGTGATTAATAAAACCCAACTTACCGGAATCATCAAAAGGATGGTTAAAGTGAGCATCTCAGAGAATGATGAATGATGATTTTGCATACTGATTTTGCAATCACAACTCAACATGTCTAACCTAATCTCCACGGGAAGAAATGCTCCATCAAAACCCTTTTAATCTTTTTAGGGTTCGAGAGATAGTAATGAGAAAATTGGGGGTCTTCGGGAGAAAAGGAAAGAGGAAGTAAAGGTGGAAAATGAGAATGGAACTGGAAACGCAAGAGAGCATTCCTTTGTTAGATCCATCGGTGTGATGATGGTGTAAGTAAATAAATATACTACAATAGAGTTTGCAGCGTTTCAACTTTCTAAAATAAAAACCTATTCTTATGCACATGCCAAAAAAAAAATTATGTTTAGCATATCATGTAGCATGGCAGACGAGTTGCGCTACTATGAAAAACCACTGAGCGACAGAGTGTCTATCGATCGTTATTACTAGCAACGCTGGCAATATTATGAACATCACTGGTGCCATCAAAACCATCGCGCGATATAGATAATATCGCTGGCGTTATTATGATTATCGATCAGTAGTTATTTTGCAACGCCCATTTCCCCCTGTTAGTTCCTATATGTACGCCCTTGTACATCTCCAAGTTAATCACACCTACTTCTACATACATTTCACCAATTTCTCTATCTCTATTCTCAATTTTAAATTTCATATTCATTAATGGCGAGATCCAATGAAAAGAGGAATGCGATTATGAATCGGTTTAGATTACAACATAAATGCATCAGAGGAGGTTGCAAGAACTTGAAGATGAGGAAAATGTAAATAATAAACTAATCCACACTTTGATGCTTGTACATACGGGCAAAATACCTAGAGTTCCAGAGCCACGAGAGGTATTTTCAAGAAGATATACAATCAAGTGAGGGAATTTTACCACCAGAAGTTGATGCACAATTATTTTTTCCCAATTGTGTGTACTCTGATGAAGATTTCCAACATCGATTTCGCATGCCTCGGCATCTGATGAACAAGATTATTGAAGATCTTTGTCAGGTAGAACCTCAATTTAATTATCAGTTTGATGAACTGAATATTAGAGGCCATAGTCCTGAACAAAAAATTACTTCGGCTTTAAGGATTCTAGGTTATGGAAAACCAGCGGATTTGAACGATGAGTACCTTCGTATGGGTAAAACAACTTCATTCACTTACCTTTCATTATTTTGTGAAGTAATGGTTAATCATTTTGGTCCAACATATTTACGTGAACCAACCGAGGAAGATGTTAGAGAAATATTGAGGGAGAATGAGGAAAGGGGATTCCAAAGGAATGCTAGGTAGTCTTGATTGTATGCATAGGGTATGGAAAAAATGCCATGTTTATTGAGCCGGTCATTATAAGGGTCACTATCCGAAACCAACCATTATCCTTGAAGTTGTTGCTTCTTATGATTGTTGGATATGACACACTTTTTTTGGTCTTTCGGGTTCACAAAATGATATTAATGTTTTGCACAAGTCGCCTCTGTTTGAAGATCTAAAGTATGAAATCTGTCCCTAAGTTCGTTCCATGATCAACGACCATCAGTACAATCATGGTATTATCTTGCGGACAGTATCTACCCAAAATGGTCCACCTTGGTTCAATGTTACTGTCAGCCCTCTGCCGGTGCATTTGGAAATTCATACCGGCATTTTAACAATCGCCTAATGGCATTGAGGAAGGATGTGTTACGCGTCTTTGGAATTTTGAAGAGAAAGTTCGCTATCATTTGTGGATCATATCATGGGTTGAGTCGTCGTGAAATGCACAAGACTAAGCTCACTTGAATAATTCTTCATAACATGGTAATTCAGGAAACTCGTCGCGATAAGGAGTGGACTAACTATGAAGATGAAGATTTAAGGCCTGAGATTCAACCACAAAGAGGCGTCTCTGCAAGTTATGCCCAAATGACTAATTACATTCAGAACCAGAATTTGTATGACAGTTTAAGAGATGATGTGAGGGTGAATTTTTGGGCAGAGCATGGAAGAGAGTGATTATTAAGTTATGTATTTTGGTTTAATTATTAAGTTACGTATTGTAGTTTAATTAAGTTATGTATTTTAGTTTAATTATTAAGTTATATATTTTATTTTAAGTTAATGAGCGAAACTTATTTAAGTAGACTGCAACAACATTTCGAATTAATCAACTTTTCATTTCAAACTAATATCAAGTAGAATGCAATAACAAGATATCAAATTAAAATGCAAAACTTCAAATTAAAACTTAAATTAATACATCAATCATCTAGGGATTCTACTACATCAAAGTCATCCTCATCATCACCACCAGGTTGGTTGGTTGTTAGCAAATCCAGCTTGTTGTTCAATCTTTGCTTGAGTCCTGTCAAATTCGATTTGCCACAGATGTTTTTGTTGGAGGTTCATAATTGAAATGTCATCATGAAGAATGTTATGCTTGTCATAGTCAAACCCAAATTTTTCTTGAGAAAGGCGATTTTTCTTACTCTCCCTGTTTTGAAATTTCATATCAACTGCTTTTTGCTTCTTGACGGTCTTCTGATGTCCCATAAACTCCACCATGTTAAATCCATTGAACTTCCTCCTTAATGAGATAAATTTCTAGCCAGTCTTGCGGCGTTCCTCCCTGGTATTTTTCTATTACCATCATCACTATTGAGAACTAAGTTCACATTTGGGTTTCTTGGGGTATATGGTGAAGAATTTGATGGACCTAGTGAAAATGGTGAAAAATTTGGTGTTGAGGGAGAATAATTGTATGGTGACCTTTCAGGTTCTTGTTAATTAGATGCTAAAAATTCTAGATTATATTTGTTCAGCACCTTTAAAATATGTTCTAAAACGAACTGTTTGCCATGTTTTCACTGCCAATTTGTACGAACCCGTCTTTCAACATCACCATCCACAAGACCACTCTCCCGGCTTCTCTTGGCTTGCATTATCAATCAAACATAAGCAGCTACTTCCCTATTGATTGTAATGAAGCGTTCTGCCAACCCTTTTGCATCACGACTAGTGATGTTCATGGTTTGTGATTCATATTTTTGAAATATGTTATCCCACATGGTGTTACCATGTTGTTGTGCACCATCGATACAATCTTGGGTAAAAAGACATAATTCCGACAAATGCATTCATCTTCCGTGAGGTTGTATTTTTCACCACCGACTTTGTTGTTTTTCACCTTTGCCTTGACTTTGAGATTGTGAATCCATATTACAAGAAATTACAAATTATAGAGAAGGTGTGATTGTTTTAGATTTGAATAAAATTGAATAATTCTAGAGATATTTATAAATTATGGTGGGAGTTAAAATGAGTTTGAAATTTGGTATTTATAGAGTGGCGAAATTGTTTGAACGATGATCAAACCAGCGAGTGATATCTTGACTAGCGCTGATGCTGAATGACCAATGAGCGATAGTTTGACCATCTAGCGATGGACACTCTATCGCTCGCTGAAAAATCTGTCGTCTATGCCTATATGTTATAATTGACATTGGTATTTAGCCATATATGTTTGAGACTTTAGCATACCCATAATGGGTGCATATATGGCAAAATTTGATGTTTGGCATGTGCATAGGAATAGGCCTTAGTTTGGTATAATATTTCAGAACGACTTCTCGAAATAAAAAAGTCAACTTTATGTAAATCAAATATATCATCGTTGTCATGCTTCAATTTTTTTTATCATTGTTATTGTCATGCTTCAATTTTTTTATCATTGTTAAAGACGACAAGTACCAATTTTATCATTCTATCTTTCTATAAAAAATAAATTTAAATTTGAAGTTAAATTTTGATCGGTATATTTATGATGTAAATTATATACATATACGTACATAAAGTAAACTTATAGTGATTGTTGGCTCATTCAACAATTGAATCAAATGATTCATTTTAACTTCGCTATAGAGAAATGTCATGGTAAGACATCAGTCACGCAGAGATTCGATGGTCGGTATTGTGTTATTTTATATTGATTTGTACTAGAATTGGTACCGTCTCTAGCAATTGTTATATCTTGCTATTTTCCAAAGGAAATTCTAGGGATGGCCATGGGGAATGTATGCCAATCTCGGTCACTGCCTCGTTCGTAAAAAAAAAAAAAAACCATACCCTCCTTATTTCCCATGTGAATTGGGGCGGGTAGCGTAAGGGGAACACACATACGGGACAGATTTTTTATGGGTTATCCATATTATTAAATTAATATATGATTTAAGTGACAATAATAACCTAAAAACAACGGATTCGAAAATCTTAAATTTATAATTTCCCCTTAAAATAGGCAAAGAAAATAGTTCCTCTATGTATGACTATTAGTAGTGTTTCTACTTCTTAACGCCTCATTACTAAGGTTTTTCCACCGCCTTAACTATCTCATCGTCGACTTTAACCTTTTCTTTTTCCTATTAGCTTATAGATAATGTCTTTGATAAGTTACCAATACAAATAAGTGAAACTATGAACAAGAACGATCAAGAATAATGAAAGATTAACTCGGCTAAGTGATGAAATTATCTTATCAAACCGAATCTTAACACGAATATTACACAATCAAGAAAAACAACATACATCGGTATATATGATTAACTATTAAAAATCAATGATCACTAATCTTACTTATACTAATATAAAGAAAAGAGGTATTTTGGTTGGTCACAAAAACATGAGTTCATCATTAAAACATTGATATCATTTTTGATTCATATCCGAAAGTATTTACCTTTTCTGAAATTTAACATTAGTTCATTCTTAAAAGACCAAATACAATTTCAGGTTTATATATCTTGTAGACATGGTATCAATTTTCATGATGATTCTGAATTTGATATCCAGAAATTTTCTGCGGATAGGGGAAATAATGGATATAATAGAAAAGTCATAACATACATTAGTAAATGGATGTCTTCGGTTGTTAACCGTAACATTGAAGAAACAACTGTTAAAAATCAGTCAGAATGATTTTATAGTACTGTTGAAAATTGTTCAATTACAAGTCTCTGAGGTTATGTTTGTGTTTTACCAATCGACACATTAACGTTTCATCTGGCCATGTGGTTCATTAAAAGAACTAATTATGAATCCAAATCTTAGTAAAGAGAAAAAATGTTCTGACTTTTTAAATGGTGGTATGGTAAAGGAATGAAGGCAATTGGTGAACTCGATTTTTATTTTATTGAAAACGATATTCTCTCGACGTGGGACATATACATCGTGTCGTTTTTATGGCGAAATATTAATAGTTGGGAATATAGGAAACATAAATGAGAATTAAATGTAGGAGGTGCCGTTGAGAATGTTGGTCCTTGTACTCAGGTGAGAATACTAAGCTTGCTACACAGTGGGGTTCACAGTTACAGCATCAAATTAAGTAAACTTTAAAGAGCTATATACATAAAATTAAATTGAAATTGATACCACGAGGGCCGGAACTTTGCTGTCGGATGATCTGGAGCCGTACAATTAACATTTGCCACTGATATGCGAAAATGAGGAAGAATAAGAACAACTGTCGTTTGACCTTTTCGATGTTGTGGTCAACTTTGATTGAAAATAGTCGGAGACATTTAACTCTCCAGTCCACCCCTAGATTTTTTTTGTGGGGCACAAATAAACAGTAAGTAAGTTAGGATTTTATAAAGGGGAAATTAGGCTCAGGCCCAACCCATGGATAACCCATAATATGAGGCCCTTAATTAAAAAAAGTTTAAATCTAGGCCCCGAGTTTTTAAAAGACCTTGATACCCTTATGCATATTGTCAAGCCCATAATTAAATAAAATTTAAATTTAGGCCCAAAATTATTAAATCTAGGCCCGAAATTATTAAAATACAGTGGCGAAGGTGTAAACAGAAGTTACACATGCATATGGCATGTGTAACCAGAAGTTACACATCCTTATGATATGTGTAATGCAAAGTTACACTTGTATATATATGCAAATAAATAGACATCAAAAAAAAAACACACAAAAAAAAGTTATTACTTTAATATTCACTTACAATAATTTCTTAGCATGTGTAACTAGAAGTTACACACGCATCTGTTTAGTGTAATTGAGAGTTACATATGTGTCTATCTAGTGTAACTGAGAGTTACACATGCATCTGACTTGTGTATTCAGCGTCAACTCCAGTTCCAGCGAGACCATTACCACGTTTAAGCAATTAGCTTTTATGAAGTTATCTAAAACCTGAAATATAACAACAAGCAATCAGTATTTATACGATTAAAATGAACAGTACATAAAACAATGTATATTTCAGTTTCACAAGCATCTGACTAGTGTAGCTAGCGGTTACACATGCATCTGAATTGTGTAACTGAGAGTTACACATGCATATAACATGTGTAACTAGGAGATACACATTCATCTGGCTAGTGCAGCTAGCAGTTACACATGCATATGACTAGTATAACTAGGAGTTACACATACATATTGATATGTGTACCCAAAATCAGTATGTGTAAGTAAAAGTTACACATCTAATTAACATGTGTAACTTGCAGATACACATGCATCTGAATTATGTAACTAGGAGTTACACATGCATCTGACTTAGATATGTCAACATAAAATCAGCAAATCCATCTCTAAATGAATAACACTAGCAAAAACGAGAGGTGACTATCAAGCAATTACCAGTCATAAAATAATACAGTTAACCTTGCAAGTGAATGAGAAGCTCTTAATTAAGATATCACTGCTTCAGCAAAAAGACGTTGTTAGCACTGTATTAACAGAAAGACGTTTTACAGCGCTAGTCTAGATGTACCTAAGCCATTTTCATATTATCGATGACGAAGGACATTTTAAGCAACAGAAAGTAAAGCTTCAGACAGTAATTATACTGGCAGAATAATACAAACACCTGGGAACCTTGTGCTAGCACATTAATATCGCAAAAAATGATCACACAACTGATTCAGCGGGGTATAGATATGAACCCAGGAAAACAAAATGCATGTGTAATCAGTAGTTACACATGTAAACAATAGTTACACATGCATATTAGCATAAGTTACACATACAATCATCATGTGTAACTAGAAATTACACATCTAATTATTATGTGTAACTATAAGTATAACCTGCATCTAATTAGTCTAATCTGCATCCACTACTACTCCCTACTACTAGGACTTGATGTTCTTTTCTCAATTTCATAAATATAACCACTATAACATATCCCATCAAATTAGCATGTGTAACTATAAGTTACATATGCATATCCCATCAAATTAGCATGTGTAACTATAAGTTACACATCTAATTTGCATGTGTAACTAGTAGATACACATTTATTTGGCTTGTGTACCTAGAAGTTACATATTTAATTAGCATGTGTAACTACTAGTTACACATCCATAGTCTGCCAATGCTAGTTAAACGTGCAAATTTTCATGCATATGGCTTGTGTGATGTGCAGTTAAATTAGCATGTGTAACTATAAGTTACATATGCATATCCCATCAAATTAGCATGTGTAACTATAAGTTACACATCTAATTAGCATGTGTAACTAATAGCTACACATACTTGAGATATTGAACCCAAGACCATAGTGATATAAAATTTCCAAAGCATCTTCCATACCACAAACCTAGTAAAGAAAATATGTGTAAGGAAAACATTCATAAACGAGTACTCAGGTGGAAACACTAGGAAATACCGACACTCATAAACTTGATAGAAGAGAAAATGAGAGAAACCTTTCCAACCATATAACTACTCTTTTCATAAAAACCTGCAATATAACATAAACTTTATATCCCAGGATGTGTAACTACTAGTTACACATCCATATAACTATTCTTTTCATAAGAACCTGCAATATATATATAGCATAAACTTTATATCCCAGGATGTGTAACTAGCAGTTACACATCCTGGTAACTACTAGTTAGCAGAAATCATCATTAATGCATAGTTTATATAATACATCTCAGATATGAACCATTCATTAATGCATAGTTTATATAATACAAGTTGTTGTAAGCATGTAATTGTTTAGTCAATCATGTTTATAGACTTCATGCTAAACAGGGAGTTCCAGTACAAAGAGATTGTATTTATCGAATGAACTAAAAACTGAGAATCCATCTTACCTCAAGGTGCAGGTTTTGCTACTTCTCCAAAAGACGTATTCCAGCATGATTCATCCCAATCCCATCCAAGGAGTGTGTACCATTAAGCTGATAAAAGGTCCACCAATTAAATTAAGACAAGGACAGGTAGTTACCAAAAAATAATAAGATAATTTTTAAAGAATTTCACAAATTAGGGAGAGATTCATACACAACTTTCCAAAGACATGAATTTCCTATGGTAGTAAACTCCTTCCAAAATTGACCAATCTAATCCATATCTTCTCTTATTGTGGTCATCGATAACATTCATTAGCCATTGCGTAATGAACCCTCCTACTTAGCCATTAATGTAGGGATATAATAGCACAAGACCAATGCAAACTGTTGGCGTCTCCACAGCTTTATCGGTTAATAACACCACTTGACTTCTTCCTTACTCAGATAACATTCATCCCAGAACCTCCAGAATCCATGACAAATACCCACCTGGTTCACCGACCTTCACAACTAGATTCAACTGCCAAATACTCAACCATGCTCAAGCCATAAATACAACCCCAGTTCATATCCATGTAACATCCACCATACTCACACTTTCTTCTTTTCTCTGCCTGAGATCTTCACAACCTCAATTATCTCTTAAATCCATCATAAAGACCCACACATACCACTGCCTTTGCTTACTGGTGGCTTTGATAAGAAGAACAAAATCAAGTTATCGTAGAACCGCCCATTTCCAGCTATTTTATGTCTTGAAATTCCACAAATTCTTCACCTAACGGCTGCCAGAACTTAAGGCAAAAAAATTGCAGCAAAAACACTTGCACAGAGACTTACCAAGAATCATATGAACTTGAAATGGTGAAGAAGGGATAATCTTCCTGCAACATTTCCACATCCAACACAAAACACAATCATAAAATCGTTCAAATACACTATCATTGCAACAATCCCCTTCATATATATCCCACGAAAATAATCAGTAGTAACAACTTCAGCTCTTCGTTATTTTATTGCTTGAAAACAATAAGCAAAGGCAGGCATTCAATATAGTATTCAGAGATATGAATGAAACTAATAATCTGAACTGAGATTCATTTCAAATTGAAAAATTTGTAATATCAAAAATTGAAATTAAACCTAAAATTAGATCGAAACTCAGTGAAACTTACTTCCGATTCTGACTAGTATGACACATCTAATCAATCGATTGAACCACAGATCCCTTACGAATATCGCCATTGAACAGTTTCTCATTCAACCGAGTTTCTGACACAACATAATGAGTCGAATCTGAGTCAGAAACCAGTAATCAAAGTCGATCTTGCGATATTACCAGCAGATTTTTATCTAAATACTTGAACTACAGGTTTTAAGTTTACATAGCCTCAAAGAATAGCTGAAAACGCATTATGAGTTCATTTCACAGACATTTTCACCGAATTTTTATGGGTTTTGGCTTACGAAATGAACGAATCTGAGCTTAAAATGATGAGAAGTCCATGATAATTTCGAAATATGAGATCAGGGAGATGAAATGAATGAAAAAAAAATGAAGATCGGTGAAATTTGGAGACGATGAATATTAGTTATGAACGGAATATGAGATCAGGGTTTTTCGAAATTTGGAAATGATGAGAAGTCCATGATAATTTCGAAATATGAGATCAGGGTTTTTGCCAGAGCCGAGAGAGAAAAAGAACGGAGAAGAGAGAGAAAATAAATTGATAAATGAAAATATATGTCGATATTCCTCTTGTATATATAGTAAATGGTAGTCTTGCCATTATTAAAATTCGGAATAATTAATTATGGGCCAGATCTGAAGAAAAATTGATATTTTGGGCCTAGCAGTATCATTTTCGTAAAGTATGGAGTTGATAGTGAAGGATCCATTTTGTGGGGCTTCTATATATTGAACCCATATAGTAGGGGGTTCTAGTATTTTTCACTTTTATAAATCTTCTTCGGGTTTCAAATCATTTCCCCTTCTCTCTTTTCTTTCCCTTACTGTCCAATTTCTGATCTCAATGGGTGGGAAGGGGAGACCGGTGGTAGTGGAGACATTCAGAGGGTCCTCCTCCACCGAGGGTTCCTCCACCGGCACGGCCTTGTGACAAGATTCACAGCAGTCGGATCATTTATGTTGAAAAGATTACTTATGGTAACCGTGGTATCTATAATAACATTCAAAATGTAATTTGGAAATTTGGGTGTTTGTTATCATTTCAAATAGGTTAGATGATATGACAAAATTTTAATTGTCCAGTCAATCATTTCAAATAGGTTAGATGGGTGTTTGTTATCATTTCATCTTTTAATGCCATATAGAAGTCTACAAAAAAAACTAGACTTTCTAACCATGTATGAGACATGAATTATAGATGGTTATTGTGATCACTCATGCGTACTACATACTAATATTATTTTTATTTTTGAAAACCAATGGTTTTATGTCGAGTCTTTTCGGTTCAGTTTTGTACCAAACCATACCAAATGGTATGTACGGTTTCAGAAACATAAAAGACGTAACTATTGGTTTCGATTCTGGTTGCATCCAAAACCACACAAACTATACCATGTACAACCTAATGTTGGATTTCGACTATAAGAAACAAAAAATTGACCTATACGAACCTCTATATTCTTCTTCGTACATGATAAATATGATAGGTTTGACTAGAAAAAAAAACTAGATTAACTCGGCTAAGAAATAAAAACCGACCTAGCCGAATCTTTATGTTGTTTTCGTATATGAAGAACATAATAATTAAGTTCATCAAGGAAAAAAAACTAGACAAAAATAAAATATCGACCTAGGCGAACCCCTATAATGTTCTTCGTACATGAAAAACACAGTACATTTTATTAGAATTAATGTCTTAGGATTAACCTCACAAGACACTAATAGTTCTTTGGATCAACGTAGAACTAAAAAAAAACAGAAATAAGATGCACTAAACGAAACAAAGAAAGACAAATGATTTAACGTGGTTCGGAAATATGCCTACGTCCACAAACGGCTACGATCAACTCTTATTATAGAACGAATTACAGAGAATAAACCACAACTATGACCAACAGGATGATGTTCACAAACCCTAAACAATTCTCTATGAACCACATGTTCTAAACCCTAAAATTCTCTAGTTATGAGAACTCTTCTCTGAATTGTGCTATGTATTTTCACGTAAGACTTGTACACCTATTTATATAGGTTAAAAACTTGACTTCCAAGTATATGAGTTATACTAGGAAACCTAAACATAGCTACAAAAGAAAACCTTAAGTCTAACTAAATTAGGAAACCTCTAACTATACTAAATTAAGGAAACACCTAGACGATTTTAGAATACTCTAGAATCGTCCTAAAACATCGACAACATAACATATTTGGCTAGGGATTTTTTTTTTTACCCATTACCAGAAATCAATAAGATTTAGAATCCTTATCAAAAATAGTTGCACATGTCATAGGGTGTCATATTTGATTTTCTAATTAGTTATGTCTACCAGTGACATTGTGAAGTTAAAATTTTACATTTTTGGGATAGTTTATAAGTCAAAATGTCTTAGTTTCTCTGTATGTATAAAGTCTTTAACTTCTTACATGAAAATTTAACACCCACTAATGGAAGTGCTCACATATTTTTATCTCTTTGCTTCTTTCAAGTTCTATTTAATTCTTTATAAATGTTTTTCTTCTTGATTACCTCTTGTGTTTTCATATTCTTACTTCTTTTTTTTTGTCTTTTTTCTTGAAACTTTGATTGTTATATATGTGAATATATAGAATGATTATATAAAAATTAAATGTCTCGTAACAAAAATTATGCTGGAAGTTCCACCGTTATTAATATGGTATTATCTTTTTTTTTTCTACACAAGTAAATTCAAAGGGGAAGGTAAAGGAAATATTATTTTTATATTTGTGTTTAAGTAAGATAGGATTTAAAAATGAAAGTGTAAAAGTCGAAATGCGATCAATTAATCCCTTCTAAAAATAAAATAAAAAATAGTTTTCCAAAAAACTAAAATATCAAACAAAAATTATGGAGCCTTATGCACAAAATTGCTAGTTTTTGATATACCTTTATTTGTATTCCTGCATACAAGTTACAAGATTCGTGTTATTATCATCATTCTTAATTCAAGGAACTACTTTACTCGAAATTTCAAAACCCCTAGTAAAAAAGGTTAATATTCTATTTTTTCAAGTAACAATAAAAACCTTTATATATATTATGAAACCGTATATAAATCCAATGCCAAAAATATAAGGTTTTTTTCATACTATATATAAGTAAATAATTAGGATAGATCACAATTTACATATATCCTAAAGTACAAGGTAACACAACATAATTTTGAATAAATTATTGTAGAAGAGAAATAGATTCAAGTTTCGAAGAAATGATATCAGAAGAGAAATACATTAAAGCAATGAACAAGAATTCATCTTAAAAGAACATGTAAATATATGCATACTCATGTTGTTGTAAGTATATATGTTGGAAATTTAGCGCACCAAATAAGAAACAGTTAGGTTTAAGACGCGTAGCGCCGTAGACACACTTTAATTTCTTTAAATCATTATTTTCGCCCACTCGATTAAAGTTTTTGAAGGGATCGAAAGTAAACCGCTTCCATGATACAACAAGTCTTCGGGGTGTGGCACATTTTATAGGCACCATTATGAATCTCCACCATGTCTTTTGCCAAGGTGTGACTCAAAGTGAGAAATAAATTTGCGAAAAAAATGTAATGAGTGAGTGCTTCTTTGTTAGTTTTAGACACAATGGTTGAATCAGAGTCAGTTAAACACACTGTTAATTGTTAATACTTTAAGATCCAACGAAAATTAATGAATCATATCGGGATAAAAAAGGATGTGTACGGTTGACATCTAATAAGAGAAATTACACAGGTTCATACGACAATTGACGTCGGCAACCACAACTAATCAACATGTTATGACTTTTAGAGCATCTCCAACAACTGATAAGTACGTAAGTGCGACGCATTTTTATCCATAAATACATTAGTTGGGATTCGTTTTATCACTAATAAACTTGTTTGTAGGTACTTTTGGGCAAAACATTTTTTGAAAAATTCGGCTCGAAAAGTTGTTAAAGGCACCCATGAGGACAACTGTTAAACGGGACTGTTGACGGGTAAAACGTGGGAAGGAGGATCTAGCCCTAATCACATAAAGTACTCCCAAGGAGAAGAAGGGTTTTGGGAACTAATAGAGAATTAATGATGATCCCAAAAAGTGTGCCTTCTTTTCCTTTTATAATGACCCTCTTATGGATAAATGCCCATAAGATTAACATATTACGAAACTACAATTTCCCTTTCTTTAAGTTAATACTAAACCCTAAAGGGCTTTCTTCTTGGACCAAAGCCCAACCAACCTTTATGCACCCTTAGATGGACTAGAACTATCTCACCTTAGTGGGTTAGGCCTAGTCCATTGGTTCATCCTCCCATAAAGGGGACCCTTTATGGGCTTAGGGGCAATCTATCTATGATTGGTTATTTTCATGTATCAACATTAGGCCCTTGAATGTTTGACTGGTCGAAGACCATGTCAACAGTCACACGTTGATACGCCGGTTACAATTGGGAGTTATTGGCGGTTTTAAGTTCACGACCCTTGGGATGCTACGGTTACTGGTATGTCTAGTAAGAGCTCCTTCTTTTATCTCCTTATAAATAGAGGGGACCTCGCTCTTGAATCCTTATTTTTTCACCACCCCCCATTTTCTCTCTCCTTATTCTTTCTTTTGCTCATCATGTCTAAAGAATCACCCGTCCGTGACTCGCCTCCTAGGCCAGAGTCGTACACACTTGAAGAATTTAGGAATAGTCCCCGACTTAAGGATAAGATACGGCCACCCGCTGCAGACGATGACACTGTTCTTTTCCCGGCTGACGATATATGGGTCTCGCGCATGCTAAATCCTCATCCTTTTCCTCCGTCCGGATCCGAAGGATGGATTATCCGTCCCCAAGCGGAGTCCCATATTGTTCCTTCCTTTAAAGATATTCCTCGTCTGGCGGTTCATCGGGGTGATTTTGTTTTCCCTTCGATCAATATGCGTTCATCCTCTGAGTCTCATGCTGCCTGGGAGTCATGGATAGATTACATTTGTTCCAACACGGAGAACGCGAGGATTATTCGTTCTTTAGGTATAGAAGCAACTTTAGAAGCTTCAAGGTTTTGGTGTATCCGGCGGGATCTTGACATTATAACTCGTTTATGTGCGCGTTGGGGGATCAATCCGCACACGTTTTTGTTCTCTTGGGGTGAGGCGACCCCCATCTTAGAGGATGTGGTGGCACTTACTGGCTTACCCGTTCATGGGGATACGATTTTCGATAGTTGCTTCCTTAATAAGTCTTTGAACAAGAGTGATAGGGAACTTCAGGATCGCTTGCTTAAGGCCAAAGCGAATTCCATTTCATACCAACTACCAGAAGAGCTCAAGGCTGAGGCTCCGAGCGAGGCAGAAGGTCCGGTGGATAAGGGGAAGGGTAAAGCTACTGCGTCCGCTTCCCGTGATTTTCCCGCTAATGTTTCATCCTCTTCAAAGCTTATGGCATCAGCCATAAAAGTTGCTCGACCAAAACCATCTACTGTTGAAGAGTCCGTCGACGTGAAAGAGGTGAAAAGCGTCCAGAAATCCAAGTCCCGGAAACGCTGAGCCTCTTTGTCTTGCTGGATTAAGTATTGGGCTCCCTTGCTTTCAGGACCTCGCAAGGGTGTTCTTCCTCGAGAAGGGGAAACAAACAGAGCGGATCTAGCAACTTTCCTTCTTTTTTGGCTATGTCATGACGTATTTGAGTACAGTCCTCGCGAAACTATTAAGAATGAGCTTGTCCCTATGGATGTGATAATGTCCCTTGGCGTGGCATTTCCACTCACTCCTATGTTCTTGGGCGGTCTCTATCATCATTTGGATTTGCTGGTGCGTAATATTCGTCGTGTGGACGGATCCCATGAAGTGGAGACTTTCCTCCCTTCCAATTCCATTCAAGCATGGGCTTGGGAGCGCTTTCCTAAATACAGGCCTTCTCAGCTGAATCCTCTCGCCCTATCACGTCAAGAGGAGGTCATCCAAGAGGAGGTTCTAAGCGTCTTATGAAGGTTCCCGAGTCTCACCCCAGGATGGATCTTTACCACAAGAAGGGTCTCATGCCCAAGGAAAATCTCAAGGATTATATGGATAAGGGTGTTGATTTCAACCCTGTCACCTATCAATATGGTCGTACTGGTTCTCTTTGTTACAACTTTGTTATTCAGTCTCAAAGAAGGATGACTTCTACAGATACGCCTTCCGCTCATGATTTTGATATTATTATTTATACCTTACCCAGACGTCTTCCTGGTTTCTATGGTGGGAGGTTTTCCTCCGAGTCATACAACACTACTCATATCACTAGTACAAACCTTCACATAGGCCACGTTTTTTAGTGTACAGTCCAGCCACGTTTCAGGTTATTTGTGTGGCTATTGGTCATCAGTATAACTATAGCCACATTTTGTTTTACCATGTAGCCATAGTGCACCATTTAGTCATGGGTTTATTCCTAAACCCATCAACTGTATCCATAGGGTATCGTTTGGTCATGGTTTTCAGTTTAATCCAATCACATGTAGCCATAGATGCGTATATGGCCACATTAAATAATTTTGTATGTGTCAAAAGTGTCGGATGACAATAGACACACCTTTTAGACTGTGACGGAAAGAGGATTTATTTAGCCACATTGGTTTGTTTATGTGTCCATAATATCTGGTTTATTAGACACGCATATACTAAGGAATTGACACATTATATCAAACATGACAAAAGATTGACATATGGTTACTCCATATTTTTTTTTGGGAGGATTATGATATGGCTACACGAAAAACAAATTGTGAACATAGCGTCGGATCCATTAGACACATGAGATTGAATTTTAACTTTTAAAGTACTAGCCATGGTTGTTACCGAGTCTTTTCTAGGCCAAATGCTCCTAGTATGCTTAATTTTCAAGCAACATATGCTAGGGTAATGTTTATGCATGTTCACTGCAATAAAGAAACCTCAAGCTCTGGTGTATAGAAGGATACATTACAAGTGATTGTGGCTTCCAAGGTAATTGCAATACAGCGGGTGCAGCCGGGTGTTTTGTGAAAATAAAACATGTATAGTGGAGTTCTGTTGTGTTACTTTCTCCCAAAATTCCCGTATATAACCATGCCAAAATCCAAAATAGGAAACCATATCTTAAACTTTTCATACAAATCTAGAAGGGACTGCAAACGACAGGAGCCATCTGTGAGACCAACCAAACCTGTTTAACTTATCAATTCACAAAAGCTTTATATTTTTAGCCAATATATTTAATGAAAAAATTTAGATCTACAACCAATATTTTTTATTTACCTCTTTCCAAAGAAAAAACAAAAAATTACATCAAATTGATTTTGGAGCCAGCCACTCCAAAACTACGATTGCAGTAGGAATGCATTTCTTTTGCTCTTTATATAACAAGACAAAACAATCCCATAATCAAATTCTTGATGTTTTAGATGCAGAGTTCGTGTCCTACAATTCGAGTGTCAAACTTATAGAGGCATCTGATGGCATAAAAATGACTTCGTCAAAGCTCAGGGACAATGTAGAGTGTTGAATAGCCACAACGAACCTGCAACAGGAAAATAGGGTTCTGAGTTCAAAAAAAACAAGGAAGAAAGAACGAGGGCACAACAATTAATACAAGGTGTCAGCCCAACTCAACATAAATTGTGGTCAAGACTTCTTACAAAGAGGACTTTCACAAGATATGGGAAAAACCCTGTCAAGTATGGTATTCAAAACGGTTGAGGGTTAAATTGGAACAAGGAAAATGAGATTAAAATTCACTATTCTTCACAGGCTACACAATACAAACTCCTCACACAAGCAAGTGAACCGCTCCATGCAATTCACTTAGGAAAAAGCATCAGTCCGCCCCCAAATGCTTTCACCATAAAATTGAGAACCATAAGACCTTTAGCACCATCATTTTAAATGTTTTTTTTTGTGGTTAATGAACTGGAGTTTCCATCATATATCTACAGGGTTACGAATCTAATTTGGGTACTTGGAATTCAATTTCACCATATGCTTTGAGTAATGTTATGAAGTGTATAAAAGATTTCTGAAATACAAGTACAACATGTAGTTATAGTGCATGTGCCCATAAATATATTCAAGCAATAGGACAAAAACATACCAACTCTCATTCTCTTGGATATCTATTTAAAAGTGACCAGAGTAGCAAGTTGTAAAGTACAGTAGTAGAAATTTCAATTGAAGTTCCATATGAGACACGGATAAAATGATGTTATTCATTTTACAAAGAATAAAGCACGCAAACATACAGAAAGCATGCTAAGGAACAGGATTAAACATAAGTTCCATCTTTATCGTTCTTTCAATATCATGTCACTAACCGAATAACCACAGATTAAAGGAAATAAAGCGATGTACCTGCGGGAGTGTGTCATTTTGGCTTGCGTATAAGTAAACCTCGGCAGTCAGTTCGGAAGTAATCATTTCGGGATTCTTTACCCAAGTCTTGTGGATCTACAGACGGCAAGATATTATCATTCGCAGAAAAGATTACTGTACTGAATTCCTCATCGTTGCCATCGTCATCTCTATAATTTTTGGGAGGTGTCACAAAAACAATAGACTTTTTCTTATCTAACTGGTCTTTGACATAAAATACCTGCTTAGCTTGTGAGGCTAAAATAAAAGGATCATTTTTGTATCCCAACATAGTAAGGTCAACAATCTTGTAGCCAAGAGCATCTCTTTTGACCCCACGTTTATTATCAACCCAATTGCACTTGAACAGATGAACTTTTCTTTCACAGTAATCTAACTCCCATATCTCTTGCAAGACACCATAATAAGAGGCTTTACCATATGTAACATCATCATCTCTAGATATGTGCATGTCATTTGCTGCAACGCTAACCCCACTATTCTGGTGAATTCTACCATCACGGGATCTTGTGCGGAATAGATATCCATTGATGCGATATACAGTGTATTTCGTTACCTCGTAGTGCGGGCCGTGTGATATCCATCTTAAGTTCTCTGAGATACTTTCTCTGTCGTCTGCCAACTCTTTTTCAACCTGAAATTCATTATTAGGATGAACCTTGAGTTTAAAGGAATATAACACATCAAACAAGACACTTTTTCTATGACCTATTACCTCATTTTTTAACCAAGCGCCAAAAGTGTTAGAGTGCTCTTTCTCTAGCCATGCTCGCTTTTTAGTAGAATAGTTAGTTTCCAAATATAGCTTGTGTCGGCTGGTATGTACAATAACCAAATGTTATTATACTTTGTACAAAAAAAAAACAGGAAAAAAAACAGGAAAAAAAAACAAATTAATACTTACTCTATGTAAGGCTCAATTTCAGGCGTGTTCTGCATTACATAGAAATGTGCTTGTCTCAACTGTTCAGGGGTAACTATACACGGCTCTTCAGCTGATAACGGTTCTCCCTCCTGAGATGTATTATGCCTATCTAGTGGAATACCAATTGTCCTGATGCTTTTATGGTACTCACAATATATCTCAATCGTCTCTTCTGCAACATTCTCTTCGGCAATGCATCCACAAGGTTGATTCTTGTTTCGCACATGCCCCTTTATAACCTTCATACACCTTTCGAAAGGATACATCCATCGAAAGCAAACCGGACCGCATAACTTCACTTCCCTGGTAAGATGTACAGTTAAATGAATCATGATGTCAAAGAAGGATGGAAGAAAATACTTCTCTAGTAAGCATAACGTCACACAGAGATCCTCTTGCAATTTATCTAGCTCTTCCACCATGATTTCTTTGGCAGATATTGATCTGAAAAAGAAACAAAACCTGATAATAGCATATCTCACAGGTGTAGGCATAATTGATCGAATAGCGACGGGCAAAAATTGTTGCATAAGCATATGGTAATCATGTGATTTGAGTCCGATCAGCTTACGCTCTTTTAGGTTCACAAGGGTGGAAAAATCCGAACAATACCCTTCTGGAACTCTTAACTCGGATAGTGTCTCCAAGAATATGTCTTTTTCTTCCGTAGTTAATGTATAACATGCTGCGGGAAGTATCGTTCCTTTGTCATCTGTCTTAGGGTGTAACTCCGATTTTAACCCCAAACGCACCAAATCCTTTCTGGCGTTTAATCCATCTTTTGTATTCCCGTTGTGCAGCAACGTTCCAACAAGACTTTGTCCCACATTCTTTTCGACATGCATGAAATCAATACAATGTTGGACATCATTATAGCGCCAATATCTAAGTAGTCGCTGCCATATGTTGTACTTGCTCCAGTAAGTGGTTTCCCTGCCTTCCTCTTCCTCACCTGACCTATCGACTTCTTTTGATATTTTTCTGATGCGCTCAATTTTCGTTTTTCCGATGCGCTTCATCTTTCCACCTTTTCCAGGTGTAGCCTGCACGTCTTCCCCTTGAGTATTCGTCCCCTTCTTTCCCCATGAATTCTTTATACATTTTACCTCCTCATATATTTCTTCCCCGGTCATTGGTTCTGGAGCAGTCTCCCACTCTTGTTTTCCGCCAAATGCCCCCTTCTGCCTTCTGAACGGATGCTCATAGGGTAAAAATCTTCTATAACCAACATAAACATTCTTGTTTGAGTCATGAAGCCTAATACTGTGCGTTTTTTTACGACACACCACACAACCATGATATCCAGCGTAGCGACAACCACATAGTGTACCAAGAGCAGGATAATCGTTTATCGTCCACAAAACAACTGCACGTAGAGTAAACATTTCTTGGGCATATGCATCCCATGTTCTCTTTCCCTTCTCAAATAAGAATTGAAAATCTTTAACAAGAGGTTCTAAAAAGACATCGATGTTGTTTCCTGGCGCACCATCTATAAGTAACGACAACATGATGAACTTTCTCTTCATACACAGCCCCGGTGGAAGGTTGTAAATCACAACCAAAACTGGCCATACACTGTGATGTTTGGTGCCTGTGTTTACATCAACTCCATCAGCCGAAACAGCTAACCGCAGATTTCTTGGATCACCTTTAATTTCTGGGAAATTGTTATCTATCTCTCTCCAAGCATGTGAGTCTGCCGGATGACGTAAAACACCGTCTTTGTTTCTAGTGGTATCGTGCCATATCAAATCTTTTGCTGTGTGCTTCGATTGAAACAGCCGCTGAAATCTTGGGATGATGTCGAAGTACCACAATACCTTTGCTGGAACATTCTCGTAAACTTTACCATCCCTGTCAACTTTCCATCTGGGTGCTTTACAAGTAGGACACACTTTTTCATCCTTGTACTCATTCCAATAAAGAATGCAGTTGTTGATACATGCATGTATCTTTGTGTACCCTGAACCCATTGATTTCAATATTTTTTTTCCTGATATGTACTCCTCGCCATTAAATTACCTTCTTTGGGAAGCATGTCCTTTAACAAGGGTAACAATTCATTAAAAAACATGTCTGATGCACCGTGCTTACTCTTCAACTTAAACAACTGCACAATTGCAGACAACTTTGTGAAGTTGGGACATCCTTCGTATAAGGGCTTTTCAGCATTTTCAAGTAACTTTTTAAACTTTATAGGGTCATCTGCGAACTCTTCTGCAGCCTGCATCATATCTATAGTGTCTGGAGCATCAGTGGGAGTTCCCATTCCAAAATCTTCGTCTGGAGCATCAGTGGGAGTTCCCATTTCAAATTCAGCGTGCATACCATTGTTGACGTTAACTGGCTTACTACTAGTTATTGCCTCATCCTTTTCCCCATGCTTATTCCAAATAGTATACGTTTGATCGATTCCATTTACGAATAAATGATCTTCTACGTCGCCAACGGAGCATGCACAGAGATTTAAACAATTTGTACACGGACACAACATAAGAAATTCATCATATGTCTCACCCTCCTCCTTGAGATGGTTGACAGCATACCGCAGAAACGCCGCAACTCCTTCTCTATAACGTTTCTTCGTTCTATCAGTACTCATCCAGGATTTATCCATTCTGAAACGCAAAGAGACCAGTAGATCCATCAGTTGCACTCCAATGAAAGCAAAAACTGATAAATCAATTCAGAAATACAAGCTTAGCATTAACTAATAATATGTTTCATTTCAAAATAATAGTTATCCCCTAACTTGACAATTTAGACATACAAGTCTTGAAATTACCAATAAATTCAGCACCATTTGAAACATAAAAAATTTATATGGACAAACATGGTAATAACAGATGAAACAGGCAATATGCAATTTCCCTCATACAAACCGATAATCATGCCACACAAACCCATAATCAGACATCCAGTATTAACTCAGGAAAATTGGTCTAGTACTTTCAGTAAATGGAGTCATTTCAAGTTTTGGAATAACACATACTGAAGGGTCTGTATGTCAGCCGCAGTTGGGAGATTTCGCGAGAATGAATTGCAGCAGCTCTAGGGTCAGTGTGTTTGTTAAATTAGAGTAAACACTGATCTGTGCTCTAATTGATTAACTTAGAAATCAAAATGTCATTTCAAATAAGTACTCTAATTGATTAACTTAGAAATATCAGATCATAAGTAGTATGTCCCTAGTTCTATAATTGACATAGTTGGCAACTTTTATATCTCTGGGAGCTCAAATCTTCTTCTTTAGACAGATGTGAAGTCACATCTGTCGAGAAAGAGCTCTAATGTTCATGAAGAATGATTGCACAATGACAATGAGAAAAAAAATACGAAGTACTTAACACTGGTGCATAGTACATCAAGGCTTGAAAAACATACCTATAAGTAACTTTGAGTCAGTTTTAGTGATTCTTTAAAAAAATGCCTTCCTTTTCTGGCTTTTCTCTCCTCGTCTCAAAGTGCTGATTTAGTAGAAATTAGATCCAGAAACAACAAATCCCAGGCAACTGTTGCAAAAAGTTAAGAATTTTATCATTGCAAATTTTCAAATTCTTCCAAAGGTCTTAACTGAAAATGCTCGAAACTGCACGATAGTATTATACATAAAGCAAATCACTAAATCTGTCTCTCATGGAACTGGAAACTCAATGCTTTCACTGAAGAATAATGACACCCCTGAAACAGATTGAAAACAAATACATGTACCTACAATACATCACCCATTTAGCTACAGATTCAAAAACAAATAGGATAACATCAACCATTTAGTTTTATGAAACATCACCAGATTGAATGAAACATCACCCATTCAGCTACAATACATCACCCATTTAGCTACCCATTTTACTAGTCCCTCTAATAGGATAACATCACCAGATAAGTTCTATGAAACATGCTCACAGATTCAACATGATGTACTGAACAACAAAGCAGTAGTGAGCACAGATTCTATATGTTGCAGGAAAAATAATAGACACAAACTTTAGTGCAGCGAAAAAGAATTTTAGTGCACAAACTTCAGACACAAACTTTACTCAACAGATTCTATATGTTGCAGGAGTTAACAACATTTCAGGCAAACATGGGGTATATCATTCAAGACAGAGCATGAAAAGTTCAGAGGTTTAACTAAATTACAATGAGGTTACAGTTCAACAAGCTATCATGATAATTATCAGAGATAATAACTTTAAGGTTTGAGAATGATACCTCCAGTATAAACTGGGTTTAGGCACTACCACATATTGTGATGCTCCTTCTTACCCCCCCTTGGTTTGTATTTCAGCCTCACAAGTACCTGGTTGCTCAAAAGAGATTGTCAGGACTAACAAATTCAGAGAGCATCAATGTTGACTAACATCAAGGGAACCAGATGAAGCTAACACAGAGTGCAATGGGTTACAACAAAATTCAAAAAGCTAACATAGTAACACTTATTACTACGCAAAAATCATCTAGTATAATGAGAATTTCAGCAATCTAAGAATGAATGCTACAACATACCTAAGATGGGAGTAAATCAGACTGATTTTAGGGTTGAATCTATAGATATTCTAAAACATCAAGGGGCAATAATCCCGCCCAAAAGTTATTTCTTTTGATTTCAACCCCAAAATAAAAAGGTTAGGGTTCAAATAAAAAAATAATTGACTGGGATTATTACCGCTAGATGTTCTCAATATTCTTGATTTCATCAGATTTTCATCCTATGGAGGTGCAGAAATATTTCCAAAATTGAAGACTAAATCTTCCCTAAAAATCCCCTTATTTTCTGCCAGAATATCAGTTGGAGAATTTTTTTCCTTAAGATAGAGAGATATGGATGAAGTGATTTAGAGATTTTAGGGATGAACTGATAGGCGTACATGCCTGTTTGAGAAGATACCCATTTTACATTGTTAACATCAAAACCGAGCATGTGTTTGTCTTTTTTTTTTTAAAGTTAAATTATTTCCCCACACAAATTTAATTAAAATTAAATTATAGTTAATTATAAATTATTCAATTAAAATTAAATTATAAATTATTCGATTAAAATTAAATTAGTACTCGAACTCGTTCCGAATCGATCAATATTTCAGGTGAAGTGTCGAGTCTTGATTATGTAATAACTAAATTTGATTATGTAATAACTAAATTTTTCGTGTCTCGATTCCAAAGGACGAAGTTCCGTTTTCATCAGTTTTACTCGAACTCGTTCCGAATCGATCAATATTTCAGGTGAAGTGTCGAGTCTTGATTATGTAACTAAATTTTGATCATGTAATAACTAAATTTTGATTATGTAATAACTAAATTATGATTATGTAATAACTAAATTTTGTCGTGTCTCGATTCCAAAGGACGAAGTTCCGTTTTCATCAGTTTTACTCGAACTCGTTCGAATCGATCAATATTTCAGGTGAAGTGTCGAGTCTTGATTATGTAACTAAATTTTGATCATGTTATAACTAAATTTTGATTATGTAATAACTAAATTATGATTATGTAATAACTAAATTTTGTCGTGTCTCGATTCCAAAGGACGAAGTTCCGTTTTCATCAGTTTTACTCGAACTCGTTCCGAATCGATCAATATTTCAGGTGAAGTGTCGAGTCTTGATTATGTAACTAAATTTTGATCATGTAATAACTAAATTTTGATTATGTAATAACTAAATTGATTATGTAATAACTAAATTTTTCGTGTCTCGATTCCAAAGGACGAAGTTCCGTTTTCATCAGTTTTACTCGAACTCGTTCCGAATCGATCAATATTTCAGGTGAAGTGTCGAGTCTTGATTATGTAACTAAATTTTGATCATGTTAACTAAATTTTGATTATGTAATAACTAAATTATGATTATGTAATAACTAAATTTTGTCGTGTCTCGATTCCAAAGGACGAAGTTCCGTTTTCATCAGTTTTACTCGAACTCGTTCCGAATCGATCAATATTTCAGGTGAAGTGTCGAGTCTTGATTATGTAACTAAATTTTGATCATGTAATAACTAAATTTTGATTATGTAATAACTAAATTTGATTATGTAATAACTAAATTTTTCCGTGTCTCGATTCCAAAGGACGAAGTTCCGTTTTCATCAGTTTTACTCGAACTCGTTCCGAATCGATCAATATTTCAGGTGAAGTGTCGAGTCTTGA
Source organism: Papaver somniferum (assembly GCF_003573695.1). Lineage (NCBI taxonomy): Eukaryota > Viridiplantae > Streptophyta > Magnoliopsida > Ranunculales > Papaveraceae > Papaver > Papaver somniferum. Next base: position 149,473,428 of record NC_039367.1, on the reverse strand, counting down.
TTATGTAACTAAATTTTGATCATGTATAACTAAATTTTGATTATGTAATAACTAAATTATGATTATGTAATAACTAAATTTTGTCGTGTCTCGATTCCAAAGGACGAAGTTCCGTTTTCATCAGTTTTACTCGAACTCGTTCGAATCGATCAATATTTCAGGTGAAGTGTCGAGTCTTGATTATGTAACTAAATTTTGATCATGTAATAACTAAATTTTGATTATGTAATAACTAAATTATGATTATGTAATAACTAAATTTTGTCGTGTCTCGATTCCAAAGGACGAAGTTCCGTTTTCATCAGTTTTACTCGAACTCGTTCCGAATCGATCAATATTTCAGGTGAAGTGTCGAGTCTTGATTATGTAACTAAATTTTGATCATGTAATAACTAAATTTTGATTATGTAATAACTAAATATGATTATGTAATAACTAAATTTTCGTGTCTCGATTCCAAAGGACGAAGTTCCGTTTTCATCAGTTTTACTCGAACTCGTTCCGAATCGATCAATATTTCAGGTGAAGTGTCGAGTCTTGATTATGTAACTAAATTTTGATCATGTAATAACTAAATTTTGATTATGTAATAACTAAATTATGATTATGTAATAACTAAATTTTTCCGTGTCTCGATTCCAAAGGACGAAGTTCCGTTTTCATCAGTTTTACTCGAACTCGTTCGAATCGATCAATATTTCAGGTGAAGTGTCGAGTCTTGATTATGTAACTAAATTTTGATCATGTTAACTAAATTTTGATTATGTAATAACTAAATTATGATTATGTAATAACTAAATTTTGTCGTGTCTCGATTCCAAAGGACGAAGTTCCGTTTTCATCAGTTTTACTCGAACTCGTTCCGAATCGATCAATATTTCAGGTGAAGTGTCGAGTCTTGATTATGTAACTAAATTTTGATCATGTTAACTAAATTTTGATTATGTAATAACTAAATTATGATTATGTAATAACTAAATTTTGTCGTGTCTCGATTCCAAAGGACGAAGTTCCGTTTTCATCAGTTTTACTCGAACTCGTTCGAATCGATCAATATTTCAGGTGAAGTGTCGAGTCTTGATTATGTAACTAAATTTTGATCATGTAATAACATATTATGTAATAACTAAATTTTGATTATGTAATAACTAAATTATGATTATGTAATAACTAAATTTTGTCGTGTCTCGATTCCAAAGGACGAAGTTCCGTTTTCATCAGTTTTACTCGAACTCGTTCCGAATCGATCAATATTTCAGGTGAAGTGTCGAGTCTTGATTATGTAACTAAATTTTGATCATGTAATAACTAAATTTTGATTATGTAATAACTAAATTATGATTATGTAATAACTAAATTTTTCCGTGTCTCGATTCCAAAGGACGAAGTTCCGTTTTCATCAGTTTTACTCGAACTCGTTCGAATCGATCAATATTTCAGGTGAAGTGTCGAGTCTTGATTATGTAACTAAATTTTGATCATGTATAACTAAATTTTGATTATGTAATAACTAAATTATGATTATGTAATAACTAAATTTTCGTGTCTCGATTCCAAAGGACGAAGTTCCGTTTTCATCAGTTTTACTCGAACTCGTTTCGAATCGATCAATATTTCAGGTGAAGTGTCGAGTCTTGATTATGTAACTAAATTTTGATCATGTATAACTAAATTTTGATTATGTAATAACTAAATTATGATTATGTAATAACTAAATTTTGTCGTGTCTCGATTCCAAAGGACGAAGTTCCGTTTTCATCAGTTTTACTCGAACTCGTTCCGAATCGATCAATATTTCAGGTGAAGTGTCGAGTCTTGATTATGTAACTAAATTTTGATCATGTAATAACTAAATTTTTATTATGTAATAACTAAATTTTGATTATGTAATAACTAAATTTTTATGTCGTGTCTCGATTCCAAAGGACGAAGTTCCGTTTTCATCAGTTTTACTCGAACTCGTTCCGAATCGATCAATATTTCAGGTGAAGTGTCGAGTCTTGATTATGTAACTAAATTTTGATCATGTAATAACTAAATTTTTATTATGTAATAACTAAATTTTGATTATGTAATAACTAAATTTTTCCGTGTCTCGATTCCAAAGGACGAAGTTCCGTTTTCATCAGTTTTACTCGAACTCGTTCAGAATCGATCAATATTTCAGGTGAAGTGTCGAGTCTTGATTATGTAACTAAATTTTGATTATGTAATAAAAAAAAAGTAAAAAGAAAAAAAAGAAAAAAATGAAAAAAAATTTAAGTAAAAAATGAAAAATAATGAAAAAATTTATGCCACATTTATGTCCAGCCCAGTCAATTACATGGTTTAAGCTAACACTCCAGCCCAGTCCATTACATGGTTTAAGCTAACACTCCAGCCCAGTCCATTACGATTTTACTTATGTTATTTCAAAATGCATCGAATAGGATGTCCATAGTAAATCTAACGGTGAATATATTTATCACAAGCCCAACCAATAGTTAGATTAATAGGGAAGAACCTCTTATCTTACGCTATGTAACACCTCAAAATTCTGTTCGTTTTATCTTTCCTCCTAAACCAGAGTTACAGAGCGGAGAGAACTAGAGAAACCTAAGCAGAGTAAAAAGGGGATAAAGTTCTAGGCTTAAAATCAGGGAAACATTGAGATTTGTTAGAGTAAAAAGGGAAATCGGATTTCTAAAGTTTGGAAATATTTTTAGGTCTACCGTAGGATCAAAATCAAATGGTATTTTCTTAGGAGATTTTTCCGAAAAAATCGTAGACCAAACTCAATCGATTTTTCAGTTCACCCTAAATAATTTTGAGCGGGATGAAAATGAAACGCAAAATATTTTCGGCGGGATTATTCAATCTGTGCGACTTTATAAAGGGCCGTATGGTGTTGAGGAATTGCATGGCTAAATCTTATAAAGGTATATCCTGTTCTCAATCTTTCTTTCGTCTAAAAAGCTTAGTTATTCAAACCCTAATTGATTCAAACCTTAATTTTTGAATCAGACCCAATTGATTCAAAGGTTAAGTTTTGACTCAAACCCTAATTCTTAATTTTTGATTCATTGAAAGCAGGGTTTATGCACCTGTTTATTTCTTATTAAGAAGAACAATGGTGTGCATGCATGTTTAAGCTTTTCCTATGTTATGCTTAGGATCTTTATGCAGATTGTATTCTAAGTTGCATAGTGGCTGGATAACAACTCAGTCTTCTATGGTTATGGAAATGCTATTCTTTTATGTTTTTTTCTTTCTTTTCCGATGAATCTGATTAATGTTTTTCACACTGCAAACAATAGTTTAAGCTTCTGTGGTTCTCCCTGAAACCACTCGACATCACATTCTTATCTCATTTAGCTGGCCACATTCTCTGTCGTGTATACTCCCGTGTCATTGACGTTTTGTATAATGGGATTATAATTATGTCAGAGCTAGGTCAATTGAATGTTATTCCTTGGTTTTTTTATCTGTCTATTCTGATGAATGTTTTTCACATTGCAAACCAATAGTTTAAACTTCTGTGGTTCTCCCTGAAACCACTAGAAATCACATTTTTATCTCATTTTCATCAACTTTAGCTGGTCAGTAAGCTTCCATCTGTCGTGTATACTCCCGAGTCATTGACATTTTGTATAATGGGATTATAATTATGTCGGAGATCGGCATCCGTCGTTTGTTTTTAGGGAACTTGGTAGGTTTACATAATTGTGTATGTTTGAACTGGAGTCTTGCTTGAGTTCTTTCAATGCTCTAGTAAAAACCTCAGCGATTAATAATTTTTTAATTGTTATATCTTTTAACAATTCTGAGACGGCATCCTGCTCTTGCATCTAATCATACTAATCAAGACCATGTTAGTACTGACATAATCAAGACCATGTTAATTGACTGTTATTTAATTTTGCTTGTGTCTAGCTTAATAACTTTTGACTTTTGATTGAAAAGAATTCAGACCTTATTTGATTGAACATATACATGTATATGCAGTTTCCTATATGACTACACAAGAGAATTCGAGTTGGGAGCCAGAGTATGATGATGATGAGTATGCTGAAAATGAGACTGCAGCCCTGGAGGCTCAAGCCTTGCAGAATTTAGGAGAGTCAGAGGATGAAGACGAAGATTCCGATGGTAGTCGCACCGGTTCCGATGGTGATAGCTCCAGTTCTGATGATGAATCGACTGAAAGTCCTGAACAGCCTGGTAATGCTATACTAGCTTGTCTGTTTTTGTTTGCTTTGGACTTAAAAAATGAGTACACTCTTACACCATGTTTACTCTTATTTTGGGTTTTTGAACTATAAAAAGACACAGGAGCTCCAAACAATACAGTAGAGTCTAAGGAGAATAATGTTCGAGGTTTAACAAGATTGAAGAAGCTAAAGAAAAATTTTGACGGCGAGAAGCATGTGATAGAATTTGATAATTTTGGTCGATTTAAGGGGAAATATAAAGCTGAAATTGCTAGTTACATGGGTGTATTGGTACGTCGAGACGTTGGTCTAAGGCACTTGAAGTGGAAGGAAGTGAATTCAGTGATGAGGGATAAGTTATGGCACGAACTATTGGTATGTATATGCTGATCTATATTGATTTTTAATACTATATTTGTTATTAATTTGTTACCTGCCGTTAACATCTCCATATTTTGGCAGCGGTTTTATGAAATTGAGGAGACTATGAGAAGACAAATTATGAAATATTTTGGGGAACATTTGCGCAACTTCAGAAGAAAGTTGTATGTAAAGTTCATAGTGCCCAATTTGGGTAAACCTGCTAAACTAAATACTGTTCCTAAACAATATCGTGTCATTGTGAACCAAGAACAATGGGACAAGTTCGTAAAGTGGAGGTTGTCTGATAAATGCAAGGTTGTATATTGCACGTTTTAGTTTGGAAATATTGATATTAATTTCATTAATTAGTCTAACTTTTTTATGAATGAAATTCTTTAAATCTGTATGCTCAGGAGTTGTCCATTAGGGGAGCTAAGGCGCGTAAGAACCACAAATATAACCACAGGACGGGAAGAGCAGGGTATGCAGGGCTGTTGGAAAAATTAGTAAGTCCAGTTTGTTATACAAAATTATTATTATTTCCAGTTTAAATTATAGTATTATCTATCTAATTTTTCTTCTTGTGTATTTTATAATTACTAGATTAATGAGAAAGAGATCCTTGAAGATGAAAATCCTTCACGGTCTTTACTATGGAGGAAGGCACATCAAAACAAAAATGGAGAATACGATGACGATGATGTTAGGGAAAAAGCAGCTCAGCTTGTAAGACGACTGAAACTATCTAGCTATTTGTTTTGTGCTTGAGTAAATGTGAAAATAATTTTGATTTAATTGATTATCACTTCTAATCCCTTAATTCTTTTTTTGTGCAGGAGGATTTTGATAAGCAGCTGGAAGATGGAACTTTGAGAAAACAACCAGGCAATGATTCTATCACCCTTGTGTTTGGGGAAGAACATGCTGGGCGTGTAAGATGTATAGGCAAGGGAGTGACTCCAACAACGTACTGGCACCTGCCACGGAAAGGAGCATCCAAGGAGCACATTGAACTGAAGAAACAACTGGAAGATGAAAGACGCGCGAACCAAATGGAGAGAGATAGGAAGGATGCAGAAATGAAGGAAATGAAGGCAGCAATGAAGGCACAAGAAGAAATGATGAGCAGCTTAATGTCTCAGCTAAAATCTCAAGGCATATTGAAAAAGAAAATCAAAAGCAAAAAGGCACGGGTATGTTTAACATCATCCAAGTAATTTTGATTAAGTATGTATTTCCTAATAATTCTGCAGTATCTAATATGTCAACTGCACTATATAGAAATCTCCTATTAGAGAGAAGTCTCTTATGCTTGAATTCCCTGTTACAAGCATTTCTCCGACTGAAAGGAATGAATCTAATACAAATAGAAATGACCCTGAATCTGAAAATGTATCTCAGTCTACGGGATCGAAAGATAGTTCTGAACTCCAAATGGTATGTTTCTTTTGCAGGTATTTAAAATATATAGTGCTTTGAGAGTTCCATTTTTTTTGATGTTAATATAGCGTATATTTTTGTAGTCTGGAAAATACAAACAAAAGTCTCCTGCATCTGAGCATCTACCCCTTAGTTCACCAGACAATTCTCAATCGAAAGACAAAACTGAACTTTCAACGGTATGTCCTTCTCACAGGCATTTAAGCATTTTGAGATTTGAATCTGTTGATTTCAATATAACATTTCTGTTTTGCAGATTGGTAAATGCAAACTGGCTCATGCTTCACTGAGAAATATCATTGCATGGGGTTCGGTTCTTCCATCAGTGCCAGGTCAGAAGGTTCATGGAGATCCACTCCGGGATGATTGTGTCAGAGTGACGGTTGAAAAGTCGATATTAAAGAATCATTGTTTGCCAGTCCCATCTACTCATCTCAAAACAGTAGAGGATGCTGAAAAATCTATAGTAGCTTGGCCTAAAGAGTTTGTGATCTCTTGCTCTAGTGTAAGTTGCTTTATTATACATGTTTATTACCTTCTGCATCCTGACCATATAACTGTTAACATGGTTTTTTCCCTTAATTATACATCCACTGGCTTGCTGCAGGGCCATCCACTTTCAGACCCCGGTGAACATGATTCTGACCCAAACGATGAATATGATTCTGACCCAAACACTATGAAGACAAAGAAGAAGAAACCTTCATATATGAAGAGCGGGGAACTAAAGTCTCGGAGATCCAGCAAGAGACTCAAGACTGCAGCCTAATTATTAATAGAAATAATCGTGGACTAAAGGATTTGGATGTTTAAACTTTTAAGTCTCTCTTTGAAAGTTTGTTTTCTCAAGGTTACTGCACAATTATCAGATTGAGATGTTTATTATATTGTGAAATGAAATTATTTTGGTACAATTCTAATTCTAGTCTTCATTAATTTTTTATGGATGGTTATTTAGGTGATTTTTGAATAGCTACATTGAAAACACTTGATGTGTCCAAAAGGTGAACAATAGCTACATTCAAAACACTTGATGTGTCCAAAAGGTGAACAAAAGCTACATTCAAAAAACTTGATGTGTCCAAAAGGTGAACAATAGCTACATTGAAAACACTTGATGTGTCTAAAAGTTGAACAATAGCTACATTCAAAAAACTTGATGTGTCCAAAAGGTGAACAATAGCTACATTGAAAACACTTGATGTATCCAAAAGGTGAACAATAGCTACATTCAACACACTTGATGTGTCTTTCGAAAAAATTTAGCCACGGTGCTACAAATTTTTAGTAGCAATAACTTATTAATTGGCCATGTAAAATGTTTATCATGTGTCCAAAAATATGGATGGCCATGGTACCATAGATTAAACGTGACTACAAATCATGTATTAGCCATGTTAAATTATTTTCCGTGTGTCCAAATGATAGAGATGGCCATGGTTGAGAAAAATTAGTGTGACCGCAACTCATGAATTGGCCATGATAAAATGAATTTTGCGTGTCCAATTGATGACAAAGGCCACGACTATAATAAAATTTACGTGACTTTAAGGTAAACTTTAGCCACATATAATTAAATTGTGTGTCTATAAGGATCCTATGGCCACGGTGATAGTGAAAATGCTTAACTACCAAAAAAATATTGAGTACCATATAGACACGGTTTTAGAGTTATGGCCATGGTTAATCATATTTTATAGCCACTCAAAGTTTATGCAGCCATAGGGATACCTTTTTGTCTCGGCACCTGATGCCACATTTTTGGAGTGAAAAAAATCCATGACCAAAAGCCTATGGACACGATGATTAAGTGTGGCCAATGTAAAGATTTGTACTTGTGGCTCGGCAGCTAGGCTTCGATCAGGGAGTCCCTTATGATCCTCCTCTTCCCTCCTCGACGGAAGAGGATAGGGAGACCCGGAAGAGTTTCAATCGCTTTGTTTATAAGAGAGGTCTTCGGATGAGCGACCTTCAGTGCTATATTGACTTCTATCAACCTCAGTCCCGTCGACATGTCAGCGTCACCAAGGAGTGGCTTGGGTATCGCGATAGCGTTAACCGGATGTACCGAACCTGCTTATCAGTGGGCCATATGCTCCGCTGGCTTGAACCAAGGAGAATTTCCGAGAGATGCACAAATCAGGTCGTGTGAAGTTTAATGCTGAGACCTGATGAGTGCTAAAAAGTGCATATTTCTATATATTTTTCTTGGCATTTAACTCATCTTTTGTGCATTAATTCTACATTTTATCCCATATTTTGTGTTTTCGTTGTTTTCAAGAATAAATACTTTTCTTAATTAATTTTGCATTTTTAGGTACTAAATAAAGCCTGGTTAACTCACGGAGCGAAAAGAGCAAAGGAACGGCAAAGACTCCCGCTAGTAGGAAGCGAAGAATGATGTTTGCAAGAGCCGGATCAATTAGAAGTGGGCTTGAAGAGGAAGAATTGTTATTAAAGAAGATATGGGCTTGGCATACCCAAGGCCCAAAACCCTCACCCAAATCCATTTCCTATATCCATACCCGTTTCCCTTTCTAGCCGTCAGATTGGATCATCTGAGCATCCTACGGTCTCAGAATCGCCGTACATCAAAGTCTGAAGCTCCTGTCTAACACTACAACACCTAACTCCATCTGGAGACGTCAGCTTCGTTGTATCACTTAATCCAACGGTCGCTCAGAGCTTGTTTACATCGTGCCGTTCGATTCAATTAGTAAATGATTATCCAACGGATATCCTCGCTGCGCATCAACTTTAGATGATTCCGCTCAACACCTTAGCCATCGAACCCATCGACCTAAACCAAACACACCCTTCTTCCCAAACATCGAGTTCTTCTCCTCCACTCCGTCTGCAGAGAAAACTCTGTCATCTCCATCACCACCATCTCTTCCATCACCACCTCGAGCTTCACCATCTCCATTCTCTCGACCAAATCAGAGCCATCACCATCATCCAGCTCCCTAGTATTTCCCTTTCTTGTTCTTAGCATCAACCCTAGGTGCTACAGATAAGAAAGAGAAAAGCTAGGGCATCAGTAGACGCAATTGGGAGCAGTTCGAGTTGAGGAGGAGCAGAGGGAACAACAACAGGGCATGGGTCGAGCAGAATTCACACAACTTGGCTGTGCTGTTTTGAAGATTTCTTAGCCATCTTGCATTTCATTCTAGTCCATTTGCATCATTGCATCATTGTCTGCATCAGCATCTTGCATCTGCATTGCATTCCTGCATCTTAGTGTAACTTGCATAACCATTGCATTTGCATCTTCCCTTTTTCAGTGTAACATTTTTTGCATTATTGCATCATAACTTGCATATTCATCTCTTGTCTTTGCATACTCACTTGCATTCATTACATCTTGTTGTTCTTACTATTTTGTTGTTGTGCCTCACTTTCTTCTTTGAGCTGCAGGTACAACTGAAGTCCTGCTCTGTGCCTTGTGGTGCCTCTGAACTTGTGGTGCTGCTGCTGTGGAGCTGGTGCTGCACTATTGTTGCTAGAACTTGTGCTGCTGTGGTGCTCCTGCTGGTGCCAGGCCAAGTCTGCTGCAACCCCTGCTGCCTGGTGCTAAACTGAGCCATTAAAGCCCAACTGGGCTGTAAGCTGCAGAAGGTGAACCAAAGCCCAACTGGGCTTTTGCAACCAAACTGAGCAGCTGGGCTGTGCTTAAGCAAGTAAGCCTAAACCCATTAAGAGAACCCAACCTGTGGGCTTCCATTTTTAATTTGTGGGCTTGTAATAATTTTTTCCATTTTTCTGTTGGGTTTGTAATTAATTTCTTGTGGGCTTGTTTGTTTAATTGCTTGTGGGCTTGTGGTGTTAGATTGATTTGGGCCTGTAGTTTTAAATTAGAAAAACTGAACTTTTAAAAGCCCAACTGGGCAAGCAACAGTTGGGCTATTTCAAAAGCTACATTGGGCTTCAGTTTGCATACACACTGTGGGCTTAGTTCACCTTCCCTTGGCAAAGCAATTTCTCCCACCAATGTGGTCTTGCTCCCAACACTAAAACCAAAATTCTTGCTCCCAATACTAAAACCAAAATTTTTGCTCCCAATTAAAAACCAAATTTTTCTACCTCTTTAAAACCAAATTTGCTCCCATCAAAACCAAAAGCTCCCAAATGGGCTTTGTCTTCAAAGTCTAAAACCAAAGTTTTCAAAACCCAGTAAACCAAAGTGTTTTCTTTTCCTATTAAGTCCAAATTTTCTAAAACCCATTAAAAACCAAATTTCTTTTTTAAACCCGACAAAACCAAATGTTACCCATAAAAACCAAATTTTTCCCAAAAATCCAAACCCATTAAAAACCAAATTTTGGGCTTTGTAACATAGTTACTTAGCTTTTGAGACAAATCATGTCTAGATCTTGGTCTACAGTTGGGGAATACAACAAATCCCTTAGAGAACTTGCGTATGGACATACTCCACGTTATGAACCTCCCATAGACCATGATGTCTATAGTTATAGGAATTATTATGGACATTTTCAAAGTCCCGAGCCTCAATACATGAACCCTAATAACTATTCACACATGCATCATTCACCACAACGTGAAAATGAACATTTTGCTAGTGCCTCACTCACACAATCATCACTGATCGATCAATTAGAAGATCGAATCGCAGCTTTAGAAATGCAATCACATGAGGAATCTGTCACATCTAATTTTCTTAGGCAACCTGAAATCTATGCATGTCCCGCATGTGGTAGTTTAGACCATCCTGTTGAGAATTTTCATATTTTGCATAATTTTAGGCAATCTAGAGAAAATCCAAGGTATGAAATGCCCATAAATTGTGAGAATGGTAGTCATTGGGACCATAATCAATCCTTTGAGGGTTGCGATCAATATTTTGTAAACCCTAATGACCATGCATACATGTACCATTCACCACAATTTGAACATGAAGAATTTTGTACTCCCATGAATTTAGACTCCACCTCAGAAGCTTTAAGACTCAGTAAGCAAAACTTTGGTAGATCTACATCACGAATTCATGCATATTTAGATCAGATTTTGCTTCACCTACAAAAGGAGGAAATTCATGAGGAAATGTATGTTGTCCCTAATGAAGTGTCTAGTTCCATTCATGTAAATGATGTTGAATATGAACCTAATTTAGAGGAACATGAATCGACTAATGACACCACCACTGTTAATGAAGACCAATATGCATGCTACCATGATGATGATTATGATGATTATGATGATATGTTAGAAGAACATGAAAATATTGTGGAACCTGTTGGTTCAATAACATATGGATTCTCTCCCTCGACCTTCATGAATGTTATTTTTTCTAATACTCATTGTAATTCATATGATTTTGATATTGACATGTGATTCGTACAATTATTCTGCAAAGATGAGCATGACATAGGAATAGTTGAATCTTCTGTAGACACTAATGCTAATATGCATGAAAATATATTTGATGTGTCTGATTCTCTACCTAGGTCACATTGTGATATTTCTCCTGATTTGCCGATGCATGAGAATAAATTTGTTGATGATGTTGATGACTCTGATTGTGATCTTGCCAATTTGTTTGATGATTGTGAGCATGTTGTGACACGTGTAGAAGACTTAGGAAATGTTGATGTGATTAGTAATGATGTGCCTATCGTTCTATATAAGTCCACTAGTACAAACCTTCACATAGGCCACGTTTTTTGGTTTACAGCCCATCCACGTTTCGGGTTATTTGTGTGGCTACTGGTCATCAGTATAACTATAGCCACGTTTTGTGTTACCATGTATCCATAGTGCACCATTTAGTCATGAGTTTAATCCTAAACCCATCAACTGTATCCATAGGGTATCGTTTGGTCATAGTTTTCAGTCTAATCCCATCACATGTAGCCATAGATGCGTATATGGCCACATTAAATAATTATGTATGTGTCGAAAGTGTAGGATAGCAATAGACACACCTATTAATCCGTGGCGGAAAAAGGATTTATTTAGTCCATAATATATGGTTTATTAGACACGCATGTACTGATGAATTGACACATTTTATCAAACACGACAAAACATTGACATATGGTTACACCATTTCTTTTTTTCGTGTGTGTGTGGGGGGGGGGGGGGGGGAGGATTATGATATGGCTATACGAAACAAATTGTGACCATAGCGTCGGATCCATTAGACACATGAGATTGAATTTTAACTTTTAAAGTACTAGCCATGGTTGTTACTGAGTCTTTTCTTGGGATAATGTTTATGCTTGTTCACTGCAATACATAAACCTAAAACTCTGGTGTATAGAAGGACATATTACAAGTGATTGTGTCCATAGTTTATCATGCTAGGTTTGAAGTCAGAACCCTCCCAGAGCTTCTTGGTTCATAGTTTGTATGCTGGTATGCCATATTTGAAGTTCGAATCGACACTGAGCTTCATATTTATTGATTTCGATGATGTATCATGCTAAGTTTGAAGTCAGAACCCTCCCAGAGCTTCTTGGTTCATAGTTTGTATGCCGGTATACCATACTTGAAGTTTGAATCGATACTGAGCTTCATATTTGTCAATTTCGATGATGCATCATGTTAAGTTTGAAGTCAGAACCCTCCCGGAGCTTCTTGGTTCATAGTTTGTATGTTGTATACCATATTTGAAGTTCAAATCGACACTGAGCTTCATATTTACCGATTTCGATGATGTGTCCTGCTAAGTTTGAAGTCAGAACCCTCCTGGAGCTTCTTGGTTCATAGTTTGTATGCCGATATACCATATTTGAAGTTCAAACCGACACTGAGCTTCATTATTACCGATTTCGATGATGTATCCTGCTAAGTTTGAAGTCAGAACCCTCCTGGAGCTTCTTGGTTCATAGGTTGTGTGTCGTTATACCGAATTCGAAGTTCGAATCGACACTGAGCTTCATATTTATTGATTTCGATGAGGTATCATGCTAAGTTTGAAGTCAGAACCCTCCAAGAGTTTCTTGGTTCATAGTTTGTATGCCGGTATACCATATTTGAAGTTTGAATCGACACTGAGCTTCATATTTTTCAATTTCGATGATGTATCATGTTAAGTTTAAAGTCAGAACCCTCCTGGAGCTTCTTGGTTCATAGTTTGTATATCGTTATACCATATTTGAAGTTCGAATCGACACTGAGCTTCATATATATCGATTTGGATGATGTATCCTTCTAAGTTTGAAGTCAGAACCCACCTGAAGCTTCTTGGTTTAATTTTATACGTCGTTATACCACATTTGAAGTTCATGACCTGTATGACTAGTCAAAATTGCCTCAAGACCTATGTGATTAGTCGAAATTCAAACCGAAACATAAAGAAAAAACACAAAAGCACAAAGAGAAAGCACAAAGAAAATACACTTTCTTATTTTTTCTGCTTCATTCCCATATGTTTGGAATTTTTTTTATAATTTAAGGTCATAATAATATCTTAAATGTATTGATATATTTTTTGGATTTTTTTCATACGGAAAGTTGAAATAAAAATCGAATGCACAAGTTTGAACTAGCACAAAGAGAAACACACAAGCTTCTCAATCCGTATGAGCATCTTAAAGCGAATCTACACCGTCCCTTAATTTCTGCAATTCGTATGAACATCCTAAAGAGAATCTACACCGTCCAAGACGGGGGTTCAGATTATTGAGGATGAATCCAAGTTATCATCATTCTAACGTGGCCGATGTTTATAAGCCGTTCATCAAACAGTTGATACATAAAAATACATGGAAAATTAAAAACTTATGAAACCTTTTTCACGTCTCTCTCTATACCCTCCTAATCTAGATTTTCCTCCGCCTCTAGGGAATATCGAAATGCCGAACTTTGCAAAAACCCTAACAGCCAAACCCTCTAATTTCTGTAAGTTCAAATCCAAAAATTCTTACTTTGCATCGCAAAAACTAAATCCACTGAAACTCTAATCAAAGCGAAACTGGAGGTACTGATTTACGTTTTTCATCTCCTGCAAATCAAACAAACAAGCGACCTTTAGGGTTAGTTATTCCCTACCGTTCTTCACGTCTCCTACAAATATCAATCGATTTACATCTTATTGTTGTTTCCTTTGTGTAGATTCATAAGAAATAAGAAGAAGAGAAGCCCTAACTTCACCAACTAAAAGAGGAAGAAGTGATGAAACCCTAACTTCTATATTCAAATTGGGTTCCTATTCTTCCTTCACGAAGTCAATTTCATATGTTCTGTTGATACAGGTTTAGTATTTCTTAATTTTTTTTTATAATCCCTAGTTTAATTTTGGCATCAATTCTTTTAAAGATTTTGTTTTTCTCCGTTTTTAAGAAAAAAAACCTTCATTGAATTTCCACTTAATTTTTTTTTTCATTTTAGACAAATTTGAGATTTTGGTAAGTTAATTTCTTTTTGTTGTTTAATTCATGTGTTTACAAATTTTTTTTTGCTGATTTGGATTTTGGTTCTGTTAATGGATATTGAGCTTCCACAAGTAATACATTAGGACCAATCGATTATGATTAAATTACTCTAGTAATCCATGTGGCAGAGGAAGATGTTATTGCTGTATCTTGTTCAAAAGGGCTATTATTCTTTGTAAACCAATGAATTCTGGTTTTTGAACTCATTGTCGTCTTTTGAGGTACTAGGATCAACTTTAATATATGGAAGTAGCTATTCTGTTGATTCAAGTTATTTTAATTGCGGAATACCTCACTTTGATTGGTTGCTGTTTTTGTGGCTTGTATATGTTCACAATTCTTTTCCCAGTATGCTCAAGATATTTTCTAAGTTTTGTGTAATTCATCTCCTTGCAGTGTTCTATTTTAAAATTGTATAGTTCTGAATGTGTTGTATCTTGATGCCTCTATGTTTTTTTTATGCTTTTATGTTTTTTTTATTCTCATGGTTTAATTCTTCTTGCAAATGCAGGTTACTTCTGGGCTGGGGTGCAAAAACAATCCCAAGCACAATAGAAGATGCTTAATTAACAGGCTGAAGCTAGAAGCTCTTCTTGCAACAATCATATGAGCTAATCCAAGTCTAAGGGGACTGAATCTATTGTATGTCAATGGTTCTCAGTCTAGTGCTAAATGGACTACCACTCTTATAATAGTAGATTGTACATTTGATTCAAGTCTTTTGCATTTCTATGCTTGTAAGTTTGTTAATAGGTCTTAACCTTGGTTGATGTCCTCCTGGCATTTTGCTCATGTTAAAGGAGTGGTCAGTTCATATAACCACCTCTTAGCTTAATGTACTACCCTTTATCATTCAAATAATAAATATAAATAATATGTTTCAATGTCATTTTCGTTTGCACAATGTACATTTTTTTATATTTTTTTGGACGAATGCAATTCTTAAGCCATGGCGGTAAATGTTACCCGTAACTGTAAGTTGTCATTTGGCCACGTTAATATGTATTCTGTCAATTTATATGATAGCAATGGCTATGGTTAAAACGAACTATGTGGATTAAAGGTACACATTAGCCACGTTGAAAGCCTATTGTGTGTCCGTAAGGAATTTATTAACAATTTTCCGTGTCCAAAAAGTAAATAATAGCTACTTTGAAAACGTTTTGCGTGTTTTTATAAAGTTTATCGTCATGGTGTTCCAAGTTCAGTGTAGCTATAGGTCACAAATTGGCCATGATAAAATGAATTTTGCGTGTCCGATTGATGACAAAGGCCACGGCTATAATAAAATTCACGTGACTTTAAGGTAAACTTTAGCCACATATAATTAAATTGTGTGTCTATAAGGATCCTATGGCCATGGTGATAGTGAAAATGCTTAACTACAAAAAAAATATTGAGTACCATATAGACACGATTTTAGAGTTATGGCCATGGTAAATCATATTTTATAGCCACTCAAAGTTTATGTAGCCATAGGGATACCTTTTTGTCTTGGCACCTGATGCCACATTTTTGGAGTGAAAAAAATCCATGACCAAAAGCCTATGGACACGGTAATTAAGTGTGACCAATGTGACTTTTTGTACTAGTGGTCACAATCTGATGGCCTTCCACCCAACCTAGATTTGGTTTGTACCCATATTGTCAAACCGACTTTTCTGAGAGTCCCTAATCTAGGTTTGGAACTGTGTGCTTCCCAAGTCCTTTTGGACTATTTTGTATCTAAGTATAATATCTTTGAGGAGCCACAGTTGGAATTAGCATGTTTGCCCGTCCCTAGCAAAGTTCATTTCGAGCTAGACCTTGTGCATGATGAACCCCCAAAACTGCGAGATTTTGTTTCCAAAATTTTATCCGTTGAAAAATCCAGGTTTGGGGGTAGCTCATTTTGTTTCACAATTTCACTTGCGTTTCTTTCCTGTTATATTTGTGTGAAGCTGTTGAAACCTCTACACTTTGTCTTTTGGGTTGATCCTCAACTCTTTAGATTGTTAGTGTATGGTGAATTTTTTGTATATAATCCAGTAGATAAAATTTCTTAAAAACCTTTTTGTTCCTTTTGTATATATTTTGCTAATCCAATATGATCTCGGCTGACATATGTTGGATTCTTTCCTTGAATAACGGAGTTCTAATATTGCTTTCGCCGAAATCGGGTATTCTCTTTCCTTTTTCTCTACTCAACATGATCCTCTTCATATGTTGTATTATAATTTTGTTCATATTTTGAAACATTGAGGACAATGTTTAGTTTAGGTTTGGGGGTGAAAAGTAGATACTTTGATAATATGCCATAATTGAAAACAAGAACTCATTCTTTTTGAAAAAAATGAAAAAAAACGAAAAATCAAAATAAAAAATTAAAAATTGAAAAAAACATAAAAATGGAGCTCATTTACCTTGAAATGTTGACTCTTGTGCAAATATGTAATTATAAGGATTCTTAGTCTAGATATTTAGGCACCCCTGATTCACATAGTGATAAGAAACTTGCACGCGCACGATCTACCAATACATGTATAGCCTCATCCTTGAGGTGTTCTATCGGAAGTTTTAGTTGCCAATCACTTTAGAATACTGAACGAAACTTGACTAGCTTGTTCTTTGGTTGGTTGGGATAGAAGGTGGAGGTTACATTAAGAAAGACAACCATCGAATTTAACTGGGTGCATCAAAAAGGGCTACCTCTTGCAAAGTGTCATGTAATCTTTTGTTTCCTTTTGTATATGTATCAAAAGTGTTTCCTTATCAAAAAAAAAAAAAAAAAAAAAAAAGAGAAAGAAAATGATGTATATATTCAGAAAAAAAAAATCAAAAAAAAAAAAAAGAATGAAAAAATCAATCAAGTATTTATCAATTCCATTCTCTCTTGTTCCAAAAAGAGAGTAGTCAATGTAAATAAGAGTCATGTAAAGAGTCATCTTTTGTGTTTTTGTGTTATAAGCAAGGAAGGGTGTATGGCATTGATGTACAACGCGAGTAATTGCGAAATACCTCCAACTCATTCACAATTCTCGTAAAGTCCGGACAGCTAGCTAGATTTCGACCTTGGTTCTTAGCCTGAGAAACTATCTCTTGGTGATTAGTAGTCATAACATCCGATCTTTGTTTACACATGTGTAGATACACTTTACACTCTTATCACATGTCTTTATTTGTTATCAGTGCTAGGATTGTGCCTTTGATAGCTAGATTGACATCTCCATTTTGTTGTGAGCTTCTACTGACTTGCGCATGTCACATTTGATGGAATCTGATATCATATTTTGTCCTAGAACTTTGTAGGTATGTCCTAAGCAAACCTTCATGAGACTTCACTCGTCCACTAGGGACACTTAGTGGTTTAAAAGGCTTAGTGCATACACTAAATGCATTCGAGAGACCAGCGACAGTGGTATAGGTAGGATTTCCTTAGTTTTGTTTTACTTGAGGACAAGTAAAATTCAGGTTTGGGGGTATTTGATGAGTGCTAAAAAGTGCATATTTCTATATATTTTTCTTGGCATTTAACTCATATTTTGTGCATTAATTCTACATTTTATCCCATATTCTGTGTTTTCGTTGTTTTCAAGAATAAATACTTTTCTTAATTAATTTTGCATTTTTAGGTACTAAATAAAGCCTGGTTAACTCACGGAGCGAAAAGAGCAAAGGAACGGCAAAGACTCCCGCTAGGAGGAAGCGAAGAATGATGTTTGCAAGAGCCGGATCAATTAGAAGTGGGCTTGAAGAGGAAGAATTGTTCTTAAAGAAGATATGGTCTTGGCATACCCAAGGCCCAAAACCCTCACCCAAATCCATTTCCTATATCCATACCCGTTTCCCTTTCTAGCCGTCAGATTGGATCATCTGAGCATCCTACGGTCGCAGCATTGTCGTACATCAAAGTCTGAAGCTCCTGTCTAACACTACAACACCTAACTCCATATGGAGCCGTCAGCTTCGTTGTATCACTTAATCCAACGGTCGCTCAGAGCTTGTTTACATCGTGCCGTTCGATTCAATTAGTAAGTGATTATCCAACGGATATCCTCGCTGCACATCAACTTCAGATGATTCCGCTCAACACCTTAGCCATCGAACCCATCGACCTAAACCAAACACACCCTTCTTCCCAAACATCGAGTTCTTATCCTCCACTCCGTCTGCAGAGAAAACTCTGCCATCTCCATCACCACCATCTCTTCCATCACCACCTCGAGCTTCACCATCTCCATTCTCTCGACCAAATCAGAGCCATCATCCAGCTCCCTAGTATTTCCCTTTCTTGTTCTTAGCATCAACCCTAGGTGCTACAGATAAGAAAGAGAAAAGCTAGGGCATCAGTAGACGCAATTGGGAGCAGTTCGAGTTGAGGAGGAGCAGAGGGAACAACAACAGGGCATGGGTCGAGCAGAATTCACACATGGGTGAGAGAATTTGATTTTCCCCAAATCAATTTAGGGTTTTCAAAATTAGGGTTTTTAGAAATTAGGAATTTGATGTAAGCAATAAATAGAAACTGATGTAGGATGTTAAAACTGTTCTTGGGTCATCTGAGATACCCCCTAATTGGGTTAATTTCATGTTTAATTTCAATTTCAATTCCATAATACTATCAGTACATGTTCTTCACTGTTACATTTTGTTCTTGTGTTCTAAACTTTGTTCTGATGTTATGTTCATGTTCTTGTGTACGTTAATGTTCATGTAATTCCCCTGTTGACTCACATGTTCTTGTTTTGAGTCTTAATGCTTGACAAACATGAAAACTCCTAACTTCAGCATGTTCTAAATCCACCACTAGGGTGAGAAGACCCTTAAGCCTTGTTGGTTAGCCTTTAAGTTGATTCTTGTAGAACTCAAAATAGTCTAGGCTAGCTAAATTCCTAAAAGCCTCACTGACTTGTGATTAGTGGTGCTGTAAAAAGACCACTAATGCTAGGGGTTAGTGGTAGTTCTAAGGGATTAACCAGCCATATTAGTTAGAGACCTAGAAACCTAAATGACCTGTGATTGTTTATGCTTTAATCAGATAGGCAATGCTAGGGGTTAATCTAAGGATTTTAGGTTAAATAACTTGCCACATGAATTGCCCTGGCCAAGAGACTAGCTTGAACTAGACCCTCTTGTCCATTAGGGACAAGGATTTATCCCAGGCTAACTAGATAGGTGAAAGATAATTCTCATCCATCTCCATACACTTCCATTCCCACTGTTTTCATTTTCTTCACTACTTTTCCACTTTGTTTCCCTGTCACTGCCTTTGGCCCTTGGCCATTGTCTTTGTTTTGTCACATTGTTACTATATCACTACCTCACTGTAAATATATCACCTTCACTGTCGTTGTACATATGCATTGTATCCTTGTTTACCTGCCTTGGCCTATCCCTCATTGTCACTGCCTTGCATATAGAATTAGCTTAGCTAGGAAAACTTCATAACACCCCAAGTCCCTGTGGATTCGACCCGTACTTGTGCACTCACTGCAAAACCACCGTGCACTTGCGGTATCACTGTAGGCATCCATTTATTCATCTTATTTACACATATATATTCGCTTACCAAGACCGCCAAGAAGTATAAGATATCTTCCAGCAACAAGGGTCGTCCTCTTCACCCGTTGGTTACCAGCTGGGATCCTCTTCCGGGTGACGAACCTTCTCAAGAGGATGGGAAGGGTAGTGCTTTACCTCCATATGGCTCCAAGAAAAGAAGGCGTGTTCAACCAATAAAGCCCTTGAATATTTCTTCGACCTTGTCTCCTCCTGCTAAGGTATCTTCCCTTTCTGTCTCTGTTATTTTCAATCAATTTATGCGCTTAGCTTCTTTATGTTGGTTTGCCATATTCATTTAGAACTCTCCGCCTATAGCTGCAAGCCTAGGGGCCTCTTCTTTGAAGAGTACATTAACCTACCTCTAAACGAGTGGAGGGATGATCGGCTGGCTACGAAGATGAAGCAAGATGCTGGCGTGCTTCCTGTTTCGATATTACCTTCTATCCGTACTGCTAATGTTCCCCCTCCGTTTTCCCCGTAAGCTCCAAAAATGGGGTCATCGTCCGCGAGTACCTTCATCGAGCGTGTGGAACGCCAACTTGGTCGATCCGTTAGTCAGAGTGGTCCTGAAATTCTCTCTCCTCGTATGATTCTTCAATCCACTCATCCTATGATTGTACAGACCGTTAAAGATCCCAATCATCCTCTTCACACTCCTTCCGATATGTTAGGTGCAGAAGACGAGTCCGAGTCGGATCATTTTGTGCATGACTATTCCCAAGAGGGCATGGTCTTAAAGGTAGCGCCCAGAATCAGAGTTATTCCCCTTCTAAATCACGTGAGTGTACTATATTCTCATTTGTTAAATTTCAAATACCGACACGTGCCAGTGGAAATATTTCTGTTGTGATTATTAAATGCATTTTGTGATCTATATATGCATCTTCACTTCTTATACTCTTATGATAAAATTATTTTATTTCCCCCTTTTCTTTTGCTTGCATCACTCATTAGGTCATTCGGAGCCGGCTGTTTCAAGTTCTTCTTCTTCTTCTCGCTGATCCGTTTATTCTCCCACTGATCCTCTCCCTTATCTCGATCTGGTATATATATATATATATATATATATTATCCTCTCCCTTATCCGTCCATTCTACCGCTGACCATCTTCCTCCCTCTCTCTTCCTCCCCTCCCCCCTATTTTTTAGACTATGGGAAAACGAGATGGCGCTCATGGTAGGGGGAGTGGCTCAAACCAACAGGTCAAAGGTAGCGAGTCCGGGAGTGCCAATGACTAGCGGAAGAAACCTTCCAAGACGACCCTTAAGGTTTCTCGTAGCCTGAATGTTGATGCTGAGCTAATGGCGACTCAAGAGGATCCTCAATTACAATATCCTCGTGTTATTTACACGGCGGAGGCTGGTGTAGATAACCGCTATGAGTTGGTACATGGGTTTTGGGTCCCTTCGTCTAAAACAGCCACCTATAGGCGCATAGTGGAGTAGTTTGTCCAAATGTGTGTTCATGAGGAAATGCTTTTCAATTCTCTGATCATGGCTAATGAGGATCTGCTCGACATAGCGGAGGGTCTTTCCCTGGCGGAGGAGACTCCAGTTGATACAGTCACCTTGAGGAAGTGGGACGCTACCATCCAGACTTCTCTAGTTCTTCGGTTCCCCGTTCAATGGATTAAAAATCTATTGGACTTGGTAAAGGCGATACACAGCGCGCGGACCACGTTACCTCGCGACATTGAGGAGTTGGAGCGGGAATACAAGCAGCTGCTCGATGTTGCCAATGCCAAAAATGAAGCATATGACCAGCTATTGGCGGACGTGGGTCGAGCTACCAAGGATTTGAAGGCCGCTCGAGACGCTGCTGAGGAGGTTAATGGGCGTTTAACTAGGAAGAAAGCGGAGTTGGTTGCCTTGGATATCTTTTGATAGTGATATTTTGAACGATAATTTCCTTGTTTTTGTTTGATTGAGCTGAGAACTTTGATGGGTTATTTTCTTTCTGCAAAACATATTTACCATTTTGATTTATCTGCATTTCTTATTATGGTTGGATGGTTATTAATGTGGTATTATTCCGTGTTTCTATAAATAGGGATAAGTAGAACTGTCTTAGTGTTTTAAAACTTCTCTTAATTTTTCATCTTCCTTCTAGTTCTTAGCTATATTTTGCAGCGGATGGATCATCGTCTTCATGGTTATACTTTGGCTTTGGACCATGTGCCGATACTGGTTGTCCCTTATGAGAAGGATCATGAGTTAGCTCGCTTGTTGTTGGTAAAAGCTGAAGTGGAGATGCTTAGAGAGGTTAGAATGGCGAATATAGTGGCTACACGCGGACAGTATGATGAGCAATATGATACATATTCAATGGCTCAGAGGTCACAGACGTTCGGGCTCCTGACTCTGGCTGTAAAACGTGCGGTGGATGATACTATAGCTGCCGGAAACAAAGCTGAGCGGCTGTTTCAAGAAGCGCTAATTATGACAACTGATATTGAACATGCGATATATGATTGTCGTGCCTTTATTACTCAACAAGCGGGTCCGAATCTCTATGGGAATGTTTTGAATTTGTGTGTTGTATCTGCTCTTGTTCGTCCTGCCGATATGAAGGCGGAGCTGGCGTGTTTATTAATATTGAAAGATGAAGTCGGGATGTTATAGACTCATCGATTGATTTCTCTAGATAAGGCTCGCAAAGCCTATGAAGAACATAAGGAGACACTAGATATGTCTCAAGAGGCATGTGCTTCTAGTAAGGTTATGCACAAGATTCATCAAGTGTTAGAAGAGGTGCGTGGTGCTTACACCGATTCCACTACTCAGTATGGTGAGGTGAAGTTGATGATGCAAGACTTAGATGAAGACATTTCCTACTGTCGCTCGCTTATAGCTGAGCGTTCTAACTACCGTTGTTTTTTTTTGTTTTTTTAGGGATTCATAAAATAATCGTTATCTCGGGTATTGTGTTATTTTAATAATATATATGAGAGTTTGTTTTGGTTAATCACAGTAAATACTCCTTGAGTTTTCTTCTCTCTTCTTCTTCTTCCTTTTTTTTTTTTTTTGGTTTATGGCCAATCGTGTGAGGTTAGTTCTGGAAGTGGGGTATCTAAATCGCCTTTTCCGGGTGATGTGCCTTGCTCGGCATACTTTTGAGATCGAGAACTCGAGTTGGCATGAACAATTGTCCGTTGCGGATCATCTAGTGAAGATGATTCAAAGTGAGGGCGGTCTTCCTGACATGAGTCTTCTAGAATATCGTGGTTATTGCCGTGAGCAACGTTTGACTACTCATTTTCGATGTGTTGAGGCGGACCATAGTATTAGGTCCATTGAGATGGCTCTTGCTAAGATTCATATGGAACTTAGTATGTTACCATATTTAATAGTTAATAATTAATTAAATATATATATATATATATATATATATATATATATATATATATTTATTTATTTATTTATTTATTTAGGGTAAATAGGAGTTGTGTTAATAGTTATGGGGTAATAAATGACTTGATGTACGTATTTCCTATAAATAGGGTATATGTACTAGTGTGATGTCTTCATTTCTTTACTCTGTTCATTGTTTATACTAGTATTCTATGTATGGCTGATCATTTAAACGGCTATGTCTCTGGCCTCTGTGCCAACGTTAGTATCCCCGTATAGGAGAGGATCCTAATTAGACCGCTTACGACTCGTGAAAGCTGAAATAGAATTGCTTAGCGAGAGAAGACTGGCGAGTCGTACTAAAGTTGCGCACACAGTTTGACAAGCAGTACAAAGTGTTTTTAAATGCTCGGAAAGCTCAAGTATCCAGTCCAGTTTCTTTCAAGATTCAGCATGCGCTAGACGATGCAGTCTCCACTCGTCATGAGGCTGATCATCTATTGAGAGAAGTAAATCTTATGATGATAGATATTGATCAGGTTATTGCAAATTGTTTTGTATCCGCTTCTCATCCGCCAAGCCGTCGTATGCATGGTTACGCATTGTGTTTGTGCATGGTACTCGCTCTGGTGCATCCTTCGGATAGACAGATGGAATTGGCATGGTTGTCGGTCCTTAGGAGTGAAGTGAAATCTTTACGGACTCATAGGCTGACTATGCAAGAAGATACACGCAAAGATTTCGAGGAACAAGATGAGACCTATAACATGGCTCGCCAGAACAATGCATCCGAGAGGATTTTGTATGAAGAAGACCAAGTGCTAGGAGATACGCGGGATGCTTTAACTATGGCTACTATTCAATGTGAAGAAGTGCTTGTAATGATGCAAGATATAGAACAGGAAATCGCACGTTGTCGCATGCTCATAAATGAATCATCTTGAAAAGTTCTCCCTTTTTTTTGTATATAGTCTAGGTATTCGCAGACGAAAAAGGATTAGTAGTAATGGAAGAATCAATCAGTGCTTTATGTTTGTCTCTTAAGAATCAAAAAATTGAATTGTTGCAAGCTATTGTTGCTGGACATGCCCGACTCGCTCGTGAATGTGAAGAATTATTTGAGGTTAGACAAATGCAATACCTTCATGCAATGGATCTGTACGTGTATCAATTAAGTGCTAGTCGGATCAACCCTTCAATAGAAAACGTTATGGCTTCGGATGAGGCTTCTCAGGCGTTTGCTAATGCTTGTGTCCGGATGGAGCGTAGAGAAAGCGACTTGGTTGTTGCGCGCGACTTGGTTGTTGCGCGCGACAGGTTGAGGCGCGCGAACTCAGTCCTATCTTCAGTTCTTTGACTTAATGGATTTTGCCAGGTGTATTGCTTTATCTGTTCTGTGTATTATGTCAGATATTTATGAATATATTACTTATGTTACTTTCTATGTATTGTATGCACGCATGACTTCCTTTAGGAGTATTCCTTCCACAATATGTATTCATTACTTGGGTTAGTCGGAGCCGACTCTTATATTGTGCTTATGATATCTTTCACGGTCTTACTAAGCTTTACGCGCAGAACTTTGTTGGCTATAAAGTTTTAGTTTACGTCATTGGTCATACAAAAAATCTAGCCATACTTAGAGTTATTGATACACTTCATCAGTCATGTAAGGGTCTTATCCAGATTCGGGGCTATTGGTGCACTTCATTGGGTCATGCACAAAACCTAGCTCTTTCTGGAGTTATTGGTGCGCTTCATTGAGTCGTACACGAGATTCACTCCTTTCTGGGACTATTGGTGCACTTCATTAAGTCGTGCACGGTACCTAGTCCTTTCTAGGACTATTGGTGTACTTCATTGGGTCGTACGCGAGACTTATCCTTTTCTGGGACTATTGGTGCACTTCATTAAGCCATGCATGTAGCCTAGTCCTTTCTGGGACTATTGGTGCACTTCGTTTAGCCATGCACGGAGCCTAGTCCTTTATGGGACTATTGGTGCACTTCATTGGGTCGTACGCGAGACTTTAGTTATTTTTTTTATGTGATTAAAGCTACTCAAAGTGTAATATAAGATAGTTGTTTTATTATTTCTGAGCCATCCGACGTACATTTAGTTACTTAAGCATAATAAGTTTTAATCCATTTACCATTGATAGGAGTGTTGATGCGTGAACCATTTATCCGCTTGAGATAGTAATATCCGCTTTATGCATCTTCGCTGATCACGTAGGGACCTTGCCAATTTGCAGCAATTTTCCCTCCTTTTCATTGCGCTGGACATGTGGTGCGATCTTCATAACTACATCATTTATGCTGAAGGTCCGTTCATTTACTTTTTGGTTATAATATCTTGTCGTCCTTTGTATATACTTGTCCGCGAAACGCTCAGCTTTGGCTCGTCGTTCTTCTAGGGTATCAAGGTGAGAAAATCTACTGACCTCATCCAGGGTAGTGAGGATGGACATGGACACTCGTGGGGAAGGAATTGCAATCTCTGCTGTCAATATTGCATCTTCTCCATACACTAAGGAGTAAGGAGAGGCGCCAGTTGAACTTCTCTTGGAAATGCGATATGCCCAAAGTGCGAGGGGTATTTATTCATGCCAACTCCTATGGTGATCTTGTACGGTGCATCTTAATATCCTTAGCAATGTTTTATTAGTCGCTTCTGCATGTCCATTTCCCTGAGGGCAGTAGACAGTCGAAGTATGGAACTTGATTCCATATTGATCCAACAGTTCTTTCCCTGTTTGATTAACAAAAGAGGTACCATTATCCGAGCGGATAATCATAGGTGCACCGAATCGACATATGATATGTTCTTTGATGAATGCAGCGATCGTGGCACTTGAGTAATCCCGGAGCGGAATGACTTCAACCCATTTGGAAGAATATTCAGTCGCAGTGATGATATACTTATGTCGTCCGGATGAAGTAGGGCTTATTGGCCCAATAATATCAATCCCCCAACTATGGAAAGGCCAAAGGGTGACGACACTATGCAGCAGGGTGTGCGGGGCACAAATTAGTGATCCGTGGATTTGACATTGCTGACACTGCTTTACATGTTCGGCTATATTAAATTTCATCGTAAGCCAGTAAAACCCCCCTTCGTACAACTGTAGGAAAAGCTTTCTCGTACCTTGGTGTTTAGCATTGTGAGTCGTAGCCATAAATATCTCCGCTTCTTCTTGTGATAAACATTGTAATATCTTATCCCCAAACTCTTTTTATAGAGGATGCCTTCACTCAAAAAGAATCGTCCGGATTTCCTTTGAATTTTTAAAGCATCTTGTCTATTCAGCGACAAGTGTTCATGCTGGAGGAAATCTATGTAGGGTTGCCTCTAGTCCTCTATTTCCACACTACACACTTCCGTTTGTTGTGGGGGCGCCTGACAATCTTCACATTTATCCTGGACTACTTCCGCTTGGACTGCCATATTCGGCCAGTATACGCCCATCTTCTACAATCGGCGGTATAATGGGATTCTTCTTGTCTGTCCGCATGACTCTAGGATAGAAAAGTGTAGTTGAGATCAAGGACTTCATGGCGATTCATTATACAACGACGAAGATCTATACAAGTAACCGTGGAAATTCATCAACAAAAAGGTATGTGGAGACTTGAACTTATCTATCACTCAAAAGTATATCTATTCTATCTCCTACTTCTTATGAGACAAAAGTCGTATTCTATATAGACTAAATCATACACATTTGACATTTCGAGCTGAGCATTCATTGCTTATCTTTTATCTAGAAATCGTTTGTTGGTAAAGGGTTTCGCCTTGATCAAGTTTATCTTCACCTACTGACGAAAGTCAGAAAAGTTTTAATGACTTTGAGAATTGCTCTGACGTGAATCGGTCTATGAATAACGGCTACATAGCGTCCTCTGAGAATGTCTCAATGATCGAAATGGGAGTTTAGATTACATAACCATGTATTCCTTGAACCGAAGTTTTCGAACTTTATTGATCAAGAGAAATCGGGAGGATTGTGGAATTGGCTTTCCAAGTCCGCCGACTAGGGTGTACAAGACGAAGTCAAAGTAGTGTGGATGCCCATTCAATATTATTCTTTGGAGGAACAAAGAAACCGACAACGTGTGGAGAATGAGTAGAGTTGATTTTGGTTGGCATAATCATAAAGATCCAGAAACTCTTGTTGGGCATTGTCAAGTTGACAAGTTGAAACCGCACGAGTTCGAACAAGTAAGAACAAGTTGGGGAATTAAACCAAGCAAGCTCCTTAGTAAGTTCAAGAGGGACGACCCAGATAATCTTTCTTCATTGTCTACAATTTATGCGTCCAAGGAAACTATTAAAAGAATTGAATGGGATGGAATAAAGGTGATGGAAGAATCAAAATGGTTAATACACAAATACAACTACACGGTGAGACACCATGAGTCATCGGAAGGGAAGGTGGATCATATTTTTCTTGCGCATCCAGATATGATTCAATTGGTGCGCTACTTTTACCAAGTTTTGTTCATGGATTGTACTTATAAGACGAATAGGTACAACATGCCTTTGTTGAACATTGTTGGACAAACCTCGGATAAGCAATCGTTCACGGTGGCATGGTGTTTTGGATCGTGAGAAGGATGATAGCTATATTTGGGCATTGGAAACTTTGAAGCTTCTCTATCACGAAGACGAGACTCCCGGGGTTATAGTCACCGACAATGAGCAAGCAATAATGAACGCCGTGAGGATAGTCTTTCCAAATGCACAAAACTTCCTTTGCACTTGGCATATACAATGCAATCTTAGATATAATTGTAGAAGTCATATCCAAAAACCGAAGGAAAACAAAGGAACTAAACGTGAAAAAGAGGAAGATGAACGTCTTAGCAAACTAACTAAAGAGGAGCGGGAGAAGGAAAAAGAGAAAGAAGACGAAGAATCAAAATAAGGTGAGATCAAGTTTGGGTTATTCATGAAAGCGCGGGATAAGGTAGTTTGATCGATGAGTGTTGCAATATATGAGATAAACTTGAAGGAGTTCGAGGAAGATTGGGAGACTAATTACCCCAAAGTAGTGGAATATTGCAAGAAACAATGGTTGAGGCCACACAAAGAGAGGTTTGTGTATGCTTTTACTTACGGATATAAACATTTCAAACTTGAATCCACAAGTATGGTAGAGCAAGCTCATGGGAGACTAAAAGGTCTACTTTTCACAAGTCAAAATGGGATTGTGACGGTGCAACATGCTATCCATGAGTACACTAATAATGATATCAACAAGATAAAAAACACAATTCCAAGAAAGTATCTTCCGGAAGTTGAGGGAGTTTAAGGAGGATAATTGGATGCTTGTCGGTATACATTGCAACGTCTCGCATTAGGAAATACGTTTTATGATGAAACATCTCGCTTTGTTTAAAAAGTATGACGACCCGAGCACTCCTTGTAATTGTAGGATAATGAAGGCTATCGGAATTCCATGTTGTCATATGCTTTGTAGGTACAAAACTCTCATTCCTCTTGATTATATTGATCCTTATTGGAAGCAATTATCTTTCAAACCGGCTCCAAGAGAAGATCCCGATGAAGAGTTTGGCAATATGGAACTTGGGAGAATAATCCTTGAAAAGTACCCCAAGTTGAATAGGTTGGACAACAAACTATGAAGCACACATTGATGCCGATTGTTTACCCTTTTATGGAAGAACTTCAAGAACCGGAGAAACAAGATCCTAATGGTAGACCACCTACCACAAAGACGAGGGAGGAAGAAAGGAAACAAATTAAAGAGTATTTGAGTACAAAGTGCGATCAATCCGAAAGGGAACAAATTAAAGAGTATTTGAGTACAAAGTGCGATCAATCCGAAAGGGAACAAATTAAAGAGCATTTGAGTACAAAGTGTGATCCATCCGGACATGTTTATACCAAGGCGCAATACAAGGAGGAGTCGGCTAAAAAGAAAAGAGGTCGTCCGCGGAAAGAAACAACTAAACCAACGGTTTCAAACTTGAATCCAAATAGCACTCCACTTCTTGAGAGTCAAGCAAGTGTGGAATTTGTTGGAAAGAAAAGGGGTCGGCCAAGGAAAGATTCAACTACACCAACGGTCTCAAACTTGAATCCAAATGACACTCTACCTCTTGAGAGTCAAGCAAGCCAAGAAGATGTTGCGAAGAAAAGAGGTCGTCCAAGGAAGGTAGTACAACCGGTGTTTCAAGAGTATCGCGTACAACTCCTTCCAATTATTCAAGAGTTCGTTATTGGTACTGACGACGTCCCAAAAGATGGAAATTGTGGTTTTCACGTTATCTCACAACAATTGGGACACCTAAGTGGAGAGGTTGAGGAGAATCTCACCCAATGCCAATACATAAGAAAGAAGATGGCCGCCCGACTATAAAACTACAAGGAGTTTCATATCTCAATGATGCTAGAAGGTTCCATGGAGGACAAAGAAACGACTTTTAAAGATTTGCTAACTAATGTTAAAGGCCCGGAGGGAAATGCACCGGTCAAATGGGAGCATTGGATGAGAATGTCGGAGTGTGGCCATCTATTGGCGGAAACGTGGAATTATGTGGTACATTTTTTTAGTATGGGACTATCTATAGCATTTGCACCGAAACATGCGGTTTGCGTGGAGCAACTCAAGCATAAAAGAATTGTCATGGATTTAGTGAGTAAAAATCATTTTATTGGTCTACAACTTAACAAGGAATGTCCATTACCTCCTCTTTGTAGGTTTAGTTTTTGGGAGAAGTTCACAAACAACAAGAGCAAGGAATGGATGAAACTTTATGAGGACAACATGGACCTTTCAAATGTTTTAGATGAGTCTAAGGAATGTCCCATAGATTTGACTAAAGGAGGTTTAATAGATTTGAATGAACTCCCTCCAATAGATTTGAGTGATGATTGATTATGGTAGGAACTAAAGAATCTTTTTGGAGTACTTTTGTAATCGCCTTCGTGTTTTGTGTAATGTACTTTGGCGTACTACAAATGAATGAAATGGATGTGGTTTTTTTTGTGTATACACCTTTGGTCGGCATTGTATTTTTCACATGAACCTGCCGGCCCTCCCAAGTCGGCATGTTATTAATTTGTCAAGTTTACGGCTGCACTGCATGAAAGCACAGGAAAATAGGTCTGGGACGGTCGGCAAGGTTTTTCCCTCTTACAGTGCCGACTGTCCCAGGGTCAGAAGGGTCTTGGTTTCGTCAGGTTGCCGACTTTTATTTGGTCGGCATGGTTTTTGAGGATAACAAAGCCGACCAAAACAGACAAAAAAACTTGTTTCTGGATGTTCTCATGCATTAAGTCGGCAGGGTTTATGAGGAGAACCCTGCCGACTGTAAATCCGCCGTCAGGTTTTATGAAGATAACCATGCCGATCAAAACAGAAAAAAAAACTTGTTTCTAGATGTTCTCATACATTATAGTCGGCAGGGTGTATTAGGAGAAACCTGTCGACCATATATTCACCAGCATGGTTTGTAAACTCTAAAGTGCCGACTGTGAAGCAGCCGACACGATTTTAATTTAGTACAATGCCGACTTTATATTGAATACAGCCTTAATTAAAGCATACAAACGTTAAAAACTTAACCCTAACACATTTGGGACATAGATAATATCTTTTTCCGGTATACAATTTCTTAGGAGAGGTAATTAGCTTCATCTTACCATCGCAACATGGATCTGTGCACGGTAGAAGGTTGATTTTAGCAACTTCATCTTCATACGGAGCTAGGCGCTCATCTATCTAATACAAAAACCCACAACAAGTGCATTTTGAAGCATACAGCTGATATACATCTCCTACTGCAGCTTTCATGAGAAATACGAATCCCTT
The DNA here is from genome assembly GCF_003573695.1 of Papaver somniferum. Lineage (NCBI taxonomy): Eukaryota > Viridiplantae > Streptophyta > Magnoliopsida > Ranunculales > Papaveraceae > Papaver > Papaver somniferum. Next base: position 149,442,308 of record NC_039367.1, on the reverse strand, counting down.
ACAACCTTCAATAGTGCATTTTCTTCCTTCAAAGGAACAATCGTTTGCAAAATGACCACTTAGTGTACAAAGAGTACAAATATTTGGTTGTCTTGCACTTGAAACTTCCATTCTTTATGCAAGATTGAAGATGAAGTTGAGAATGCTTTTATAATAACAACATACCTAATATCTTGATTTTGAAATTTTTAGCCGTTGAGCATTCAATGGGTTGTAATTTGTACCTAAAAAGTACAACTAACATATAAGTCGGCAAGGTCGAGATTTAAAACCCTTCTGACCACCACTCCCTGACAGCATTGTGGCATATAAATCCTAGTATGGTCGGCAGGGTAAAGTTTACACACTATGCCGACTCAGTAAAACATGAAAAATTGTCTAAAACTGCACAAAAAAGAATAACTTCTAAAGCAACTGAAACTGAAAATTAACATAAGTTTAACAAGTCTAAAACCAAAAACTAACAGTTCAAAACATAAGGTAATAGTTCAAACCACTATCTAAGTTTCTAAACCAAGTGAAACATAATAAAATTTAAAAATTTCATGGATCCTTCTTGTTGTTGTTATCTTCCTTCACCATCACTAGCTTCTTCACCATCACTAGCTTTTTCAGCAGCATCAGCTTTTGCTTTTTCCTTATCTGGACCTATGTAATCACCGTCCTCATTGTAATAGGGGTTCACTCTAGAAAAGTCACATGCCCTGAAAAAAGTCCTTGGATCAACCTCCTCTTCTTCTTCCTCTGATGATGTGCATTTTTCATAGTTGAGGGGATTGCTAGGACTGTGCATAAACCTTAGGAATTCTTCAGGATCTTTCTTACCCATCAGAAGTAACTTCCTTACAGGGCAATTCTCTTCAGTTTCATCTTTAGGATCTTCTACATTGGGATAAATTCCGTCAATAAATTCTAATAGCTCTTCTGCAGTAACCGAACAAGGTAGATCTTCTTTTTTTTCCTCTGGGAACCTAAACAATGCACAAATAAAGGATATAAATTTTTACACATTGAAACATGGTTATAGTCATCAAGTCGGCAAGGTCTAGAATCTAAACATTGTCGACATGGTAGTAATCATCTTACACGCCGACTAATAAAAAGTCGGTAGGGTTATATTCAATAATAATACCGACAGTTAACCCAGCAAAATCAGGTTTCTGTGACTTTAAGTCGGAACGGTACAATTTTAAGAACATGCCGACTAAAGGAAAGTCGGAAGGGTTTGTTTTGATTACCATACGACCCTAGTTAATATTTCGCAGTCGCCATGGCTGATATGAGAAGTCGGCATGATCTTCATGTTACTACGATGCCGACTGTCACTAACAATGAGAAGGCCAACATCTTATTTTAAAAAAACCTTGCCGACCTAGAATCCTGAAAAACATAGTCTGCAATTTCTAACCTAATCTAACAATCACAAAACACTAAACAATAATGGGTTTGAGTTTAGAAATCACTTTCAGTCTTCTTTTCACCGGCGGAGGGTTGTTTTCAACATTCTCAGGGATTGAACTTTCGGGTTTACTAGTTCCATCTTTTCCCTTACCTTTTTTGTCTGATTTGGATCTTTTGATACTTCCTGTTGAATCTGTGTTATCTATTGGTCGTTTGGAATCAACCATTTTTCAGGAAAATCAAATTTTTCAATTTTCAGAGATTTTTTCTTATGAATTTGATGGAAGATGAGATGAAGAAGAAGAAGAGAAGATTAAGAGAAGATTAACGGTTTTTTTAAGTTTTTAATTATAGGGTTATTAAATTAAGTAATAGGGTTAATTATTTCAAGGGTAATAAAGTAAACTCACCCACATTTAACCTCCCTTTAATAAGGCACTATGTCCATATAAATCTGGGTATACCCCAATTAGTTTAGGTATACCCCAATCTCGCTATGTAAATTTGAAATCAACTAATAAAATATGAATATGAGACTGTATTACACCTCAATCGAATCTTTTTTCTTTTTTTTTCTTTTTTTTTTTTTTTGGCAAGAACACCCTCATGGTTCTAACCATTTAGGCCTCTATATATGTGCAAGAACAAGATTTGAGATGAGCAATGACCCGTAACCAGCATCAACAATCTTGCATTGAAGTCTAGCTGCCGTACAATAATCCATGGACGCACAGGCTTTTGATCGCTAAGATATTGCCAATTTCGCTTCCCTAGGTACATTGGGTGCTTCTATAGGGTCCACAATATCAGCATAAACACTTAGACCATCCCATCAGTAATAGCTCTTATATCCACTTGACAGTAGTCTCCAATTGTGGTTTCAAAAGAACAAAAACTAGAATCGTGGTCGGTTTAAGGAACATTATCTTACTGGTGACGTATGTAATTCGAGCATCACTCCTTTAGGCGAAGAAGGAGGAAAGGCTTCAGTCATATCATGAGGAATAGGAAGACCATAGAACTTCAACAGATCCCCTAGAACAAAAACAAAAACCCCTGAATGTTTAGTATACATAAATGCATTAATTCCACGGAACGGTTCACTCACTGGCGAATATCAAGTTCTGAAATAGAAAGAAGTCGGTCTAAGCTAAGAAAATTTTTATAATAGTACTGTTTGTGGTTTGACAAAATAAACGGAAAAGGCATACTACCAATTTGACCACCATTGTTCACTTGCTAGCAATCCCGGCACCTACGGTTGCAAATTTCAATTTTGGTCCTCTATAATGCTCAGGTGCAGGCGGAAATAAACCCTTTGAGCTAACAATGCAAAAGCAATGGCCATCTAAGTAATTTGATATCTCCACAGTCTACACAAGACGAGAAATTCAAGAGGCATAATTGGTGGTTGATATTCAGATTTTGACCAATATTAGTCTTTGGCTTTGTCCAACGTTAGGACTTGATACCTGGACTAAACGTTGACTATCATTGACTAGGTTAAATGTTGATTTCTGTTTTAAAATTATTAGATAAATTAAAAGCGAAAGTTATAATTATATTAAAGTTAAATTAAAATACGAATTTACTATTGCATCTCTATCTAAGATTTTTACTACAGTTTCTTCTTCTCATCCTTCTTCACAGCACGAACAACACCATCACTTTCTGTTTCTTTTTTTTCGCACCACTCCACCGTAATCACCACCACCAGTTCCTTGTCATCCTTCTTCGTAGTTTGTTCTTCTCATCCTTCTTCAAACGGTGTAACACCACTCCACCGTAATCACCACCACCAGTTTGAACAAAATGTTATGGTTCGAGACCTTAACAGCTATGAAAGAACTCAAACCTACAAGAAAACAAGTGATTTGAAGGAAGAAAAGAGATAATTAAGAGTGAATTGAGAGAGAATTGAGAGACAGAGAATAGCAGACAGGGTTTTGAAGAGTTTAATTATAATTGCTTAACTTCAAAGTTACATGACTCGAGTATATATAGCTAACATTGCTTGGTAAACAAGCATGCGCAACAATTCTAGGCAACTAACCAACTTCTAACTATAACTGAGTAACTACCTTAATCAAAAAAATGCTAAATAAGAAAAAGCTAAAAAGAGAAATACGTTTGGAGGTGTTGGTGTCACAACATCCCACCCTGCTTGAAACAAGACTTGTCCTCAAGTCTGAAATTCTGGAAATCGCAACAGTATTTCATTAGCAACCTCCCATGTTGCTTCTTCAGTGGCACGACCTCTCCATTTGATGAGCCATTTTGTACCAGCAACATTGCCCTTCTTGTACATATTACGGTCTAAGATGAATTCAGGATCCCACTTCTCATAATCGACACTGACAGGTAATTCAGTCTGCACAACGTCAGATACACCCAGTTTGAGTTTCAAGAGTGAAACATGAAACACAAGATGAATTCTACTCGAGATAGGCAGTTCCAATCGATAAGCCACAATTCCAGTCTTTTCCAATATCTTAAATGGTCCATAGAATTTAGGTGAGAGCTTAAAAAATGAGGAAGTTGCAGCAGTGGTCTGACGATAAGGTTGTAGCCTAAGAAAAACCAAATCTCCAACTGAAAAACTTCTTTCAGTTCTATGTGCATCAACATAAGATTTCATTCTTGATTGTGCATCATGTAAGTTGGATTTCAAAATCATCAAAACTTGGTGTCTAGCTTGTAAGACTACATCCACATCATGCACAGTAGTAGAGTCAGAAATATATGTTGAAACAGTTGGAGGAAGTCTGCTATAAAGAGCTTGATAAGGACTCATTTTTATCGCTGTATGATAGCTAGTATTATACCACCACTCATCCAAGTAGCCACTTTAGTCAATCACTAGGTTTAATTCCAGCAAAACAACGCAGATAACACTCTAAAGTTCTATTGGTAACTTCAGTTAAGCCATCAGATTGAGGATGATAAGCATAACTTCTACATATTTGAGTGTGTTGTAGAGAAAAGAAAGGTTCCCAAAAATGACTCATAAAAATAGAATCTCTATCATTTCTGATACTCTTAGGCATTCCATGTAAGCGAACTATTTCTCGAACAAAAACCTCACTTATAGTGTTAGCGGAATAAGGATGTATAAGAGCCACAAAGTGTGCATACCTGCACAAACGATCCACCACTACTAAAATATATGTTCTTCGATTAGATGGTGGAAGACCATCGATGAAATCCATAGATATATATAACCAGATATCAGTAGGTATGGATAAAGGATGCAGTAATGCTGGAGGAGAAATGGACTCAGCCTTGTGCGTTGACAAGTATCACAAGAAGCTATATAATCCTTAACTGACTTTTTCATGCCAGACCAATAAAAGTTTTGCTGAAGACGCTTGTAAGTACGTAAATAACCAGCATGTCCACCAGTTGGAGTTGAATGAAATTCAGCCAAAAGTTTAGTGCACCATGAAGATGTGGATACTACCACAATTCTGTTCTTATAACGAAGAATTCCATATGTACAAGAATAAAGAGGTATACAATCTTGTTGCTCACGTAGTTTTACAATTGTGGTACTCAACTCAGTGTCATTATGACATTCTTGGACAATGTCAATAATTCCATAGAATATAGGAATACTAATTGACATTAATTGACAATCATTAGCACGAGATAATGCATCAGCCGCCATATTTAAAGCTCCAGAGCGGTAAATGATTTCATAATCATAACCAAGTAGTTTGGAAAGCCATTTTTGTTGTTCCATTGAAGAGATACGTTGTTTGAGGAAATATTTCAGGCTCATATGATCGGTGTATATTCTAAAATGTCGGCCAAGCAGATAAGGTCGCCACTTATTAACTGCATTGACTATAGATAACATCTCCTTGTCATAAACTGAAAGATTAAGATTCTTACCCGAAAGAGGTTTGCTGTAATAAGCAATAGGTATTTTATCTTGTATTAACACTGCTCCAAGGCCATTACCCGATGCATCACATTCCAAACAAAACTCTTTTGAGAAATCTGGGAGTGCTGAAATGGTGTACTAGTTAGAGCCTGTTTGAGTTTGGTAAAAGCTGTAGTCGCTTCAAGAGTCCATATAAAAGCATCCAACTTAAGTAATTGAGTAAGAGGAGCACTAATCTTACCATAATCCTTCACGAACTTACGTTAGTATCCAGCTAAACCTAAAAACCCACGCAAAACCTTTACTGTAGTCGGAATATGCCAATTTGAGATGCAAGAAATCTTATCATTATCAACTGATACACCTTCAGATGACACCATATGACCCAAATAACTGATTGTCTCCTTAGCAAATTCACACTTGGATTGTTTCAAAAATATCTTGTGCGCACGCAAGGCTTCAAACACCAGTCGCAAATGTTGAACATGTTCAGATCCTGACTTGCTGTATATAAGTATATCGTCAATAAATACCAATACAAACTTCCGAAGATAAGGTCGAAGAATATCATTCATCAGACTTTGAAAAGTTGCAGGAGCATTGGACAACCCAAATGGCATTATCAGGAATTCGTAATGTCCATCATGTATCCAAAAAGCTGTTTTATGTATATCATCTGGATGCACATGAATTTGGTGATAACGCGACCTCATGTCAATCATGGAAAATATGATTGCCCCATATAATTCATCAAGGAGTTCATCCACAATTGGAATTGGATATCTATCCTTAACAGTAGCTTTATTTAATGCTCTATAATCCACACACATACGCCAAGACCCATCTTTCTTACGAACTAAAAGTACAAGAGATGAAAAGGGACTAGAACTAGCTCTAAACAAGCCTGCTTCCTTGAGTTCAGAAACAATTTTCTCAATCTCTTCTTTTTTAAAATAAGGATACCTATAAGGTCGCACATTTACTGGTGCATAATAAGGAAGTAAGGGAATACGATGGTCATGCTCCCTTTGTGGTGGTAACTCAGTAGTTTAAGCAAACAAATCAGAAAAAATTGAAAGTAAATCTGAAACTACGCCGCTTACCTGCGAGTTATCTTCTGATGAAGTTGATTGTATGACCAATTGAAATAGAAATCCATGGTGAGTGTCTTGAAAAATCTTCTGCATTGGACTACTGTCGAGTAACAGAATGGAAGCTGACTGATTACCCACTAACGTATGTTCACTACCATTGGAAGTAAACTTCATGTGTAACTTCTCAAAATCCCAAGAGATATTACCCAAAGTTCGTAACCATTCCACTCCAAGTACTGCTTCACAGCCAGTCAATTCTAACAAGAAAAACTCTGTATTGAACTGATAATCTTGTAGTTTCATAGAGATATCAGAACAAGTTCCTTGCGTTTTAAGTAATCATCCATTACCAACCATAACACTCATTGTATCAATAACTGACTTAGCTGCAATGCGACATCTCTTAGCTACACTAGGATTTAAAAAATTGTGAGTTTATCCAGAGTCAATCATAATTGTAAGTGGCTGACCAGAAATATATCTTGCGACTCACATAGTGTTAGGGAATGGAGAACCAGTAAGAGCATGAAACAAGATTGTGGGTTCGTGATGTATCTGATTTGCATTAGCAGGAGTGACCATCTCTTCTGTACTAGGTTCTGAAATTTCTTCTTCACCGTCAGAAGTAGTTTCAGGATCCATCTCTAAAATTAATAATCTTGAAGTTAATGGTTTTGCACAAATATGTCCAGCCTTATAATGTTCATCGCAATTGAAACAAAGGCCTTGTTCACGTCTTTGTCGTTGCTCTTCCAAAGATATCCTCTTAACTCCCGATGGAATCGTATTCTTCTTAAAAGGTACATTTGCTGAAATATCAGATGAATGAGATACCTGTTTGTATGGACTTGATCTCGCCACAGTTTTGTAAAAAGAAGAGTTTGAAAGTAACACATCTTCTTGTTTAATAGCTTTCATAAAAGCTGCAGCTAATGTTGGTGGTTCAAATATCTCAACAACTGATCGAATTTCCTTTTTAAGAGATCTGATAAAGAGATCGATAACATAATCGTATAGCAAGTCAGTAACAAAATTGAGAAGTTGTTCAAATTCTTTAATATGATCACGAACTGAACCTTGTTGAGAAATTATTGATAGCGCCAGATGTGGATTAGAAAACTTCTTATCATCAAAACGTTCACGAACAAGGGAACAAAATTGTATCCATGTAGGATTAGCTAGCTTGTTTTGAATCCATCGATACCAAGCATTGGCTTCGTTTTTGAAATAGGAAGTAGCAATATCGATTTTCAATGCTTCGGCTCTATGATGCAACCGAAAATACTGATCGGCTTGGAATATCCAACCAGCTGGGTATGTCCCTTCAAAGGTAGGGAACTTCAAGTTATTAGGTATCAGAGAACCTAATATACCATTGTTGCCACTCGAACCAGCACTTCCATGCATACCATTGTTACCATTGTTGCCAATCAAACCACCAAATCCAGGAGGTGTCGTTAGAGGAAAACGCGCGAGAAGGAGGGATGCCATGTTACGAGTGATAGTATCAGCAAGAGTTGTTGTATCTTGTCTGTTCTGCTGCATCACAGTATTCATCTCTTGTCTATGATTCTCTAATATAGATTACAAGCTTGTATTATGCAATGTTTGCGTTCTTGTCATAAGTGCGTCAATAACAGCTGCTTTATATTGTTCTTCATGGTCGTTGGTTTCAATAACAGTTGCCATAAAGTCCTTAACTGTTGTGTCCATGGTTTTCATCATGGCTGTAAGCTGGTTAACTTCTTCAGTGAGTGTCATGATTGCAAGCGGAAGCTAAAAAGAAAAAAAAAAATAGGGTTATTTTGAGAAAGATGTGACCTGCTCTGAAGAAAAGAAATAGTTAAGAGAGAATTGAGAGACAGAGAATAGCAGAGAGGGTTTTGAAGAGTTTAATTATAATTGCTTAACTTCAAAGTTACAGGACTCGAGTATATATAGATAACATTGCTTGGTAAACAAGCATGCGCAACAATTCTAGGCAACTAACCAACTTCTAACTATAACTGAGTAACTACCTTAATCAAAACAATGCTAAATAAGGAAAAGATAAAAAGGGAAATACGTTTGGAGGTGTTGGTGTCACAATACAAAACAACAACTGGGGTTTTGATTCAGTGAAATTTGGTTTTCAATTTTGCAATCTGGTTTCGAATTGATTCAGTAATTTGGGGGTTTGATTTGATTCGAAAAATTGATGTTTTGATTGATTCAGCACCTGGCGTTTTCATTTATTGAAATTTGAGACTTGTTTGATTCAGAAATTTGGGTTTCCGTTTAGTGAAATAGGGGGTTTGATTTAATCGGTAAATTAGGGTTCTGTTTGATTCAACAATTTAGGGTTTGTTTTGATTCTAAAAATTAGAGTTTTGTTATTTAGAATTCGGGTTTTGCAATAGTTAGATTTCAAAGAATAACAAAGATTCTGGTGGTGATTGATGCCGGAAAAAGTGTATGGAGAAATAAGGGAAAAAGAGATGATGCTGGGTCTTAAAGGAGAAACTGATATGGAAGAAACATGACCCAAATTCAATTGAGTTTTGAGATTGAATGATTTTGTAAGAGTGGGTTTCAGTTGAATTTGAAATCGGCAACCAAAGATCGAAAATGGCTGGATTTATAGAAGTTTTAGGACTAGAAATGGATTTGGGTGAATATGTAAAGCTGTTGTTGTTGATACTGAAATCAAGGGAAGAAGGGAAGAATTTGGTGGTCGCTTTTCAAGTGGATCGACCGAATTTGGAAGATGAAGTTACTGCTAGGAAGAAGTGAGTTGCCGTGAAGAGATTGTTGTTGCAGAAGAAGATTGAGTTGGGTATGGAGGCGGAGGAAGAAGAGTTAATAATTAGGGATTAATTCGACGTCTCTTACATCTGAGCCGTAGACTAATAGTTTTTTTCACCGTTGGATCTTAGACCCACTTCAAGGCTAGATTTGTAAATTCAGTATTTTTATAATTTATTATTTTACGAACTTAATTAAAGTCAGGTCACAGACAGTCAATGGTAGTCAACGTTCAGTTCAGGTACCAAGCCTGACATTGGGCAAATATTAGACCAAAGACTAACATTAGACAAAACTTGAATATCAAACACCAATTATCCCAATTCGAGAGTACCATATGTTTGCTCAACTGAATAAAATTTTGCATATGTTCGGTGATATGCATAATTCCAACAACAATGAAACATGACAAACTTACTGGACATTCCTAGACGCCTAAAGCATCATCGATACAACAATGCACATTTTAATTAATCAATTAATTCAAGATAAATTCCAGTTCATTGCCTCAATTCAGCTAGTTTCTAAACAATTTAATCTACCAAATCATCTAAAACATAAGAAAATTAACAAGATTTCTTTAAATTTAGCATCATATATCTAACAGGAATTAAACTCGATTAAAAACAACAGGAACAACAATAAAAAGGAACCTTTAATTGCAACTTACCCAATGTAGCTTCATAAAGTTTCTCAAATGCTAAGGCTGCAAACCAGCTTTATAAGTTTCATCTGCCATTTTCGCACGGGTTAATAATTCAATCACAAACAAAAAAATTAAATTAATAAGGTCGATCACTAATTAAAATCACACCATAATAAGTAGATTAACAATATAGCACAAGTCTATAATTTAAATTCAGAGATGTCACTTCTTTTATCCCTATCTCATTGAAAACCTGAATTAGGATTCAATAAGAAAATACATAGCTACAACAACTGCAAAGCATACACAGACTTCATATCAACATAATCCCATGATAAATCTAGAATATTAGATTTAGGTCACCTGTAATCGAATTCTCATCCTTCGCATCAAAGCTCTGGCTGCTACGTAATGAATCCAAAGGAAAAGAAGAACCAAAACGAGGGAGAATCAAGAAGAAAAGAGAAGAACGGGTATGAACTTTGCCTGTTTGCCAGTTCCAGCTTTGGTTAGGTTAAGAAGCACTTAAAGGACTACAATGTCATTTCTTATCAATTCAGTGCCAACCAGGTTTGACCGAGTAGACTCTATCCGTCAAATTGGGATGACTGAAACTTAGGCTAGTTAGAAAGGAAAACTTAGGCTATTATTAATTTTTTAATAATAGTTGTGACGGCTGAGTGCCTTGGGGAGCCAGGCATCTCAGACTATCCAAACTTAGAGCGTCCACCGTGGAAGAATAAACTCAAATATTTGGTCTTTTGAACAAACGTAGTGGAACGTACTATCGATCAAATTTTGATCAACGACTAAAACCCAGAGTATATTTGATCTGGGACCAAAACTAAACCCAGATATAGTCGAGCGTTGATATACTTCACGCCCCACCACCAGGCGGACATATAGTGCACGTCCCACATCAGGCGGACGTATATTCTACGCCCCACATCAGGCGTTGGTATAGTTTACGCTCCACATGGGGCGTATGTAAAGTCTACGCCGCATTTTTTTTTTATTATTTTGTATGGGGCGGGCATTATACCCCCGCCCCATTCTTTGTTTTCAAAATCATTTTAGTGGGGCAGGCTTTATACCTCCGCCCCACTTCTTTCATTTTTTTTTTTTTTTAGGATCTACCCAATCAGGCGTTGGTATAGTCTACGCCCCACACCAGGCGAACGTATAATGTACGTCTGACCAAATTTAGTCTTTCCACCGTAGCGTCACACACCATATTAAACCCAAAATTTGATCTTTCTTTCCCTCTTTGGTCTTTGGTTATACTCGCACCACTGCAGTTGCTCTTAAAACATCAAATAACATACTATGCGGGGGAAAAGAAATATTACAAGTTGCATTTGAAAATTTACCCTGGAGACCAATGCAATAGCAGCCTGGTTTGCCTTTTTCCCCATAATACAAAAAGATTAAGCTTTTTCCTTTCACATTCAAACCGGTTGTGACAAGTTTTTCATGAATGTCACTAATTCTAGATCTAGTTTTCCAACAAAAATGACGGTCCTCTCATTCAACTGCTTTGATAGTATTGATTTATCCAACTGATAAGACCATGTTGTTGCTTCCTTAAACTTGCGCCATGCACTCCAGCTTCTTCACTTCCCTACACTAACCAATAGAATTTCTCGGTATTAGGACAATGCCTCCAATATGTTTATGTTTGTCAAATGTGTGCAACAAAGTTAATTTTCTTGATTCCCGGAGGGGGCTTATCCAAATGGGATCCGGTTTATGAATATTTGTAGTACTAGCGTTGTCTGGAGGTCACTATAGGCTAGCATGAGTCCATTTCGACTCTTGTGCCAACATATTTCGGACTTGGATTAATTCCTCTATAAACTTTGTCGCATCTTGCCTTCCAAATGTACCAGATGAAAATGGCACATTTAGCACTCCATTTTTCTGGAGAGTTGTCCCATCCTGCAGGGTTAGTATACCATTGGAGAATCAAATACTTCACAGACGAAGGAAATATACTGGGTGGGAAAGGGTCTCTATCGGAGGTAAAAACCACACACTCCTAGAAAAAGGACGGGTGAAGAATATATGTTCTAGTGACTTATTATATGCTGAGAACAAAGAGCCAAGTGTTAGAAATATCCATTAACTGGACAAGTCTGCTATTGGTAGGGATCATGTTTTGTAGACATTTGAAAGCAAATAATTTAGCTCCAGGGGTTGCATGCATACACAGGGTCGGAGCCACATGGAAGGGTGGGTGTGCAATTGCCCATCCAGCCCATTTGTTTTCCAAACCTAATTTTTCATATTTTAGCCTAATTTATCCATTTTGCACACCTTAAACATCCACCCATTTATTACTTGCTCACCCAATTCTCAAAACCTGGCTCCATCCCTATGCATACGCGATATGTTTTCCCGTTAACTAGGTCCATTATGGTCAAATTTCTTAATAGAATAATAGAGATTTTTTGTGGAAAATGCACCAGCGATATTGGGGTCCCATCGAGGCGTATCCTTGCCATACCATTAATGTGGATAATGGTTATGGCATTAACAGTATGGGAGTCAAAGATAGAATTTAGATAGGGAAATGTTCCATTCAGCAGAGTTTTGAAGGATTAAATCCTTAACCAAGACCCCACAAAAGTTTGGACTTTTAGATTGGGGCACTAATTGAATGGATGAGATCCATTTATCCTCCTAAATTTTCCATTTCCTACCAAATACGATGAGGCATGATTTTCTCTAACCTCTCTTGAATATATTTCCAAATCTATGAAATGTAGTGTTTAACGTGCATTTTTTTAATTGGCATTTTGTTGTTAAGTCAGCTAAGTAGAAAATGGATGAAAGAGTCAACCAATGAATGTTTTGCTAATTTCGAATCTCAGAGGAAATAATAGAAGTTAGCAATCTTTCGAGAGAAGGAAACACAATATAACTCTTAGTTATATTATCCAAATAAAAATCTTAAGCACGCTGTAACTCCATTTTCGTTAAAAACATGTTTCTTTTTTATCTAAATAAAAAAGGTTATTTGAAGTATTATTATTGAAATGAAACAAAAAAGTACATGAACTTCTTCTGCAAAAAGAAAAAACAAAAGAGAAAAAGAGAGGCTACATCATCAACCCACGGGTAACTACTTACACCTCTTAGAGCATCTCCAATGATAGGGGTGAAGGTCTTAAAAAGACAAGACACCTAGGATTTAGCACTTTTTTAACCAAGAATTTATCTCCAATGCCAAGGTCAGGGTAAGGTAAAAGCATGACATGGATGCCATCTCATAAGAAAGGGTAAAGGAGAAAGTCATATCTTTACCTTCTCCATGACCCAAGGTCTTTTGACACATAATCAATTCTTTATTCCAAAATTAATTTGTCTCTAAATTTTAGGGTAGTAATATCTTGGCATTTGAGATGAAATTTGAGGTAGAAAGTATAACTTTCATTTTTTTTTTAGCCACATAATAATGACCCACAACAAAAAGGTATTAATAGGACCTCCACCTCAGATTACCTTCACCCCTACCATTGGAGATGCTCTTATGAGCGTCAGAATCTAAATAAAATAAAAACAAAACAAAATATAATAAACAAAAGGACAAAATAAATTAAACAAAGCGAAACAAGAAAACCAAAGATCAACTAATACAGCTGACTCAACAAACCTTGGAGTACAATACCCGACCTATCGAGTGCTCCAACGCCATACCTAAAGGAATAGAGCCTCGAACAACAATAGAAAGCTTGAACTAGTTTGACCAACAAACTCCAATAACTTTCAAGAATCTCAAAAGAGATTAAAGAAGTTAAGCTTATTACTAACTCCAATCAAAATTCAGCTATGCAAGTGAAACGGCAGCAACTCCATCATCTATTGTTCGATACTTGCTTCCAAGTTCCTTGATGATCTTTTCAGCACCCTCAATGAAACTGTTAACAATGTCACCAGCCGGAAGAATATCATTCACATGTCCGACTCCCTGTCCTGCATACATGACCATATTTTCAACTTCCCCGGTTGTTGTTTTGTTCGCTACTTCTCCTGTAAAACGACGTAAAACCGTTTCCTGCACACTCACAAAAATATATATATAGATATATAGTTGTATTCCTGATTGATAATAAATCGATTATATATATATATATAGATAGTTATGTTCCTGATTAATAATAAGTCGATTAAATTAGGTTTGATAAGATTTATGTATACGTACCCCTCCATGAATGATTGAGCATCCAATAATAGGTTGCTCCGCATTATTCTCAACATCCTCCGGTGCTGATTTCCATTTCTGGTGGAAAGGGGTGTTAAGAACACGAGTTGGTGCTCTCAAGCTTTCACGATTGTATAGGTCTGTGCAATCGGTATCTTCTCCGGTATACTTGAGCAGTTGTTCCTTGTAGTAGTCATGTGCATACGACTCTTTGTAGCTATGAATCTAAACAATACATCAACATTTGATTATTTCGTCAATCACGGTTCCTTGGTAATTGGGTTTCATATATATATATATATGACCTAGTATCAATTACCTTGTTCCCATGCAGATTCCTTTAGCTCCAAGTGATATGGCACCCACAAAACCACGGGGGTATACAATGGCTCCAGCAGCAACAACTGTTATATTTTTGTCACCGATTAAATCGACGATTCTTGGAACTAAAGCATGCCAACTGACCTGTATATGTAGACACACACGAACCATAAAAATAACGTGTGGATAATTAATTAATACGCATATAAAGATACGTTCAACCGTATGGGAATGCAAGAGTTTTATACATACATTCCCAATGACATGTCCTCCGGCTTCTACCCCCTGTGCGATGATACAATCAACACTTGCAGCAATTTCTTTTTCTGCATCCGCAACTGAACCAACCTGGTGCAAGATCTGGACTCCATTTTTATGTGCTTCATCCACAATCTCTTTGGGATAGTCTCCCCAGAAAACTTGCATGCATGGAGTTTTTCTTCGAAAATTTCCCTGACAGTATGGGTTTGATCAAATTCCAACAAAATACCAGCTCCGAATGGCTTATCGGTAAGTTTCTTAGTATCCCTTATCGCCTTCAATGTGGCATCATACATATTCTGCAATTAAGAGATGATCATTTGTTAGTTTAATTAATTAATACTAGTACATTCAAGAATCACATAATATATAGTTACAAAGATCAAGATATGTATGCATACAACAGGGCTAGACAATAAACCAACGCCTCCAGCATTGGCCACAGCTGCAACAAGTTTTGGACCGGAAATATCAGCTCCCATTGGGGCCAACACGATACCGTTGTCCCATCCTAAAGCCCTAGCGAAACCCATCTGGTAGTACTAATCTGAATTTAAATTTAGATCTCTGAAGGTGTATACTTGCTAACTATTTGGGAAGGGAGATCGAAGTGAGTAAGCACTGATCATCTCTCACTATTTATAATAACTAAAAGACGTTATTGAATCGGTGATGAAGAAGATATGATATCAGGCACAGATTATGTATTCTGCGGGCACCCAATAAGGTTTGTTTTGGAACAACCGATAAGGTTGTTGTTTTTTTTGTGCACACTCTTAAAAGGAATTTGCACAAAACTGGACTCGATATCTTGGGTGTAAAGCGAACTTCTTACGTCAAGTTTTAACATGATCGCGAGAAAGAAAATTTAATTTAGGACACCCGGTGTAGCTTCACTTTCTAGACCTAACTATATGCTCTCATCCACATGCACCGTCTTATATTCAAATGATCACAAATAGAAAGTATTTATACTTTTAGAAACTCGTCGATAGATTGTGTTCTTCATCTGCATGATCTATGTAAGAGACACTTGCAAATGTTAGGTGTCTAGAACATGTTTTGGTATCTATTTGACAATTTCTATGAGCTAATAGAGAAAATGAAAGCGAATTAATCTGTGCAAAAGTAAAAGACTCTAATATCAATAATGGCAGCATGTGAGTATTGCAACGTTAGGTGGTCACAAAATTATGCACGTTGCTATACAGGAGTTTGTTTAAGACAATCACTTCATAGCTCTGTAAAGAGAATATACAAAGACTAGTACAGCCAGATCAGGTATCGATTTTCGGTTGGTGTTATTGAATCGTTGATGAAGATGTGTTAGTGTTAATCTTTTTTAATATTGATTGCGCGAGTACTCTCCGTTCCTTGTTGCATGACCGTGTAAAATTCTGGTCGGATTTGTTAACCTATTATCCTGTAGGGCACTTCTCCTTTAACTATTGTCCCAATTTTAGAATTAGTTACCAATTTGAACTGTAGATACCCAAAATTAGGAGAAGGGAAAGTGCTCTCGGTCCGCGAATTATAATCCCAGAGGTGTCACCATCCTTCCACAAAAAACCCATCAAAACAAAAGTAACACAAAAACCCCATCAAAACAAAATTAACACAAAAACCCCAAATTTAAATATTGGTTTCATCAAATTTTATTTTGGTTTCATCAAATTTTATGATGAAACCAAAATAAAATTTATATATATATATAAATTTAATTTAAAACCAACCTAATAACCACCTATATATATATATATATATATATAACCACCACCTCCTCACACCACCACCGCCGATTACCACCTCCGATCATCACCACCGCCAACAACCGATTACCACCACCACCTCCTCCCACCACTACCTCCGATTACCACTGCCACCACCTCCGATTATCGCCACCACCAACCACCGATTACCACCACCACCTCCGGATACCACCACCACCAACCACCACCACCTCTATGTATATAGCTCAATTTAAAACATTAACAAAGATATTCACACAAACCCATTACTTGTCATTCGTTTTTGGTTGAATAAATGAGAAGTAATCATCAAAATGAGTTGAAAATGGAAGTTGCAGAGAGGTTTAATGGAGGGTTTTTTCAGAGAAAAGTTCGGTTACGTCGCAAAAAACAAGTCTCAGCCGAACTTTTAGTTCGGTTACGTCGCAAAACGTTTGGTTTCGTTGCAAAAAGTTCGGTTATCACGAATTAATTTTTTCTTAACCGAACTCGTTCAATTGATTAGCAAAATGACTTTTAACCGAACTCCTTGTATTAGAACAACACAAGTCCATAAGTTTGGTTCCTTCGCAAAATAATATCACCGAACTTTAGTTTACAAAAATAATGAGAAGTCCAAAAGTTCGGTTCGTTCGCAAAAATGTTAAGTTTTCTTTGTAACAGAACTCTACCTTTGAAACTTCGCCAAGAAATAAATTTCGTAGTAACTAAACGTTTGCATAATTGCATATATGCATATATAAGCCCAGTTCGGTTGATTCGCAAAATATGTTGAAGTTTGCGAACCAACCGAACTTCTAACACTAGGTTACTTTCAACCTGCAGTTCGGTTGGGAACTTGGTTGCATTGAAGTTTGCGAACTAACCGAACATACCTCTGTAAATCTTATTACTAAAGTTCGGCTACCTGCGTGTTTGAAGAAAGAAACCGAACTCTGTGTTCGGTTATATGTTCTTGACATTTATTAACCGAACTCCGTGTTCGGTTACCTGTTCTTGACACTTGATAACCGAACTACCTGAACCTAGCAGGAATTTTTTATAAAAATTTACAGTTTTATGAATATTTGGACCAATTCAACCGCCATTATCTAAGTTTGAAGCATACTTGGGTACCCAAATAATCTTCCTCCGGTTGTGGTTGGTAAAATCTATCATTTTCATCTTGAGATTGAGTTTGTGGAAGAATACATTCACCATCTAAGAAACAACTCATATCTAGATTATTGTGACGATTAACAAATACTCTAGGAGAGGATGGAGATGAAGAATCAGATGAGCTATCATCACTTGAATACTCAAGCTTAGTGAATTGGAAAAAAAAAATATTTTCCATGTTTTTCATCTTCATCTTCTCTAACTTTACTCTCTAACTTTTCATCTTCATCTTCTCTAACTTTATCCAAAATTAATCAGGAGGGTAGTTTAGGTATTAATATAAATGTCTAGATAAAGGGTGACCTAGATTTACTTCTAAATGTCTTACTAAAAATAGAACCATGGTCCCCCCAAAAAAGCCATGGTCCCCAAAAAAATCGTTCAAAATTAGGGGGAGACCCAAAAAAAATAATCTTCTCATTGTCAAGCCCACAATTAATTTTGGGTACCCTGACACCCATAATTATTTCCGTGACACCCATAATTATATGAAATTATTAAAAATGTATGCATGACGGATTAAGCATCCGCATGATAGGTTATGCATCAGGGGTATAATTGGCAAGCAACTTGGATATAACATATCTAAAAATCCGCGCCTTGGAATTTTACAAATTTTATATCGTTGGAAATCTTTTTAAGAGAACTACGCAACGAGTACAAACAAGAATATCAAATTTTTGTTTTTCACGAAAAAATCGGAGGTGATCATCATTTTAGGAAAATTTTTCGAAAACTTGAAACATAACCATTATGCAGCCACCAAAAAAGATGCATAACGCATTCTGCAGACGCATAACGAATTATGCAACCATTTTCTCCACTACATAACAAATTATGCATTTGGATAACAAAGTTATACAACCATTGTTTTGGTTGATTTTAGTGCGTAGATAAAAAAAATTGATGCATAATGCAGTATGCATCCATATTTACGGATGCATATCAGGTTATACATCTATTTTCTCGATGCATAAAAGATTGTGCAACAATTTTCTCGATGCATAACCCATTATACAGTCATATTTTCGGATGCATAACAGGTTATGCATCCATTTTCTCGACTGCATAACATGTTATGCAAATATTATTATAGGTGCATAACGTGTTATGCAACCTTTTTTTTTTTGTTGGTTTCAATACTAACAACAACTAGATGCATAACGTGTTATGCAACCATTCTCTGTACTGCATAACAAGTTATGCGAAAAAAAAAAGGTTGCATAACTTGTCATCCAGCTACAATAAGAGCTGCATTACGTGTTCCAATACAGCTGTAGATTTCAAACCAACATCACCAACTCCTCAAACTCAGAAGTAGTTTAGCATATCATGGCCTTAAATTTGTATCATTTTTTTCTAAGTATATTAGTTTAATCCAAGCCTTGGTGGATGCCGACATTTCGGGGGAAAATATACACATACATTTCGCAGAAAAATGCACGCACTCAAGACCAAGCCTTGTTGGGTTTTAATTATCGAAAATAGGGACGTTTTTTCAAATTTCTTCTAAAAATATCATACAAATACATAAATATAGGACTTTCAGACTATTATAGGAAAATGTTGATAAGTATTTACTATAATACCAATAACGTCCACACCTTTCGGTTAAAATACGATTGGCTTGTCTTAGTCAGCTGCAAACTCAGCTGCCTCGCTGGATTCTTATTATATTGATATTTATTTTAACAAAACTAGTCATAAAAATCCAAGGTGACCGAACTTGTGGTACAAAAATCTCACTCAAATGTTGGGATCCATTAAAACTCCATCGTAAACAAAATTGATACAAAAATCCTAAATTTTTAAAAATTGATACAAAAACCCCAAATTTAAATGTTGGTTTCATCAAATTTTATTTTGGTTTCATCATAAAATTTGATGAAACCAATATTTAAATTTGGGATTTTTGTATTAATTTTGTATTGATGGGATTTTTGTGTT